>NC_090268.1:347631411-348265161 GCF_040414725.1 Anabrus simplex | reverse complement strand
ATGGATGTGCTCAATATTACTTCTGTATCAGAGGAGGAGGTAAAAAGAGTCATAATGGAAAACTAAAACCCAAAAAGGCTAGCGGTCCAGATAACATCCCACCTTATATAATTAAAAGATGTGCAGAAATACTGGTTCCACAGCTAACCGTCATTTTCAACCTTTCATTAAGGAAGTCTTGCTTCCCTGAAAGGTGGAAGATATAAAAAATTACACCAGTTCCGAAGGCAGGCGCTCACGAAAATATATCTAACTACCACCCTGTTTCCATTATTAACGCCTTTGCAAAAGTATACGAATATATACTATATTTTAAGATCTATCATCACATTAAGGCAGGTATTTCAGAATTTCAGCATGGATTTTTACCTAATAGATCTGTTATTACAAATCTTGTAGGATTCACTCAGACACTGTGTGATGTATTGGATAACAATGGAAGAACGGATGTTGCCTATACAGACTTCGACAAGGTAGATCATAAAATTCTTGTCCAAAAAATGCACCAGTTTGGGTTCTCGAAACCACTACTTCGAATGTTATGTACTTACCTGAAAGATCGATGTCAGTTTGTGTCTTTTAAAGGCGAAATCTCAGACAACTTCATTAGTTACTCCGGTGTTCCTCAAGGATCTAATTTGGGTCCCCTTCTATTTTTAATTTTGATTGACGACTTGCCGAATAATCTTCGTCATGCTAGTTGTTTGCTGACGATGTAAAACTATTTAAAGTTATACATAACAAGAAGGAGGATGATGAGCTACAGCAGGACATTGACCGTGTTGTACAATGGTGCGATATGAATCATATGTCTCTTAATGTGAAGAAAAGTAAATCTGTAACTTTTACCAGAAAAAAGAAAGGTACGATCACGGTGTACTATATAAAAGATACCAAACTAGAAACTAATTTCGGCAATAAGAGATCTAGGAGTAATATTTAATGAAAAATTAACATTCAACGCCCATATTACAAAAATAACGAACAATGCCAACCGTATGCTCGGGTTTATAGTAAGGAATTCTAAATTATTTACTCAATCATTGATTGTCATTCATTTATTTACTAGCCTTGTTAGGCGTAAATTAGAATATGCTTCTGTAATTTGGGACCCGTGTTCTAAAGAAATACATACTATTGAAGTTGTTCAAAACAAGTTTTTGCGGTATCTGTATTATAAAACAAATAAGACATTTTGCCCTTTTGATACATCAACATGGTGTTTAAGAAGTAACTTTAACCTCATGTCGTTGCGCAACAGAAGAATAATTATTTCTCTAAAAACATTAAATAAAATCTTAAGAAATAAATTTAATCCCATAGAACTGCTCAATTTTATATCCTTTCATGTTCCACGAGCTGGAGCTCGCATGAACACAGTATTTCAAGTTCCAACGTCTCATCACTTGAACTCGCCATTTATTAAAATGCTATGATTTTACAACACTTTTGCTGCAGGAATAGACTTACTTTCAGAATCACACACTGTCATTAATACACATTTAAAGGCCGTGTTTCTAATTTCTAATTTATTAATTCAGACTCCTTTTTCTATATAATAGGTGCTCTATAATGTATTTATTATTATAGTCACTTACTACTCTAGTTGTATCCTTGTTTCAATTCCAGTATTTTTCATAGTGTAGAAATAATCATTGATGTACTCTGGGTGTTCATTTTCTCTGTATATGTGTTTTCAATTCATTCTTCCTCCTTGTCTTTATTATTTTCAGCATTATTATTATGTATTATCTTTACTTACATGTATGCATTATAAGTACCGTTGTCCCATCCGGCTGTCCTCGGTTATAATCCTGTTTTCTATTAATTTCAACTTTCTTAACTGTAATACTTTCTTCCTTAATTACTCCGTATGTATGCGAGTGCTAATCCAAGAACCTAGGCACTCTTTCCTTTGAGGAAAAATTGCAAGCTGTTCAAATGTATAACTTTTTGGCCCTGGAAGATATCGAAATATGGAGGCAATTTCAATGACTGTGCAGACCTTCATTTTGGGATAATTGGCAGCTAAACGGTAAGTCGTATCACAAAACAGAATGCACAATCGCATTTCAATTTAGAGAGATCTACAGCTTTGGTCCTATGACATATTGTCGTATCTCGATCCCTTATAACTTATGCTAGATAGAGTTGCATTTCTCAATTTTAAGTTAATTACATGTATGTCTTATTGTTTGGCACACTTATCAGAAAGATAAAATCATCAAATGCGGTACACACATTGACGCGACCAGTGGTCATATGTTAGCCAAATTTTATGATTCCAGCTGCTCGTAACTATCCGAAAAATAATGTAATGTGTGGAAACTGTACCCAAATTTCACAGTTTTCACACATTACTTTATTCTAACTCAATCTAATCCATAAATATAGGAAATACGAGAAAATGTCATAGGACCAACCATGTAGAACACTAAAAGGGGCGTCTGATGGCGGAATAAGTTTGTTGATATGACCTACCGTTTAAAAGCAGTAAATCTCAAAATGAAGGTCTGCACTTATAAACGTGCCCATGCACATCTATATAAATAAAGTTCTAGGAGTTCCGCTGTTTGTAATTCTTTTTGTTTCGCCAGTTTTTCAGATATTTTTTCCAGTATCAGTGATTTTTAGTTTTCATGTCTGTTTGTCCGTCTGTTCCACCATCACAGCAAAACGGCTGGATATATCTCAACCAAACTTCATATGATCCAGGGGAAGGTTTAGATATGCACACGATTTAAAAATCGCTGAATAGAATGGAGGTTTATAGGGAAACCACAACAGTATTTTTCTATATTCTTTTATACCATTGATTTTCTGGAAAATACGTGGACTACATGTGAAACATCCCGTGTACGTTACATCTCTTTGTTATCTACATTATTTCTCTTGGTCACTGCACACTCTTTCCTTTGAGGGAATATTCCAGGCTGTTCAAATGTATTACTTTTGGGCCCCAGAAAATATTGAAATATGGAGGCAATTTCCATGACGGTTCAGATCTTCGTTTCGTGGTAATGCTTTCTAAACCGTAAGTCATTTCACAAAACAGATCACACCATCGCTGTTCAATTTGGAGAGATCTTCAACTTTGGTCCTGTGCCTATATATATATATTCTATATATTTTGGATAGAGCAGCAAGTCTCGGTTACAATCAAATCTCTCCAACTCGAGTGGGACTATCGTTAGGAAAGGGGGCCAGTCATTATAATGAAAAGTATTCATCTCTATTGCGAATGGCAGCTGGTAAGTGAGCCTGCCGTTATTGCAGAAACTCCCGAACTCGATTGTGAACGCCAGTAGGAAATGTGGCCTCCAGTTATCGTCTTACATTGAAAACAACGTATGGGGTCTTCTCCGTTTTGTTTCTCGGATAGCACTATGAGAGGTGCAATTTTATATAATCTTACTCACTTTGTGTGCAGTAACGTACGTAGAATTCCTTATACAAGGTAGAATACCATAGCGAAGCATGGGTACATTTGCTAGTCATCAATAAACATGTACTACTTTTGAAACTGTCCCATACATCTTAATCTTCCTGTCTGGTTTCAAGATATCAACAACTATTTCAGGCCTCTGAAGCATTAAGAGGGAAGAAGTTTTGGTCTTTTTACCATGTGAAGGTGGTAGGTAGTATATGAATGCAGCTATGCACGAATTGAAGACCTCTCCAGGATAAGGATGTAACGAACAAGCCAGTAATTTTCCAGGAGAGAGGAAAGTTATTTTTGGGGTTTATTTCATGGTATACACTACTTGAACCAATTGCATATGCAAACATACAAATGAGTTCATCTATTAAAAATCAATATTTTATTTTTATAGCTAAACATTTTAAAAATGCATGAATTTAAAGTGATACAATATAAAATAATATGCAAGTATGTATTATGTTTGTATATAACAGAAGAGAAATCTTGTACATGCACTTGGAAGACAAATTATAGCAAATAGTATTAGTGTATATTAGTGTAATTTTGACAATAACAATTAAAATGTCAAGAAAATATTTCATAATATAGATGTGTTTTTGTCTATGGCCTTTATTTAAATGATCGATAGGGTGGTTATAATTAAATTTTCACTATTTGAGCCAGTGTAGACAGAAAACTATGTACCGTATGGATACCCAACTTTACAGGGTGGATGTTCAGACTGTACACTGCAGGATTTGCGTTGTTAGTATTGTTATTGTCATGACTTGCCGTTAGGCACCAGTGCTAGTACGGAGACATAGGGTTGAAACATAAGCATCAGTGTGCATTACAGTTACAGACAGTCAACATGGGTCTGGACAAGTTGAGCAGGGCTTTACTCATAAAGTTGTATTATGAAAACAACAGCTATGGTGCTGCCGCTCTTCGCGAGTATTGATGTGTTAAGGAAATACAGAGAGGTCCTCTTTCCGCACCAGGGTTGAAGAATGTGATTCAGAAGTTCGAATTAACTGGCAATTTGGGAATTGCTCCTAGGAGAGGCCGACGGCTAATTGTGCCACAAATTGTTGTAGAAGTTATTGATGCCATGGCTATGAATGCTGGATGGAATGTACGATCTTCAAGCAGTGCACGAGTTGTGCCATGACAGCTGAATGTTCCATGGTCCACCATTCGAAAAGTGCTGCGAACAGTTGTGAAATGGTATCCTTACAGACTTCACTCTACTCACCAACTGTTGCCATGTGACGCAGACATTCAAGTAGACTTTGCTCGTATGTTTCTTGCAAGGGTTCAATTTGATGACATGTGGCCATGGAACATTTTGTGGAGTGATGAAGCACACTTTACGCTCACTGGGGCAGTGAACATTCACAATTGTCGCATTTGGGAATTGTCACGGCCAGCAAACGTTCATGAAGTTCCCCTTCATAGTGAATGCGTCACTGTGTGGTGTAGCTTCATTGTACAGTTCATAATTGGTCCATTTTTCTTTCAGGAACTTGGACCCCAAGAATCGAGGACATGCAGCATGAACGGAACACGTTACTGTGATCTGCTTCACCAACATATGATCCCTGTTCTATGGAGGAGAGATGCTTTGGACTTGACTGTTTTGTTGCACGATGGAGCTCCACCTCACATTGCTCGTGAGATCACGTGGTTACTCCATAACACATTTGGAGAAGACCGAATCTTTGGCCAATCGTTCCAAACTTTGTGGCCACCAAGATCACCAGATTTGAACCTGTGTGATTTCTGGCCGTGGGGTTACCTGCAGGACAGGGTTTTATCAATAGGACACTAACACATGGTGGAGGTTGAAGATGAGCATAGGGAGGGAGGTAGCCAACATCCCACCTGAGATGTTTTGGGCAGCAGTAGAGCAATATCTAGTACAGTTCAGGCCGTCATTGATGCAGACGGTCGTCACATTGAACAACCTTTGTAACCTGGAATGTAAACGTGATACGCAGTTAACAAATGTTACCCTCTTATGTGGAAATTAAAATGTGTTTCTTTCAATAGTTTATTAGTTATTTCTCTTCCACAAAGTTTCATTGTCCTGTGATGACTCGTTTCTCATGAGGGCCCTCTCAAGTAGCAAAAGTTTAATTACAACCACCCTGTATTACACCTGGTTATGAACCAGCACAAGCACTGTCCACCATCTTGACTGATGATCCATCTTTACACCACGGAGGAGAAAGTTCTGCTGGCTGTAAACTGGCTTGAGTTCAAATGTAAGAGATAAGATTTCAACACAGCATAGAGGCGTGACGATACACCTTATTTTCACTGAAATCTCACTTTTCAAAAATTTGTTTGTTGCATCCTTATTCCAGGGAGGCCTTCATTTATGAAAGAATGAAACTATTTTGAAACCTTTTTCTCCTCTTTTTGTTTGGGATGTAAAGTATATTGTAAGGATTGTGATCAAACAATTTTGGATCTTGGTTACAATCTGACGAAGTTATTAATTGAACAAATGATATCAAACAAACCCCATGACACTACAGCTCTGAAGGACCTTGGCCTACCAAGCGACCGCTGCTCATCCTGAAGGCCTGCAGATTACGAGGTGATGCATGGTCAGTATGACGAATCCTCTTGGCTGTTATTCTTGGTTTTCTTAACCGAAGTTGCTATCTCTTGGTCAGATAGCTCCTCAACTGTAATCACGTAGACTGAGTAGAACTCGAATCAAACCTTGGGTCCAGGTAAAAATCCCTGATCTGGCTGGGAATCGAATCCAGGGCCTCTGGGCAAGAGGCACACATGCTACCCTTAGACCGCGGGGCCAGTGAACAAATGATATTAGTTTATTATTCAGATCAATTCTGCTGAATAGTAGCAAAATTTATTGGTTTCAGAATATGTTACTAATAAGCTTGTAGCTGTCAGTTTACATTTAGGAGATAGTAGGTTCTAACCCCACTGTCAGCAGCCCCGAAGATGGTTTTCTGTGGTTTCCCATTTTCACACCAGGTAAATGCTGGGGCTGTACCTTAATTATGGCCATGGTTGCTTCCTTCCCTCTCCTAGCTCTTTCCTATCCTATCATTGCCATAAGACCTGTGTGTACCGGGTGAGTTGGGCGTGCGGTTAAGGGCGCGCAGCTGTGAGCTTGCATCCGGGAGATAGTGGGTTCGAATCCCACTGTCGGCAGCCCTGAAGATGGTTTTCCATGGTTTCCCAATTTTACACCAGGCAAATGCTGGATTTGTACCTTAATTAAGGCCATGGCCATTTCCTTTCAACTCCTAGGCCTTTCCTATCCCATCGTCGCCATAAGACCTACCTGTGTAGGTGTGACGTAAAGCCACTAGCAAAAAAAAAAAGAGAGACCTGTGTGTGTGTGTTGGTGCGATGTAAAGCAAATTGTAAAGAAATAAAAGTAAGAGGTAAAGAAGTAACAATTATATAGAGTGTTTATTATTACTGTATCTTTTTGAGATTGATTTTCAAATTCTACTTGATAACTTTTCAATTCCTGATCACTTGTGTTGTTCTGAGGTATTTCAGAGACTGCTCTGTGCTAAGGTGTCATTCAAGTTTTAAAAATTCTTACTTATTGTATTATTACTTCTAACTTGTAAATCTTTTCTTTTCTTTTTTCCTCCTGATTTTGTATTAATCTTTGTGTCACATGTTATTTTATCTTTTTAGTTGTGCGATATGGTACCTCTATTGATTGTGATTCTCTTCAGGTTTTTGCTGTTGATATTCTTACATTTTCTTTTTCAAAGTAATAATTTGTTCATTATATAGGTTCATAGGGGAAGAATCCACTGCCGAAGGTTTGAAATGTGAGTTAACAGATGCTCCAACTTGGATAATAGATCCTGTTGATGGAACCATGAATTTTGTTCATGGATATCCTAATGTATGCATCTCAGTTGCACTTTGGGTGAATAAAGTGGCTGAGATAGGCATAATTTATAACCCTGTGCTGGAACAATTCTTTTCTGCCCAAAAAGGAAAGGGAGCCTTTCTTAATGGAAATCAAATTCATGCTTCATCAGAAACAGGTTTGCAGATTTAATTCGATGTGCTGCACTATTCTTTTTGTGTGGCTTTACTGCATACTAAACAATGTATAGTTCTCTCCGAGTGCTTAAATCTATTTAAATTATGTTGTTTTCCTTGTGTGCTTCCCGATACCCTGTTCCTCTGCTTTCTGTTTTGAGTTTTCTTTCTTATATTAGAATCTCTCTTGAACTTTGAATAATTAAACTCTGCATAATTTCTGCTACAGTGCATGTTGTCTTTGTGCATGTCCCTTGTTCATTGACAGTATTGGTTGATATTTCTAGAGTAATAAATAAGCATTCTCATTTATTATCAAGTAGACATTCCTGTTTGGTGGCTTAAGCATGATCCAGACACTGCATGAATGGGATTGGGTCAAGGTTTCTATCTTTTTACTAGAGTATTTCACCCTCCCTCATCATTGGTTTAATGATAGGAGCCAGAGGAACCATCACTAAATTCTTTGTTCATTTCTGCAAAGATTCAGCCTCACCAAAATCTCTATTACATCAGTTGCTTTAGTTGCACAATGTGAACTTCAGCAGTGGCACAGTGTTTTTCTGCTGCTGAATATGCTTCTCCAGTCTGGTACAGTTCACCTCATGTCAAACAGGTAGATACAGCTCTCAATGAAACCTGTAGGTTGATTACAGGTAGCTTAAAGCCTAATCTGACAGATAAGCTCTATTACCTGGCTGGAATAGCGCCATCCTGTATACGTAGAAAAGTAGCTACAAACATGGAAGGGCTTAAAGTGGAACAGAACAGCACTCCCCCACTGCATGGACATAGCTCTCCTCAGCAACGGCTGAGATCCTGGAAGAGCTTCCTGAGGACATCTGAAGTGTTCACTGTCTCACCAGAGAAAGCAAGGCTGGAGCTGTGGAAGAAGAGAACCCCTCACCTTCGTGGCTGGATGTCAGCTGCTGAACAGTTACCACCTGGACGTAATGAAAGCTGGCTGGTGTGGAAGTCCCTGAACAGGCTACAATGAGGAGTGGGAAGATTCAGGGATAACTTGAAGAAATGGGGATTCAGCACAATCGATATAAGATGTGAATGTGGACAAGAACAAATCACGAGCCACATGTTTCAGTGCCTTCTGTGCCCACCATCTTGCACAGGAGATTATCTCCTATAAGCCACTCAGAGTGCAATGGATATTGCTATAGTAGTCCCTGTGTATAAAGGAAAGGGTGATAGACATCAATCTGAAAATTACAGGCCGGTAAGTTTGACATGCATTGCATGTAAGCTTTGGTCACACCAGGCAAATGCCGGGGCTGTACCTTAATTAAGGCCACGGCCGCTTCCTTCCCACTCCCAGGCCTTTCCTGTCCCATCGTCGCCATAAGACCTATCTGTGTCGGTGCGACGTAAAGCAATATGCAAAAAAAAAGAAAGAAAGAAAGAAAGAAAGAAAGAAAGAAAGAAAGAAAATAAAAGTAAGCTTTGGGAAGGCATTCTTTCTGATTATATTAGACATGTTTGCAAAATTAATAACTGGTTTGATAGAAGGCAGTTCGGGTTTAGGAAAGGTTATTCCACTGAAGCTCAACTTATACGATTCCAGCAAGATATAGCAGATATATTGGATTCAGGAGATCAAAGGGACTGTATCGTGATTAACCTGTCTAGAGCATTTGATAGGGTGGATTATGGGAGATTACTGGCAAAAATGAGTGCAATTGGACTAGAGAAAAGAATGACTGAATGAGTTGCTATATTTCTAGAAAATAGATCTCAGAGAATTAGACTAGGCGAGGCTTTATCTGACCCTGCAATAATTAAGAGGGTTCCTCAAGGTAGTATTGTTGGACCATTATGTTTTCTTATATATATATAAATGATATGAGTAAAGAAGTGGAATCAGAGATAAGGCTTTTTGCAGGTGATGTTATTCTGTATAGAGTAATAAATAAGTTACAAGATTGTGAGAAACTGCAAAATGATCTTGATAATGTTGTGAGATGGACAGCAGACAATGATATGATGATAAACGGGGTTAAAAGTCAGGTTGTGAGTTTCACAAATAGGAAAAATCCTCTCTGTTTTAATTACTGTGTTGATGGGGTGAAAGTTCTGTTTGGGGATCATTGTAAGTATCTAGGTGTTAATATAAGGAATGATCTTCATTGGGGTAACCACATAAATGGGATTGTAAATAAAGGGTACAGATCTCTGCAGTTGGTTATGAGGGTGTTTAGAGGTTGTAGTAAGGAAGTAAAGGAGAGGGCATACAAGTCTCTGGTAAGACCTCAAAGAGAGTATGGTTCCATTGTATGGGACCTTCACCAGGGTTACTTGATTCAAGAACTGATAAAAAATCCGAAGAAAAGCAACTCAGTTTGTTGTGGGTAATTTCCGACAAAAGGGTAGTGTTACAAAAATGTTGCAAGGTTTATACTGGGAAGACTTGGGAGAAAGAAGATGAGCTGCTCGACTAAGTGGTATGTTCTGAGCTGTCAGTGGAGAGATGGCGTGGAATGATGTTATGATTGTTGGGGTATATGTAACCAAACATGTATCGATATGCAGCAATTCGTAGAAGGTAGTAATCCATGTGACGTAATAATTATTTAGAGATACATTGGCAGGCTATCCAATAAGAAACAGGCTGGGACCAATGAGAGGTCAGTGGAGGGAATAAGAAGAATAATAGTAAAGTTAACCAAGACTATATATTCTTACTACGTGGAAGATAACCAGAACAAAACTCAACATTCCACAGCATGTTCAAGTATAAGAACAATGTTTTGAATAGAAATAATGTATATACAAGAAACCCCTAGACCATTTACAAAGTTTTATATTAGTTGAGGCAATTTAAAGCGATATAACAAACTTCAAGCTTCAGCGGAACGAGATAAACGAACACAGTTTTAAAATAAGGAAGTAAAGGAGAGGGCATACAAGTCTCTGGTAAGACCTCAAATAGAGTATGGTTCCAGTGTATGGGACCTTCACCAGGGTTACTTGATTCAAGAACTGATAAAAAATCCAAAGAAAAGCAACTCAATTTGTTGTGGGTAATTTCCGACAAAAGGGTAGTGTTACAAAAATGTTGCAAGGTTTATACTGGGAAGGAGGAGGAGACGGGATCATAACTGTGGGAGTCGCCCAAGCATGTTAAGATGCAAAGTACGAAGCCAGTTCATAGTACGGTTGCTAAGTCCAGGCCTCATATTCAATCATTCAAACCTCTTAACTCAATTATCTTGATGCCATTATTTTGTTAAAAAACACTCATGTAAATTGAAACTGACCATGCAGGCGAAGGTCTAGTTTTAAGTTCAGAGTTTCTCCTGTAGGGGAGTTTTAATTGCCGCAAGATTAAAACGTGCGGCGTAGAGGTGTACCTCCCGGTACAACAATAATAATAATAATAATAATAATATGATGTCCAAAATGATCAAAATTTTGGCTGAATGTGTGTATGTTCCAGCACAGCTCTCAACCAAACTTGTTACATATATCACTTACTATCTGAAAAAATTACTGTGGAGGTAAGGCACCCCTAGGGGTGAAGGTGGGAAAGGCTGAAATAAAAAAAAATAGAAAACTACCATTGCCATTTTTTAGAAGTGTCACTGTTGATCAGTTTGTCGAGGGCTGTGAGGCATATCACCAATAGATGCAAAAAAAAAAAAAAAAAAACACTGACACTCTTCAAATGTTGATGCCACTTAGGTTAAAGTTTCTTTTCTTTGCCTCGGCAACACTGCAGTGCATTTGGGCCCCTATGAACAGTGTCAATGTAGAGAGATTTTTTATCAAGTACAACGTGATTGTAACTGATAAGTTGTCTCGAATGAAGGACACTATTCAAACAATTGGCATGTTGTATGTCATCATTGAAATTCCTCTTCCTTGTAGGTCGGTTGTACTGTGATAAATGAATACGTTCAGAATAGCATTTTTCACTTTGAAATTGTTTGTAAATTTGTAAATATGCATATTCATGTGTATGTGTTAATACTTCTTGCAGTCTTATGTTGATGTTTTTTTAATTTTCTGTAGTGTATTCAAAACTGCATGATGAGCAATGTGTGATTAAATAGTATGATTTTACTCTCAACTGTAGTGTGTGCATTTTTACAAATTATGCTAATTTTTAACCAATTTGCTACGAAACGCTAAATTTTACAATCAAAACGCTAAATCTCTGATTTTAAAATGCTATAAACCACAAACTCTATTAATGCATAGTTTTTGGAGTTGCTGAGATGAATAGTGACGCTCTGGATGTTGTTTAAGTCCAAGACGATGGGACAGGGAAGGGCTAGGAGTGGGAAGGAAGCAGCCGTGGCCTTAATTAAGGTACAGCCCCAGCATTTGCCTGGTGTGAAGATGGGAAACCACAGAAAACCATCTTCAGGGCTGCCGACAGTGGGGTTCGAACGTACTGTCTCCCGAATACTGGATACTGGCCGCACTTAAACGACTGCAGCTATCGAGCTCGGTCACACATACATTTACAACCTCGGTCATTTTGGACATTTCCCTTTTTCACCCCTTTTCACCCTCCATGCTGACGGTGGATGAACGTAGGCTGCGTAGGCATCGGGCCAACAACATCTCGAGTCCAGAGAACATAAAAGAAGTAGTTCATTGCAGTTCTCATTTAGACAACAGCAAGAACGCAGTGGTCGAGCAGCCAAGTGTGTCGCCAAGTTAATATACAATTACATGGACGTGTCTTTGGATTATTTACTCTCTCTCTCTCTTTCTCTCTCTCTGTCTTAAAATTTTTAGCTTACATTTGGTCAAAAGAAGCACGATACTTGAGTAAGAAGGTGGTTCAAACAGTGAGAGGTACAGACAGACAAACAACAAGGACAAGAGAACACGGGTAGAACCCGTCAAGTAATGGAAATATTACTATAAAGACCAACGTGTTGAAATGAAATGTCGTATGGCTTTTAGTGCCGGGATATCCTAGGACGGGTTCGGCTCGCCAGGTGCATGTCTTTCTATTTGACAGATAACACAGACACCCAGCCCCCGTACCATTGGAATTAACCAATTAAGGTTAAAATCCCCGACCCGGCCGGGAATCGAACCCGGGACCCTCTGAACCGAAGGCCAGTACGCTGACCGTTCAGCCAACGAGTGTCGGACACCAACGTGTTATTAAAAGGGAAATGAGGGGGGGGGGGGGGGAGAAAATTTGGTGGTTGATGGAAGTAGACAGAGTATCCAGCAGGTAACCGCCCCTCTCAGGGAATCAAAAGTGACCGGCCTCCTCATCAGATTACACAGAAACCAGGCACAACAGTGAAACGATGTACTATTATCAGAAGAATACAAATTGTATCATTGCTTGTATAGTGCGAGCCTCAGTAGAGTTACCGGTTATTCCCTCCCGTCCACTAAACCACTCATTTCATCCAAAAGATGTAAAAGACAATACAAAGGCCATGGTGCAACTTTCCAGCGGGCAACGAAATGTTGGATAAAAAAAAAAAAAAAAAAAAAAGCCAAGCAACTCAATGTTGAAAACATCCTAGGGATACGAGCTCCGAATTATAGGTAAATAAAATATGAAAATAAGGTATGAGAATAATATATTCTTTACTTATTCTTAAAATTACAATCCATTTCTTAATCATCGTTATCCGGTCGATTAGATCACGGCTGACTGGATCGCTCGTTGCGCTCCATCGTCGCCATAAGACCTATCTGTGTCGGTGCAACGTAAAGCAAAAAAAAAATAAAAAAATGTATATCTTCCAGCATAGCTCTCATCCAAACTTGGTACGCACGACTTATTATCTGCAAAAATACTGTGGGGGCAAGACACCACTAGCTCCTCAAGGGGAGGGGTTGATATGTGAAAATAAGAAAAAATAAAAACTTATATTAATGTCAAATCCATGGCTTTCAGGGTTGCTGGGATGAATTCTGACACTCTGGTTGCTGTTGGGGGGTTGAGAAGGGATGAACAAGAATATGTCCAAAATGACCGATATTTGTGTTAAGACTACAGTTTTTGGGGTCCATAACCTGATTGGTAACAGCCCCAGTGACATTTAGAATCGTGCACATTAATATCTATTGCGCAAGGTGTAAATACTTACAGTTATAACTTAATTTTATTATTTGTTTGAAAGGATCAGCTACTTCCCAGACAATCTGGGCTGCCATGAGGAAGTACTTTAACACAAAATTATAATCTCAAACTAAAATCAAACACATAAGAATAACTCTAAATTTATAAAAGAGTTTGTAAACTATCTGCCAATGTCGCAAAGAAATAATCCTTCAAACACTGTAAAAAATCCTAAAATTAAACATTCAAGAAAGTGCCCAAGTAGAGCCACAAAGCTGGGTACTACAGATAGTTTACCATAAATAATCTTGCAATTGATTTCTTGTGAAATTATCTTGGCTTGATATAATTTGCTATAAATAAACCATGCAATGGCTTGCTTTGTAAAATTGTCAATTTCAGTTCACACTTTTGATGCTTACTGCCATGTATACATTTCTTAGAATTCATTATCACTCTCTTGATTGTACTGAATGCATGTTGTAGTAATATATAAAGGCAAATATAATATATACATTTTCCATAAATCAATAGAAATACAGAGAAAATGCAAATAGTACCACCATGAAGTCATGAATAACGTTTGAACAACGTATTACTGTTAGGTTAGACTGATCATGAAAGTAAACCTTTAATTCAATTTTATCTAATTCATATTATATTAGAAACTTGTTACAAAAACAAGGTTAAAATACTTCCCCACCAATTTAGCGACTCTTGTTAGGATTGCTGCTTCACATATTCCTACATTTTCAATCCTTTGTACATGTTAACTATAGTGTCCTGAAATGAACTTTGTAGAGCTACTTTGCTTTCATTTTTGGAGATATTCGTAGAGATTTTTCTTGATTCTTGGACATCTCGATGAAAATTTAAATACAAACTTGTCGGACTACTTTATTAAATGCTTTATTTGAACATGCCACAATTCTTTTTACCTGGTATTATGCTAACATAATTATTTACATTCCTAAAGAAAAAGCAAATACGACATAAAAGTTGGCAGTGGTTTTTCATCGCTCAACTTATGGCAGATAATGCCATATGCGAGTTAAAAGATAACTACAAGATATCGTAATGGCAAGCAGGGTCCCTTCACTGTATGGTTAGCGATGCAGAATGCAACCCAACTGTTAGGAAGTAACTATAAATCACTTCCTTCAGTAGTAATAGGGGAGAAATAGATTGCTCCCTCAGGGCCCAAAGTTACGTGGAATAGTCTATACCAGCTTTGTGTTTTTGTTGCATTTCTTTTGCTTTTGTATAGCTGACTGCATGTTATTTTTCTTTGTATATACCTATCGTAATGTATAAGGTACCATACATGCCCGTAGCAGAATTATAAATGCACTAGACTAGAATGTGCAGAACAATTTTTGAGCACTGCATTATAAACATTATTTGATTGAGCTGGTTGTTTCTATGAAGAGAATATTATTCTGTTCTTATATTCTTGTAATCAGACATATTTGTTGTTAAAAAAGAAGGAAATCTTAATTGTGACATGATCCTCTCTCTTAATATCTGTATTGTATGTTGTATTACAGCACCTTTTTCATTTCCAGAATTATCAAAGTCACTTATGATCATGGAGTTTGGAACAAGTCGTGACCCGAACAAGATGAAAGTAGTCATGGAAAATATGCAGATGCTTGTTCCATTGGTGCATGGGTAATAACTTACTTTTTATTTTTGCAAAAAGAAATATTTCATGCAAACTTCAAAGTGGAAACTTTTTCATTTTATAGCAGAAATCTGTAGGCATAGCCACTTTAACAGACTTTCAGTTTATCACTGGTTTGTTACATGTAACGGTTACTTGTTTTAGTTACTTATTTGAGAAATCAATTGCCATAGTGTGCATGGATGACAAAAGCATATTGGATATGAAGAGGTTTCCATGGATGATACAAATAAAGTTAAGATAGGGACTGGAAAATAGAAAAGGGCAATGTATTTATTCCAAGGTTAAAATACTTCCCCACCAATTTAATGACTCTTGTTAGGATTGCTGCTTCACATCTTCCTACATTTTCAATCCTTTGTACATGTTAACAATAGTGTCCTGAAATTATTTCCATATTCACTAAGAGAAACTTTGGATACAGAAGGATGTTACAGAGAAGACTAAGTAATAGATAACATTAAAGGTACATAAAAATAGTTTACCAAATTATCTATCTCAAATAGGAATTTATGTACATGAAAAAAACAAGAATATTTATAAAAGGACGTTCCTTGACTACTTCTAATTTCCATGAATCGGAATAATTACCAAGAAAAGAATAACTAAGCCCTTATAAAACCCGATACACCTGCCAGGGTTGATAAATAGGAATATATATATGAAAGAACAACGAGAATATTTACAAAAGGTAGTTCCTCGACCACTTCCAATTTCCATGAATTGGAATAATTACCAAGAAAAGAATAACTAAGCCTTTACACAACCTGATACACCTGTTAGGGTTCATAAGTTACCATTCAGTATGTGTTATAAAATTTTCATTTGAAGAGAATCATTGAAACAGAACGTTAACTACACTGAGTGGCCAAAAGTCATGAGAAGACACTGAATGTGATGTTAATAACGAGTTACTTCTCTGCTAGCCCTCAAACTGGCAGCAATAGGGCAAGGCATCGACTCTACAAGGTGTTGGAGTCATTCTGGAGGGATCTGAACCCATGCATCGTGCACTGCTACCCACAATTGGTCTTGTGTAGTTGGTGTGGGGTTCATGGAGTGTACACCAGCATCAACAGCATCCCATAAATGCTTGATTGAATTAAAATTGGGGAATCTGGAGGGCTCGATACAACTGGAACCGGGATTCATTGGACCATACCACACGCCACCACTGTTCCATGGTTCATTACCGATATTTGCAGGCCCATGCAACTCGCAATTGATCTGATGCCCGTATGGCACATATGGTTAGTAACATCTTAACAATGCACAGATAAGAAGTCTGTTTGTTTACATACATATTGGCGGAAATACAAACTTTAATATTTGGCGCGGATTGTGATGCATATGTGTCATCGGCCGTGAATGTGTTAAGTACATCTACACTGGAATAGCATATAGCTGAGAAGAGGAAAATGTCATAATGGGGAGGATGCTTCAAGAAAATCTACACTGAAAAAATAGGCTCGTCACTGAGAAAGCAATACTGCGTATCTGACAATGCTTTTCCTATCCATTATTTCCCATAATACTGGTCACACCTCCCATCCACATATGGATATGCAGTCCATTAGAACAACGTTTGTTATAGACATGATATAGGCTTTTGGGCTTATGCCGTTTCAAGAAAATAAGGTGAAATTCTTTACGTTTTGCAGAGGAAACTGTGCTCTGCATCATCAGAAGAAAAATCTCAACTGTCCACGAAAAAGGCTTCTTAAGCAATGAGTTTAGAAATTTAGACGTTATAGTAGAAGTGGAAATAGTACCCTCATTCGTCACCAGATGGCTCCCCGTACGTGGTACAGTGCTAGTGTTCGAAGCGGAAGCTGCTGGAACCATCAAAATCGGTCTAAGAGGGTCACATAACATGTGTACATAATACACTGACTGAGCAAATGTCATGCGATAGCGGAGCACTGATGCGCAGGTGTGTCTGCGCACCACACGCCCCCTGTGCCAGCGGCAGTTGTATAGGAGACCTTGTGAGCAGTGGCTGTGCAAGTGACGGGTGTAACATGGAACGTCGTCGTGAGCTGACACCGTTCGAACGGGGTAGGGTGGTTGGTGCCCGATGGATGGGAAGTGCGATTTCGGAAGTGGTGCGGGAATTCGCCTTCACAAGATCAACGGTGTCCAGGGTGTATCGTGAATGGATGAATGCGGCTGTCACCTTCCACAACAGACGAATGACCGGCTGTCCAACCACCCTCGAAGACCGTGACCGGCGACATCTGAGAGGGATTGTCAATAGTGACAGACGGGCAATCATGCAACAAATCACGGTTCAGTTCAACACAGGCCATGCTAGACACGTCTCCCAGTGGACAATCCATAGGAACATGGGTTCTATGGGGTATGGGATCCGGCGACGCACACGGGTGCCACTGTTAACCCGTCATTGGACACGACGACACACATTTGTCGCCAGTCACCAGCGATGGACACTGGAACAATGACGTAACGTGATATGGTCGGACAAATCACGATTTCAACTGCACCGTGCCGATGGGTGGCACTGTGTGTGGCGCAGACCACATGAAGCGATGGATCCCGCCTGTCTCAAAGGTGTGGTCCAGGGCGCTGGTGTCTCTGTTATGGTTTGGGGTGCATTTTCCTGGTATGAAATGGGCCCCCTAGTTGTTCTGGAAGAGACTTTGAATGGTATGCGGTATGTTGAGCTGCTCGGAGAGTATCTCCACCCATTTTTGGCCTTCCAGTGCCCAGGCGGTTCTGCGGTGTTTCAAGGTGATAACGCGCCGCCACATCGCTCTCACGTCGCCCGGGAATGGTTCCAGGAACATGCAGCGGAGGTCCAATGACTGCCATGGCCACCCAGGAGCTCCGATATGAACCCTATAGAGCATATCTGGGATGTCCTGGAACGCAGGCTCCGTACCATGGATCCTGCACCCACGAACAGACCAGCATTGGCGGCTGCTCTGCAAACGATTTGGTGTCAGCTGCGTCCAGAGGACTACCAGGGACTTGTCGACTTCCTTCCACGGCATCTCACTGCAGTTTGCAGGGTCAGAGGAGGCCCCACACGCTATTAGGTGACTATCCCATGACATTTGCTAAGTCATTGTATATGACAATGACAGGTGTATGACATATAAATTATAAACACAAAAGTTTTCCACCTATTCAATACATAGTTTTATTTACGCTGTGTGTATTTACATTACATGGGACTAGTTTCAACCCTACTCGGGGTCATCATCAGCCATATTTAAACTATACACAATACTTGACGTTTAAATAAGGCTGATGATGACCCCAAGTAGGGTTGAAACTAGTCCCATGTAATGTAAATACACACAGCGTAAATAAAACTATGTATTGAATAGGTGGAAAACTTTTATGTTTATAATTTATATGTAATCCCAGTTGAATACGGACCAACAACATGAAATTTATAACCCTTAAAGGTGTATGACATTGACACAAGCCTGGAATGAAACATCTGGCGATGAGAAACGTACAAATTTGGAAAACACAGAGACGAAATAACAATAGTGAAGGGACAGGGAAGGGAACTACCTACGTAAATCCTTAATGGCTGGCAACCAGATATTACTTAAATGATAGCCAGTGCCCCTGTATAAATTGTTAGGATTTCTACGTATTTCCACAGCTTCCCGGATAATCCTGGATCTGTAGTGTCTAGTGTGGGTAAGAGCTCGAGCATCTTGGAACATGACATCATGACCCGACAATAGAGCGTGCTCAGCTATTGCTGATTTGTCTGGCTGGTTGAGACAAATATTACGTTCATGTTCATGTTGTTATTTCATCTCTATGTTTTCCAAATTCATATGTTTCTCATTGCCAGATGTTTCATTCCAGGCTTGTGTCAATGTCATACACCTGTCAGTGATGTTACGTACACATGTTATGTGACCCTCTTAGACCGATTCTGATGGTTCTGTCAGCTTCCGCTTCGAACGCTAGCGCTGTACCGCATCTGGGGAGCCATCTGGTGACGAATGAGCGAATCATTTCCACTTCTATTATAACGTCTAAATTTCAAAGCTCATTGTTTAAGAAGTCTTTATCGTGGACAGTAGAGATTTTTCTTCTGGTGACGCAGAGCACAGTTTCCTCTGTGAAACGTAAAGAATTTCATCTTATTTTCTTGACACGGCATAAGACCAAAAGCCTATATATTGTCTATAAGTATGGGCCGTGAAAGAATCAATGGCAACATTCCTTATGTTAGTTTTCTATGCATAAGTGTAAAGGAAAATGATCCTTACCGTACTGCATTATAGGAATGTGTGTTTGCATGATGTATTTACACACTCCTAGAGTATAATGTATTTAAGGTTCATTTTACTTTGCACATTAGCACAGGTAAATTAACACAAGAACAAAAATTGTTCTAATGAACTGCATATCTATATACGCCTGCGAAGCATGAACAATCGTAAGGATAATAATGGATAGGAAGAGCATTGCCAGATATGCGGAATTGCTCACGCAGCGATGAGCTGCTGGGTACAAAACAAGCTACAAAGAATCTTTTTTAAATCACAGAACTAACAGGCAATGTGCAAATTGTATTGTGTAATATGATATAATTAAGTGCAAACAGTGTGTCGTTATGAAGAGGGAAGAAGCATGCTTTGGGTTTGACACAATTTTCTGTGGAGGTGCAGAGGGGGATTACTGATAACCCACTTCAAAGGTTGGCACCTCTGCATATCATTACTGAATGCACAAGGCATAGGAAATTTTTGCAACCCTTGCAAAATGACCTGGTTTTCCTCTTCCTTGGTCCACAGTTGCAGCACCCTTGAACTCTTCCCACCTTTGGTTGTGATGCTGTAAGGCTTTCTGAGCGAGGTATTCATGCAGCTCAAAAATTCCTGCCTCTCTTTTGGTGGTTGGTGGCTTATTGGTATTCCAGATCACACACGCATTTATTGCAGCTTATTGAGTAAACTGTGGAATAGCACCATTGTCCATCTTCGAGTAGGCTGGGCTACATTGTATGCATCAGATATTCCATCCTCAACATCTAGCACCTTTCTTTGTAAAATTGAAATGCACTGCCGAACAATGCTGTATGGCACATTTTCCATTTTTTATGGTAGAGGCAAAATATGTAAAATAACAAAAATAAATAATAATTTAGTCCTTATATCAAGGAAACAGGTATGTTACATCATAACTATACAAAGTAACTCTTAATCCAAACCAAACCAAACTCCATGGCACTACAGGCCTTGAAGGGCGTTGGCCTACCAAGCTGCCGCTGCTCAGCCAGAAGGCCTGCAGATTACGAGGTATCGTGTGGTCAGCATGACAAATCCTCTCGGCTGTTATTCTTGGCTTTCTAGACCGGGGCCGCCATCTCACAGTCAGATAGCTCCTCAATTCTAATCACGTAGGCTGAGTGGACATCGAACCAACCCTCAGGTCCAGGTAAAAATCCCTGACCTGGCCGGGAATTGAACCTGGGGCCTCCGGGTAAGAGGCAGGCACGCTACCCCTACACCACGGGGCCGGCTGTGGAATCAGCTGTCTATAATCTAACATTTCAACATCAAAGTCGTTTTAAAGCAAATATCAGTCGAACAATGATATATGTTACTTCGTGGAACAATGCTGTGTGTTCTTTATTGATGAACTTACTAATAAGACTTGGATTTCTAATCTTATAAACATAAATACAAAGAAAAGCCTCAAAAATAATGTAATAGAGCTAACACTTTAAGGTTGTGAACAGTGTTGCCAACTTATATTTTCAAGATCCGCTAAATACTACTAAACATCCGCTAAAATTCCGCCAAGAAATCCGATCTCAAATAATAATAATAATAATAATAATAATAATAATAATAATGAAATGGCATGTGCGTTTAGTGCCGGGAGCGTTCCAGGAAATGTTTGGCTCGCCAGGGGCAGGTTTTTCGATTTGACCCCCGTAGGCGACCTGCGCGTCTTGATGAAGATGAAATGATGATGAAGACGATACATACACCCAGCCCCCGTGTCAGCAAAATTAACCAATGATGGTTAAAATTCCCGACCATGCCGGGAATTGAATCCGGGACCCCTGTGACCAAAGGCCAGCACGCTAACCATTTAGGCATGGAGCCGGAAATAATAATAATAATAATAATAATAATAATAATAATAATAATAATAATAATAATAATAATAAAAGTAAATGTCTGCACTCATCTGATCTGTGAGTTTCACTGGGATTAACCCTCTGCCTGCGAGCCGGCGAGATAAAACTTGTAGGCGTTTTACTGCCGGGTGCAAACTAGGTGAAGCCCCTACCTGAAGGGCCACACACAGAACAGGCCAATTCATTAAACGGTCTTCCATCATAGCATAAATATAAATGCTACTCTCTCACAGTTTCATTATCTGTCGTCATTCGTCAACTAAGAGATAAGTACCCTTTTCCCACACATTACAAATTTATAATACCACGATCTCATAACATCAAATCCATATAACATATTTTCCTCACGTGACTACTAGCTCCTGACAAGCAATACGGAATAGCTTGGAGACAGGCTGGAGTACAAATTTTTAAAAAATGTAAAATAGATAAAACGCTAAATTCCGCTATAATAAGTCTAGAATTCCGCCAAAAAATCCGCTGTCCGCTAAATTATATATTTCTCCGCCAACGGTCTTCTAATTCAGCCTTACATCTGATATGTTTTTGACATGCTCTATTGGTGAAAAATATCTAATTCCCCCCATGGGAATTTAGAATTTTCCATTAGCGGAAATTCCGCTAAGTTAGCAACACTGGTTGTGAAGCATGTAAGTACCCATAATTACTTGTGGTAGCACACACTGCTCAATCAAAACCAAATTTTACAAGCATATCCTGTATAGCATTGTTAAAAACAAAAGAAATGATGCGAGCTTCCAAGCGGAGAGGTAACTAGAAATGAAAATGAAATATTACAGGAGTTCAACAGAGATTTTAATTAGTTACTGAACTGTAATACAACTGATGAGACACAAGATGGCCCTATAAACCCTATAATTTATAATGTAGAAAACTGGCTGGAAGTGGAGACAGCAATATGTGTGGGGCCCCTGCCTGTCATAAGAGGCGACTAAAAGGGGCCCAAGGGGCTGTCAACTTGGGAGTGTGGGTTGACGACCACGGGGCCCTTAGCTGAGTCTTGGCATTGCTCCCACTTTCTTGTGCCAGGCTTCTCACTTTTGTCTATCCTGTCCGACCTCCCTTGATCAACTCTTGTTCTTTTCCGACCCCGACGGTATTAGAGCATTCGAGGCCTAGGGAGTCTTTCATTTTCACACCCTTCATGGCCCTTGCCTTTCTTCGTCCTGTACTTCATTTTTCGAAGTGATGGATTCCTTCTTCTTTTTTCTCTCTCTTTACCTCCTGTGTGTGGGGGATGCAGACGAAAAATACACCCAAGGTATCCCCTGCCTGTCGTAAGAGGCGACTAAAAGGGGCGACCAAGGGATGATTGTCTTAGAACCATGAAACTACTTTTGATTAGTACCATCACGTGGGGAACACCATGGGTTGCCTTTACTTGCGAGCAGTACCACTACATTAGGTACACAATAGGTTTGTGATTAGTAGTAGCAGCAGTGTGTGTGTGTGGACTGTGGGTTTCGCGTTGCCTGTGAGTTGTACCACTATATGAGTGACACCGTTGGTCTGCATTGCCTGTGATTAGTACCCACTACGTGAGGAACACCACGGGAATACCGGCGCCCGTGATTAGTACACCTAGGTGAGGAACCTCATCGGTTTGCGTTGGCTATGAGTGGCACCATTGTGTGAGAAATACCATAGGTCTGCGTTACCTGTATGACGTACAATAGTTGTGAGTAGTACCATAATGTTTGGAACACCTTGAGTTTACACTACCTTTGATTAGTACCGCAACTTGAGAAATACCATGGTCCTCCTTTACTAGTGATAAGTGCCATTATGCGGGATCGTTGACATAGATATTGACCTATTTAGACAAGCATCATCGATTCAGGATTGGGCTTTGGAAGCAGTCCCTTGGTCAGTAATATTGTTTATGGGAATGTGAGGCATTGCACATCTTATCCACGGATTGTTTTAAATTCATATTCATCAGTTCATTCATCATTATCACGTTTTGAATTCTGGTCAGTGGATGAATTTTGTACTTTTAAAATGTAATCACATTTCATACCATAGGGGCCGATGACCTAGATGTTAGGCCCTTCTAAACAACAAGCATCATCACCATCAATATGTAAAGTGAAAAACAAGAAGTCTGCAGGATTGGATGAGTTCAGTGTGGACATGATCAAAGCACTTGGAGAACCTGGAATACAGTGGTTGTACAGAGTACTAAATAAAATTTAGGAAGAAAATGAAATCCCCAGTTACTGGAGGCAAGGAGTGATTATTCCACTATTTAAGAAAGGTGACCGAAAGAGGTGTAACAACTATAGAGACGTAACCCTTCTGTCTCATGGGTTAAAAATATATAAAAACCTTCCTGGAGAGCAAAATCAGAAAATTTCTTGAACTTAAACTTGAGGAAGAACAACATTGATTTAGAGTGAACAGGTCAATGCTGGACCTTATTTTTTTGTTGACAAGAATGCTCTTTGAAAAATGGTTATAGTTGTATTCTTGGATATTGAAAAGGCATATGATCATGTACCACATAAGCACATATGGGAATGTCTGAGATGTAAAGGAATGTCAGATGAGATTATAGCTCGAGTAAAACAGCTATATCAAGAGGCAAAGAGCTGTGTGCAAATTCAAGGAGACAGGTCAAACTGTTTTAAAACCAAGAGAAGAGTTCAACAAGGAAGTCGTCTATCACCACTTCTCTTCATTACTATAATGGATGAGGTTATAAAAGCAGTGAAAATGAAGGATCAGACAACAAATGCACTTGTATTTCCTGATGATATTTTACTATGGGGTGAGACAGAAGTAGAAGTTCAATCTAAACTAGATCTTTGGCAAGAAGAATTTGAAAGAATGCCGTGCGCGTAGAGGCGCACGGCTGTGAAGCTTGCATCCGGGAGATAGTAGGTTCGAATCCCACTATCGGCAGCCCTGAAAATGGTTTTCCGTGGTTTCCCATTTTCACACCAGGCAAATGCTGGGGCTGTACCTTAATTAAGGCCACGGCCGCTTCCTTCCAACTCCTAGGCCTTTCCTATCCCATCGTCGCCATAAGACCTATCTGTGTCGGTGCGACGTAAAGCCCATAGCAAAAAAAAAAAATTAAAAAAAAAAAATTGAAAGAATGGGAATGATCATCAGCTGAACTAAAACAGTCGGTTTAGTGATGAGTCAAAATCCTGAAGCAGTCCACCTGCGAGTTCAAAATGAAGAAGTAGACATTATCAATATCTTCAAATACTTAGGGAGCTTCGTTTCTTCTGACAGTACCATAAACCAAGAAATAGGCAATATAATACAAACTGGATCAATATTCTACCACTCCGTTCGTCAATTACTTTGGGATGACTCATTTCCCCAAGCTTGTACGCTCACGCTGTACAAAACATATCTTGTACCAATTCTAACATATGGACTGGAAGCAGCAATGTTGACTAAATCTCCATGAAGTCGCCTACAGGCCATTGAAATTAAGTTCCTTCGGTCATGTCTCCAAAAGACAAGGAGAGATAAAATAAGGAATAAAAGTATACAACAACAACTTGGATTGGACAGGAGCATGTTGGAAACCTTAGAATTAAGCAGATTATGATGGTATGGACATATGAGAAGGATGGCTCCAATTAGGACCCCAAGAGCAAACTATGAAAGGAATGTTGTTGGTAAGAGGTCCAGAGGGAGGCCTTGTGGTAGTTGGGAAAAGCAAATTTTCAAAGACCTTGTAAATTGGCAGCAAAAGGTAGAACATCAGCTGTGGATGGACAGGACAAATTGGGGAAGAGGCTCGTAAACATCCGCACCCGGCTTGCTGGAGTGGAAAATTGATGATGATGATGATGATGATGATGATCACTTCAGAACTAATATAACAGTTTTAACATATTCCAAAGAGTACACACTTTTTCTTTCAATGTCACAAATTGGTAAATCAATTGGCAGGTAAGAGCCAGTTCATATTACAAGTGTAGAGCAGTGCTGAGCAGCCATGATCCAGTCTTGGTCAGGATCACCCCTGGGTATTTTAAATGGAAGTGTGCTCGCTAGGTGTCCCGTCTCATGGAAATCGAGGTCTGTTCAGTCCTTGAATATTAATGTTTTGCCTTTTTTACGGTTAATTACCAGTACATGTGCACAATAAAATAGGATATAAGAAGAAACCATGTTTCATTCAAATGTCGTCAAATGTTCGTGGCAGCTAGTGTGTTAAAATTATAATCCATCTTTCATAATGGTGCCTACATTTGATATCAGCCATAACATTTGAAAAGAGCCTAAAAATAGCACATACATTAGTGTGTAGGAACATGAATATCATGAATGGCAATCTGGAGACTGGAAATTTTGTGTACTGCAGTAGGAATAATACATACAGCATTGTTCGGCTCATCTTATATGGAGGTGTCTTTCCAGCCACCTCTTTGCCTCTTCGGCTTTTATATTATTATTATTATTATTATTATTATTATTATTATTATTATTATTGCTTCTGGCATTGTGGAGTCCCTTAACTTCTTCCATTCACACTATTCCACTGGGATATGTTAATTTTTCATTTCCTTGACCTATTAAGTCGTTTTATAGTGCTTGGCGAAACGTATACTTCCAGTGACTGCAGTCTTGTTTGCTATACAGCATTATTCCACTGAAGTGCTTCAGATATCTGACTTTTATTGGCACCTAGGGATGGATATTGGACCTTCCAGTGACTTTTTCATGTGTAAGGCATGACATACATCAATGTTCCGTTAAAAACTCAACTTCACACCAAAAATGTGGATTCAGTGTTGTTCAGCAGCATATTTTAATTGTAGAATGTAATCAATGCAGTCTTTTTCGTGTGCCTACTATCATGATCAATCCTGTCATCATTGTGCATTGTGGACATCAACAACACAACCTCCCTTTCTTGGGCATGTAAGACACTAGAATGCAGTGTTTCTGAAATCCAGACATAGAAGAATTTACTACAAGTCTTGAGGTGTCTGCCTTTTATTTTTCCTCAGTAATCCTACAGTTGTGGGTTTTCCCCCCAGAAGCATTCCTGTAAGCTCATAGCTCATAAATTATACATTTAAAAAAAAATGTAGTAAGCAGTCTGGCCTATGCTGACGACTTGGTCTTAATGACAGATTGTGCCGAAAACCTGCAGTCTAATATCTTGGAACTTGAAAATAGATGCAATGAGTATGGTATGAAAATTAGCCTCTCGAAGACTAAATTGATGTCAGTAGGTAAGAAATTCAACAGAATTGAATGTCAGATTGGTGATACAAAGCTAGAACAGGTGGATAATTTCACGTATTTAGGTTGTGTGTTCTCCCAGGATGGTAATATAGTAAGTGAGATTGAATCAAGGTGTCGTAAAGCTAATGCAGTGAGCTCGCAGTTGCGATCAACAGTATTCTGTAAGAAGGAAGTCAGCTCCAAGACGAAACTATTTTTACATCGGTCTGTTTTCAGACCAACTTTGCTTTACATGAGCGAAAGCTGGGTGGACTAAGTTAGAAGTAACAGACATGAAAGTAGCAAGAATGATTGCTGGTACAAACAGGTGGGAACAATGGCAGGAGGGTACTCGGAATGAGGAGATAAAGGCTAATTTAGGAATGAACTCTATGGATGAAGCTGTACGCATAAACTGGCTTCGGTGGTGGGGTCATGTGAGGCGAATGGAGGAGAATAGGTTACTTAGGAGAATGATGGACACTGTTATGGAGGGTAAGAGAAGTAGAGGTAGACCAAGACGACGATCGTTAGACTCAGTTTCTAACGATTTAAAGATAAGAGGTATAGATCGAAATGAAGCCACAACACTAGTTGCAAAATGAGGATTGTGGCGACGTTCAGTAAATTCTCAGAGGCTTGCAGACTGAACGCTGAAAGGCATAACAGTCTATAATGATAATGTATGTATCTATGTATGTATGTAAAAAATTTGATTTATTTTACGTCGCACTGATACAGATAGGTCTTATGGCGACGATGGTAAGGCTTTCTGCGGATGATGTTATTCTCTATAGAGTGATAAATAAGTTACAAGATTGTGAGCAACTGCAGCGTGACCTAGAAAATGTTGTGAGATGGACAGCAGGCAATGATATGTTGATAAACGGGGTTAAAAGTCAGGTTGTGAGTTTCACAAATAGGAAAAGTCCTCTCAGTTTTAATTACTGCGTTGATGGGGTGAAAGTTCCTTTTGGGGATCATTGTAAGTATCTAGGTGTTAATATAAGGAAAGTTCTTCATTGGGGTAATCACATAAATGGGATTGCAAATACAGGGTACAGATCTCTGCACATGGTTATGAGGGTGTTTAGGGGTTGTAGTAAGGATGTAAAGGAGAGGGCATATAAGTCTCTGGTAAGACCCCCAACTAGAGTATGGTTCCAGTGTATGGGACCCTCACCAGGATTACCTGATTCAAGAACTGGAAAAAATCCAAAAAGCAGCTCGATTTGTTCTGGGTGATTTCCGACAAAAGAGCAGCGTTACAAAAATGTTGCAAAGTTTGGGTTGGGAAGAATTGAAAGAAAAGACGAGCTGCTCAACTAAGTGGTATGTTCCGAGCTGTCAGCGGAGAGATGGCGTGGAATGACATTAGTAAACGAATAAGTTTGAGTGGCGTTTATAAAAGTAGCAAAGATCACAATATGAAGATAAAGTTGGAATTCAAGAGGACAAACTGGGGCAAATATTCATTTATAGGAAGGGGAGTTAGGGATTGGAATAACTTACCAAGGGAGACGTTCAATAAATTTCCAATTTCTTTGAAATCATTTAGGAAAAGGCTGGGAAAACAACAGATAGGGAATCTACCACTTGGGCGACTGCCCTAATTGCAGATCAGTATTGATTGATTGATTGAAAGGCCTAAGAGTGGGAAGAAATTAGCTGTGGCCTTAATTGAGGTACAGCCCCAGAACAGTAATATTCCCGCCAGGGTTTAATATAGATTCATACAAACTTAAAAGTACCTCCTGAGGTCTGTTGTCCCTTCTGTATGGGCCACCTGGCTGTTGCCCTACGAGAACTTCTATACTGACAGTCGTATTAATAAACGGTGTATAACTTTTATACCACGTTTATTCATAATTTATGTGTAATTTGTTACTAATAAACTGATAAGCCTCCAGTGTATATCAATATCTGTCATAGTTATTCACTGAATTGTTTGTACAGACCAGGACCCTTGTATAAGCCTTGTATAGCAGCGAGTAACAAAAAAGAAAAGAGTGATCATTGTATAATAATTTTAGGAGTATTTACTGTCTGTAGTGGTAAAATATCCAACTTATCCATTAAGCACACATTGAAAGAAGAAAAAATAACAATGATCTCCAAGATGTTTTTAACATAGAACATTTAGAAGTTATGGAAGCTGAAAATGTTAATAAAATAAAATACTTTAAGAGATGGAGTATCCTAAAAGGTGGATGTCTGAGGAAGAAGAAGAAGAAAGAAAAGAAATGAGAACTAATGTGTGTGTTTGGATTTAATTATTGGAAACTGGTTTGATAGTAGTTAATCCCTTATTCCTCACTCTCGTTAACCTGCTGTTAGAAAAGTAGGAGGTGCACTGCTCGTCCGCGTCTGCGTGGAGCTTATTGCTGGCTTTGAGAGGGGGGGACTTGCTTTGGATTGGCTGTGGTGTGGAGGGTATGTGAGAGAGTGGGAGTGATCTGTTGTAGCTCTGTTCTGCCTAGTTACGTCTTGAGAATAAGGGGGTGGATGGCCTCATAAAGTATGTTTGTTTTGCCATACAACCAAGGCCATACCATCATTCAACTTTTGCTTCAACAACAATAACAGCGAGAGTTTGAACAACAAAGCAGATGATATAAAAGAACGCGGATGTTCCCCCAACTCCTCAGCTAATCGTTTTAACAGTAAATTTCTTTAACATCGGCACTTTACAAGATCATAAATTTTGATACATGTTTTTACCCTCCATCGACGATTCAACTACGAATATTTGAACATTTTAACATACGATTTTTGTATATCTACAGTAACAAATAAGAACCTCATAGTATTCCTCAACTTCAAGTTTTTATGCATTATCTTAAAACTCTGTTCAACATTGTACAAACACACTGCAGTTATCTGTGACCTGGATCCTAAGACGTTCTTTAAATATTAATTTTTATGGCATATAACCCATGTCAACCATTTTAATTGTATTTAAAAGCAGATTTCATGTTGATTGTTGTTAAGATCCTTTGATTTATTTATTTACTGTGAACTGACGATGATTTCAAGGGAATTAAAACCGGTTTTCACTTAATAAATGTTATGTATTATATATTGTGTTGAATGGTGGAACATCCCTCAATTAATTCCTATTATATAAGTTATACATCAACATGGAAATGAAAATCATAACTTATGATAGCATAAGAATGTTGTATGTATGTTGGGTATTCAGCTTGAAGGCTGGTTTGATCCTCTGCAGCTCCACCAACAGCTGTCACAGGTAGCCTAGGTGTCACTGAAAAGGCATACTAGGGAAATGAGGAGTGAGGTAGTTTCCTCTTTGCTTTCCTCACCAAGCCAGAAGTTGCTGCTACATATCAGTTTGCCAAGCTCACTGAAATGCATGCACTAACCGACCTTATGAGTGACGTTTTCATACCGTTCATAACAGAGTTTGGCTGCATAAGGAATGGTGTTACTAGCATTGCACATACCTTGGTCATTTTCATATTGTCAAAGTCAAGGATAAGACTGAGACAGGTCAATGAAAGTAACAAATTTATTCTAGCCCATACCAGAAGACGTAGTACACTGTAAAAACTACATCTCACCAGCAAAGGCATAATAAGAAAAAGAGTTAAAAGCATTGTTTGAAGAAACGGATAAAAGCTGAAGTGCAACACCTTTTCACAAATAGATCAGAAACTTGCCGGAAATAATTTACATTGCAATAACTGAGGTGTTCTAACAAATTGTTTCTTTTGATAGCGTATAGTGGACAATAGAAAATGAAATGAACTACCAGTTGTTTTGATTGGCACTTACAAAGGTATCTTTTCTGGTGATGGTATTTTAAAACGTTGAAAATAACTTCTAAATTGACCATTTCCAGTCATAAAATGTAGTATAAAAGTGGGTTCAAAGAATTTTAATGTTAAATATACAAGACATCTAACTATAATACAACGTATGTATTTTATTTCATCGGTACACTAGAAATGTACAAAGGAATCCACTATGGCCCAGAACTCAAGAAACTCTGTTAATAATAAATAAATAGAAATTTAAAAAAACCCATGGCGCAACAGCCCCGAAGGGCCATGGCCTACCAAGTGACCGCTGCTTAGCCCGAAGGCCTGCAGATTACGAGCTGTCGTGGTCAGCACTACGAATCCTCTCGGCCGTTATTCTTGGCTTCCTTGACCGGGCTCTTAACAATAAACTCACGTTTAACTATGAGTAAGAATACAGGAACATGCAGCTGGCCTGACAGACTTCAGCAGTGTTTGAAACTCAACTTACGTGTCAGGAATGCATCAGGTGCAGCCTGCTCATATCTACCCTGTCTCATACGTCTAAACTGAAGGTAGATAAGCTACGAATCCAACACGGCCAATTGTCTATCAAACAGAATGAAAATTCCTGAGCGCTGGTCTCACAGACCACGTATATGTACAGCTGGTTTAAAACTGTATTTAGTACAAATTTGCTCTTCCTTTTCTTCTAATTTTTATTTATTACCTAGCATAATGTCTTAATTATTCTGACAGTAGTGTTGATTATTTTTTCAAGGGCAACTTATTTATTTTACATTATATATTTCAACAGCACTCGTTCCTCAGGGTCAGCTGCTTTAAACATGGCAATGGTTGCCATGGGTGCTGCTGATGCTTACTTTGAATATGGAATTCATGCTTGGGACATAGCAGCTGGCGACCTGATTGTACGCGAGGCTGGTGGAGTAGTTATGGATCCGGCAGGTAGGTGTGATTTTCTAGAACCAAGGATGGCCAAAATTACATGAAGAATTTTGCAGATATTCTGCTTGCTGAAAGTTTTTTCAAAATTTCATTTAAAATAGAAAATTTATATCTGTTAAGGAATTTTCATTATTTACAAGATTCCTATACTGAGTTGAATACCTTCCTATAACCAAATAATTAATATATCCAATTGTTTATTTAGTTGATATTGTCATGGGGTTTATTGAAAAGGAAAAACTGCATTATAAAATGGATTATTTTTATTGATGAGTGATAGGGACTCACTTAAGGCTTCTGTATTTCTAACCTGTACATGTTACATTTCTATATGGATGTAGAATACAACAGATTTTATATTCTTTGTAGGAGGGCCATTGGACTTGATGAGTCGACGTATGTTGTGCGCAGGAACAGACCAGTTGGCTGAGAAACTGACAGCAACTGTGAAACAGCTATACCTGGAGAGAGACTAGTGTAATACTTCTTAACATAATATACCATTCCAAAAATAGTACTTCTGTGCAATACATTCTGTGTACTTATGAACTGTATTTAAAGAAAAGCATTTTCTTGTGCAAAAGTTTGTGTATATATAAAGAGAGAAAATATATATAAAGATCTGTTGCAATATATAATATTCCATTTAGAGTCAATTTCCGACAGCTCAGATTGCTTTGCGAGTTAGATTTTATTTTATTTTTTCAAAATGTTGAAGTAATCTGTTTAGGTTTGTATGGTATATAATATACAGAGTATGGATTCGTCATCATCTTGAGCAACTGGAGCCAGTTTTGAGTTTTAAACTTTTTTAAATAATTGGTTTACAGTACTTCCAGAAATATGCTATATGTTTCTTTTTATTATCAGTCCTCTTAAATGAGAATGGAAACTACACTGAAGTGAAACAAGATTAATAATACAGTAAAACTGCATTTCTGCAAGGGACAAGAAAAATGAATGTGTTAAGAAAGAAAACGTTCTATTGAAATGAATAAAAAGTATCCAGCAGGAATATAGAAACACTTTATATATGATTTTCCCCAACATGGGTACATTTTACATCATGTATGAGCAGTTAAGTTTCAAAATATGAAAGTATTGAAAGGTGTGAAAATCATGAGAACAAGTATGAAATCTTTTCTGCTGCAGCTTATAAAATAACAATAGTGTATTAAAAGGTCTGATAAATACCAGACAAATTGAATGAAAACATTTCCAGAATATAAATATCACTGTATTATTGCAGATTGCACCCTTACTATAACAAATGTTAGTTGAAGCCTTATATTTTGGACCAGTGGTTTATTAAATGTTGTTTTCTGGTCACATTCTTTGACCATGAATTATTTTGAGTTTACACCCGGCCATGTGCGAGATAATGACTTTGGCCGCCATTTTGAATGCAGCAAAACTCTGACTTGAGTCAAAAGTCAAAGGTACAAGTTTCAATATTTGTGCTACCTCTATGCGCTTAAAGATGCAGATGCCAGTCTACTTACTGAAAGATTTTAATTTTGTCTTAATTAGTAAGCAATTTCCTCACTTTTTCTGTATCCATAATTAGGCTATCACCAGGCAAATATTATCTACCCTTCGGTGTACCACTCGACACAAATTTCTAATTTCTGAATGGAATGTGACAAACAAGCATAGACAGGGTCACTGGGTTAATCAGCAATCTGACTATAAACCAGCTAGCAAAATTAAACATTCCTCATGTTGACATGCTCCCGAAGGTGCAACTCAACAATTCAAGATGTTTTCCTGTTCATCACGCAATTTTACCAGACCTGCCTCCTGTGTTGGTAATTAGGTTCCTTTCAGAAGGGATGAGAATATTTTCAGGGCTAGAAAGAATGTGATCATACTGAATGGTTATTGCAAAAATTTGTGAGGCGAGGTGTGAGGTATTTTTATATAGACTTAATACGTTAGGAATCAGGACTTCGAAATTTTGATACCTTAAGCGAGAAAACTTGTTAATGAGGAATGCAATAACAAGATTTCTCTGTATGCTGTTTTGGAAATACACAGTGGAGCAAAAAAAGTCATACACTGGAAATTGTTTATTAAATATGTAATTTGTGGCTCAGAAGTACCTCGTTTAGTGTTTATACAGGACCTACAGTAAATGAGCGAAGCAATTTTAGTTTATATTTATGTGAGTAGCAGTCCATATTGAACATATCTATGTGCAAATATGAATCTCTGAACTAAAAGATAATTTGGGCATAAATGGGTTAATCGAGTCGAGGGGGAGGGTTTCCTTCTTAACAAACAAAAAAAAAAAAAAAAATCCGGAAAGAAATGTTCATCATGTTCCTTCCATGTGGTATTACTGTATTTACAACATTCATATTCTATGTTACCAGGGTCATGAAATGGATATAGAGAAAAGAAGGGAAAAAGGTAGAAAAGCAACTTCAAGAATAATAGTATATATGTATGAAAACCAGATGTACATTGGCTTACCAAGTAAGCACACATGGATGGAAAACACCTAGAGACCTATGTTTTTCTTTTATGCCTACTACTACAAAGGCTTGGATATCAGGCCAATCCAAATGATTGAACTTATGCGGAGAAAAGTGATCATATCTCTGCTACTATTAGTCTTAAAAATATGCAAACCGGGCGAGTTGGCCGTGCGCGTAGAGGCGCGCGGCTGTGAGCTTGCATCCGGGAGATAGTAGGTTCGAATCCCACTATCGGCAGCCCTGAAGATGGTTTTCCGTGGTTTCCCATTTTCACACCAGGCAAATGCTGGGGCTGTACCTTAATGAAGGCCACGGCCGCTTCCTTCCAACTCCTAGGCCTTTCCTATCCCATCGTCGCCATAAGACCTATCTGTGTCGGTGCGACGTAAAGCCCCTAGCAAAAAAAAAAAAAAAATAAATATGCAAAGCATAATAAATTCAGTACATAATAGAGCAGAGATCAGTCACAATCAAAAATGAAAATTCAGCGCAGGCAATAGAAATGACCTATGTCTTTCCTTTATGATGCTTATGTGGTAAGTCACTGCTCTCTATCTGTTTCCTATGCATACTGTATTTATTATTACAAGATGACCTCTGGAAATTAAAAAACAATTTTTTAAAACTAACGTATTAATGAAGCATACAAAGCATAAGGAATACATTTTCTGCCATTTAATTTTTTGGTCAGTCGTCGCCATCAGATGATTCAGATTTGCCACATTTTTTTGTAATTGTCTTCATGCAGGGCATTGTCTTCTGTGCCGTCAAGCACATTCGAGATTGAACACTTCTTAAACTCGTAGACATAGGTCATTTCTCTTTAGATACTCTTCCATGCAGCGATAAATTCACGTGCAGACTTGTGATTGACTAGCCCGCTTCATAAGTCTTATAAGCGTCAGTGTTACATTCTCCCGGGTGAGCCAGTCTGCGTACATTTCTGTCAGCTTGTCCTTGAACGGCTTGTTGATGCATACGTTAAGGAATCGAAGAATTTAAGTCGTACTGCCTGGAATGATAGCCAAATCTGCTTTATTCTCCTTTAATTGTCTCTTTATTGCCTTTGTTGTATGGTCTGCTTAAGAATCCAAGACAAGGAGACTTAGGAATCACTTTACAAATAATAAAAAAGTATTTTTTTATTTGTAAAGTGATAACCATCAATACGTAATGAGATATAACATTCAATGAGACTTAGGAATACCGAACAAAACACCAGAGCCCACCAATTGCAACAATTCTATTGGTGCACACAATGACGCTTTTCAGAAATGCTTCTGACTTTGGCAATGCCTTGCATTTTACCAAGCAATTTGGCTGTGCATTTAGGGATGCGCAGCTGTGGGCTTGCATTCGGGAGCTGCTGGGTTTAAACCTCACTGTTGGTAGCCCTGGAGATGGTTTTCTGTGGTTTCCTATTTTCACACCAGTCGAATGCTGGGGCTGTACCTAAATTAAGGTCACAGCTGCTTTCGTCCCACTCCTAGCCAATTCGTTTCCCATTGTCACCATAAGACCTATCAAGGTCAGTGCAACGCAAAGCCAGTTGTAATTGTGTTGCGTTTTAACACAATGAAAGTGGTAGTTTATGTCCATTGGCAGGCAATACATGTAAGCATAACTGGCACGCATTGCTTTTCACTCCCTGTTGACTAGATTTTCACTTCCTTCTTCCCTTTGATTATCAAATAAATTGCAAGCATATTAAAAACACACAAGTTTGGTTAACACTTCCTGTCTAACTAAGAAGATAGTCATTTTCAGTGCGCCGTGTTATTATGAAACACTGAAATTCTATCAATGTCTCTTCATAATTTTCTGGCAACTTATGTGCAATGGACATGCACCTATAAAGTGAAAATCCCCAGTGCTTCATTGTTATGGAAAATGTAATGCGCGCGCGTGCGCGCACACACACTCTCTCTCTCAACTGTGTGTGTTTTTCATGTTATATTGATAATATCGTCGTTGCACCTGCAAAAACCACTATCTGAAATATTTTAGCTTAGAACTTTGGTCGGTAAGTTTCGACATCTAAGATTCAATACTGTGCGAATATCTTCAAGGACATAATATGTTTGCTCAGGGTCAGTATTTCTCCAAAAATATTATCACATAGCAGTTTTCGCAGGTGCAATGACAATATTTTTCCTTGTGTTAACCACGTACCCATTTTTGGACTTGAATGAATTATTATTCAGGTATCTCTTAAGGTAGAACACACTGTTTTCCATGGGAATAACTCAGACTACTGTTATTGTGAAATACAATCTACATTCTGAGGATGTTTTCATGAAGCTCAGAGCATTCAAGGTCAAGGGCATCCCTTATTCGTAGATTCTATAAAATTTCAAAATCATCCTCCTAATTGAAAAGCTGTCTGATTCATGAGAAGTTGATCATCATACTGAAGAGCTTACATAATAAAACTTTTCCAAAAATTAGGAGTGGTTAATTTAATAGTTGCTCAAGAATGAGGTGTTTTAAATCCCAGCGCTGTAGGATAGCATTTAAGGATGCCTGTATGCAAAAGACCCATGTTGTAAGATCAGCAGTTACGTATTAGGAACAACTTTCAGACCAAAATTCCTGTACTCTAGTAACACCATTAGTAGTTGAGACCTTATATATTATTAATGTTATTCTCCCAGGTTTGACTTATTATCCAGGTACTTCCTTCAAACAAGTTTCTCCCATTTGGGGATGTAATTAATGGGGGGGGGGGGGGGAGGGAGAGAGCAATTGAATGAGTAGAAAAATGAGGCCATCAACATCTCAAAGCCAAACTCTTTTACTACTGCTACACATCAAAGGTTACAAATACTACTGCTATACATCAAAGATTACAAAATGTACAGGAATTTAGGAGCTACTTCATTAACAGATAGTCGGAGCTCCTTCTCAAGAGTTCATGTGTGCACTCATCAGCAACCTAAAGCCATAAAAGTATGACATTTTCAACCAGTAACCTGACTTCGTAGCTCCAAATGAAATAATATACACTATGAAGGGACTAGGGAGCCAAGCTGTGTAGTTTAGTCTGTTGTATACTAATATATACTGCAACATGTACCTACCAACCAATATCAATCACCACTGACCCGCATTTAGGGCTGTCGCCCAGGTGGCAGATTTCCTATCAGTCTGTTCTTAAATTATTTCAAAGAATTTGGAAATTTATCAAACATTCCCTTGATAAATTATTCCAATTCCTAATTTTCCTTCCTATGAATTAATAATTGCCCCAATTAGTCCCCTTGAGTTCTTTTTTTTTTAAATCTGCTTTACGTCGCACTGATACAGATAGGTCTGATGGTGACAGTGGGATAGGAAAGGGGGGCAGGAGTGGGAAGAAAGTGACCGTGGCTTTAATTAAGTTCAGCCCCAGCATTTGCTGGTGTGAAAAAGAGAAACCACGGAAAACCATCTTCAGAGCTGTTGACAGCGGGGTTTGAATCCATTATCTCCTGAATGTAAGCTCATAGCCGCGCGACCAGTTTCTTAAAATTTTTCATTATTTTATGCAAACCAGGCTTGACCTACATTATGAATAATCAACTTTTGGTTAGTTAGAACTACAAACCACTTTTCAGTCTCTTGCTTCATTAGTTTTCATTTAACACAAATCTCCGATGCTTTTTACAAACCGTTATGCAAGAAATGAAGTTAAAAGTAAACAATCAAATGAATGATTAACTGGATTATTGGGCTTTGAGATACGAGTCAGTAAGTTTTGTTCTACTAAATTTGGTGCAATTAACTCAACAGTCACAAAGTCTGCTGCGACAACAAACTTATTTTAAAATGAATTTCTTATAATGTGTTCTTAACAAACTCAATGTTGGTGTTAGAGTCTCCATGATTGGCATTCCTGACCATGTTTCTCTATCTGGCACAGTGTAAGTCTGTCAGTGTGTGCTCAGTTCTCTGTGAAGTTGGTGTGTTTTGATAATGAAGTCAAAATGTCAAATATTATTTTCTGTATTTCTGAAGAAACAACATGTTGCAGATAATTCATGCAACAAAATGGTAACACGATAGAGTGAAAGTGAAGCAAGTTCTTCAGTTGATCTTGCACATTGTTGCTAAAGTGTACAAAAACAAAGCAGTAGTGAACATAAATTCAAATATCATAAAAAATGTGTGTGAAAGTATGAATGGGCATATTTTGATAGGAATCAGGGTTGTGCACATTGCAAATTTTATGAGACTATTTTAAAAACTGATCTTAAAGAAAAACAAGAAAAAAAAAGAGAGCAGTGGTTTATTCATAAGTGACTTTATTAACACTATGAGCCCGGACGTTTCAAGAAGGCGTCCCTACCCGGTGCCGGCGTAATTTAGACTCTCAGAAAAAAAAATCACAGTTCTGTCAGTTTTTGCATTATAAATAAACAAATTTATATACATATTGTACAAAGTTTGGGCTATCCCACGAAATCAAATAAAAAATGCTTACCTTCAGCATTGGAAAGAAACTTAGGCTACAATATTGGTCCATTCTGATATCCTTGTTCACGCACTTGAATTTCTAATTCACTAGAAAAGTTCGATAGTTTTTAGTCACTGAATAACAGAATTACACATTGTTATTCCCAGTACTTAGCTTTGGTATGGAAACACTCAAAACATTCTCCTATGCAAAGACCTATGTCATATTTACGACAATATATGGTTGTCATTTTCTTCACAGCACGACCAGTGTTGTGTTTGGACTTGTAGCAAATCTTGCACTACGCTGCGCGTGTCCTTCCTTCTTTGCGCCTACTGCAGGTATTCTGCTTGCTTCTTTAGACGTATTTGCTGTAGGGCATATCTGTTACTTTCCACTCGGATAACATTCAGTATATTACTTGTCAAAAATTAAACTAAAGAAATCTAGAGGTGAAGATTCTGCAGAAATACCAAGGTTATTAGCATTCAGTCCTGGTGCGCCAGAAAAAATGGGCCTGTTCACAGGAGTAATATCTTGTTTCCATTGTGTTCCGGTGTTTCTCACCTCCCTTCGTCTTTTTGCGACTGGTTCTTCTGGTGATGAATCTGATGATTCAGTACCCTGAGGGACTTGTATATTTTCATTTTCTTCTTCACGATCACTTTCATACAGATCAGAATCTGAATCGTTCACAAGTTCCGTAATCATCTGTTCACTTATCCGTGGGCTGTATGCATGTGTAGGATTTCCTTTTCCTTGTACAAGGTCCGGGATCCATATCTCTTTTGCATTGTTCGTGCCGGTCAGTGTATTTTTACTCGGAGTTTACCTTTAAATAGATCCACAGTGCGTTCACAACACGATTTCCATCACCTTGAGAGATGATTGAAGACTATTTCCTCACTACACTTTCATTATAAATCTGTGAAGTCATATAATCTATCATTAGAACACACGCACATAAATTTGAGCTTATCTAACAGGAGCGCGCGAGGAGTGCGTATGTCAGCAATTACGTAAGATCTAACTGAGTGCACGTGGCTACGAAACATTGTCCCTAAGTTGTACCACCAATCACTATCGATCGACAACACCACCTAACGATAGTAAAGGAAATCGGCAACACGTCAAAGCAAAAACTAATTCGATAACATGAATAGCTTTCGAGTGGCTGAATTTCAAAATCGTGGTAGTAGTATTACTAACAGCGGCACTCAGGCGCACGCCGCGTGGTAGTAATATTACTACCGGCGGGCGCATAGTGTTAAGTTTCGAGAAGTTACAGGAAGTAGAGAGAAATTAGAGAAGCGTGCGATAGCTGTGGCTCTTGAAACCTTTAGATAACAGGGATCGAATAACTCCATTCATAGTTAATTAAACAAGGTGACGAAGATAAAGCTTTGAATCGTTAAACTCTCTGAACTAAAACCAAAAGTGTGTACTTCCTTCGCAGAGAAGAGATCACATGTACAACAAAGTACGGTATGAACCGCTAATGAATAGAATACAATGAAACCTCGGAATGCAAGTAACTTGGTCTGTGAGTGTTTTGCAAGACAAGCAAACATTTTAAATAAATTGTAACTTGATAAGTGAGTGAGGTTCCGCAATACGAGTGTCACGTGTGCCTACGTTTTCCCCTCCCCTGTTCGTTTGTTGAGTGGATGAACGAGATCTTTGGTCCTGTAGTGAAAAAATACCTTTCAGAAAATAATCTGCCGCTCAAAGTCTTGCTGGTTATGGACAGTGTTCCTGCTCATCCTCTAGACCTTGAGGACGGCTTACTGGAGGAATTCAAGTTCGTTATGGTTAAGCTCCTTCCTCCCAACACTACTCCAGCCTATGGATCAGCAAGTAATTTCGAAATTCAAGAAGCTATACAACAAAGCACTATTTCAGCGATACTTCGAAGTCATCGAAAGAACAAACCTTATCCTCCGAGAGTTTGGGAGAAATGGTTTCCCCATCGTGAACTGCCTGAAGATCATCGATAAAGCTTGGGATGGAGTCACCAAGAGAACTGTTACTTCCACTTGGGGAAAGCTGTGGCCCGACTCTGTTCTTGGACGTGACTTTGAGGGGATTGTTGGTGACAATGAGCCGCCGATTGTCGATGAAATTGTGCCCTTAGGGAAGACTATGGGGCTGGAGGTGAATGACATGGATATTCAAGAGCTGGTGGAAGAACACAGCCAGGAACTGACCACCAACGAACTGATGGACCTGCATCGCAAACAGGAGGAGGAGGAGGAGGCTATGGAGATCTTGTCCGGGGAAGAGGAGGAAAAGTCAATGGAATCTCTCATTTCAACTGAGATTCGGGAGAAGTGCAAAATGTGGGAATCGGTGCAAAACTTTGTAGAAAAACACCACTCGAATAAGGCTGTAGCAGTGCGAGTGATTCTCAAAAAGAGGCAAAAGCAACAGTCATTGGACAGGTTCCTCGTTAAAGTTGCACGAAAAGAAAACAATTCCAGTGAACCAACAGATAGCAGTGATTCTGTTACAGAAATTTGTGCTATACAGTAACCCTTCTCATGTTTTCTCTCGTCTCCCTCACACAAACAATGATTCTATTGTAAGAAAAAGTGCACTTTAATTTGTTTTACATTATATTTTGTTTTAGAAATGGTATGTGAATAAATATTTTTGTGTTGTGGACGAATCATCCGTATTTCAATTGTTTCTTATGGGAAAACTTACTTTGATATACGAGTGCTTTGGATTACAAGCATGTTGCCGAAACGAATTATGCTCGCAATCCAAGGTTCCACTGTAGTTCTAAAAAATTAATGACGACCGAGCTTGATAGCTGCAATTGTTTAAATACAGCCAGTATCCAGTAATCGGGAGATAGTGGGTTGGAACCTTGCTGTCGGCAGCCCTGAAGATGGTTTTCCATTTTCACACCAGGCAAATGCTGGGACTGTACCTTACTTAAGACCACGGATGCTGCTTTCCCACTCCTAGCCTTTCCTGTCCCATTGTCGCCATAAGACCTATCTGTCGGTGCAACGTAAAACAACTTGTAAAAAAATTAAAATAACGAACCTTGAAAATTGGGTTCAGTCTCATAATGCACCATCTACATACTGTAATGGTTATAGCGCCTAACATGCCAACTTGCTATTGGCTGGTGACGTCATGGTATCGGCCCACCTGCTTACTCTTCGACTGCGCCGATCACGAAGAAGGCTTTAGTGCTAGACCGGCCCCCCTCTCGCTTTGCCCATGGTGGCGTGGCATAGGACCATGGAAATTACGAGACGATTAACCTGGAGTCTTCCATCTCGCGCGGTTCCTGGATACATCCAGTATCCGGACTGTTCTGGAATGACTGGCGCAGATATATAAGACAGTGGTGACTTGCCTGAGTTGGAGTTGTGTAGTTCAGTCGTGAGCTCAGTCAGTGAGTGCCAGTGCTGTGAAGTGCGTGAACTGCCGGGACTGTTGGACTAGCGTGCTACAGTGTGGACTGACGGCAAAAGAGGGACTATGAAGCTGTGTGATGGACCTTGTGTTTGAGTATTAGACTGTGTAGAAGCGCGCACGAACTGTGTAGAGTGCGGCTGCTTTTGAAACACAGTGTGCACTGCCCTAGGGTGCAAGTGCATGTGACCTTGTGACATAACTGTTTAGCTTGTAAGAATAATCTGTAGTGTTAGAACAAGCGAGGAGCTAAGAGAGGGAGAGAAAAAAGCGTGAACTGTGTAAGTGTGTGTAATGAGCGGAAGTTCTTTGTAGTCCTGTGTACTTTTAGTGTTTAGTTAATAAATCTTAGTGTAGAAGCTACCAGTCTAGTGTTAAATATTTTACTACCCCACCAACTCGTCACAATATATTAGCAAAAACAGAACTTCAGAACTACGAGGGTAATCCCAAAAATAAGGTCTCTATTTTTTTTATAAATACAGAACTTTGTTCGTGTGGCTGTTGGTCACAATATTGTGAAGAGTGTTTCCCACGCTCGCATATAAACATGCACATGCTGCACTGAGGCACTCGGTCTTGGTTTGGCAGCCGTTGAGAATGGAGCTCCCGTTGGATGTTACCGCCAAGTGCGAAGTGTACGCAGTTATTCGGTTTTTGAACGCAAAAGGTACTGAACCGATTGAAATCCATCGCCAATTGACGGAAATGTATGGTGAGTCATGCATGGATGTCAAAAATGTTTGTAAGTGGTGTAGAGAGTTTGCAGCTGGTCGGACTGAAATTCACGACGAACAAACAAAGGAGTGGCAGACCGTCAGTTTCCATCGAGACAGTCGTGAATGTTGAGCAAATCATGCGTGAAGATCGGCGGATCACCCTGGATGATCTCGGCTCTTTGGTTCCCGAGGTTTCCCGATGCACCACTCGCAACTTCCTGAACAGCATGGCGGCGAGCTGGTATGACATGAGCATACAAAAACTGTCACAGCATCTACAAAAATGCATCAACTGGAATGATTATGTAGAAAAATAGCTAAATGTTCAAGCTGTAAATTGATGTAAACCATTGTAGAAATAAACAGGTCTATGTATTCATAAAAAAATAGGAGACCTTATTTTTGGGATTACCGTCGTAGTAAATTGTACTGGTGATGTTTTAGATGCTCAAGATGAAATTATTCTTCATGATACTTTTCTGTATTGGCAGATGAAGTGACTAATGTAAGTAAGTAGTAAACTGTCTTTGTTGGTTCAGTATACTGAAAAATCCCCTGTTGAAATTAAGAAAAGGTTTATGTGCATGATAGAATTGAAGAGTACCCATGATGAATCTATATTTATAGGTATTGATAGTGAGTGAAAAGAAATGAAGTCTCTCTTATCATAAATTAGTATTGTCTGTCTGATGGAGCTGTGTATGTTGGGTATTCAGCCCGAAGGCTGGTTTGATCCTATGCAGCTCCGCCAACAGCTGTCATAAATAGCCTAGCCATCACTGAAAAGGTGTACTAGGGAAATGAGGAGTGAGGTAGTTTCCCGTTGTTTTCCTCATTGAGTCAGCCATTGCTATTACATATCAGTCTGCCAAGCCCACTTAAATGCATGCACCAACCGACCCTATGAGCGATATTTTCACACCATTCATAACAGAGACTGGCTGCATAAGGAATGGTATTACTAGCATCACTCATACCTGAGTCACTTTCATAATGTCAAAGCCAAGGATGAGACTGAGACAGGTCAATGAAAGTAACAAATTTGATATAGCCCATACCAGAAGACATAGTGCACTGTAAACACTACATCTCGCCAGTAAAGGCATGATGGAGCTGTAATGAAATGAAATATAAGGATCCACCTATTCAATCTTGTCTCTTATTAGTTACCAGCGTAATGTTTAGTCTAAAATCACCAAATCTACTAATAAATTGTAATTCACCATATCTAATAGAATTCTCTATATTGAATATGTGAATCCTTATATTTAATTTCATTACTTTGTGAATCTCGATTCAATACGGACCATATAATGAAATTCTTGACGTTGAATGATGAAACTGCCAAATTCATTGGTTGTGACTATGGCGTTCGCGCTTGACTTCCGAAGGAAAAGGTATATGAGTTGCCATATATTCATTGCAGGGCACGTTTTGGTCGACTGCTGCCCCCAATTTAGAAATAAACATCCCATGATGAGATATATATTGCATGTTATTTATTATTATTATTTTTTTACTATTTGCTTTACGTCGCACAGACACAGATAGGTCTTACTGTGACGATGGGACAGGAAAGGGCTAGGAGTAGGAAGGAAGTGGCCGTGGCCTTAATTAAGGTACAGCCCCAGCATTTGCCTGGTGTGAAAATGGGAAATCACGGAAAACCATCTTCAGGGCGACCGACAGTGAGGCTCGAACCCACTATCTCCCGAATACTGGCCGCACATAAGCGACTGCAGCTATTGAGCTCGGTGTTGCATGTTATTAAGGATGTGTACAAACTTTTCCATACTTCTCCTAAACGAGAAAGAATACTGCATGAAGTTCATTCTGTTCTAGAGAAACCAGTTTTAAAAATCCCAGAAGCTATTGACATCCTATTACACAGTTCATAGTGTGTTCCTGTGCTACTAATCCATTAGACTATGATTGTATGTGAACATACAAGGATGGAGCTGATTTGTCAAGTTTGGCGGAGAGAATTCTATTAGAAATGGTGAATTACAATTTATTAGTAGATTTGGTGATTTTAGACTAAACATTACTCTGGTAACTAATAAGAGACAAGATAGTAAGATCCAAGCAGTCAATAAGAGATAGAATTCAAAAATATTAAAATCAGAGAAGAGCTAAATATAGAACCGTTAGTACAGAACATACAGAAAGCAAGACTGAGATGGTTCGGACATGTAAAAAGAATGGGAAAGAAACGGGTAGCAAGAAGGGAATTGGAAAGGGAAGTTACGGGAAAGAGACCAGTTAGAAGACAGAGAAGAAGGTGGATAGATCAGATCTGGAACGACATTAGAGAAGCTGGATTGGATGTGGCGGAAGTAATGGAGCAGGAAAAGTGGAAGGACAGAAAGCAGTGGAGGAGACTTGTTAAACACACTCGGGCAACTGGAGTGGGACATTGATGATGATGATGATGATGATAACATGCTGTCTCCATAAGCAAGATCATGCTAAACCAATAACTTTCAGTTACACAACTTCCTGTTTTAATGTCCAGAACTTCGAATCACTTAAGCATACATAATTACTGTAAGGAACATGGTGAAAATGAATTAATACATAATACTGTATCTGGAGATCGCTGCAGCAGAACTGAAAAGTGTGTTTTTAAATGAAGAGAAAAACCAAACAGTGAAAAATGCAAAGAAATTTGTACAGTACAACATTCTCAGTGAAATGGAGCAAAGGTTTAATAACTAGGCTGTGAAGTTAATGTAATTAATTTCATATTTTGAGATTTTTAAAACTTTTCAAGTTCACTTTAGTATTTGATAGACTTTGTCAATTACAGCTGTAACTTTTTTGCAAAATCCAAAGAAATTTGTATCAACAAGGAGCAAAGGTTTAATGACTAGGCCATGAAGTTAATCCAATTAATTTCATAATTTGAGAATTTAAAACTTAACGACTTACAGAAGATGACTGTTAAGAACTGTACTTAGTAATGGGGCTCAAAAATGTTGATGCTGTTATAGCAGACTTCCAGTCTTATAAGTCTGTGACTGACAATAAATCAGAATCTGAGACCGATGTTACTTCCTTTATCTTAAGTGCCAATTCGGTACAAAGCTCTAAAGGCACTTGCTGAATGTGTGCTTGCATTCCTATTTCCACTGCCTATGTAGAAAGGTCATTCAGCAATATGAATAGGGTTGTGATGAAATAAACAGAATGAGCCAGGATATACTACAAGCTTGTGTAAAAGTGTCAATCAACGGTGATGAGAAACTGATAATGTTTCATTGATACTAGTCTACAGATATGCAGTAAAGAAACCTTGGTAAATTTGTCTCCTGTGAAACATGCAAGTTACTGCATGTATTTAAAACTAAATTATGGGCCTCCTTAACAATATTTAGCTATAAAGGTTGCAAATGTGTATAATTCTATTTAAAAATGTTATATTAATATAATGGTTCATGGTGTGGGTTACTGTGGTCACGTCCTAATTCGTGAACCATGGGCAACGGCTGAGTGGCCTAGTATGTGGTCCTGAAAGTAGGGATACCAGTTGATATGGAATGGGAGTGGGCATCTTGGACATATTCTGAGTCATGGCCCTTCCTTGTGCTGGCGGCTAGGACAATACAATTCACCGGTGGTCCATAACCCGTTAGAGGAGAGATCCTCACTTAGACTATGTGCAAGTAGGGCAGCATCCTGCTTCATGAATTTACCGAGTCAGAACATTTTAAGCAAGCCTCAGACCTATGGGAGTAACGGAGTCCCAATCCCATTTGACAGGCGAGAGACTCCTTGGAAACAACTTGGCGAACGAAATGGAATTCGAAGGGGAGCTATCAATATTAATGGGGCTTATGGAAGAAAGAAAGTAGAACTGGCTGAGTCAGCAAAGAGGATGCATCTGGATGTGCTAGGAGTAAGTGATATTCCGGTAAGGGGAGATAACGAGGAAGAGAGAGGGGATTATAAAATGTACTTGACGGGTGTTAGAAAGGGAAGGGCTCTTTATCAGGAATACCATTGCACGCAACATAGTTTCTGTTAGGCAGGTAAATGAGCGAATGGTGTGGGTAGATTTGTCAGTTGGAGGAATTTGGACTAGAACTGTCTCTGTGTATTCACCATGTGAGGGTGCAGATGAGGATGAAGTTGACAAGTTTTATGAAGCATTGAGTGACATCGTGGTCAGGGTCAACAGCAAGGATAGAATAGTGCTAATGGGCGATTTCAATGCTTGAGTTGGGAATAGAACTGAAGGATACGAAAGGGTGATTGGAAAATGTAGGGAAGATATGGAAGCTAATGGGAATGGAAAGCGTTTGCTGGACTTCTGTGCTAGTATGAGTTTAGCAGTTACAAATACATTCTTCAAGCATGAGGCTATTCACTGCTACACATGGGAGGCTAGGGGTACCAGATCCATAATAGACTATATCTTAACCGACTCCCAATTCAGGAAATCTGTTAGGAATATTCGAGTTTTCCGTGGATTTTTCGATGATACAGACCACTATCTATTCTGTAGTGAACTAAGTATCTCTAGGCCTAGGGTAGAAAAAGTGAAATCTGTCTGCTAACGAATAAGGGTAGAAAATCTCCAGGACGAGGAAATTAGACAGAAGTATGAAGGCATTTTTTTTTCAAACTCCGGAGGGTTATAAATGAAAGACAAGTGTACATATCCAAATGAATTTATTGCCAAATGTTAGGTACAAATGTGGTTACTTTTCAACATAATCACCTTGAAGGTTGAAGCATTTGTCATACCTGTGGACAAGCTTTTCGATCCCCTCTGCACAGTATGTTGCCGCCAGTGAGTTCAGATAGGCCCGAACGTTGGTTTGAAGATCTTCATCCTCCTGGAACCTCTGCCCTCCCAGCCACTTTTTCAGTCCCGGGAAGAGGTGAGTCACTCGGGGCTAAATCGGGACTGTACGGTGGGAGGTCAAAAACGTCCCACCGAAATTCCTCCTGCAATGTGGTTTCAGACCACAGAGAGGCTGTCAGGATCAGATTTTCAGTATGCGCCAGGTAATTGAAAAATGCTACGAGAGGAATAGGCAGTTGTGTTTATGTTTCGTAGATCTAGAGAAAGCATATGACAGGGTACCGAGGGAAAAGATGTTTGCTATATTGGGGGACTATGGAATTAAAGGTAGATTATTAAAATCAATCAAAGGCATTTATGTTGACGATCGGGCTTCAGTGAGAATTGATGGTAGAATGAGTTCTTGGTTCAGGGTAATTACAGGGGTTAGACAAGGCTGTAATCTTTACCTTTGCTGTTCGTAGTTTACATGGATCATCTGCTGAAAGGTATAAAATGGCAGGGAGGGGTTCAGTTAGATGGAAATGTAGTAAGCAGTGTGGCCTATGCTGACGACTTTGTCTTAAGGGAGGCTGGGACTGAGTTTTTGGTGGAAAAAGTAAAAATTATTGATTTTTCTATTTATGCATATTATTGTACGCCGGACTCCTGCGGATCATTTGGCGGTGGTATTTTTCGGGTTCTGCCGTTTCTAAAGTACTAGCATGACATTTAAATGTCTGGTTGAGTCCCCATCCACTAGCTTTTACTTACAAAAAAGTTTTTTTTTTTCATATATACACTGACTGACAGAGCAAATGCAACACCAAGAAGGAGTGGTCAGAACTTTATGCCAATTGCAGGGTAGACTGACGTCACTGAGGTATGCTCATGATGTGAAATGCGCCGCTGTGCTGCGCACGTAGCGAACGATAAATGGGACACGGCGTTGGCGAATGGCCCACTTCGTACCGTGATTTCTCAGCCGACAGTCATTGTAGAACGTGTTGTCGTGTGCCACAGGACACGTGTATAGCTAAGAATGCCAGGCCGCCGTCAACGGAGGCATTTCCAGCAGACAGACGACTTTACGAGGGGTATGGTGATCGGGCTGAGAAGGGCAGGTTGGTCGCTTCGTCAAATCGCAGCCGATACCCATAGGGATGTGTCCACGGTGCAGCGCCTGTGGCGAAGATGGTTGGCGCAGGGACATGCGGCACATGCGAGGGGTCCAGGCGCAGCCCGAGTGACGTCAGCACGCGAGGATCGGCGCATCTGCCACCAAGCGGTGGCAGCCCCGCACGCCACGTCAACCGCCATTCTTCAGCATGTGCAAGACACCCTGGCTGTTCCAATATCGACCAGAACAATTTCCCGTCGATTGGTTGAAGGAGGCCTGCACTCCCGGCGTCTGCTCAGAAGACTACCATTGACTCCACAGCATAGACGTGCACGCCTGGCATGGTGCCGGGCTAGAGCGACTTGGATGAGGGAATGGCGGAACGTCGTGTTCTCCGATGAGTCACGCTTCTGTTCTGTCAGTGATAGTCACCGCAGACGAGTGTGGCGTCGGCGTGGAGAAAGGTCAAATCCGGCAGTAACTGTGGAGCGCCCTACCGCTAGACAACGCGGCATCATGGTTTGGGGCGCTATTGCGTATGATTCCACGTCACCTCTAGTGCGTATTCAAGGCACGTTAAATGCCCACCGCTACGTGCAGCATGTGCTGCGGCCGGTGGCACTCCCGTACCTTCAGGGGCTGCCCAATGCTCTGTTTCAGCAGTATAATGCCCGCCCACACACTGCTCGCATCTCCCAACAGGCTCTACGAGGTGTACAGATGCTTCCGTGGCCAGCGTACTCTCCGGATCTCTCACCAATCGAACACGTGTGGGATCTCATTGGACGCCGTTTGCAAACTCTGCCCCAGCCTCGTACGGACGACCAACTGTGGCAAATGGTTGACAGAGAATGGAGAACCATCCCTCAGGACACCATCCGCACTCTTATTGACTCTGTACCTTGACGTGTTTCTGCGTGCATCGCCGCTCACGGTGGTCCTACATCCTACTGAGTCGATGCCGTGCGCATTGTGTAACCTGCATATCGGTTTGAAATAAACATCAATTATTCTTCCGTGCCGACTCTGTTTTTTCCCGAACTTTCATCCCTTTCGAACCACTCCTCCTTGGTGTTGCATTTGCTCTGTCAGTCAGTGTACATTTTCAGGTATTTAAAATGTTCCAGCTGAACCAATTTGGTTTCAAATTCCATGAGAATTTCATGGGTTGTTAACACCTGTATTGTCTTGACATTAACAGAAGGAATTTTTTATAATGTTGATACATTAAAAGAGTAGCCTTCAAAAGGGTATTTTTTAGCATAATTTGAGAAAAACATAAACACACAAAACACATTTTTTCCTCACATTCATAGACTACATATGCAGACTTTCTCTCTTAAAATTCTTTCCATACCTTGAAGTGCCTGTACACCCGTTTTCAATGTGATATTTGAAGTAACTGTTCAGCTGGAGCATTTTTTATGCTTAACGATTTTAAAAAATTTTAAAGTATAAGTGTTAATTTCTCAGAATGTTCTGTTGCTATTTTTCTGAAAATTTGTATATGGCGTTCTTTCACCATTAGGAGACCATACACCAAATTTCATTCAATTCTATCAATAATTACTATTTTTTTTATAAATTCAGTCCTAACTTCCCTTAATGGCAGATTGTGCCGAAAGCCTGCAGTTTAATATCTTGGAACTTGAAAATAGGTGCAATGAGTATGGTATGAAAATTAGCCTCTCGAAGACTAAATTGATGTCAGTAGGTAAGAAATTCAACAGAATTGAATGTCGGATTGGTGATACAAAGCTAGAACCGGTTGATAATTTCAAGTATTTAGGCTGGTAATATAGTAAGGGAGATTGAATCAAGGTGTCGTAAAGCTAATGCAGTGAGCTCGCAGTTGCGATCGACAGTATTCTGTAAGAAGGAAGTCAGCTCCCAGACGAAACTGTCTTTACATCGGTTGGTTTTCTGACCAACTTTGCTTTACGGGAGCGAAACCTGGGTGGACTCAGGATATCTTATTCATAAGTTAGAAGTAACAGACATGTAAGTAGCAAGAATGATTGCTGGTACAAACAGGTGGGAACAATGGCAGGAGGATACTCGGAATTAGGAGATAAAGGCTAATTTAGGAATGAACTCGATGGATGAAGCTGTACGTATAAACCGGCTTCAGTGGTGGGTTCATGTGAGGCGAATGGAGGAGGATAGGTTACCTAGGAGAATAATGGACTCTGTTATGGAGGGTAGGAGAAGTAGAGGTAGACCAAGGCGACGATGGTTAGACTCAGTTTCTAACGATTTAAAGATAAGAGGTATAGAACTAAATGAGGCCACAACACTAGTTGCAAATCAAAGATTGTGGCAACGTTTTGTAAATTCACAGAGGCTTGCAGGCGGAACGCTGAAAGGCATAACAGTCTATAATGATTATGTAAGTATGTATGTCTGTATATTTCTATCAATTTAAAAGTGTTGTATTAATATATATTTATATCAGGTTATAATGTAATTAATTTGTCCCCTCTGTTAAGCTTGAACCCCCCTAGTAAAGTGGCTGGAATCAACACTGCTCAACACAAAAACTTTATTCAACCCCTGGAGCATTATCTTGACCACCAATATGCTAAGATACAGTTTAAACAACAATTGGGATCAAGTGGTTCAACATGTTTTAATTGTATTTTTGAGCATTTTCGACTTTTAGCAGATCATGCATACAAGTACATGAAGATGAAGCAACTAAGTAAAGTGGATAAAAAATCAGAATCGATAAGTGCAAAAGAAATGAGGGCTTATTTAGGCATTCTAGAAGAAAGTCGCCTATTATGGAATACCGCCATATTTTGAATTGTGTGGTTGGTAGGACTTCATTTTCTGTCTGTGCTTGCATGTGATGTCAATTTACTCTCGAAGTCAGTGTGTGAGATGACTGTTGAGAACAGTTCGTTAGTTATTATATGTCGGGAGACAGTAGGTCCGAACCCCATTGTCGGCAGCCCTGAAGATGGTTTTCTATTTTCACACCAGGTAAATGCTAGGGCTGTACCTTAATTAAGGCCACAGCCGCTTCCTTCCCACTCCTAGCCCTTTCCTCTCCCATCATCGCTATAAGACCTACCTGTGTCAGTGCAACGTAAAGCAACTAGCAAGTTATTGTATGAAGTTTGATTCTTCCGTCTTTGAGATTTTGTAAGGTATGTATTCATTGTGCTATATTACACCCTTATTATCAGGTATTATTTTTAACCTAGGAGGTAAATGATAGTGTATGTGATACTCGAATAGCTATACAGGAGAATAGCAGAGGAATTAATTATTCACATTTCAGTACAAAACTAATTGGAATAACCAAAATTTACACCATTTCATGTGTATGGGACCGGTTTTGACCCTTGCATAGGGTCATCTTTAGCCATGTAACTTAAAATCGGTAAGTTAATAAAAGTATAAAAAACCTTTAAAACCTAGAAAAAAAAACACTTCCAAAAACATAAAAACATGTTAAAATACTACATACACAGAGGTTATGAACACACTAAATTACTATGTATTAGCCGATAAAAGCTCTGTCAAATTTTGTTAATGTTAATTTATTTGAATAAGTTCCATATGAATGGTTGTCATGAAAAGCACGCTCCTTATCACATTTGATCACTGCATGTATGTCCAGTTTGTTATCGAAGTTCCAGTGTTCAGTTCTGTTGTCTGCTTGAATTGATATTGATAAAATTATTGTTGATGCTTTGAATATTATAAACAGTGTATTTGATTTATGGCTGTAACATGTATGTAGGGGTTCCTAATTAAATTGAAAGATGATGTAATTAAGTGGGATAGGTCCAAGAGTATCTTCCTGACCGTGTCAAATAGGATCGGATTACTAAGGACACTGCAAAATGAAAGTATAAGCAACAGTCATTAGCACTTATTAACCTGCTGATTTTAAATTACATGGCTGAAGATGACCCTACACAAGGGTCGAAACTGGTCCCATACACATGAAATAGTGTCATTTTTAGTTATTCCATTTTATTTTGTTTGAAAGGTGGATAATTCCTCTCCTGTTCTCCTGAATACTGTGCCAATACAGATCAAATATGAAGTTTCTTACTTACGCTATTAGCTGTATGTAGTTATTCATCCTTACGTTTATATTATTTCCTGGTATCTGACCTTGAAATCCAACATGGCTAGGTTCTTAATATGGAATACATGGGGTTTCCAATATGGAATTGTATTTGGCTCCTTATTCCTGTCACTTTATTTCTATGAATATAGTCACCTATTATAATCTATTAACTTCATTGTCCATATTGATGATTAAAATATTCACAAATATAATGACAGGAACTTTCCACCTAATCAATACATTTATTCTATTATAAAGTACGGTACTTAAATCATGCTAATATGTCAGTACCAGTTTCAACCCTTTTAGTGGGTCATTCAGCTGAAGAACCTATCGTCTTAACAATAATAACTTACAATGCTAAAACACAGCTTGTCCCAATTATGAATGACTCGTGCTAACTTAAGGTAATGTATTGTGGTGATAAAATTTGATTGGAAAAATTGTTTTTAAAAGTCTGCAAAGTTCACAAGTTCATTTTGATGCTGATCTTGATGTTCACTCATTTAAACCAGTATTACGTTGTTGACACACTTATTTGAAAACGTTTCAATGTTGAGCTGGCAAAATATTACTATGTTAATTGCGAATGATTAACGTTAAAATAGTGATGTATTATGATGATAAAACATGCTTGAAGGAGTAATTCTGGAAGTCTGGAAAGTTCACCAGTCCATTAAAACACTGTTCTTGATATTTGTACATATTCTCACTCATTCAATCTATTGTTTCAAGGTTATAGACCTATTTTAAAATATAACGTCTCTTACTGCTAAGTTACATGGTGCTGTATTTATAAATTCCGCGTCAGTAGGAGATTTATTATTGTATGATGACGTATGTTCATGAGCTTGTATAACGTCTTCATAAGCTCATCTCAGAGTTAAATTGTTAGGCTCCCGACTAGCGCACAAGGTCAGGCTAAGCCAACAATATTTTGACACAATACAATGAACACGAGTATGAGGAAGGGAACTTTAGCACATTAGTTAACAGAACTTCAAAGCCCAACAATTTGACCAGCTCAGTATTGAAACATTTTCAAATAAGTGTGTCAACAACACAACACTGGTTTAATTGAGTGAACATCAAGATCAGCAACAAAACGAACTTGTGAACTTTGCAGAATTTTAAAAACCATTTTTCCAATCAATGCATAATATTAACTTATAGAGCATTTTAATCTGAATCATATTACAGTACTTACCTCAAATAAAGGCCCAGTGTAAATTAACTGATGACACTACACTTTGTAATTCTGCTCATCCACTGACCATGGGAAGGGTACCAGTAGGTAGATAAAATATTGTGTAGTACTGCATTATTTATGCATACAGCTTCATCCACCAAGTTCATTCCTAACCAGCCTTTATCTCCTCGTTCCGAGTACCCTACTGCCATTGTTCCCACCTGTTTGTACCAGCAATCATTCTGGCTACTTTCATGTCTGTTACTTCTAAATTATGAATAAGATACCCTGAGTCCACCCAGCTTTTGCTCCCTTAAAGCAAAGTTGGTCTGAAAACAGACCGATGTAAAGATAGTTTCGTACCGGGAGCTGACTTCCTTCTTACAGAACACTGTTGATCGCAACTGCAAGCTCACTGCGTTAGCTTTACTACACCTTGATTCAATCTCACTTACTATATTACCATCCTGGCAGAACACACAACCTAAATACTTACTATCTATCTGTTCCAGCTTTGCATCACCAATCTGACATTCAGTTCTGTTGAATCTCTTACCTACTGACATCAATTTAGTCTTCAAAAGGCTCATTTTCATACCATACTCATCTTCCAACGACTTCCTTTTGGATTTAACAACTATTTGTTTCACTCTGTTTCTTTCATCTATGTACATTTCGCTGTTTGCACTATCCCTTGTTTGGAGCCATTTCTGATAAGCCTTCTTTTTACAAGCTGCTCTCACTTCATCATTCCACCAAGATGGTTCGCTTTTCCCTTGCTCTTTCTACTACAGCATCCCCGCCTTCTCTTTCTATATCCTGAACCAGCTTACTGTCCACTGTTCGATACTTCTCACTAATCATATCCATGTACTTCTGTCTAATTTCCTCATCTGGGAGATTTTCTACCCTTATTCATTTGCAGACAGATTTTACTTTGTCTGTCCTAGGCCTAGAGATTCTTAGTTCACTACAGATCAGATAGTGGTCTGAATCATCAAAAAACCCATACATTCCTAAAAGACTTCCTGAAATCGAAGTCAGTTAAGATACAGTGTATTGTGGATCTGGTACCCCTAGCCTCCCATGTGTAGCGGTGAATAGCCTCATCCTTGAAGAATGTATTTGTAACTGCTAAACCCATACTAGCATAGAAGTCCAGCAAACGCTTCCCATTCCCATTAGCTTCCATATCTTCCCCACATTTTCCAATCACCCTTTTGTATCCTTCAGTTCTATTCTCAACTCTCGCATTGAAATCACCCATTAGCACTATTCTATCCTTGCTGTTGACCCTGACCAGATGTCACTCAATGCTTCATAAAACTTATCAACTTCATCCTCATCTGCACCCTGACATGGTGAATACACGGAGACAATTCTAGTTCAAATTCCTCCAACTGACAAATCTACCCACATCATTCGCTCATTTACGTGCCTAACAGAAACTATGTTGTGTGCTATAGTATTCCTGATGAACAGCCCTACCCCAGACTCTGCCCTTCCCTTTTCAACACCCATTAAGTACATTTTATAAGCTCCTATCTCTTCCTAATTATCTCCCCTTACCGGAATATCACTTACTCCTAACACATCCAGATGCATCCTCTATGCTGACTCAGCCAGTTCTACTTTCTTCCATAAGCCCCATTAATATTGATAGCTCCCCATCAAATTCCGTTTCATTCGCCAAGTTGTTTCCAAGGAGTCCCTTGCCTGTGAAATGGGCGTGGAACTCCGTTACTCCCATAGGTCTGAGGCTTGTTTAAAATGTTCTGAGCTTGGTAAATTCATGAAGCAGGATGCTACCCTACTTACACATAATCTAAGTGAGGATCTCTTCCCTAATGGGTTAGGGACCACTGGTGTATAGTCCTAGCCTCCTGAGCAACAAGGAGGGCCATGACTCAGAATATGTCCGAGATGCCCACTCCCGTTCCATAGCAACTGGCATCCCGACTCTCAGGACCACTTACTAGGCTACTCAGCCGTTGCCCATGGTTCACAAACTAGGACGTGACTACAGTAACCCACACCATGAACCATATGAAATATAGGGATAAAAGATCAAATACATTAGTGCCCTTTGTAATTGCCACAAAACTTTATACTGCGCTGAGGTAATGTTGGGAGTTCCTTGGTGGAACATAAGAATTATATTATACGTACTTCTATATATATTTATTTAGTCTCAAAACAGTTGCAGCTTTATCAGCGACACACAAAAAAAAACATTCTCAGTACAGAACCTAGCTCTTCCCCCCCCACCCCCTTTCATTCTTCATATAATATTGTGTTCAACTAACATGTTGCTCCTTCTTGAATTTTCTTAACTGCAAATTATAACATGATACCTTTCTCTGTGAATCAGTGGTAGAATGTCGGCCTCTGGATCCTAAGATCACAGGTTAAATCCCATGTTAATACAACAAAACTCAAATCATTCATCCTCCCATGAGAGGATTCAATAAGACTAACGAGTCGACGGTTTTGCTCTTTATATCACATTCCTCTGTCATCTTGCGGAGTAAAATGGAACATCAAAATTGACATGCAGGCAGTAGCTGATTATGATTCTGTTTATGCAAGTGGCATTTTTTGCATACTGGTACATAAATTGTTTTAAGACTTGCACACCTTGCATTTGCTTCAAGGCAAATTATAACGTGACACATTCTGTCTTCCCTCACCGAGCATGGGAAACAGTAATTGCTTGGATGCCCAAGGTTGCTGTTTCTTCTCAATGAGTGATCTTTCAGATCTAGTTCAGGAACTCCCCCCCCCAATTCCCTGGCAGAGAGAATACTATTTGTGACTTATGGTAGAACCTGTAATTCCATAATAAGAATAAGCCCCGCCTCCAGCATTCAAAAACAATACTGACTCCCTTCACTTCCCCAACATGCTTCATTCCTCCCCCTCAACACTGCTCTCCCCACTGTCACTTTGCTAGCTGAAAACACGTCCAGTGGGAGCAAGACTTCCAGACAAACAAGGTCAAGCTGTTTGAGGGGGCAAAAGGAAAACAAATAAGTTATGTGTTTATACTTATCCGGCTATAGACCTCAAATATTATCCAGTGCATAAATTCATTTCTTTATTTCTTTTCCATTACAGACTATATGAAATTCAATGAGACTAACGAGTCAACGATTTTGCTCTTTATAGTCAAATTACCCCAACGGCCTATGTCACCCCGCACGTCAGTTACCGAATCAACATGCCAACAGTCACATAATATCGACATACTGAGGATGAATAATCTATGTTTTATTAGACATTAAGATGTAATATTAGAATTTTTAGACAACAGGCCCACGAAACTCACAACATTATCATATGTTTTAACAGCTACATCAACCATGACAACACCAAAATAGACTGTTTTAGAACTTGTAATGCATTTTATTAATGATATATTGTAAGTGTAACACAATATTAGCAATACATCTTCATAATTTTATCAATAACCCACTGAAGATGGCTAAAAAATGAGTTGAAACACGTTTGAGTGAAGTAACTCCATCTTAATAGATGGTTATATGTATTGAATAGGACTGTTAACAAAGTTTCTATAGTTGTTAAGTGTAGCAGTCATTACGGGATGAAATTCATAACCTGTAACCTTCAAATACCACCAGACTGAGCCAGGATCGAACCTGCCAACTTGGGGAAAGCCACTCACAGCCCGATGGGACTATTTTTGATCTCCCATACACATTCTACATAGAGTGGCTCAGCTGGGTGCTTGAGGCTAGCTCAGTACGGCCATGCTCACTTGTCTGAAATGCGGGCAGCTTTCGTACCTAGCATATGTCACAATCAAGCGAGAGAGCGAACACACTCGGAATGGGACAGTAGCAGCAATGTTCAATTGTGACTGAAGCTCTTCTCGCACCGTCCAACAAAATGTTGACTAGAGTACAGTATTAAAAAAATAATACAATAATCGCAAGAAAAACTGACCTTTTAAAAATATTTGGGTTTGATTTATACTGCACTCGATACAAACAGACATGGTTTTATTTTCCTATATTTACATGTTACAGGTTTCATATTACAATATACAAAGCACGCAAGCTACGAAGGTTGGAGCTTAAATAGTGGCAACTATTTATTTACAACAGATACAAAACAGTTACATGTTAGCAAATACAGTAGAGACAATACGCAACTCTGTGAGATATCGAGGGACAGCGATTAGAGCTCTGTCTAGCAGAGTGACCTGGAGTTACTGATTCTGTCGTAAGAGCACATGTATTTGTTTGTGAAGTTTTTGGTGTTATTTATGCATTTGCATTAAGATGACACAAGTAAACAGTAGCCTGTGTGTCATTCCTTTATATCTCCTGTCAATATGAGTGGAAAGATATGTGCTGTGGTTGGCTGCAATAACTATGAAGTGCAGAAGGATTCACGGTCTTTCTTCCGTTTCCCTCGTGACAAGAAAATGTAGGTAAATACTGTGTTTGCATATATATTCTTCCAGTTACAAACATATTTTTTATAGTACTTCCTAAACTTCTGACTTGCACGACCCATATTTTAACTGGCTTAAAATATAATAAGCTTATTTTATTGTATTAGTGCAGCAGATAACCTTCAATACCGATGTGTTGTTCTAGGTGTGATCTGTTAGTTTTGATTTAATTTAGGAAAATGCATATGCATGTGGCTGGTTGTGTTCCAAGTTACCCCATTTGGAATGCCGTAATGCACTGTCAAGCACTGAAGAAAATATAGGTGATTTAAGAAATGTTGAAACAATATGATGATGCAAATTTGCTTTACCATAAAGTAATGGCAAGTATTGCCTATAGAGAAATTTGGAATGTTTTTGTGGCTAAATTTATAGATTTTCTTTCTGTTAGTAGGCTTGAAGTTAAAAGGAAAATTATCCAGCTCTTAAATGTAAATTCATTGAATCGTGTGTATGGAATGTGCCGATATTTTTATTGACAAGTGTCCTAATGTGATGATGGAATGCTTTTAAATGAGAAAAAAGACAAATCTAGCCGTGAAAGTTCAGGCAGGTATGCTAAAGCTGAAAAAGTAATGCATAAATGAAAGATCAAGCCCTTTCACAGCAGTCCATTTCACATCTTGATTATATGTCTAATTTCAGTCTAACTTTGAAGTTAATATTTTAGTAACACTTTCTTTCTAGACGTAATTTATTTATCCATTTCCGTATATACATTTCCATTGATATTTGAATTTAGCGCGAATTTCCACGTCACGCCAATTGCAAATTGTCTCCCATTTTAACAAGGCTAAATCCGGAAGTGTCTCATATTGTCTCTACTGTATTTGATGTTAGCAACCTTTACTGTCCTTCAATGTAGTCACCAGCGTTGTGGAAGTTGTAGTGTACGTTTAGCAGAACCTGTTCTGTTGATGGTGTGAATGGAGCGTTCTACTGCCTGTCGAATCTCTGCAACAATTCTGAAGCGAATGCCACGAAGTGGTTCCTTCAACTTTGGAATCAAATCGAAGTCACAAGGACTTAAGTCCGGGGAGTATGGTGGATGGTACAGTACTTCCCAGTCCCATCGACCGAACAAATCAGCCACAGCTTGCGCTGTATGCGCCCTAGCATTGTCGTGCAAAGTGAAGGGTGGATTCTGCAGAAAGTGTTGCCGCATCTTTCTCAAAGTTGGTCGCAGGTGGTGCTCCAAAAACAAACAGTAATACTGTGCATTGACAGTCTGCTGTGGAGGAATGTAATGCGTTAGGATAACACCATCACAGTCGTACATGAGGATCACCATAACTTTCACCATACTGGGGCTCTGACGAACTTTCGATTTTCGTGGTGACCCATAATGAAGCCATTCGTTCGATTGGCATTTCAGTTTTGGCTTGTACGATTTGGCCCATTCTCATCCAAGGTTATGATACGGCATAAGAAAGTCTCTCTCTTGCGCTCATAGCGCTCCAAGTGCATCTTAGCAGCGTCGTAATACAATCATTTGTGCATTTCCGTCAAATCATGTAGAACCCACGTGATGCAATTTTTCGCATGCCCAGGCGTTCCTTCAGGATGTGAAGCACAGTCGTATGTGCTAATCTGGTTTCTTGGGCGAGCTCACAAATCGTCTGGTTTTGATCACTGTCCAGTAACGCGGCAAGAGCATGCACTTCTTCTTCACTGATGCTCGTAGGACGACCTGTCCGATGAGTATCCGCTACAGTTTGCCGACGAACGTGCCACTGTTCTGTAAGGCAATGCAGATTCTCCGCAAGCCTCTTGAAGACCTTGATGACACTGTCATGCTGTACGACCTCTGGCACATTCAATCTTGATCCAACTCCGTTGTTCCTGTTTGGAAAATATAAGGACAATGTTACGATAGGCTGCTAGCTCACAAGTGACTGTGTTTCTCTCAATTGTGCGCACGCGGGTGATGTGGGAAGGGTGAGTCCATTTGCTCTGAGGTAGGTAGGAATGTAACCAACGTGTGCTATCAGCGACACTATTAGATTCTGTTGCATAGCGTCTCCACAGCAGTGTTGCCACTATTTAAGTTCCAACCCTCGTATAATTTGCAATTTCTTGGATGGGAACGAGAAAAAAGTAAAATTCTGTTATACATTCAGTAAAATATATTTACATAACTTCATCAAGTTGAATGTTTGATTTTGCAGTGCTATAATGTGCCTTTCCCTCTTCATTGAGTTTCTGAAAATAGTACTTAAAACTTATCATTAGACATCCTTTGATAAATAGGTAGCCTCTAAATAGCGAGCAAGTTTCATCACTAGTGAAGACACAGATCTATCCAAGTACAACAGCACTGTAAATGCAATAACAAGTAGATATACAGCATGTCTTCAAAAAATAATCCAACTAATGTTATTCCTGGTAAACATGACCAGACTGTTGATAAGTTTATCAGATCATTTAAACTTAAGCAACAAGAAGCCAAAAGCTTATCCGAAGCACAGCCCTCTTAAAAAACATTAGTGAAAATTTTAATTTGTTGTGTTGAGTACAAAAATATTTTGGGGTATCAGTAAACTCTTTATTGTACCTGGTCAATATACATGAACAGAACAGGAATAAGTGATCTTTTTACAACATAAGTTATACTGAATTTTATTGGATTTCTGTCCACTAGAAATAAAAAATAATGCTATTCCCTTAACACCCACATGAATGTTCACTGTTCATTGACCTTCACGGCCTATGATGCAATGACAATGTTGCTATTACTGAAGCACACTGATCGCTTGTAGGATGAAAACCCCAGTGTGAGCACCTCTGTTCTACATTATATTACAGCATCTCTCTTTGGAGGTTCTAAATCTGATAGCACTCTCTTGGTTTTCTTATACCATATATCAGTACAGAATGAATGTTAGGTGGGCTGATAATGCTCACCAAGTTAAAAAAACGAACAACCACCCATCAGAGATCTAGGAATGATTTTTTCAACTATTGAAATTAAAGCATTTTACATCAATTCCATAACTGATTTTGTAAAACTTCCTGTCCATGCTGTGATCTGTGAATGCTAAGACGACTATTCTTCTTCTTCTTCTTTTATGACCGCACAGGATCACTTTAGTCGGTCCATCGTTCAGGTATCTTTGAAGGGATTGTTTGGGCTTTGCGGTCCTCCCAGTACTTCTTCAGATGCTCTGATCTTCGTGCCCTTTCCTCGGTTGAAAATATCCGTGTTGTTGGTTTGTTTTGTGTAAGGGTAAAGGAGAGGTTTGTATTCTTGAGTTTTATTATATTAATAATAATACATTTGGAAAGCCAATGAAAGGAATAAAACTATGGAAAAATAATAACACTTATTATAAAAATAATATTTTATTTCCTTGTTTACAGTTTCGGGTTTGCTCATCTTCATAATAACAGAGTAAGCTGAAAACTGAAAGAATTAAATTATACACTAGTATACAAAATGTGTTAGTACTATGATTACACATTGTCACAGGAAAGATGGTGTGCACCAATGACTTACCTTTAGTAGGTTAAATAAAGAAAAGTCCTAGTATTCTTCTACAAACAAAATGGATCTTTAATAAAATTTCAAAAACTACAAGTCAATACCTAAATTCATTAAATGTATTTATTTATTTATTTATTTATTTACAAAGCTACCTCCCAATGGAGGTAGCTCCAAACATTACAATTATAATTACTATATTAACCTTTTGCACTCCTATGTCGAGTGCGGTTCGACATTAAAATATTACACTCGCGCTCCGTTGTCAAGCTCCACTCGACATGACAATATCTCGTACTTTCAGCGCTCGTATGACGACTGTACTGTGTTCTGGTATTGTAGAGTTATCTAACGGTCTCTGAGAGAACACATTTTCCTATTTACAATAGTTCGCGGGAATTGTGACAACTTTTTTAAGCTCTGTTATTCTCGAATGTTTATGCAAGGTCACAGATGTTGTTGTTTGAATGTAAACATGGCTTCTGCTACGTATTCACTCACGGAACTGGATATTTTAGAACAGTTAGTGGACAGTGATAGTGACGATAATGAACCAACTGACTTGGATTATTTATTAATGAATAATGTAAGTGATAGTGATAATGAAACCAGAGGTGGTGATGCTCCTCCATACCCATGGCGCGAGTGGAAAGCTGGCGATCCTGATTTACCTGCATTCTCATTCAATGAAACAACTTGTGGATACAAAGCATCAGGTAGGAACAATCGCTCAACACATTACGGATTTTTCAACTTATAAGTGATGAGTTATTCAAGTAAATTGCCGACGAGACCAACAGATATGCTAAAATCAAAATTCAGAAAGTGACACCACTTACAAGGCATTCGGCTTGGTGGGGTTGTACTGATGTTACCGTAAACAAAATGAAGGCTTTCTGTGGAGTTTTACTGAATATGGCAATACAGAAAAATGACAGAATGCAGGATTTCTTTTCAAGAGGTTGGTTAGAATCGTCCAGTTTTTTTTTTTGTAGACTGTTTTAGCAGCAAAATATTTTTTCAGATATTCTGGGCTCTGCATGTTTCTGCTCCAGATTCAGCAATCAATTTGAATCCTCAAGTTAGGTCTCGAATTAGCAAAGTCAAGTACGTTTTGGACTATACCAGTGAAAAATTCTTGGAAGTTTATGCACCACATAAATATCTAGCAGCTGATGAATCAACAGTGTCTTTCAGAGGCCGTGTGTTATTCAAGATGTACAATCCACAAAAGCCTACTAAATGGGGACTCAGAATTTACGTAATATCTGATTCTACAAATGGATATGTGTGTAGTCTTATCCCTTACTACAGTTCTGCAACTACAGTCTTTGATTCGACCGGACTTGGCTTTCACAGAAAGAATCGTGCTTCAGTTAGTTGCTAATGTTACAAATGCAACAGGTCAGTCTGGGTACCATATCTACGCTGATCGTCTCTATACAGGTGTCACTCTGGCTAATGAATTACTGAAGCAAAATATCCATATCACTGGAACAATTCAACCGAATTGCAAGCACTTGCCAAATGGGATCCGGAAGAAAAATCTGTGCCTAAAGAAGCATGAAGTCAAGTGCTTACGCACAGACACAATGATGGTTCTGGGGTGGCATGACAAGCGCACAGTACTGATGCTTTCAACATCTGGAAACAATTCAACCTCAGTTATTGTCAGAAGGAAGAGAAACAGTGTTGAACAATTAGAGAAACCAAACGTAATTGTTGACTACACGTCACATATGGGAGGCGTTGATCGCTCGGACCACTACACATCAAGCTACGCTCTTGTAGTGAAAAGCTTGAAATGGTGGCGGAAATTGTACTTATGACTACTGGAAGTGGCAATAGTCAACAGCTTTTTGCTCTATAAAGATTACTGCACCACAAATCGCATGGAGATTCTGTCACACAAAACCTTCCGAAAACAGGTGATCAGCGAGTTGGTTGGCGAAGTACACAACAAAGGTCAAAAGCGAGGAAGATCATCTACTTCTGATGTTGAAGAATGTTTGAATGGTAAACTGCACATCATCAACAAGCTGCCTGGAAAACAACAAAGACTGTGCTGTCTGTTCAAACAGGAGCAAGAAAGGTGGTAGAAAGGAAACAGTTTACTACTGCAAAACATTAGAGTAAAATAATATATTATTATTGGTCCACCTTTTCAATACAAAATGAAAATTACATAGGGACTAGTTTCGACCTAGTAATAGGTCATCATCAGCCTGAAGTAAATTAAAGCGTAAATATCGAAGAAAAACATAAACAATGTAAACACAAGTACAGTCTTTTTAAAGGTACATACCATGTGGGAATTTGAGTAGAGATATATTAAAAATAATAACTCTTCCAATTGACGAAGCACTGAGCGGAAGTTATGTAAAGTTCGGTGCGCCGTATATTATAAAAGACCACTGTGCACTAAATGATGTAATAAAGAAGAAGAGTAGGTTGAATGCTGGCTTCTTCTTAGCTGTTGTATATTCGAAGATGATTACGTCGTATTTTATAAGGTATTGAAAGACGTCAAAATACATGGATGTTGGAAAGGCTCTTCATTTTTTGGAACAAGGCAATTGTTGCGCGAGGAGGCTTAGGAAACCAGAGAAGCGCTATATTATGTTAAAAAATAAAGATCCTTAAAAAAGTTCCGTGCGTCGTATAAATTGTGGAAATGGAAATCAAAAAAACTTGATTCTTAAGCGATAATGTTGTTCATTCAGAGATCAATTGAAAATAAAGAATCGTAACATTGTCTTCTCAAGATGTTTATAAAGTAGAATTAATAGACGATGCGAAGTATGATACTAGGAGAAAGCTCTTCTGCTTCTGGAATCTTGAAGGACGATGGATGTTTCACGAGGTGGAATAACATATATGGAGTTAAATAAAGGTGGATATAAATTCGCAGTTCAATGCGGACCATAAATTTGATTCTGAATAAAAGACAGTAAGATTTTTTATTTTATTTTTATTTTTATTTTTTTTAGCTGAAGAGAGAAACGGAGGTAGGTAAGGATCAAAGGAAAATTTTTTTGAGGAGGTGAAGGAAGGAAAATAAAGGTAAGAGATTTTTTTTTTTTATTAGCTGAAGAGAGAAACGGAGGTAGGTAAGGATCAAAGGAAAATTTTAGAGGAGGTGAAGGAAGGAAAATAAAGGTATGAGGGTTTTTTTTAATTTTTAAAAATTTTTTTTTATTAGCTGCAGAGAGAAACGGAGGTAGGTAAGGATCAAAGGAAAATTTTAGAGGAGGTGAAAGAAGGAAAATAAAGGTATGAGGTTTTTTTTTTTTAAGGTGGGGCTGAGGGATGTGGGAATATGGAAGAATGATTAAGAAAAGTAGTAAAAATAGAATGAAAAAAAAAACCTCATACTTTTATTTTCCTTCTTTCACCTCCTCTAAAATTTTCCTTTGATCCTTACCTACCTCCGTTTCTCTCTGCAGCTAATAAAAAAAATTAAAAAAATATAAAAAAAACCCTCATACCTTTATTTTCCTTCCTTCACCTCCTCTAAAATTTTCCTTTGATCCTTACCTACCTCCGTTTCTCTCTTCAGCTAATAAAAAAAAAAATCTCTTACCTTTATTTTCCTTCCTTCACCTCCTCAAAATTTTTTTCCTTTGATCCTTACCTACCTCCGTTTCTCTCTTCAGCTAAAAAAAATAAAAATAAAAATAAAATAAAAAATCTTACTGTCTTTTATTCAGAATCAAATTTATGGTCCGCATTGAACTGTGAATTTATATCCACCTTTATTTAACTCCATATATGTTATTCCACCTCGTGAAACATCCATCGTCCTTCAAGATTCCAGAAGCAGAAGAGCTTTCTCCTAGTATCATACTTCGCATCGTCTATTAATTCTAAACATCTTGAGAAGACAATGTTACGATTCTTTATTTTCAATTGATCTCTGAATGAACAACATTATTGCTTAAGGACCAAGTTTTTTCGATTTCCATTTCCACAATTTATACGACGCACGGAACTTTTTTAAGGATCTCTATTTTTTAACATAATATAGCGCTTCTCTGGTTTCCTAAGCCTCCTCGCGCAACAATTGCCTTGTTCCAAAAAATGAAGAGCCTTTCCAACATCCATGTATGTTGACGTCTTTCAATACCTTATAAAATACGACGTAATCTTCTTTGAATATACAACAGCTAAGAAGAAGCCAGCATTCAACCTACTCTTCTTCTTTATTACATCATTTAGTGCACAGTGGTCTTTTATAATATACGGCGCACCGAACTTTACATAACTTCCGCTCAGTGCTTCGTCAATTGGAAGAGTTATTATTTTTAATATATCTCTACTCAAATTCCCACAGGGTATGTACCTTTAAAAAGACTGTACTTGTGTTTACATTGTTTATGTTTTTCTTCGATATTTACGCTTTAATTTACTTCAGGCTGATGATGACCTATTACTAGGTCGAAACTAGTCCCTATGTAATTTTCATTTTGTATTGAAAAGGTGGACCAATAATAATATATTATTTTACTCTATTGTAATCACAGTTCAATATGGATCTATCATTATGAAACTTATTTCTTTTAACTGCAAAACATGTCGAGAAAACCCTGTCTCCACCCAGAAAACTGTTTTGGAAAGTACCACACAGTGAAAACCTACAAGGATTAATGTATTTTGTATGCCTAACTGTAGATATATTCATGTAACATACTTATATTTTGTGTTAGATTCTTTTGCATGGTTCACATCCTACAGCTGTTCATAGTGCAGAAATTAATTAGGAGTGGAGCAGGAAGAATACGCTAAGGGTAATGGAGTTCAAAAGGATATAAAATTTCAAACACCACCTGGAGGTGTGGATTAAGATGGGGATTCAGAATATGACAACTCTTCTTTAGGACTATGGTGCTATCTCATCTTGCAAGGAAGTTGGAATGTGATTTTTTAAAAATTCATAAACAAGCTAGGTATAGCACCTCGTGTTCCTATTAGTAGATCTATTACATCAACAGATTTGAGCTTTTATCTGTCTTTGTAATAATTAACAGTAGGTTCATAGATAGCTTTCTCTTCTTTACCCACCTCCTCAGCTTGTTGAAGACCAACCTCGAATCGGACAGACCGGTCAATTATTATGCCATGCCTGGAAGCGTTAGAATATGCAACAATATCAACTTTTCCAGTAGACCCATCTGAGGAAACGCATGGGATTTCGTTGTGCACTTGCCATTCTTTCTGCCGCAAAGAACAGAACATTTGATTTCTTTGAAAAACATAAGTGGTAATATAAGTGGCGAATATTCAGTACCAGTAACTCATGTAAGAGAAATAGGCAGTTGAATTCAAAATGTGGTAATGTTCCTTTTTATCTATTCAGGTAGTTGCCACGAGGACTATGGCCAAAAGAAGTTAGCGCGCGCGCGTGCACGCACACACACACACCCTTATTGCCCTGAATATAAGACCCTGAATATTTAAAAGGTATTTACATTTCTCCTGTACAAATTCAGTATAAGGCTATTGATTTTCTTAAATTTTTCCATCTTCGATCCCTGAAAGCTCTTCTTTACGATCAGTATGCTCTCTTTAATCCAACATTCTACGGTTTGACATATTCTATAATCTGGCACCGATAGAGCAGCTTGCATTCGGGTTGATTTGTGCCTTTGTGGATCTTGACTGCTATGTCGTGCCACTGTAATTTTCTTTTAGCTACATGCTGTTCGTCTGTATCGAGTGCTCTCTTATGACCAAATCAAACAAAACCTACCACTCTTCGGAACTCAAATTTGTCTAATCCCTAATTATTCTTTCGGATAAGAGATCTTGATCAAATCACAGAAGAACGTGATATCCGAGACTATTTTAAACATTAATGGCTGTGTATTTTTTCTTGCCATAGAGCAGCTTATTACAAGTTGTTTTAAATATCATTGCAATTTTTATTAATACAAGAATATTCAATTAAATTATTCAATGTTCAAATTTAATTTTGTACTCTCATGTTTTTTTTTTTTTTTTTAAACTCTGCAGTCACTATAATATTGACATTCGCTAATCCGGCACGGCTGTAGTCCCAAACATGCTGGATTAAAGACTGCCTAATGTACTGGCATTCTTTTCTTCGTCTTTCCACCAATGTTTTACAGTACTACTTTAATTAAAGTATTGAATAGGTGGCTTAAAGAACACCTTTATTACTTTTGAACTGTAAATTTTCAATACGGACCAAAAATGAGTTTTATAACATGTAACACTTAGAAACACCAAACTTTCTTGCAGCTCATATATTATTGCATTTTACTTTGTACAAAATTTGCAATTTGAAGTTTATATCATAACTTCTCTCCCACTGACATCAACTCATGCAACAATAAGAGACATAACAAAAATTGGAAGTAATCATCGAAGCTTGAGAAATTTTGGTTTATTCGTGATTTTATTGAGTTCAGCTGTGATGCACATGGTGACACCCACCGCAAAAGCAAGTACAATTGGGGAATGATACAAATGGACCATCACAAAAATGAGTCTTTAAATGTTAGCTATGCATACTTAAGACATCTAACGTTTATTAGCACATTTTAACGTTTAAAAAAATTGTCTTATATGCAGACCAATACGGTAAATGGTTACTGTTGTTAACATTTAGGTGCATAACAAAAATGTTTGTAAAGCATACATGTCACAAGACATGTAATAAAATCTAAATTAAGCAACTAATTCTGAGTGCTACAGCTGATATAGGCTATGGTTTTAAGCCCAAATTCATCGGTAGTGAAATCAGAGTTTAATGTGCATGCAATGTTGTATGGGTTAGAGCAATTTTGCTTATAACTTGCAGTGACCTGTCTTTGGTTTTAATAAAATTGAAGTGACTGAGATATGAGCAATTTGGTAATAACTTTACCTATAGAGCCACTTTCTGTAACAAACAATGTGAAGGTGTTTCTTATAGGGTCAGTTGGTGTATACATCTCACAAGATTGACAGCACTACCTAGCTTGATAAGGATAATAATGGAAAACTAGCCAACTCATCATTCCATACACCTCTGCAATGAAGTCTAGGTTTCTTAGGAAAGATGATGGGGGAACTGCTGAGGGATCCAACCAGCCTTTGGGAGAAGGATTAACACACAAACATGCTATGGTTCCTGGATCTTCTCACAATAAATTAAACTAGTGACTTCCAGAAATTATTGTTCAACAATGCTATGTATTTAGTGTGAACTACTCCCCTCCGTTTGAAATAACTATACAAAGATAAACTGCTATGTTTTGAGCAATGTAAGGCCTACAAATTCTACTTTATAATATTTATAATAGATAGTTCATGAAAGGAACTTGGGGGAGATACATAAATAATGCACACACATATTTGAAGGCCTTATATGTGCTGGTTAAACTGACTTACAATAGGCATTTTTTTTGACTTAGTGCACTGATTATGCCGAGATTATAATCAATCAACCAATCATTCACCTTTTCTTGGTCAATGCATGCTCAGTGATTTAATAAATAAAAGACGCAATAATTACCAAACTAAAAATATCTGCCTCTGGCAGCGAGTATGTAAACTATACAGACATGAAATTTATGAATAACAAACTAATGAAGGTTGTCTATTATTGCATACTATTGTGGATCATGTTCAATAAAGAATAAATCAGCTTTACTTCTGCACCATCCTCTTTGAATAAACCTCTATATTTAAGATACATTGTTTTAGCCACATTTTCTATGATGCAAACTGAACATATGTCTTATATTAAATTCAAAAACAGAAGTATGGTACCTTTTTAAGATCATAAATGAAAAATTTTCTGAAACCGGTATCAAAGAGCTAAAGTATGAATACAGAACCAGACATCAAAAGAATTTTGTACTTGTAAGGGAGTAAGTTCAACAAGGATGTATATGTCTCCATTAATGTTTAATATCTACTCTGACGAGTGGTTTAGAGAGCTCTGGAAAGTGTAGAGAATGGCATTTCTATAGATGGGGTAATTATTAACAATGTTAGATAAGCAATGACAGTACTACTCACCGATAGTGCAGAAAGACTGCAAAGAATAGTTGATAAGAGTACAGTAGTAATTGTCAGTGAAAAATATGAAATGCATCTTAACACACTGAAAACAACAAAGATAATCATAAATAAGAACTGTGATAATTTCATTTCATTTTAAAAAAACCTACGATTTTCATTTTATGTTTCTTTGACAAGAAGTATACAAGTAACGTGCTATTGTGTCTTACATGTACAGAATATCTGGGAGATTACTTTGCCATTAAACGTTGTGCTAGTCACCTGCAGTGGGCCAATATGAACTCTAGAAAAACTGAACTATCAAGCAATGCATAAATACAGTACACAGGATTCATGACATTTTCCCTCACTTCTAAAACAATGGTGATTATAACACTACTGTAGTTTAGAACTTTCAACAACCGGGCGAGTTGGTCGTGCGGTTAGAAGCGCGCGGCTGTAGGCTTGCATCTGGGAGATAATGGGTTCGAATCCACTGTCAGCAACCCTGAAGATGGTTTTCCGTGGTTTCCCATTTTCACACCAGGCAAATGCTGGGCCTGTGCTTTAATTAAGGCCACGGCACTTCCTTCCAACTCCTAGGCCTTTCCTATCCCATCGTCACCATAAGACCTATCTGTGTCGGTGCGACGTAAAGCCACTAACCTTTTGGCACGTACATTTGTATCCAACCAAGCAAAGTTCCCGTCTAAGATACAACAGGGAATGTCGGCAGGATAAATGGTTAAGTCCCAAGCTACAGGACAGTGAGTCATTATTCTGAGTGCGCTTTGCCCCCCTTGGGTTATTCTACACTCATTCCATGCAAATTCTGAGAAATAATCTTTAAGTCCCAGGATATCTCTATTAATTCTAGGCCCCATAAATAACAGCGACATCAACCGGGTCATATATAGAAAGACAGGAACACTGAAAGGAACACACAACAGGAAAAACACAATGATAGGTCAGTCTGGGAAGAGGGAGAAAAAAAAAAAAGGGCAAGGACAACTTCCACACTTTTTAAATTTCCAATTTGCTTTATGTTGCATCAATTCAGATAGGTCTTATGGAAATGATGGGATACGCAATAGCTAGGAGCGGGAAGGAAGTGGCCTTAATTAAGGTACAACCCCAGCAATTGCCTAGTGTGAAAATGGAAAACCAATCTCCGTATCTTCATATCCTATACTTTCTACAGTACATCAAGACTGAAGACGTGTCAACATGGCTCCTCAATGAATGTTTAAGCGTGCCTACTAATGAAGCGGGGAAATAGAAATGAGCTTGTCAGGGGTTGAGAAGGAATGGATGTAGAACTGTGTATGAAGATGTGGAGATCGTCCTAGTCCCTTTGTGTTTTCTTTCTGTTTCTCTCTGTCTATGCACATTTACCTGTCATTGTGTTTTCCCTGTAATGTGTTCCTATCTTACACTTTACACTTTTTGGTTTCTTCCTATTAAAAATAAATTAAATGTTATTGGCTTTACACCCCACTAACTACTTTTTTGGTTTTCCTGAGATGCAGAAGTGCCAGAATTTAGTCCCGCAGGAATTTTTTACGTGCCAGTAAATCTATCGACACAAGGCTGATGTATTTGAGCTCCTTCAAATACCACCAGACTGAGCCAGGATCGAATCTGCCAAGTTGGAGTCAGAAGGCCAGTGCCTCAACCGTCTGAGCCACTCAGACTGGCTAAAAATAAATTGAGTGTGTATTTTGTAGTTATAACAATGAATTATAAAAGGCAGCAGCTATGATTGATAAATAACACCCTAACATTTGTGAAACATGAAACAAGAAACCACAGAAAATAGTTTGAAAATGTCCAATAATAAGATTCAAATTTACCCATTTCCAAATACAAATGTAAATAATTCAGCAGTCAAAGTTCAAGTGCACTATACCGTCTTTGTCAGTACAACAAGTCCGACTCGTTGGCTGAAGGGTCAGCGTACTGGCCTTCGGTTCAGAGGGTCCCGGGTTCGATTCCCGGCCGGGTCGGGGATTTTAACCTTAATTGGTTAATTCCAATGGCACGGGGGCTGGGTGTATGTGCTGTCTTCATCATCATTTCATCCTCATCACGACGCGCAGGTCACCTACGGGTGTCGAATAGAAAGACCTGCACCTGGCGAGCCAAACTTGTCTTCGGACACTCCCGGCACTAAAAGCCATACGCCATTTCATTTTCAGTACAACAAGACCAAATGGAGTAAGTAAAATACTGTAGAAGTGAACTAGACAAAAGCAGAACAAAACCAGACATCTTTAAACAGCGCTTTGGATGCAACATGTGGTGTGGCATTATCCTTGATCAACTGAGCAGCCCATACATGTACCCCAGCGACTGAAAAGACCAAAATATCTTGAGGAACACACTGCCTGTACTACTGGAACGTGCTCCCTGCAGTTTGCTGTGCCATGTGGTTTATGAATGATGGGCTCCAGTACATTTCATTTTACATATATGCCGTTTTTGGACTACACCTTCTCACGATGGTGAACTGGGGTCGAGGTCCAGTGCATAGGCCTGCCAGGTAGTGATGGGACATTCGATTCATTTTACTGAATCGATTCATTTGATTCCGTTCACGTTACTGAATCGATACAGTGATCCGATTCACGGCTCATTGGTCACCGCTCCTACTGCATCTGTGTAGTATGTGCTGGTAAGACAGCAGCAACAGCATTCAGTGCTCGCAGCTGCCATCTGGTCTTCATACTATGAACTCCTTTCTTAGAAAAAATGCTAGTTACTCTAATACATCGAAGGTTTCCGGTGACGCAGGGTGGGAAAGGTTAGGGTTAGGAAGGTAGCAGCCATGACCTGAATTAAGGTACAGTCCCAGCATTTCCTGGTGTGAAAATGGGGAAACTACGGAAAAACCATCTTAACGGCTGCCGACGGTGGGATTCGAACCCACCATCCCCCGAATGCAAGCACATAGCCACGCGATATTAACCGCACGACAACTCGCTCAGTCGTTTTTAAAAAAAAGTATTTTTCTATCAGCTGAGGATTTTTTTAATAGTCATATTTTGTATAGGCTACCCGAGATGTACAGTAGCCCGCTGGTTTTCTGATTCAACATACTGTTATTGCGTCTGTCCACATATGATTGAAGTCTTGTGCAACGATGTGACATATGAAATATAAAACAGGTACTTTTGAGTGGTCATGAGCATGACTCATAGTCATAGGGCAGGCTAGAGTCAAGTTTAATTGTCAAATGTCAACTAAGATATAATACTAAGATTCATTAAACTAATAAATAGTAGAACCTAATAGCCTACCTACTTACTAGCTACTTCAGAATTATGTTGTGACTACCTTTTTAACACTGCAAATAAATCCATCTATTATTTAAACCTCCCTGTAAGAAGAGGACAGTGAATGCAAATGGGTATTATTTTCAAATGAGCTGAGCTCGAGAGTCCATTATAAGCATACGATTCTTTCAATGTAGCATGGCTCGCTGTATGTCTCGCTGCAGTGAGCCGATAAGGAGCCGTGTGTATCTTGTGTCTCACTGAGCCGCGCTCGTTCACGATTCTTTCGATGTGCCATGGCTCACTGTATGTCTCGCTGCAGCGGAAGCTTGGCTCTCCGCGTGTCCAGTGAGCCGATAAGGAGCCGTGTGTATCATGTGTCTCACTGAGCCGCGCTCGTTCACGATTCTTTCGATGTGCCATGATTCACTGATTCACTGTCTCGCTGCAGCGGAAGCTCGGCTCCCCGTCAACGTCCAGTGAGTGCACCACTCAGCACTGTCCGCTGGGAGTAAGCTGAATCATGTGCCGTGAGCTCGCCGTTCCTGTGAATCGATTCACTCGGACACTTGAATGAATCGATACACTGCTTCGAATCATACATTCAGTAGCCAACACTACTGCCAGGTCCCCTGACCTTAATCTACTGGACTTTTATTTCTGGGGACACAGGAAACGTATGGTGTACGCTACTCTGGTCAACAACCTGTACCAGCATATCAATACCACCTGTGCTGTTGTTAACAAGACCCAGGTATCTATGAATTGCTTCGTCAGTCCATTTTGAGGCTCTTCATGGTGTACACTTTGAACATCTCCTGTGATGTAGTCAATGTATGTCCTGTTGCATGCAGCTCAGTAACAGCACACACAACATATGTTCATAGGGACATATTTAATTTTGATCCCAGGATTCAACCCCTCCCTCCCTCAATGTTTGTTACATATGTATAGATATACCCTGTATCTACAAATCAAACTATACACAATGGCTCGTTAATGTCTATTGGAATGCTTCATGTAACAAGATGGTTATGGTATTATCATTAGAACAAAGTGAGAACTAGGCATTGTTATCAACTCTGAAAAGAGGAGGAGTGGTGTTACACATTCATAGCTTTCTTGAACTGAATCAATAGTTCTAACACCAGATATCTTATTTTCCACTAGGAGATGGTATAAACTGGCTAGATGTGAGGAATGCCATAATCAATACAGTATGAACTACAAAATCCAGATATTGACCTAGTAATAATTAGAGAACACGATGATATCGCCCCTCCTCTGGCAAACTAATGAATCTGCAAATTGTCTAAAAATCAGGAGAGTTGAGAGAAGTTATGATTACTCACGTCAAATCAATTTTTATATTTAATGATTGGTTTTATGTGTTAGCGATAAAGAATGAGCTGCAGATGTGAGACTTTGTCAGAGGGTAGACATTATATAAATAATAAAATCTAGACCAGAACTTTAGAACTACAGGTTCTCTTATTCGTCACTTTCGCTAGTTTTCCATAGTGGGGATGATATGATCTGAATATTTACATAAGTTCCTAATAAGGAATTTACAAGTTTATGATTTATAAAAGAAAGGATACTCGACAAGAGTAATTTTGCAGTTCGTTATCTTACCAACATCACATTTGCCTTTGTCTGATCGTACAATACACACCTAAATATCTATACCAAAAGGAATTAAGGTATTCTAAAGATGAAGAGCAAAGTTTCGAAAAATTCTTTGCTTCAACTATGGCCATAAGTGTAAGTTGAAATGCCTTTTCTCCAATAAATGTTATTAAAATTTTGAATATTAATTTTTCCTATTTTCTATGAAATACAAGTGTAAGATAGCCAGGTCTACCTTACTATAGAATGAAGTAGGCAGTTAATAACTCAAGTGTCAGGCAGTAGGACATTACCCGATTCCCTAGAGAGCTAGGTTTCAGGTGGATAAACACCTGTAAGAGGATAATGGATTTTAAAACAGTAGAAGAAATGCTATGGATATCCTAATGGATGTAGTCTCCGTACTTCCATGTAGTGACAATGAGAGGAAACTGTTCTCTATGTTAACACCAGCCTAAAATTCCACAGGGAACACTTCTAACCTATTGAAGTCAGTTGAGGCGACGACCCGGTTAGTCCCTTCGTCAGCGTATTTACATCAAAATCTACCTTACCCAGGTCTCAAGATCCAACATCTTATCATATTACATTAACCATTGTCCTGTATAACCTCAACTCTAGAACACCGTATGTACACTTTGCATTTTTGTATAATAATGCATGCTGTAACCCAAACACGTAAGATATGGAATATATTTAAAAACACTCTTGAATCGTCCACTCATTCCTCCTATCCTTTACACTCATACAACATTTAAATCTAAGAATTTCATTTTTGTTCGTATTGAACTGAGAATGGAAGATAGGACCCTTTTAAGTTTACTATCTTCCACTCATACAACATGTATCCACACCCTGGATGGATCCATTAGCTGAGTCAGCCACAGATAAAATGTTACTTGTCACTGCTTGTATTGTTGCTGCCACTATAAAGCTACCATCTTATCGTCCAATTTGACATCCTTTGAAGTTAATACCCTTATAGGTTGCATTGATATGTTCATCATTGTATACATCTTAAAAATTTTAGCCATGCTTGTGCCGTCAGGGCAGATGACGTTTGCTCGATTGTTGCAGGACCAGACTTTTTGAATCAGAGCAGAACAAACCTCCTGTTATGTTTCTGCAAATGCTCCTTTAGTACTATAAAAAAGAATACAGAATGAAATACTGTTGTACCTAGTTAAAATATATATATTCAAATACTTTAAGATATAAAATATTAGGACTTACATAAAATGGTAAGGCGGGGAAAAAAAAACTATCCGCTTGCCGGCCAGTCACTAACAAAAAGTATATTACCCATAAAACCTGACCATATACGCAGAGGGGAGGGGGAGCGGTGGGGATTAGGCCTGACAGTTATAATTGATGCTATCTATTATCCTTTTTCTTTCCCTTCACATATTGGTTAGCTAACTTAAATAACGGATTTTCTTCTTTAATGCCTTTAATGTGTTCATTTAAATTGTTGTCAATGTTTTGTTTCTGATCTATGTAAATTTCTAATTTCTTCAGGACATCCATATATTTCCCTTTGTTTGCTGAATGTATTAATTTCATGTCTTGTTCGATGTTGGTGAATGAATGATTATTTTCATGCATGTGTTCGCAAAGGATGTCAAATTGGACGATAAGATGGTAGCTTTATAGTGGCAGCAACAATACAAGCAGTGACAAGTAACATTTTATCTGTGGCTGACTCAGCTAATGGATTCATCCAGGGTGTTGATACGGAGAGTCTGGTCGCTACAAACAAGAATTAAATATGTCAATACTTCCTCTGATCAAATTGCCAAACTGCAGCAGCAAGCCTCATCAAATCTAGAAGCCATTTTCCAACAAACTCAAGACTTCAATTCTAGATTATCATCATGACTAATCACGCATAATGAAAAATTACAGTCTTTTTAAATAACATTATTTATACTCCGCACGGCCTTACTTCTAAATTGAAGTTTCGCAAAACAAATGAGCATCGCCTTTCCTCTGTTGCCAGCGCGCTACGCCTGCGAGAACAGCTGATGCAATACGACCGCGGTAAACAGCCCTTTTAAATTGTAACACAGTACTCAGAAAAACGAATGAATATGGATTGAAAACAAATTCACAAGAACTACACTTTCTAACAATATCTGGCACAAAAAAAAAGAGAATGAGGAAATAACACATCACTAACGGCTAATGGCTGGCACAGAAAGGAGGTTATGGCCTACAATGGGAACACTCTACTGATCTGAGAGTCATTAGAACCCTCCAACAATATGAAAATCACACTAAATATTGAAAGAAAACGCAAAAGATCGCGAACCGTGCCGAATACCATACACGCTGAGCGAGATAGGTTAACCACGTGGTGAATGTAAATATCAGAGTTGGCAACTAGGTTTCGAGATCGTGCTCTGCCAATATAAATTGATATGAATGGCAGCTTGGGATTGGTTGGATGTCTATGCTTCAGCGCATAACCACCAGACAGAGCCAAAATCTGCTGAAACGTCAATTTAGAAGTAGAGCCGTACGGAGTATAGAGAGCACAATTCTTAACTAAAATTCTCAATACTGAAATGTTACTGTATTCTAGAAACCAACGCACTTCAGAAACTATGGCTCCTATATATTAACATCCAATATTTATATTTATATTTATGACTCCAATTTTAATGCCAAATTATAGTTGAATGAATTTTATTTTAACATTGCAAACAATTTTTAGCCAAATTTTCAAATTGTAAAAACTGTGTTTTGGACGTCAATGTGTTTTAGAATTAAGAGTTAATCCATTTTAATATTGCAAATCATATTGTCATAATTTTTAATGTGTATATTATTCTTGTTTTAAATATTGTTATCACTGAAATTAGATTTACATTCAATGTAATGAAATTTGTAACAACAACCCAAATATGACAAACCTTGAGGCAACTGTATAGGCTGATGATGCTTGTGAATAAAAGCGAAACATGTCCCGGTAAATTAGTGTTGTAACATTACAACTTAGCAACACAAACTGTAATTTGTATTGAAAAGGTGGATCAAAATAACCAACAAATTGTTAGTATATCATAGCATAGTTCAATACGGGTCTAATAATGAGATTAGTTACATGTAATGGTCAAGTTTGTCGATCGGATTATTAGCCGAGGCCTTGAAAGGCAACCGGTAGATTATGTTGTGTAGGTCACTGCTCTGAATTTCCTGTGGGACATCTGGTTTGAGGTGAATTCTATTGCCTTTTCTTATTTAAACAGGTGTCCTGTGCGAACACATACTGTTGTTAATACATGAAGTTGAAGGTTATGTGACTTCGGATTGGTTTTCCCTCCTGAATTTCTTTAATCCAGGGTCTATTCTGTTTTCCTGAGGTGTTATGAAGGAACCACTGCGTATTTATTCTTCTCCATCTTAGTATTATTCTTGGTTGGGTATTGTTGCTAGTTTGGTTGTCGATGACAAACCTATCCGGACCACACCATCTTATTGAAATAGAAGTCTCCAACTGTAGCTGACAACGTTATCCTTGTCTCGAATATCTGTACCTCTAACCCTAGGACATCTTCTTAAAACCAAAACTTATAATTGGGGTGTGTTATCGTTTCATAGAAGTAACGGTTTCTTCGCATTCTTCTTGTTCAATTAGGTGAGGTATTGTGATTCGGAGTGTTGAACCAGTAAAAGTTAAAAATTTATTCAATGACCTTAATTGTGTATTTTAAAAGAAAAACATTTTAAAATGAATTATTGTTCACCAAGTTGTAGTTCTGAACCTGCTACGTTCTGAGAATTTGATATTCATTCTGTTTTGGGATGTATGCCAGTGTGACACGAATGGCTGATTATGCTATCTTAATTGGTGGTGGTCGATCTGGACCATGTGTTTGATGTAAATGTAACGTAGGCCTTGCCTTTATGTGTTTACCAAGGTGAGTTTTCTGCTGGCGCTGTTACTTAACTCCGTGTTTGTGGTACGTGGGAGTTTTGTTTCATGCTAACTTGGTATGGATTTCTGTTGTGGGGTGTATCTGAACCTGATTATTGCATTGCTGATTGAAAATGGTGTTAAAATTACTCTTTGCTTATGACCGTTGGACTTGTGCACTTATGCTAATTGTTCACCATTCTGTGTTGGTGGTATATTAATGCGTTACTTATGTTTTTGCGCCCTGGTAATTGCACCTCACATATGCCTTAACTGATTATGTGGTATGCTCTGGTCCTAGCTCAGTCGACTGCTCCTTAAAACCTTAAATTTAAAACTAATATTTGGATATTTGTTGTCCTGTTATATGCGATTCACCAATTTAGTCTATCTTTCCTTGTTGCCCTACTCTTGATCTTTTGTGTTCTTATCTTGCGGTGATGCCAATTTGATTTTGAAATAAAACAAGAGGCTGCATTTCTTGTGCTGAAATTTTTTTAAATGTATGGTCAAAGGTTTTTAAAAACATGAAAAACATTTGAAGAAACAACTACTGAAGATGCATTGCGAATTATTTTTCACGGAAATTGAAAATTAAGGTATTGCGCAAAGAATGATAATGATTATATGTTCTACAGCAACTGAATTAAGAGGTTAATTTTGGATTTTAGTATACTCTACGTGGTTGCTTGTGCTAATGAGAAAAGGGTGTCTCAGGTCATGAATGAACTTTGGTAATTTATGAATGGTGAAAAATATATGATGAACACTAATTTGCTTTGAATCATATTGAAATTAGTAACCTCCTCTGCGAACCATGTGACCTTGCCGCGGTGGGGAGGCTTGCGTGTCCCAATGATGCAGATAGCCGAGCCGCAGGTGCAACCATATCGGATGGGTATCTGTTGAGAGACCAGACTAATGAATGGTTCATCGAAAGGGGGGTAGCAGCCTTTCGGTAGTTGCAAGGGCGGCAGTCTAGATGATTGACTGATACGGCCTTGTAATAATACTCAACATGGCTTAGCTGTGTTGATACTCCTACACGGCTGAAAGCAACGGGAAACTACAGCCGTAACCACCTCCCGAGGACATGCAGCTCTCTCTGTATGAATGATGTACTGATGATGGCTTCCTCCCGGGTAAAATATTCCGGAGGTAAACTAGTCCCCCATTCGGATCTCCGGGTGGGGACTACACGAGAGGGGGCGATCATCAGGAAGATGGATACTGACATTCTGCGAGTCGGAGCGTGGAATGTTAGAAGTTTGAATCGTTGTGGTAGGTTAGAGAATCTGAAAAGGGAGATGGATAGGCTAAAGTTAGATGTAGTTGGTATAAGTGAAGTACGTTGGCAGGAAGAACAGGATTTTTGGTCAGGCGACTTCCGAATTATCAACACGAAATCAAACAGGGGTAATGCAGGAGTTGGTTTAATAATGAATAAGAAAATAGGGCAGCGGATAAGCTACTACGACCAGCATAGTGAAAGAATTATTGTCGCCAAGATAGACACCAAACCAATGCCCACCACAATAGTGCAGGTCTATATGCCTACTAGTTCAGCGGATGATGAAGAAATTGAAAGAATATATGAGGAGATAGAAGATTTAATACAATATGTCAAAGGTGACGAGAATCTAATTGTGATGGGAGACTGGAACGCAGTGGTAGGCCAAGGAAGAGAAGGTAGCACAGTAGGAGAATTTGGATTGGGACAAAGGAACGAAAGAGGAAGTCGGCTGGTTGAATTCTGCACTGACCATAATTTAGTCCTCGCCAATACTTGGTTCAAACACCACAAACGACGGCTGTATACGTGGACGAGACCTGGAGACACTGGAAGGTATCAAATAGACTTCATTATGATTAGGCAGAGATTCAGAAACCAGGTGTTGAATTGCAAAACTTTCCCAGGAGCAGACGTGGACTCTGACCACAACTTGTTGGTCATGAAATGCCATCTGAAATTAAAGAAATTGAAGAAAGGAAAGAATGCAAAAAGATGGGATCTAGACAAGTTGAAAGAAAAGAGTGTGATGGATTGTTTCAAGGAACATGTTGCACAAGGACTAAATGAAAAGGGCGAAGGAAACATAGTAGAGGAAGAGTGGAGAGTCATGAAAAATGAAGTCAGTAGGGCTGCTGAAGAAATGTTAGGAAGGAAGAAAAGATCAACTAAGAATCAGTGGATAACTCAGGAGATACTAGACCTGATTGATGAACGACGAAAATACAAGAATGCTAGAAATGAAGAGGGTAGAAAAGAATACAGGCGATTAAAGAATCAAGTGGATAGAAAGTGCAAGGTAGCTAAGGAAGAATGGCTGAAGGAGAAGTGCAAGGATGTCGAAGGCTGTATGGTCCTGGGAAAGGTAGATGCTGCATACAGGAAAATCAAGGAAACCTTTGGAGAAAGGAAATCTAGGTGCATGAATATTAAGAGCTCAGATGGAAAGCCACTTCTAGGGAAAGAAGACAAAGCAGAAAGATGGCAGGAGCATATCCAACAGTTGTATCAAGGTAACGATGTAGATAATTTCGTTTTGGAACATGAAGAGGCTGTTGATGCTGATGAAATGGGAGACCCAATTTTGAGGTCAGAGTTTGACAGAGCTGTGAGTGACCTAAATAGGAACAAGGCACCTGGAATTGATGATATTCCCGCTGAATTACTGACTGCCTTAGGAGAAACCAGCATGGTAAGGTTATTTCATTTAGTGTGCAAGATGTATGAGACAGGAGAAGTCCCATCCGATTTTCAGCAGAATGTTGTTATACCTATTCCCAAGAAAGCCGGTGCTGACAGGTGTGAAAACTACCGCACTATTAGTTTAGTATCTCATGCCTGCAAAATTTTAACACGTATTATTTACAGAAGAATGGAAAAACAAGTTGAAGCTGAGTTGGGGGAAGATCAATTTGGCTTCAGAAGAAATGTAGGAACACGTGAAGCAATCCTGACTTTACGTCTGATCTTAGAGGATCGAATCAAGAAGGACAAGCCCACGTACATGGCATTCGTAGATCTAGAAAAGGCATTCGATAATGTTGATTGGACCAGGCTATTTATGATTCTGAAGATGATAGGGATCAGATACCGAGAACGAAGAATTATCTACAACCTGTATAAAAATCAGTCTGCAGTGATAAGAATCGAGGGCTTTGAAAAAGAAGCAGCAATCCAGAAAGGAGTGAGGCATGGCTGCAGTTTGTCCCCTCTCCTTTTCAATGTTTACATAGAACAGGCAGTAAAGGAAATCAAAGAGAAATTTGGAAAGGGAATCACAGTCCAAGGAGAGGAAATCAAAACCTTGAGATTTGCGGATGATATTGTTATTTTATCTGAGACTGCAGAAGATCTCGAGAAGTTGCTCAATGGTATGGATGAAGTCTTAGGTAAGGAGTACAAGATGAAAATAAATAAGTCCAAAACAAAAGTAATGGAGTGCAGTCGAACGAAGGCAGGTGATGTAGGGAATATTAGATTAGGAAACGAAGTCTTAAAGGAAGTAGATGAATATTGTTATTTGGGTAGTAAAATAACCAACGATGGCAGAAGTAAGGAGGACATAAAATGCAGACTAGCACAAGCAAGGAAGAGCTTTCTTAAGAAAAGAAATTTGCTCACTTCAAACATTGATATCGGAATTAGAAAGATGTTTTTGAAGACTTTTGTGTGGAGCGTGGCATTGTATGGAAGTGAAACATGGACGATAACTAGCTCAGAAAGAAAGAGAATAGAAGCTTTTGAAATGTGGTGTTACAGAAGAATGCTGAAGGTGAGATGGATAGATCGAATCACGAATGAAGAGATACTGAATCGAATTGGTGAGAGGAGATCGATTTGGCTAAATTTGACGAGAAGAAGAGATAGAATGATAGGACACATCTTAAGACACCCAGGACTTGTTCAGTTGGTTTTTGAAGGAAGTGTAGGTGGCAATAACGGTAGGGGTAGACCAAGGTATGAATATGACAAACAGATTAGAGCAGATGTAGGATGCAATAGTTACGTAGAAATGAAAAGGTTAGCACAGGATAGGGTGGCATGGAGAGCTGCATCAAACCAGTCTATGGACTGATGACTCAAACAACAACAACCTCTGGTGGAAAATAAGTGTAGAAGTGAAAAAGAATTATCCTTAGTGCATGCAAGGAGGGTTTGTGTGTAACAATTGTATCAGATGATTTATCTGATGAACTTCTGTTGTGAGGGTGATGTTCTCCGAACATTGATCTGTTCTAGAGCGTAATGACTGATATTAATGATTGAAAATGAATCTAAACTGGGTATTCTAGATGTGTATCATGAGCTTTCCAGTGGGAAGCTGTGCCTGTCGGGACAGGTTTTAAGCCTTTCCCTTCAACATTTTAGACCTGGTCAATTTGCCATTGAAATGTGTATCATTTAGGAATCTTATTCCTACTCCGTTTTAATTTTTTTTCGACGCAACTTTGGTCGCTAATTGTAACTGCCATTGTTTATATACGATGCGTTTGTTTTTTTCTTCCCTGATTTCATGCCTTTTGTTTACTGGTCTGATCTCAGGCCGGCTTGGGAGCGAATCTGACTTGGTCCGGTTGCGAGCCCTATGCTCTGTTGGTGTACCTCGCCTTGCTGGCGTGGGTCAGTGCTTTGTTGGGAGCCATGCTGTTTGCAAGCTTTGCGCTGTCGCTCTTCAAAAGAGCTTTTACCCACCGCAATATGCCTGGGTAACGTGTAATGAATACGGGGCTACGGCCCTAAAGTGTTTGTTCTTTTAATTACTGTTATTTTCTTCAAATGAGTGGACGTGGATTATTTTATTAACTTGTTTTGAGCTTTTCAAGAATGTAAGTAAGCTGCTTCTCTATCTGACGCCATGCGTTAGCTGGGCTTCTAGGACCAAATGTAAGTTCTGTTATTCACACATATCTTATTTAATTTTTCTACTGGAGCTGAATTGAATTGCCTCGAAACCCAAACTTAATTCGTGGACATCACGAAGTTCTACGATCTTCTATTCCGGTAATCCTTCATTTCGTGCCTGCTTGTAAATTTCATTACATAAAAAAGCTTTCGGCTTACGGACTGCTAGGTGTAATCCCCATCTCTGTGGGAATAATACCTTTCGGCTAAGTGTTTATAGGCTAAAAGACTTTTCTGTTTCAATGGTGTTAAAGAAGTTGGTGTAATGTAAATTTCATTTAAAAAAGGAAATCATATAATGCTATCTTTTAAATAGTATGACATTGCGAGATTATCTCTGTGGATCGGAATCTGTTTTCTGTTTAATTTTTTTTCTCCTGTCCTTGTTTTCTCTTGCCGTTAAATTTCCTTATTTCTGGGTTAACACTCTATTTTGTTTACGTTTCTATGGTTAATGTCGCCCATAGGAACTATTGTTCCAGATATTGAAAAATGATTGATTATTATGGACCTTGAATATTAATTGGTGATGTGCGTGTTTTTATGTTGAGAGCTGTGGGCTATTTATTCTTTTTCCTAAGTGATCTGTGATTTAATTCCAGGAGCTTTTCCTGTGGATTGAGCTGCCTGGCATTTAATGCCCATTTGATTTATTGTGTGCTCACTCTGTTTTGATTTGAGCTGCTTACCCGGTTAACAAATGTTTGACTTCTGATTTGGTGGGCACGTTATCCACCTTGGTGCTTTCTTCTCCTATTTGGTAATGTGGTGGATTTTTAGGGGTCATTTGGTACCCTGTGTAGCGTCTATTTTGTTTAACGTGCGCCTTCGATTTGGATATGCCTTCCGGGTGTGTTATTTAGTTTCTACTTGTATCCGTTGTGAACCAGTTTCAGAGAAGAATCTCGCGGTCTCACCTTACCATATTTCACCTGATGTACAAATTATTCCTGGAGAAAGAGTTGTTTTTAAAAAACAAAAATATTAATTTTCAAGTAAATCCTCGTAAGTTGAAGGTATCTTCTTGAGCCCTTCTGACGGTCAGTAATAGATGTGACCATGGACATTCTTGACTTTTAACTACCTTGTATTTGATTTTCTTTCTACCTTTAATTAAATTTGAAATCCAACGAAGACACCCTACTCCAAGTATCTATTAATTTTTTAAATCCAATCTATTTGTTAAACAATTTATTGTTACATTAATTTAGTTCAAAGTTTATTTTTTTTAAATCTATTGACCTTTAAGCAATTAATTCGATAATGTTTTAGAGGTGCACCTCCTAGTCAACGTAGGTTTGTTCTATTATCATGTGTTAATGTTTTTAAATCACAGCAATTAAATAATATAGTTAAAAAAAAGAAATTAAGCAGTGTTTTTCTTTCATTCTTCTAATATTTACCACCGTGAAAACCGCTAGGTTTCGATCCGAGTTGCCTCTGTTAAACGGTCCAGTTGGTGTATTTTGGTAAGTATTAGGCTTCCACTTTAATGTTTTTCTTTGATTTTGTCTATCTCATTTCCTTGTTTGCTAGTGCCAGTAAATGCTGGTACGACTGGTACAGACCCCTCTGGCTTTTTGGACAAAGAAAATGAAAAAATAAATCTCGCATACAAGACCACCCAATGTAATACATCAGAGAACAACAACAATTCTGCTTCAAAGCGGGTACCAGCCTTACTGCAGTTCCAATGACAAGACACAAATTTGTGAATAGTTTCGTCTGTACGACGCGATTTTATGTCCCCACTAACTACTTTCACGATTTTCGGAGACACCAAACAAAACAAAACACCACGTGTTACTAAAAAATGGAGACAACGAACGTATGAAATTAAACATTATGATAACAAAAACACATTACCGCCCCACCTGTAGATATCCATAAATGCGGCAAGCTTTCCTGTTTTTTATTTTTATTCTTTCCGTTGTGGAACTCCTAGCATTATCCGGGCACTTGATAGCATACCTAAACTGAACAATGTGGTCTATCTTATCTCAATTACAGCTGTTTAGGTAAATCCTGATGTGATAAATGTAGAGAATAAGCATGAAATATACTTTAAAAAAAAAAGGTTCGGCTTTTAACAGCCGCAGTTATCCAAAGAATGCTTCAAGTCATTGTGTATTTGATTCGGAAGTACAACTCGTAACGTAAGCTAGTTTTCATCTGGTGTTTTGGCACGCTTCTACAGCAAGACTTTATTCGAAAGGGGTGGCTTCTGCTACACATACACCAACTGAGAATAACAGAAACCATCTCTAGAAACCATTTGCAAATAGATTCTCACTTGTTGGACTCTATAGTCGGGAACAAAACTATTTTTAAAAGTTTCATAAAGATGGGATCTTCAATGCTCTCAATGGCAGTGAAGATGACGTCATTTGGAATGATGACACGCTGGTGGCAGGGAAGTTGGCGGCACAAGACGATAATTCAAATGAAAACCGAGATCAGGTTTACTGTGTGTTAGGCCTACTGCTCAATTGACAGAGACAAATGACTGGCCATAAAGTTATTTTGATTAATATTGCATAATACGATAATAAGATACCCTTATCCCTTTTCTCTTCGGTTTTGAATATGAAGTGAGACGAATCTTCGCAGTGAGTTTTTACGACCAAATGCCTTTCATGACTTAAACATCATCAGAGGAGTTAACGAGATGAAACGAATGATTTGATAAAAGAGTAAAACTGACTATGTAGGCCTAAAAGTCATGTGTTCACCAATTTATTGTCTTTTTAATTAGAAATAATGCCTTCCAATGAAAATAGCCTGGAAAATTCAGAATACAGTCATAAGTTTGTTAAAGAACAGTGTAGAATGATTACATGTACAATTTATTGCTCTTTATAGCCTAGATGTCATGTGTTCACTGCACAAAATTTGAGGTTATTGCATATTGGACCCCCCCTTTACTTTTCTTGACTGTAAAAGTGGGGAAAAAAAGAGGGGTCTAATATGCGAGTAAATATGGTATCTTTTATTCCTGTACATGGTGTCAGAAATGGGCTGTCAGGAATGCCATAGTCATGAAGATAAGTAAGCATGCAAATGAAGGTTGAGGTATGACCGTTCTAGAGAAGTTCAAGTGGTAAAGAATCAGTGTGCCAGACTGTCATAGTAAGTAAACATCAGTTACCACTTCATGAACAGGAACAGCCAAAGCAGTTACTCCAAACCAGACAATTACATGTTGCTTCACTAAACACTGGCATCTTAACTAGATGTAAGTGAGAATTGGAAGAACTCATAAAGTAGCATAAGTTGGACAAAGCATGGATGCAAGAAATATGCTGGAAAGGGAGGAAGTCACATAACATTGATACAAAAGCTCATTTATCTTCAGAAATTTACCATCAATGGTGAAGGTATTGTTGTAAGCACTGAATCATATAGCCTTGTGATTCGAGATACACTGACATGTCAGCTATGGAAACACCACAGACTACTGTCTCCCCATATGCTCCACAAACTGCCCATAATAAAGGCCCCCACCTTGCTGGCTGCGCAAGAAGCACGTGACTGGGGAAGATATGTCCATGCACGGACCACCATGTTGTGGGCGCATCTCAGCTTGACGAGGAGATCGTAGTATGGAATTCATGCATTAACTTACAATTCGCACATAGGAAACACCCGCCCTAGTAAATTATGACAGCCTACACCGACTACTGTGTACACATGCAGTAAATATACATAATATCAACACTGTGGTAACATCAAAAGATACTTATGTATAAAAAATGAACACATTTTGCACTGTACTGAACAATCTATAAAAATCCTTTTGATTGCCATAAAAAAAAAAAAGAGAACTTTAGCAGACTGAAAAATACACTACTAAAAAAAAAAAAATAAAAAAAAAAAAAAAAAAAAATATATATAAATAAACACACATTTGAAATTCAGTCACCGAAAACAGAAAAAAGCAGTATAAAGGCCTAGTGGTACCTCAGAAATGACCATGTCACTCTCTTTAATATAAGGGTCATGTTTGTAACTGATGTTTGAACATTTGGAACGGATACATGTAATTGAAACCTAGGCTCTACACTCTAGCTTTATGTTCAAATGACAGCAGTCTACAACTTGAGTACGATTACAGATCGTGAGATAAAAGTACATGTCTGTCACAGCAGACTGGAGAACACAATAATTAATTAAATATTTACAAACTCCTGTACCGATAGCAAGAATTTTCAAAATCAACAAAGAGAAAAACCTGTGAAATAAAATCTTTCGATGACTTATCATCCCTGTCTGATAAGTCATTAGAGCAAATTTTACTCAATTCTGTGAACAGATTGTTTAAAAATTACAGGACTTCAGAAATTTTTCTAAATTAGATACATTTTTAAAATAATTTTCTGGATATGAAATGCCGGTCCCGCGGTGTAGGGGTAGCGTGCCTGCCTCTTACCTGGAGGTACCGGGTTCAATCTCCGGCCAGGTCATAGATTTTTACCTGGATCTGAGGGCTGGTTCGAGGTCCACCCAGCCTACATGATTACAATTGCGGAGCTATCTGACGGTGAAATAACGGCCGAGAGGATTTGCCGTGCTGACCACTTGAAACCTCGTAATCTGCAGGTCTTCAGCCTGAGCAGCAGTCGCTTGGTAGGCCATGGCCTTTTAGACCTGTTGTGCCGTGTTTTGGTTTGGTCTGAATATGAATTAACGTAATTGGATGAGTAGAACTTAAATGATCATTTCAGTGTGATTTGGACTTAGGTAAATGCTGCCTGACATTTGTTACACTGGTGCTAGCCTGCCTCTATTGTGTATTTTTTAAAATGAAATGAATGTCTAGGGTTAGTTTGATTTTCTTCGAGTGGTTTAGGCTTAAGTAAGAATTTTATAATTGAAGATGTAAAACCCTCCTCATAATATTATCTTCTTAAATATTACTGGTTTTAAAATCTGAAACTAAATTGATGCTTGATGATGCTTGTTGTTTTAAGGGGCCTAATATCGAAGGTCATCGGCCCTCAAACTAAATTAGCATTATCTGAACACAAATACAAATTGAACGCCCGTTCTAATTTTTTCTCTGATATGAGCACCATGATTTACACCAGAAAGAAAATAAATGAAGTTAAATGTAAAGCACTTGCAAAAAAATTAATATCATAGTTAAACAGTTAACTGTGATAAGCATTTTCTAGGATTGACAAGATTGTAATGATGTTTATTTATACTTTATACTGTCAGATTTTTCTGGAATAGCATATTAACAGTTGTATTATTTTATTATAAAGAAAATGTGAAAAAAATGGAGAACATAAGACACCAACTTAAGTGGTCCTTTATTGGACATACAATACCAATAAATCATTCTTCTACATAATTAATATTAATTTGAAGCAATATCTTACCCTAATATTAAAAGGGTTTTATCAAGCTTTATCAATAATATCTTAACAGATTCTAGGCCAAGGTTTATCAAATTTGTAATACCGGCACACAGCCTGTGTGAAAAGTATGTATACTTTTTCAGAACAGCTGTTTAGTTCTAAACAATTATCTCCGATGAATTGGAAAATAACAAAGAAGAAGAAGAAGCACAAACATTCTAAATTTCATGTCCATACGTTCTCTGAATCAACCACCACTGTCTAGTTCTTCAGTATGGTAAGTGAAAGTCATTTTATAACGGTTCAATTTCTACTCACATGTGAAAAGAAATACCAGATCCCTTCCAATAGCGATCTGTATAAATAAAGGTTACACACGAACGCCGTCGTGAATATCTTTTCCAAACGTAAGGCCTAACTTACTTTGCTTCAATATTGCCAATCACTTTATCTACCGTAATGTATAAGCTCCCACATTCCTTGAAAAGATTTGACAATTTTATTATCACTCTTGTCACATATAATACTACAACAGATCCACTAACAGACATAATTTGACTCAAAAACATGCAACGAACTGTAAAAATTACCATGTGCTAGCCATGCATTTGAAGCTAAAGCGCCCACACCATGGCGATCCGCGAAAGTGTTCAACATTCCTCATAGCGTCAGTGCGCTCTGCGAGTCTAGATAAGTAATATTAAAGTCTTTGACCACAATCAAGAAAGAAACAACTTTATTTCTTCACTGAAAGTTTTCGGCGGCGTAACAATGAGAAAGGGCTAGGAGTGGGAAAGTAGCAGCTGTGGCCTCAAGGTACAGCCCCAACATTTGTCTGGTGTGAAAATGGGAAAGTTTAGTACTCCACTGTTGGCAGCCCTGCAGATGGTTTTCTGTGGTTTCCCATTTTCACACCAGGCAAATGCTGGAGCTGTGTCTTAATTAAGGGCACAGGCGCTTCCTTCCTGTTCCTAACCGTTCCCTATATCATTGTCGCCATAAGACCTATCTGTGTCAGTGTGACGTAAAGCAACTCTCAAAAAAAAAAAAAACAACCAACCACGGTAAACCATCTTCAGGGCTGCCAATGGTAGGACTCGAACCCATGGTCTCCCAAATGCAAGTTCACAATTACGCAACGCTAATCACACGGCCGACTCGCTTGGTGAAAAATTCAATCCTGAATGGAAATGCAATACTACATATCAGCATATATTCTGGAATTAATTCTTTCCTATCCATGGCGTGACAAAGGGACGCGATAGATATGCAGGAAGGCTACAAATACAATGGTGTCAATGGATTTGGTATATGACGTAACAATGACAAGTTTTTGGCTCAATAGATGTGCGTGAAGGCTACAGATTACCATAGTGTCAATAGGTTCAGTACATGAAGTAACAATGACAAGTTTTTGACTTTGTTGAAGTTAGCAATCTCATCATTATAGTGTAGCAACAGCTATCCATACTACGAATAAATACTAAAAATAAAACAAAAGAATTTTGGAGGAGTTACTTCTTCTATGAAGCTACCATAAAGAGTAGGCCAACAGTGAAACCTAATTCAGACATTTCTGCCAGGGACAAGGAAAAAATAACAGAAAAAACAAAAAAAATGCACTATTGGATATACAATTAAAAACTACCCAACAGGGATATAAAAACACTTTACACTTTTCTTTTTGACATGCACGTACCGTATTTTACATTCAACCGCACAAAACTTGGCCATCACAGACGATTACTTTCTTTCATAATCCTCTTGGTTAAAATAGGATGAACATTTTGTGTGATGGTAGAATTCTAAGTATTATCTCTTCAGCCACTGGCTATTCACAGTTTACGAATATCCTCATGTTTTGAGAATATATAATATTAAATATTTATTTGCTGGCCAATTTTTGTGCATTGAGTGTATGGTGAAAGCTGTATCTACCATTTCTGAAGGTGAAAAAAGCATTTATAATGAAGATGAAAAAACCATTTAAAGATGTAAAAAACACGAGGGAGGCAAAATGAAAAACTTTTCCACTAGGGCCTGTAAAAGTAAGAATATATAGTATTAAATAAAGAAACACAAGAACATAAATAGAAACCTTTTGCACTGGGATAAAGTCACAACAAGGTATTAAACACAATGGGCTGATTGCAGAAACAATGACTGGTTTTAAGCCTTAGACATCGTCTACCTAAACAACGTCTAAATCATTCTCAATCTTCCATTGCATAAACAATGTTCAGTCGATGTTTAACTAGACATCCCTTAAAGTTTCAATTTTGGTTTGAAAATGGAGAGAGAAGTATCTTTCATGCAACTCTTTGCTTGTCGCGACCAATGAAATTCACCGGTGCGCACGCCGAACGCCAGTCAGCTGTTTGTCTTCCTACACATTATTCAAATATGGCTGAGCATAACTTGCCCACAGATAAGAGTATCACTTTCGGTGGAAATTATAATCTCATAATATTATCGACACTAAAGTGACACGCCACCGTACGGGGAAGTGTAGCTTTCATTATAGCGTTGTTACAGTGAGTGTAATCTACTCATAAATATGGTAGCTTCGACGAAGGGAAGATGAAGAAATAATAATATGTAATCGAGTGTGTTGTATGGGCCATATAGATGTAGCTTGCATTCTGGAGATCGTAGGTTTGAAACGCATCATCAACAGCCATGAAGATTGTTTTCCGTAGTTTTCCTATTTTTACACCAGGCAAATACTAGGGCTGTTATTATGGCTATGGCTCTTCTTCCCCAGTCTTCTTTAAACAATAATTACCACCACTTGCCTTTTCCTATCTGATAGTTGCCAAAAACTTATACGATACATACTATCTACTTTTTAGTTTTCACTATTATGTGTGTTTACTTGGCAGTAAATGTAAGTGAATCCCTCCCGGTTGATGTATGTGACAGCCCTCAGACGATCAGGCCATGCAATTCTAATGTATGTAGTCAAAACGACCTTTAATTCCATGGAAATTACCCCATGTACATAATAAAATATATTGGTTGCCAAGAATTGTATTCAAGTTGACAGTTACCTGACTGGCACTTTGTCAGTCTCAAGAAACAAGTCTCTCGTAAAGCAAAACCTTATTTTATGATTATCTCCCCGTGCATGTAAAATGAATTGCTGCGATTTAGCAGCAGGTGACCCACAGAGAGGCCGTCGGACTAACCTTTCTTCCCGGAATCGTCTCAACATGATAATAAAAATTACATATTTTATGGTACATAACATCTGATTGTGATTCACTCCTCTCATTTGAGGTTAAACAGTGCTCTCGGCAGTGTTTAAACATGACCGGTTGAACATCGGTTTTAGACAGTGTCTAAGTGATAACTAACGTCTCTGCAATGCGGCAGCTATGCTTAGGCATTGTTTAACCGTAGACATCGTCTAAATACCGTTTCTGCAATCGGCCCAACAAAATAAACATGAAGATCTTTTGTACTAGGACCTATAAAAGTACAATAACGACATAATGCAGGTCACTTTCTGTATAAAACAAACCTGTAATGCTGAACTATTGGCTGAAGCCTTATGTTTATATTTTTTTTTTTTGCTAGTGGCTTTATGTCGCATCAACACAGATAGGTCTTACGGCGACGATGGGAGAGGAAAGGTCTAGGAGTGGGAAAGAAGCGGCTGTGGCCTTAATTAAGGTACAACCCAGCATTTGCCTGGTGTGAAAACAGGAAACCACGGAAAACCATCTTCAGGGCTGCCGACAGTGGGGTTCGAACCCACTATCTCCCGGATGCGAGCTCACAGCTGCGGCCCCCTAACCGCACGGCCAACTCGCCCAGTGCCTTATGTTTAAGACCAGTGGATTATTAAACACTGTCTTCCGGTCACACACTTTGACCATGAATTATTCAGAGATTACACTTATCCATGTATGAGAGAATGACTGGCTGCCATCTTGAACAGGGCATCATTTCACGAATACCTGGTACTGGTTTGGAATTTGGATCGAGTAGCCCTTCATGGGGCGTTTGCAGCATATACTTGGTTGAAACATTTTAAAAGCATCTTTTCTAACTCTGGAAATTTTCCTTCACACACCCGTTCCCTTTTTCCATGTCTGTTGTCCTCATAGGCACTTCCATATTTGTTGCAACTGCTCACTATATTGTGTTTAAAGGTCAAGGTGCAAGTTTCACCATTACCACCTTCCCTTTTTCCATGTCTGTTGTCCTCATAGGCACTTCCACATTTGTTGCAACTGCTCACTATATTGTGTTTAAAGGTGAAGGTGCAAGTTTCACCATTAGCACCAACTCTACGTGCTTAAGATGCGTATGCCTATCCTCTTCCTGAAAGATTTAAATTTTGCCTTCAATAGTAAGCGATTTCAAGACTTTCTTCTTATCCATAACTGGGCTATCATAAGACAAATATCTGTACCACGCTATAAACATCTCACAATTATGTTCCTAATCTTTAAGCAGGCAATTGCACGACATATTTATTCACTACCCTTCATTGTACAACTCGACCTAATAAATTTCTATCTTCTTACTGGAATGCGCAATAAAAGCAAAAACAGGTTCATTGTGTTATCCAGGCATTCCAGCAAACAAAACTGAGCTTTTCTGAAGATAACAGCTTATTGCCCAAAGGTGCTATTTACCCTGTGAAGTTCAGGAATTTAAAGATTTTTCCTTTTATTATGCAACTTTCCCTGATCTGCCTCTGATGACAAGGGCTGTGTTGGTGTTGGAAGTCACATTCCACACACAACAGATGAAAAATAACATTTTCAGGGCTGGAAAGAATGTGAACACACTAAGTGGTAACAGCAAAAAATCGTTACACGACAAGTGAGATATTTTTATATAGATGTAATGAGAATTAATTTGTGAGAGAGAAACTGTCTCAATGAGGGACGGTGGTGGTGGTGGTGGTGGTGGTGATGATTTGTTAATGCACTGATTAACTTTCACTCTATATTTGTTGGTGAAGTCAAAATAAGCACATTTCATGAATACGGAAGTTCAGAAGCAGATGATAAATCACTCTAAAGCCTGGACAAATCCAGAAAATAATAAATAAAATAAGGCAAGTACTTCAAGTACTTCAGTCAAAAGGCATGGAGCCATTTTTTGCAAGTGCTCTGGTAACATGTGAAAAATCCAAGATTTCTTCCAACCAGAATGCCACGTATACCATCTAATCTTCAACAGTATCAGGTGAAAATCATACAAAATAAGAAATGTACCTCTTGATTTGTAACCTTCAGTAGAGATGTTGTTCCTGTAATAAAATAAGTTATCCATTAAGAGTTCATTAGTTGCATTGATAGATCACAGAAAGAATGTCGCTGATGAACATTATGTTGACTACCTCAGTTAACCAAGGAATGATTCAATACCAAACTCTTTAGAAACTATTTTCACTTTCCATTAATCCTGCTCAGTCAAAACAAAAAACCAATACTAACAAGAAACACTGGACCGATTATCAGACTCCTCCAACTTATGTTGAAAACATAAACGCTTGGGATATAGATAGAGCACGATATAGCATTGAGTAAAATTATAATCGGGAGGGATGTAAACAGTCTCTTAAGTTCATTGTGAAGTGGTTATACTGCCATTTTGACCCACAACAACTTGGCTATGAACATGGACATTCTCATGGTTTTCGATTTGGACGTTGTTATAATAGGTTGTGTACCTGATCTTGTTATCTTTTGTTATGTTTCTTATATTTTATCATGAAAGTTTATGCTTATTAATTAATCTGTTGACAGTGCAAGTGAAATTTACTCAGTGTAGCTGTATCTTGTGCTTCGTGAATAAATAAATTAGTAAGGTAAAGTGTGACTTCTGTCAAACTTTTCACTGGATGACAATATTGATATTGTTGCCATTCAGGAAATGTATGAACAGTTCTGATATACAGCAGAGATTGCATTCCTGGATATACTGCACTTCCCATATGATATCACGAGGTGTATATTGTAAGTCATATATAACTGTAAAAAAAAAAAAAAAAAAAGAGGCCTCCTGGATTTCAGAAAATGTGGAACAAATTAACTTATATGTTGTCCAGTTGTCACAAAACTGTAAAACATTATCTTTACATAACATGTCTACAAAACATCTGACATACCCACATGTTGTCAAATCCCATACTTGACAAGGATTGGTCACCATAAATTTTGGAAGTATTCCAACAGTGATGAAAGTGGAAATATGCTCATAGAATGGACTGAAGAAAATCATCCTTCTTTAATCTTCGATATAAAACAAGGTACCTGTGGGTAAACTGCCTGGAGCAAGGATTCAAATCATAACCTTTGCTTTGTAAGTTGGAATGAAAATAGCAGTCTTACGAAAACCATAAGAAAAGTAACAAACAATGAAGAAGAGTGCAATTGATCCACCTTTTTCAATACAAAGTATGCTGCTAATTTAAAATTACAACATTATTTATAATTATATGTAATCTCAGTTCAATATGGACCAACAACATAAAATTCATAACCCTTTATGATGTAGCTTACCAGGCAAAACAGAAAGCCTATCAATATCTAGGCCTTAAATTAAAGATAGCCAAATTATGCAAATAGTTTAAGTATGGCTGATGATGACCCCGAGTAGGGTTGAAACTAGTCCCATGTAATGTAAATACACGCATTGTAAATTCTCTTAGCACAGAGAATTTAGAAGAGATTATTTAGTGTCTTAATGTTTCACAATCTTTGGATAGTAGTTTATATCACAATAATAATTATTAAATTAATGTCATATGGTCCACCTTTTTCAATACTATATTGTAATGGTTATAGCGTCCGCCATGCCAACTTGCAATGGGCCGGGCTTGTCACCATATTGGCCCACCTGCTTACGCTTCAACCGCACCAATCACGAGCAAGACATAAGTGCTAGACCGGCCCCCTCTCTCTTCTGTCCGTGGTCGCGCCGCATAGGACGATGGAAATAACAAGACGATTAATCTGGAGGTTCCTGGATACATCTAGCATCTGAACTGTTCTGGAAGGGCCAGCACAGGTATATAAGAGAGTGACTTGCCTGGAGTTAGTGAGAGTGAGATTGAGTTTGCTGGTGTGAGTTAGCGACGAGTGCAGTCAGTAATAGCCTGGGATGAGGTGTCAGCCTGATGGAGTATCTGCCTGTTGGAGCCGAGGTCTCGTTCCTGTTTCCCTGATGTAGTGTGTGTGAGTCTCTTGGGGCCGGCTGCTGTAGAAGAACCTGTAGAAGAACGTGTGCAGACTGCGAACGGAGTTCGATGGATTGACTGAACAGCGGATATTATCCCGAGCTGCAAGACTGACGTGTAGGCTGTGGACCGTGACAGCGCTAACAAGTGTGACTGAGCGAGTATAGTGTAAATAACCAAAGACTCTCTGTATGTGTCATTATAGATCAGGGGTAGCCACTAACCTTAATTCTGGGAGCTGCAAATTTAGGAGACAAAATTGGGAGTTGTTTAGAAAATGGTTTATTAAATGAAGACACGTTTTTTATTTTATAACAAATGAAGGAACATTTATTTTCTACAATGCACAGAACATTATTGTTCAGGTACACATCAGGGAATGAGATTTTACTTTTGAGAAGTGGTTTTTCGAGTGCTCATTTTTGCTGTTAGTTTTTTTGAAATCTGGCTGATAATTGGTAAGCGCAGTTCGCACAAGTTCACTTAAATGTTCATCAGTTAGTTCAGATCTATTTTTAGATTTAATAAATTTAAGCATCAAGTACAGAGATTCACACACATAAGTAGATAGATAGATAAAGCCTTTATTTTCTGTGGCGAAGTTAGGGCTCTTGACCCTTTCTTACACTTAACCACACACATATTGTTATTATTCCAAAGTAGTCTCAAAGACTGAGATAAGTCTCTTGGCACACTCTTTTGTTAGTGTGCATTTTTCTTCTGGAACATTCTTCCAAAATTCTACGGTAGAAACGCCACTTTGTTTGAGTCCTTTTATTTCTTCATCCTCTTGCAGTTCTAGTTGCTCCAATTCTACAGCTGCTCTATGCTTTATTATTGGTGATGAGACTGGACAGTTATCGCCGACAACATCAACAGAAAAATGATTTTCCAGGAATGAAAATGAAGGTTGAAGTGATCTCAAATCATTAAATCTGCCATTGATTTTTTTCAGCAAGGCCAGACATTTTACTCATGTAATCTTCAGTTTCCATCTGACCGTCAGGAAGGCTTTCAGTGATTTTCTTCAAACATTTGAAGTGAGAAAATCTTTTAGTCTGAAGGTCTTTCCCAAAAAGCTTTAACTTGCTATGAAAGCTAAATACAGTCTGTGCCAAATCAGAAATAAGTTTTTCTTTTCCTTGTGAAGATATGTTCAGCACTTTTAAATGTTGGACCACATCTGTAAAAAAGGCCAAATCTAGCAACCACCGGGGGTCATTAAGTTCATGGAATGATTTTCCATTTTCTTCCTGAAACTGTTTGACTGGATCAACTAATTCAAAAAATCTGCCAAGAACATTGCTTACTGATAGCCGTCTTACTAAGCAGTACCAAGATACATCAGAAAACACATCATTATTCATATCTTCTATAAAATATTTGAACTGTCGGTGTGTTTTGGCACATAAGTGAATACAGTTCACAATTTTTAGAACTACCTGCATAATATGCGGCTACTGAAAATATTTTGCTGACAAATGTTCTCTGTGAATAATACAATGTACAGGTAGGAGATCAGGAGATGATGTGTCAACATTTAAAAGCCCAATAAGCCCTTATTTCATGCCAGACATAGATGGTGCACCATCGCCGTGAAGTGGCAGCCAAGAAAGAAAAGAGAAAGGTGTTGACATCGGAAGCCCACCCTTTGTTTGGATATGAGCCAGCGGCTTAAGTCTAGGAAAAGCTTCTTGAGAGTAACCGAAACACTTGCAGGAACAGCGCAGCAAGCAAGAATTCAAGAATGGCGCATCGGGAGTCAACATACGAGGATCAGTCAATGGATGACCCCAAAAGAGTAACTCCCTCCTGGCCATGTCACAGATTGGGTGAATTGGAGAGCACTGAACAGACTGCGCTCTGGTGTTACGCGGTGCAGGGTAAACCAGAAGAAATGGGGTTTCGAAGTGGACAGTACCTTGTGTGTATGTGGAGAAGAGCAGACCACAGCCCATTTGCTGCAATGCAGTTCATGCCCATTCAGCTGCACAACAGAAGACCTGGTTAAAGCGAAGCCAAATGCACTTGATATTGCAAGGTTTTGGGCTCACATAGTTTAATGTGGCTCTTCGCCATTGGAGTATTTACATTATGTTTTATGTTTTTCCTTATCTTTAATTTTAAACTTATGTATGCTTCTGACACGATATAAATAAATAACAATGCTGACAATATTACCGATAGGCACTGAGGTTTTCTATAAAACACCATCCAGGGCTTCTTTAATGTCACAACCACGAGTAGTATCCTTCAAAGTAACCAGGTCTTCCACCACCTGCAAGTTCTTTGACACATACCTCACAGTTATGGCTAGTTGTGGTTTATCTTTGATATCAGTAGACTCGTCCAGAGCCAGACTTACTGCTGAGCACTCGCTTAGTTTCTAAATTGTGTAAAATATCCGCACTAATAACAGAAACTCGCCTCTCGATCTTAGTGTTTGTGGAATTGGTCAGTAATCCTTTAATTACGGAGGGGATTTTTTTCTTTGTTTCGTGCTGTACGTCATTCTGAATGTTGACTGGAAGGGTTTGTATGGCCGTCTCTGTTTCTGCTAAAGTTTGTATTAATACTTGTCTGTTATCGACATGAATATGTCGAACACAACATTTACAGAACAAGAACTACAATTATTAAGCAAAGGGCCTAATCTCAATTGGCATACTACTTTTACTTTGTGCTTTTTAAAGATGTTGGTGACTTTGTAAATTTGTTTGTTGAACGTAAAGATAGAAAGGGAGGAGTTGTTTTGTTTATATTTTCTCAAAGTGGTAGAGGGGCGATAATTATATTTATTGATTACTTTTTCAATAAAGGAACTGTTGTATCCATTAGATTTAGCTCTATTACGAATGGTGTTCAACTCATTTTTGAGGTCTCTTTTAGACATTGGAACACTGAAGGCTTGGTACACCATGCTGTTGTACGCTGCTGGTTTTTGAATTTGGAGGTGTGAAGAATCCTGATGGATTGTAGTGACTGTTTGGGTGGGTTTTCTGAAATTATCTTATGTAGCTTGGGTGCCTGATAATAGTTAAGTCTAAAAAATTAATTTTCAGTTCAATTTCAGATTTAAGTGTGAATTATTTTATATGCGGGTCAATGTTATTTAGATTAATGAGGGTGGTAGCAGCGTCTGTGATGCTCTCATCCGTAATTACTATGGTGTCAACTACATATCTTGCCCAGAAAAGGATGTTGTCAAAGTTATTATTATTATTATCATCAATTTTGGTGTGTTCCAAAAAAATCCAAGTAAATCTTGGCTAAGATACCGAAGGCTGGCAATCCCACACCCAGTCCTTCTTGTTGATAAATAACATTATTGAACGTGAAATAATTCTTGCTTATAACTAGAGGCATGATTTTTTCGCATTAACGATAAACGCGACAAAAAAATTATTTTGAAGCGATTTTGCTATATCTTTACGAATCATATGTTTCTGGTTAAGAAAATATGGATATTATGTTCGCGAATTAAAGCGGTAAGGCCATTTTAAAGCAAAATTCAATTATTTCACGATAAGTGCGATATTACAGTGAAATCTGTAGTGAATAACAAACTTGACATTTTGTTCCAAGATCATGTATGAAAAGAAAAGGAAGAGCGAACAAAGATTCATCAACACGAAAGAAATATGTTATCATTAATGTTCTGGAAAATCTCTTTAAGACATGGCATCAAAGAAAAGGGATTGGTTCCAGGCTTCTTGTCAAACGAAATGTTTGGAATGTTGTTCTTGTGGTGGCTGGTAATCCCACCTAAGCCTGTATCCTCACGGCATTGTACAATCCTGGAATCCCTAAAGACGTCTACAAGCAGCACAACTGACTGGTGTATTTCCGCTTCGTGGTCAGGTAAAATTAAGAAAGTGATCAGACAGTAGTGAAGATGGGTCGCTCGACAAGTGTTAGAGTGCACAGCAGAGCTAAACAGTTTGCGAGTGAAGGTTTATACATTTCGGAAAGCAATATTTTAATGTGTAAATTTTGTAATGTTCGTATCGAGTGGGAGAAAAAAGATAATGTCTCAAAACATTGTTTGAAAAATAAGGAACAGTCAGAACGTTAATTTAGCACTCCAACAGTGAAACGGCAGGCAACAATAGAACTCACATTAGATACGCAAAAGAAAGCTAAGAGTGAAAAAATAGAATTTATTCATGAAACAACAGCGATGCTACTCAAAGCCAACATCCCGCTGGAGATGGTAAACGACCCTGCAGTCCAGAAATGGCTTCAAAAGTATGTACCAGGTATGTACAGTCTATCAATTAAACCTCCACAATCAATGATCAGTGACAGTAAGACTAGGTTTTCTAGGGCCGCTATTAGCCGTGGGCGACTAGTGGCGCAACTAGTTGCTCTGGCGAGTCACGGACCATTGGATCAAATGGAGCCTATTAGCTGCGGGCGACTAGTGGTGCAACTGAGCAACTAGTTGCCAGCCGTCATCTGAACCGGCAACTGCTCTGGCGACTTTTAGTTGCTCAAATGCGTGACGGGGCATTGAGTAAATATAGCCTATTAGCTGTGGGCGACTAGTGGTGCAACTAGTCACCCGATGTACCTCCCCGCGCATACGGAAACGTCACTCAAGTTTGTGTTCTCACACCAGTTTGATGTAATGCGGAAGATGGAACGCAACTGAGTCAGCGATCCACCTAACCATTACCTTTCTTCATTACCTTGTTTGGAGTCATGTTGTGGTAGAGTGAATATTTTACTTATTGTGATAGTTTATTTATTGAACATGGAGATATCAAATAAACTATAACAGCAAATGAAGGAGATGGCAAAAATTATTTGAAAGTCAAATAAATACTGAGGACCATTTCTGAGGTAGAATGAAAACCAGTCACTTGGGATTCTAGAACTAAAGCTTAACACTGACAAAATAGAAACACTGAATTCTTGGAACAGCATTTTAAAGAACTTTATTGCAGAATTCGAAGCAAAACCCGTAGGTGAGAAGAATACTCTAGGTGAGTATTATATTTTCTTTTGCTAGTGGCTTTACGTCACACCGACACAGACAGGTCTTATGGCGACGATGGGATAGGAAAGGGCTAGGAGTTGGAAGGAAGCGGCCGTGGCCTTACTTAAGGTACGGCTCCAGCATTTGCCTGGTGTGAAAATGGGAAACCACGGAAAACCAGTGGGATTCGAACCCACTATCTCCCGGATACAAGCTCACAGCTGCGTGCTCCTAACCGCACGGCCAACTCGCCCGGTATGTGAGTATTATAAAACGTTTACTACTCTTCTAAGGAAATATGTAATACCCATAACAATTATATAATCGTTTACATTTACAAGTACCATTGATTTATTATATGGCTATAATTAGTGAATTACAGCTCAGCTAGGAAACACTTGTTTAGTCTTGTGTCGTTTCCCGTTATTTCTTCTTTTATGAAGCGGAGCAATTCGTAAAATGACGACTTTGACATGTGCAGGTAATTGAAAAATTTACTGTCATCCTCATTTAGATCGTCACACAATATATAATATATTCCTTTAGTTAGTCGAGAAACAAATATAGGATATTTCCGCATTTTTCTAACCCTTCAATTTTTCCTTTTCAATAGAAGAGCAAGAAGAAGTAGTTCTTCGTAGGATGCCATTCTCTCAACTGACTATTTACCGGTATGAACCAAGCAATTATTCACAAGTTGCGCCACTGATCACCTGGTACTTAAATCCTCTGGCAACTAGTTGCGCCACTAGTCACCCACGGATAATAGCGGCCTAAGACCTCTTTCTGATAAAAATTTTTCTTTTTTCTATTGGTTAGGATCTGGAGACCTTCCCACAGCCAACCAACAACAATACGTCCCCCGTTGTTCAAACGAAGTACTAGCAAGCATCAAACAGTCTTTGGAAGGGAAAATGGACTTGGCTCTTATCTGCGACAAAACTACCGACTCTTCAGGCTGCTGTGTGTTCGCAATCTTGATCAAAACTCAACATCCAGTACCTGAACAAGAAATATTTTTGTTAGAATGTGCGTTTCTAGATGCTGCGAACAGCAGAACGCGTTTTCAAGCAATCCTGCACGTTTTGCATAATTTTGAAATTAACCATGAGAATGTAAAGTATATGATAACTGATTCCATCCCGTATATGTTAAAATGTTGTGATCTGCTTAAGGAAATTATAGGAGAACATTTATTTTACACCACTTGTTGGGCTTATAAAGTCAGTTTTTTGGTGATATCCTGCAAAAGAATTTGAAAGAACTTAATGCCATTGTGTCAAAAACAAAGAACTGTTTTCATATGTCAAGGAAAATCAAACACATGTTTCGTTCATACCTAGACGAAAACTTCCCAGATACGTCAATTTCACTGCACCCCGAGCCTGTGTTGAGTAGATGGGGAAGATGATTTAAAGCTGCCTCTTACATACTGTACATGCAAATGTAGATATCCTCCACTCATTTTTCAATCAGTTGTCACTGAAACCTGTACCAGTGGTAAACTGGTTGGCAGAAATGGAAGATGCCAGATTTTGCTACCTGGTAAAATCCCAAGCAACATTTGTTTTTGAAAATTGCAAGTTTATTGCAGACGTTGTTTTGGAATTAGAAGGGTCTAATTATCCATATTCTCACTTGCTTGTTTCGAAAATAACAGAACTGAAAGATAGAATGAATGTAATTGCTTCTGGCCATGTTGGTGAACTAGTTAGTAAGATTATTGAAGGGTTTAGTGAATCGTTACAAAGTGAAGCGACTCTTCTCTTCCGAAATGTTAGTGTCTTAGTTGTAAAGAAAATTGAAAAGCACATGTCCCCAAGTGATGCTAACATTTTATTTGGACTTTTGAATGATTTGTTTCATCCAACTAATGTAATTCAACAAACTATACAAATGTTTCATCACCGAGTGAAAAAGTACAAAAATTGTCTGGCTTTAAAATGTTGAAGCAGTCCGATATTATTGCTGGGTACCTTGCTTTTAAAGATATACTGCAAAAACAAATTTAAGAAAATCCCAGTCAACAAGTTGAAATAATTCAGTCACTCCTAGCTTTAAAATTAATGCACCTGAAATTTGCAAATTCTGTTTTAAAGTCTATTTGGGTTTCCTGTTCATCCGTTGATGCAGAGCGATATTTTTCGAAGTACAATTTGATTGTCAATGACCTGAGATGACTACTGAAAGATAGCTCCACTGTAACATGTAAAGGAATGGGTAGGATGGCCCAATGATACTGTAATGTAAGTGCTATGTAATCATAATCAGGAATAAAATGAAATAATATTGGATGCTTACTAGTAATTTATACATCTACCATTCATATAAATAATTCAGAACCACAATAATGAAACCTTTAATGATTAATTTTTAAAATTTCATTAAAGCGAAATTAAAGCAATACGGCAATATCTATTTCACAAAATAACGCGAAAATTAGTATCCTTCTCGTGAAATCGTTAAAAAATTAATGTGAAAAAATCATGCCTCTACTTACAACTAATTTAAGCATAGACATGAAATCCTGTATTTCTAATATACTTAGGCTGCTGTATTTGCTTAAATTGTTTTGAATGATGGGGTATACCTTGGAGATTTGTATGCTAGGATACATGTTTACAATATCGAATGAGTGGAGAGAAGGATTGGATTGAACGTTAAACTTCTTAAATTTATTGTTCAATTCTTTAGTGTTGTTGACGGATTTGTTCGACAAAAAATTATAGTTCCTTGTTAAAAACCTTTGAATAAATTGTGATGCTTTATATAACAGATTTGGTCTATAGTAAATGATCGGGCGAATGGGATTGCCAGTTTTGTGTATCTTGCTTCATGCATACAGATCAATATTTTAACCCAAATCATAATCGTAATGATATTTCAGAAAAGCCAAATATCCTATTTGACCTAATTCCCATTTTTGGAAACGCCAAACCAACAAGTCATAATTCAGTTTTTCATAATATTCACAGCACCTTTCCTCAGCAGCCATCTCTTTTCCCACATTCTTCGGCCCCGCCTTAATTCCCCCCTTCTCCTCCTCTCTTTTCCCTGACCTCTACCCTTGCCCTGCCCCTTCCTTTTCCTTTCAATCTCACAACTGTTAGTATGAGGCACACAACAATACACCATGCACCACATACTGCAACGAGAGGTAAGTCTCATATAATCTATGCCATTTGACTAACACGCTCGCTCTCTCTCCTTCTATTCATTGATATTATTTATCATTTATTCAGGTTAACTTCATGGACACCGCAATGAATTGCGAATTTATACCAGCCACAAATTAAGAATGTGTCAGTTTTAACCATATCTTCATGTCGTCCTGACAATGGCCAACAGCATTTCAGCATATTTTTAACAAGCACTACGGGAACATTTCATTTTATTTACATTAGTCGATGTGGAAACACCATCTAGCAGTTGTGCGTCAGCTGGTAGTTATTTACAGTGGCATCCATACTGCTAACACCACTCAAGTAGATTTGGTGATTGATGATCTGACTACAAAATCAACATTTACCAGTTCCCATTTTGTAATTGAAATTGTAATGATTAGCAGTGATGGAACTAACAATTCTATGAATATCAATACAACAAAGAGTCTGAATGATGAGCATACTCCAGATGCTAAGAATTTAGAGCCAAATTTATTTTTCAGATTTTACACGTGGTTCATCTGAGATTTTAATGTTAATTGTGTGTGTGTACATTAGTCTTCATGTCAATTGTGTGTTTTTACATTTGTTTAGTTATTAGATGTAGTACATTAAGGCTGAAGACGGCCAGCCAAGGCTGAAACTAGTCCCTAGTTTAGTAATGTAATTCAATAATAGTGAATAATATAGTATTGAAAAAGGTGAACCATATGACATTAATTTAATAATTATTATTGTGATCACAATTCAATACAGATCAAAACCGTGAAGTTTATATCCTATGAGTAGTTTATATGTCTCTGGAAATATGTGATGCACGTATTGCAAAAAGGTCGACCTTGTTGTAAACAGAAATGGCAGTGTGGAGAGAGGTGGCTTGCATTACGGATGATGAGATACTGTATTTGTTGGATGAATGTGTTGATTTAGGAGGTTATACTGATGAAAGTGATAGCTACAGCAGTGGTAGAAGTGATTTTTAAATAGAAATCAAAAGATATGAAGATGAGAAGTGTGAAATACTGGAAGATAATGGACTACCGATGGCAAAGACAGCTCATTGAATTAACGCTATGCCAGTACAATGGTCTAATAATTTGGATTATATCACACCTGATCCTTTCACTGAAGATCACAGTGTTTTCCACAACTGATTGGTAGGATCACATGAGTTTTTCACTGTATTTTGAACACAACTTTTTCAACTTTCGGCAGGCAATACAAGCCAGTACGCAAAAATGAAGCAACAAAATAAAGGGGATCAAAAGTGGGAACCTAAAAGTGAAGAAGAAATTAGGACTTACTTTGGAATATGGGTATATTTGTTCCACCAGAAATTAATGATTTCTTCTTGAGTGATGTGGTATCTTACTCTTTGATATCAAATTGCATGACTGTAGGTAGATTTCAGAAACTAAATCAGTATTTTCGTTTAAGTGGCCCTGATAAATGTGTGACCGATAAAAATGATCCCACATGACTGTCTTTACAAAGCCAGGCGTGTTCTAAATGTAATAAATAAATAAATATTGTGAGATTTATAAACCTGGCTGTGGTTTAGCCATTGATGAAGCCATTAAGGGTCGGCATAGATTATGGCAGTACGTAAGCTTCAAACTTCGGATTATTGCTACCTCTGAGAGAGAGAGAGGGAGGGAGGGGGAGCCAGCAATTTAGTCATGGGTGAAAGAGTGTTGCTATGAGTTCGTGTGAAAAATGTTCAGGTAAAAACCATCATGTATATTTTGATAATCTGTTTTCCTCAGTTACTCTGATGACGCCGATATATATATGCACGCAGAAATACCAGAATCAACAGGAAAGATTAGCCATTAGCCTTCGGAGCTCAGAAACCCAAAGAAACAAGCTGAAGTAAGGTGAATGCAGGAAATTTTTGAGTGATGATAAAACAGTCTATTAAGTAGACTAGCGGGGCAAGTAACCAGTCAATTATTGTCTACTAATGCCGGAGCAAAAAATATGTAAGGATAAAGAGAACAAGAACATTTCATCACCAATAGCTCGCATTAACTACACAAAATGGGGGACCAGTGTTGCTCACGTCCGTAGGTTTAACCTGAAGATACCCTATACGTGTCCCCTGGGTGGTGCTAAGCGAGCAACAGCCTTTTGGCGGCCAAACAATCTTAGCGATCTCCTGGCCAATTTACATATCAATACCATGAGGAAATCTAACACAAACAGTCCTTCTAAGGACTCACACTTCAGAAGAATTGGACCTGGTATCCATATGTTATGCCTTTGCTATCAGGATGTAGTGTTTACGGTGCACTATGTCTTCTGGTATTGGCTAGAATAAATTTGTTACTTTCATTGACTTGTCTCAGTCTCATCCTTGGCTTTGACAATATGAAAGTGACCGAGGTATGAGCGATGCCAGTAATGCCATTCCTTATGCAGCCAGTCCCTGTTATGAATGGTGTGAAAATATCGCTCATAGGGTCGGTTGGTGCATGCATTTCAGTGGGCTTGGCAGACTGATATGCAATAGCAACTTCTGGCTCAGTGAGGAAAGCAACGGGAAACTACCTCACTCCTCACTTCCCTAGTATGCCTCTTCAGTGACACCTAGGCTATCTATGACAGCTGTTGGTGGAGCTGTAGAGGATCAAACCAGCCTTCGGGCTGAATACCTAACATACATCCATATGTTACAGATCAATGTGGAAGGCATAAGCAGAGCAAAGGGAGAATACTTATCTAAAATTGCTCTAGAAAACAACATTGACGTAACTGCCATTCAAGAAACGCACACAGAAGATATAGGCCAACTAAACTCAAGAGGAAATATTCCAGGATATGATCTCATAGGGGCAACATATCACAAGATGTATGGTATAGCTACATATGTTCACAATACTATAGAGAATGCCTATCTGATTTCTACTAACACCAACGATGACATCCACACCGTTGTCATAGATGTAAGTGGGACAAAAATCATAAATGTTTACAAACCACCTGCTGTTCAGTAGCCTCCTTCCGTAGTCCCAATTTACCCACATCCATCTGTTTATCTTGGTGATTTCAATAGTCATCACACCGAATGGAAATATAGTGTTAATGACGACAATGGCAAAGCTCTGGTCACCTGGGCCGACGCACATCACATGCATCTTATTTTTGATGCGAAAGACTTGTCTACTTTTAGATCAGCTTCATGGAAACGGGACTACAACCCTGATTTATGCTTTGTATCAATGGATGATAACTGTCTGCCCATACCAACATCACGCAAAGTCCTACGTGCCTTTCCTCACAGTCAACACAGACCAATCATTATTGAAACAAGTGTGAAAGTGCCCATTATCACTTCTACTCCACAATTGCGATGGAATTTCCAAAAGGCAAACTGGCCTGAATTTTCTGAGAACCCTGACAAATGTCTGGGTTGGATTCCACCTGTTAGTGAAAATTATGAGAGATTTGTGGGTGCAGTGACCAGTATAGCAAAAAAGTTTATTCCTAGAGGTTTTAGGAAGGAGTATATTCCTGGATAGAGTGAAGTCAGCAAAAAATTATATGAAGAGTTCCTCACAACTGGTGACCATGAAATATCAAATGAACTACTGCACAATGTCTCAAGAAGACAGAAATGGATTGAAACCGTCGAGAATATCAACTTCAAACACTCAAGCAGGAAAGCATGGTCCCTTCTTCGAAAACTGGGAGGTGGAAACAAAATATCACGTGATAACAGTACCATCGGTCCAGATACTATAGCCTCACACATGGTGTCAACATCAAAAGCACCCAAGCAAAGAGATTACACCATCAAGATTAAACGAGAGCTCAAAGTCTTAAAAGCAAAGTGTCAGGAGGATAATGAAGTATCTTGTCCATTCACGTCAGAGGACATCTCAAAGGCACTAAAAGATGTTAAGAAGGGTAAAGCTCCAGGCTTTGATGGTGTCCACCCAGAATTCCTGCTTCATTGTGGAAAATATGCAAAAGTATGGCTTGCACGCTTTTTCTCTGATATCCTGCAAACAGGGAACATACCTCCTGCACTTAAAAGAACAAAGGTTATCGCCATATTGAAACCAGGCAAACCAAATGACTTACCTCAAAGTTACAGACCTATTGCACTACTCAGTGCAGTGTATAAGCTACTGGAAAGACTTCTGTACAACAGGATAAGCTCTATAATTCTTGAACAAGTACCTATGGAACAAGCTGGATTTCGACCAAATCGCAGCTGTGTCGATCAAGTACTATCACTGACCACCCACACTGAAGCCGGATTCCAGAAAAGACTTAAGACATCAGTTGCATTCATTGACCTGACATCTGCTTACGACACTGTCTGGAGGTATGGCATGATCTATAAACTCCTACGCACAATACCTTGTAAAGGAATAGCCAGACTTGTGGATAACATGTTAATGAATCGCAGATTCCAAGTAATTTTGGGAAACACCATCAGTAATAAAAAGAAACTTGACAATGGGCTGCCTCAAGGCTCCATCTTGGCCCCACTTCTCTTCAGCCTCTATATCTCTGACATGACTGCAACCATATCAAGAAAGTTTGGTTATGCAGATGACTGGGCAATTGCTATTCAGGATAGACAAATCGAAAACACAGAACATACCCTAACTACTGACTTATGCACTCTTGAAGAATACTTCCGAAAATGGAGGCTGAAGCCAAATCCAAACAAAACTACAGTGACATGTTTCCACTTATGCAATAAGCTAGCTAATCGTGAACTAGAAGTGTACCTGGGTAAAAATCGCTTGACCCACACCAATGAAGCAAACTATCTGGGAATCACATTAGATAGAACCCTCTCCTTCAAGAAACACCTGAAGAAAACGGCTGAAAAACTGAAGTCTAGAAACAACATACTTCAGAAACTGTGTGGCACTACATGGGGTTCGTCAGCTGACATTTTACGCACCACCGCCCTCAGTCTGGTCTACTCAACAGCTGAGTACTGTTCTCCAGTGTGGCTCAATAGCAGCTATACCAAACTTGTCGATGCCCAATTGAATCAGGCAATGAGAATTGTATCTGGCACAGTAAAATCAACACCTACATTCTGGTTACCAGCACTGAGTCACATTCCACCAGCGGAACTTAAAACGAAAACATGCCTTACTCCGGGAGTATAAGAAGATAAATGCAAACGACCAGCTACCAATACACCAGGACGACATTGCTGCTGAAGCCAGGCGTTTACGTTCGCGGAACCCCTCCATCCGGACAGCAAGACACCTGGTGAACAATAATTTCAACCTCTTACAAACCTGGAAGGATGAATTAGTAAAAAAGTTCCATGTCAGCTGAAAGACATCACAACACCACCAAGTGGCTTTCACCTACCCCGGAAAACATGGTCAACACTGAACAGGATAAGAACAAACCATGGCAGATGTGCAGATCTTCTCTACAAGTGGGGACATATACCTTCGCCAGAATGCAGTTGTGGTGCTCCCAGACAGACCATACGGCACATAGTGAATGACTGCCCGATGTATACCTATAGTGGCAACTTCAGTGACTTTGTGGAAGCAGGTCCAGCTGTAATAGACTTTATTAACAACTTGAAAGTCAAACTGTAAATAATGTAAATATGTATTTTTTTTTTTCTGACTAATATTGATACGTACAGCCAAACGCTAAATAAATAAACTACACAAAATAAATAGGAGGTGTTGATTTGTCAGACTTATTTTGTGCCTATTATGATTTAGGTAGGATATCAAAGAAATGGTGGAAATTTCTTGTAAATGCTATCCTGAACATCACCATAACACACACAGTTTTTTCTGTTTTCTGAAACAAACCAAACCAAACATCAAAGCATTATTACTTCCACCTGTAGTCACTAAGTGGCACACAACCTGGTGGAAAAAAAAAAAAATGTGCATATACCTTGGATGGTTATATAAACCATGTATAATTTGTATTATAATGAAAACAACCTTTTCCAAACCAAAAATGTCCTTAAAAATAAAAATGATATATTCATCATCATCATATACCCTCCAGCACAGGACAGGGTGGTGTTGAACGAGTCTTCACCATCGTTGCCTGTCCGGAAATCCCTCCTCTTTCACCACAGACTCCCAATTCCCTCCTCTTCTCTCCACATATTTCAACTGGTGTAGCCATCTCTTCCTCAGTCTTCCCACTGACCTTCCTTCAACCCTTCTTTCTAGGCATACATGTAGTGTTCTTGTGTCAGGCATTCATTTTAGATGTCCATACCAGGTTAATCACAAAGTCCTTAGTTTCTCTTCTATTTAGTCCACTTCCTGTTGGAATTCTGATGTCATCAGTCCTTACATGGTCCTTGCATGTTTCTTGGAGGGTAGTTTGCAGAAACTTAATTTTGCATGCTTGCAGTTTAATAACTTCTTTCTCTTTCAGTTTACATGTATTTAGACTGCATGTGAGAATGGGTACAAAGTATGACATACAGAGTTATCTCTGTTCTCATGGGCACCTTGTTATCCCACAGTAGATGTATGACGAGGTTGTAGAAGTTGGAACTGCTAGCCATTCTGTTTACTGTTTCTCTATCTGCAGTTCCCCTGTTGGAAATCATGCTGCCTAGGCATTGAATGTTTTTACCTTCAAGCTTTATGTGGCAGCCACTATCATTCCTACACATTTTTAGAACAACAGTTTTTGTTGTGCTGTCATCAGATACTGTTTGAACTTCGTTACTCATTCATCCAGCCTAGTCTGTATCTGTACACTCCCCCCCCCCCCTCTCTCTCTCTCCAGATAGCTACATCGTCAGCAAACAATGTGTGTAGTTCACCATCTCATACTGTTTTCAAGTTTTTAAGAATACTGTCCATGACAGTAACGAATAGCGATTGTGAGAGTGTGCTCCTTGTTGGACACCCCGTGTAGTGTTATACCATTCCGAAAGGCCCAACAAGCACACAGCTGCTCCAGTTGCGGTACAGCATCTAGACCTTGCTTATGAGATAGTCAGGCTCTTCCAGTTCTCTGAGGCACTTCCATATGACTGGTCTAAGCACCCTATCGTATGCCTTTTCTCGAGCTACGGCTACACTTAGGTCTTTCCCTCTCCCAGTGCTGCTCCATTAGAGTTGAACACAGCCGGGAAGGCGGTTTCACACCTTCGACTGTGCAGAGAGAGAGACAGAAGTATGAGATGCGGAGAGGCCAAGCTGCTTTCTCATAACAGCACCGACAGCAAAAGCATAGGTACAATACTATATATATTAATCCAGTCATATATTTAATTCCAAGGTGATGAACTATATTTTTGGGGGACTTAAAAGTTTCGTGAAAGTCAAAATTAATTTTTAACATCAAATACCAAGAAAGTGTTGAGAGGAATTTTTGAGATATTAAGGAGGATAAATGGAAGTTAAGGAAGATGGAAAGTGAAAAGTAGCAATGTATAAAGATAGAGACATACATTACTGAGGCATTTCCAAGCACCATAGAAACTTAAAACTAGGTACCACAGAATCTGATACGCCCACGATACCTAGAAAAATCAAAAATGCCCAAAACTCCCCGAGCAGACCGAGCTGGGGAGGTTCAAATTTGCAGCTCAGGAGCAAAACAGCTACACTTATACTGTATTAGTACTGAGAAACAGTAAAGTCCTGATTTTATAATATGACCAAAAAAACTAATAAAGAATAAAACCAGTAATTAAATAAATAAAAAATTAAAACTATAACAAATGAAATTAATAAATAACTTTTTTCCATAACTTGTTATTCTCTGCACTATTCCCAGGCTGATACCACACGTGAATGCTGTCTTCTTTTGAGGCATGGCAACATTGCGTTCCTCACCTTCCTCGTCTCTCATCACCTGCTGCTGCATGCTTGCAAAGTATAAATACACTCCAAATGCAATTTCATTCATTTCTCGATCCAATACTTGCCGCTTTTCTCTTCCTGGATACATCTTTCTAAATATTTCCAAATAAAATTCTCAAAACATCCACCTGAGACCCACACAAACAAGCATCTGTTACTGAACTAATTCTATTGACTCAGCAGAAGATGCATCATACTACAAAGTGCGCAAATACTACTGCACAACACTCTCCAAACCGCCTTCCCGGCTGTGTTCCACTCTAACATCCTAAGGGTGAAGATCAGTCTGTTGCTCTTCTAATGGCTCTATCCATCCTGTTCTTTTTCTAGGACAGGTTCTAACACTGCTTGCAGTCTGGTTTCAATAAAAACAAATCCATTAATTTCATGTATGGTAATACAATATGATAATTTTAGTTTTTGCTGTTGGTTCACTTTTAGTTAATAGGTTTGTATTTGCATTTGTAGTACATTACATATTGTGTGGTTAAATGTAAGAGAGGACCTTACTGTCCTAATTGCAACACTAATTAAAAGACAGCTAATGCTACTATGTGTCGGCCCCATGGTGTAGGGGTAGCATGCCTGCCTCTTACCCAGAGGTGCCAGGTTTGATACTCAGCCAGGTCAGGGATCTTTACCTGGATCTGAGGGCTGGTTCGAGGTCCACTCAGCCTACGTGATTAGAATTGAGCAGCTATCTGATGGTGAGTTAGCGGCCCCGGTCTAGAAAGCCAAGAATAACGGCCGAGAGGATTTGTTGTACCTACCACACGACACCTCGCAATCTCCAGACCTTCGGGCTGACCAGCTGTCGCTTGGTAGGCCAAGGCCCTTCGGAGCTGTAGTGCCATGGGGGCGGGGTACTGCTACTATGTAAATAAAGGGATAGTAATGTTTCTTCAGTCCTCTGGAATCTGATTTTCACATCATATTGCTCTCAAAGTTGTGTATAGCCACTGCAATGCACTCCCAGTATACCTGATCTCAACTGATTTATTCCTTTCCATCTTTTTTAGTGCAATTTCCACCTCTTCAGAAGTTTCTTACTCATTCAAAAGTGTATTAAAATAGGTCTCCATTTCGTTTCTAATCTCTTGTTCGCTCCTGACAATTTTCCCAGTAACTGTTTCTAGAGCTGTGATGTCCTCTTTTGTCAGATCTCTTGCTTTTAACCTGGCTGTACAGCATCTTCATGTTACCTTTACTATATATTATATTCAAATTATTGTAAATTTTCCAAATGATTTAAATCTATCTGAATTAATCTGCCCTATTTTGGTTAGTAAATGTTTAATTTTCCTTTGCCATAGTATTACACACATTCCTCATAAAAATTATCCCAGAGTAGTAATTTTATACTTACAACTGTTCGAACGTTGGCTCTACAGATCTCGAGGTGTAAAGAAAGAAAAAGATGTCTGGAAAGTTGCATGCGAGCACCTTTAAAGATCCAAGGGAGAGGGTTAATGAATTAGGAATCAGGAAAAGCATAGTAAATGATAGACTGTGCAACCAAAAATACTTAGAGAGGCCAACAAAACAAAATGGTGCAATTTTGCCTTTAAAAAAATCATGTTGCACGTGTTTGTCTGGATCAACAGTCCATAGACTGGTTTGATGCAATCTCCATGCCATTCTATCCTGTAATAACCTTTTCATTTCTAAGTAACTACTACATCCTAAACCTACTCTAATCTGTTTGTCATATTCATACTTCGGTCAACTCTACCATTCTTACTGTCTACATGTTCCTAAAAAACCAACTGAACAAGTCCTGGGTATCCTGTCATTCTACCTCTTCTTTTGGTTGAACACAAAATAAGTAAAAGATTGCTTTAAATAAATTATGTTTTGAGAGTTAAGATGATTTTATTGGTACAGTATTACCCCGCATTTACATTCCCGGCTTTTATGTTTTCCCATCTTTTACAACATTTTTTGTTGGTCCGCTGAGATTTCCTATGCTCACAATGTATTAAAATCCTCAAATTTACGTTTGCGACATTTTATGCTTCACGCCATTTGAGAGGAAAAAATTCAAGGTAAAATGGCGTCACAACTAACCTAAAACACTTTGAGTAACCATGGCATGACGGCCAAATCAAACAACCATGGTCTATAAGAACTCTTAGAACCCTCAGTATTGAACTTTGCTCTTTGATATCAGGTGTTTTCCACTACGTCCTAAACCTTATTTTCAAATTCGAGAACGATAAAGTGCCCATTAATCTTTCGAGAAGAAGAAGAAATCTGACAAGTTGAATTAACAAAACCGTCAAGGAGATATCAGATGTTTGCTCTTTTGCTAAGTACAGTATAAGCCACAAGAAGGAGATGTTATCAAGTGATTCAGTGTTTGTCTTGCCTGAGTTCATTATTTCACGGTTATTGTTTTACATGTGTGTTTGTTGTTGGAGTTGTTAAAGTTATTGTTGCTGATTCATCACATTTACTGTATTTTTATTTTTTGTTACTTTTTTTTGTTCTTGTTATGTGAGTCGAGCGGTCAGAGTGAATTGCTGTGATTTTCCTTTCCCGTCGTGTGTATTTGTTAGTCCTTTGTTATTGCTTTATTGTTTTCCTGCTATCAATCAATCAATACTGATCTGCATTTAGGGCAGTCGCCCAGGTGGCAGATTCCCTATTTGTTGTTTTCCTAGCCTTTTCCTAAATGATTTCAAAGAAATTGGAAATTTATTGAACATCTCTCTTGGTAAGTTATTCCAATCCCTAACTCCCCTTCCTATAAATGAATATTTGCCCCAGTTTGTCCTCTTGAATTCCAACTTTATCTTCATATTGTGATCTTTCCTACTTTTATAAACGCCATTCAAACTTATTCGTCTACTAATGTCATTCCACGCCATCTCTCCGCTGACAGCCCGGAACATACCACTTAGTCGAGCAGCTCTTCTTCTTTCTCTCAATTCTTCCCAACCCAAACATTGCAACATTTTTGTAACGCTACTCTTTTGTCGGAAATCGCCCAGAACAAATCGAGCTGCTTTTCTTTGGATTTTTTCCAGTTCTTGAATCAGGTAATCCTGGTGAGGGTCCCATACACTGGAACCGTACTCTAGTTGGGGTCTTACCAGAGACTTATATGCACTCTCCTTTACATCCTTACTACAACCCCTAAACACCCTCATAACCATGTGCAGAGATCTGTACCCTTTATTTACAATCCCATTTATGTGATTACCCCAATGAAGATCTTTCCTTATATTAACACCTAGATACTTACAATGATCCCCAAAAGGAACTTTCATCCCATCAACGCAGTAATTAAAACTGAGAGGACTTTTCCTACTTGTAAAACTCACAACCTGACTTTTAACCCCGTTTCTCAACATACCATTGCCTGCTGTCCATCTCACAACATTTTCGAGGTCACGTTGCAGTTGCTCACAATCTTGTAACTTATTTATCACTCTATAGAGAATAACATCATCCGCAAAAAGCCTTACCTCCGATTCCACTCCTTTACTCATATCATTTATATATATAAGAAAACATAAAGGTCCGATAATACTGCCTTGAGGAATTCCCCTCTTAATTATTACAGGGTCAGATAAAGCTTCACCTACTCTAATTCTCTGAGATCTATTTTCTAGAAATATAGCAACCCATTCAGTCACTCTTTTGTCTAGTCCAATAGCACTCATTTTTGCCAGTAGTCTCCCATGATCCACCCTATCAAATGCTTTAGACAGGTCAATCGCGATACAGTCCATTTGACCTCCTGAATCCAAGATATCTGCTATATCTTGCTGGAATCCTACAAGTTGAGCTTCAGTGGAATAACCTTTCCTAAAACCGAATTGCCTTCTATCGAACCAGTTATTAATTTCACAAACATGTCTAATATAATCAGAAAGAATGCCTTCCCAAAGCTTACATACAATGCATGTCAAACTTACTGGCCTGTAATTTTCAGCTTTATGTCTATCACCCTTTCCTTTATACACAGGGGCAACTATAGCAACTCTCCATTCATCTGGTATAGCTCCTCCGACCAAACAATAATCAAATAAGTACTTCAGATATGGTACTATATCCCAACCCATTGTCTTTCGTATATCCCCAGAAATCTGATCAATTCCAGTCGCTTTTCTAGTTTTTAACTTTTGTATCTTATTGTAAATGTCATTGTTATCATATGTAAATTTTATTACTTCTTTGGCCTTAGTCTCCTCCTCTATCTCGACATTATCCTTGTAACCAACAATCTTTACATACTGCTGACTGAATACTTCTGCCTTTTGAAGATCCTCACATACACACTCCCCTTGTTCATTAATTATTCCTGGAATGTCCTTCTTGGAACCTGTTTCTGCCTTAAAATACCTATACATACCCTTCCATTTTTCACTAAAATTCGTATGACTGCCAATTATGCTTGCCATCATATTATCCTTAGCTGCCTTCTTTGCTAGATTCAATTTTCTAGTAAGTTCCTTCAATTGGGAACATGCATCATTTTCAAAAATATTTTTTTTGAAAAGTACACCAATGAAATAGTACGTAAACGTATTACATTGTGGTATGTTGCCTTGTTTTATACCATTAAAAAATTATTTAATAGTGCCTTTCCGCAAGGCGAGTGAAACGGCCTCTGACGTAAGCGGCGCGCTGTGACGTCACGATCCAGTACCGCATGGAGCTCTACCAGCCGTTGTGCATCAGCCGTTGCTAAAAGCCGATTGTTTATTACTCATGATCGCGAATAACTTCGAAATGACAGAAGAAAGGTTCAAAACAGCACAGTCAGACAATCTACCATGTGTAGATGTCATCATTCTTGAAAAATGTGACTTTTGTGGCCGCAGAAATTAGCGGATAACAAGCAAGTTTGTAAGTGGCGTCTTTTATATACGTGCAATATACTGTAACCCATAGTATTAGGATAACAACGAACCTGGATAGATATCACATCACTTTCAACATTTCCTTCTAGACTGATTCCCCTATTAAAGAATAACATTACATTTTCGGGCTTTCAGCATTAGTAAAGTAAGAAATCGGATTTCAGCACTAACATAAACATATAGGTAGCATTATAGTACTAGTCCGCTTCTGTGATGTAGTGGTTAATGTGTGCCACTCCCGGAGGCCCGGTTTCGATTCCCGGCTCTGCCATGAAAGTTGAAAACAAATAGTACGAGGGTTGGAACGGGGTCTACTCAGCCTCGGGAGGTCAACTTTGTAGAAGGGTTTCGAATCGCACCTCAGCCATCCTCGAAGTGGTTTTTCGTATTTTCCTACTTCTCCTCCAGGCACCTAAGGCCACGGCCGTTTCCTTCCCTCTTCCTTGTCTATCCCTTCCGATCCTCCCATCCTCCAACAAGGCCCCTGTTGAGCATAACAGGTGAGGCCGCCTGGGCGAGGTAATGGCCCTCCTCACCAGTTTCATCACCATACTCAAAGTCTCACATTCCAGGACACTGCCCTTGAAGTGGTAGAGGTGAAATCCCTCGCTGAGTCCGAGAGAAAACCAACCCTGAAGGATAAACTGATTAAGAAAGAAAGAAAGAAAGAAGGAAAGAAAGAAAGAAAGAAAGAAAGAAAGATCATAGTACTGTAGGTCTATAACCTATCATTTCTGAAAAAATATATATTTATGGTTGGGGCAACTGGCCTACCCACTTCCGGGGCCCATGAAAGAGAATTAAATATCTTTGTGGAGGGAAAAAGTTAAACATGATAAAGATAAATATGACTTCATCTAGTTTTCACAAGTTGGGCTGAGTGGTTCAGACGGTTGAGGTGCTGGCCTTCTGACCCCAACTTGGCAAGTTCGATCCTGGTTCAGTCCGGTGGTAGTTGAAGGTGCTCAAATACGTCAGCCTCGTGTCGGTAGATTTACTGGCACGTAAAAGAACTCCTTCAGGACTAAATTCCTGCACATCGGCGTCTCCGAAAATCGTAGAAGTAGTTAGCTGGGCGTGAAGCCAATAACATTAATTACATTTGGCTTTTAACAAGCTGAGCATATCAGGAAAGAAAAGTGTCCTGGTGACATTTTAGTCGCTCAATACAGGAAAGTCTTTGGGTGCTGTGACTTTTTTTTTTTGTTTTTGTTTTTGCTGTTTGCTTTACGTCACACCGTCACATATAGGTCTTATGGCGACGATGGGACAGGAAAGGCCTAGGAATGGGAACAAAGCGGCCGTGGCCTTAGGTACAGCCTCAGCATTTGCCTGGTGTGAAAATGGGAAACCACGGAAAACCATCTTCAGGGCTGCCAGCAGTGGGGTTCAAAACCTTCTATCTCCCTGATGCGAGCTCACAGCTGCGCGCTCCTAACCGCACGGCCAACTCGCGCGGTATTTTTACCCTTCGGTTTATTGACTTGGCTTGTATAACCTAAAACTTAGGCTAAGTTGGATAATATTTTAAACACCTACATCACTATTTTCACCTGTGTGCAATTATGGTATTTATTTCATTAATATTATGATAATTATTATTATAATTGAGCATTGTTAACTTATAAGACCCCAACAAACAAGCATTGGTTTTGTGTAGAGTTATACATTTGTTAAATTCACGTTGTTTCCCTTCATGATGTACACGCCTATTCTTTGTTACATTATAGAGTATTTAGATATAGCCTAAATTTCTTTACCAATTAAGCTCATTAATAAAGACATACATAACTGTCCCATGCCAAGATATATTGGTAGAATTAGAGCTGTCAAAATGGTTCATAACCCCTTTGATTTATTATCTTGACATGGATCACCCAAAACATAGGTTAGGTTTGGAGAATACTTTAATAATCAGCATTATTTAATGCACTGTTCATTACTTTCATATTCCAAGATGTAATTGAAGCATTTAAATAAAGCATCATACATTAAAATTTAAAGTTTTACCACTAGAACAGCGGACATGGAAAAGTGATTTGAAAATTCAAACAAATTCATCTTACGTTAAAATCTTCAAAAAAATAAACTGTAGACTTTCCCGATATATCACCAGCATTTCTCCGGCTCGCCAAAATCCATTTCTCCCTAGTTTTAGCGTCTTTGGAACATGTATAAACAATTTGTTTGGCATGGTATGCGATGTGCTATTGCACATCGGAACTCTACACCATTTATAAGTTTTCTGCCTCACTGTCTGCGCAGGATTCATTTTAAGTCTAAAATATACCACTCAGATTATTATCCGATGTATAGACCTCGAATTTAATCATACTAGACACTAACGTAAAGTAGAAATACGCGAAGTGTATCCTGCTTCTCACAGCGCACTATGTGTTATTTCGTCTGCTAATTCAGTCAACCTGTACGATGACGTCAGACCAATGAGATCGCGTACTTGCGTGACGTGACATTTTCGTAGATTTTTATCATGTTTGGAGTTATTATTTGTACATTCTGATCACATTTTTGAATTCTGCATGAAATTTTGAATCAGATTAGCATATTTTTAATTAAAACCCCGGATCATGCATGTTCCCTATTTCTCCTTACTTCCACAGCCATTTCTAACTCTATTTCTTTCCAGTCTGCACCTCCTTCTTAGTCTCTTTATTTCTCTATTATAATAAGGTGGGTCTTTACGATTCCTTACCACCCTTAATGGTACAAACCTGTTTTCGCATTCCTCAACAATTTCTTTAAAGCCATCCCAGAGTCTGTTTACATTTATATTTACCGTTTTCCACCGATCATAGCTACGTTTTAGAAACTGCTAATAATGGAAAAAAAGAAGGAAAGAAAACTTTCACTATGGATGAGAAAGTTTGAATATTAGAAAAGGTTGATTCGTACCGCGAAACACGTGTTTCACTGGCATGCGAATTGCAGCTTCCTGTATCCACGCTGAATACAATTGTGAAAAACAGAGGAAGCATTACATCAAGTGCTTCAGAATGCGGACCAAACTCCAAGAAAATGAAGTATGCGTTATGCTGCAAATACGAGAAAATGGAAAAAAATTGTAAAAAGTTGGTTTGAAACTTCAAGAGCCGCAGGCATTCCAATTGATGGTGTACTGTTAAGGGTAGAGGCGCTTAAAGTGGCAAACATTCTTGGCATTGAAAATTTCAGCGCGTCCAATGGTTGGATCGACCAATTTAAGAAAAGGTATAACCTAACCTATAAAACTATTTATGGGGAATCTAATGCAGTTAGTGTTGAAACTGAGGAAGAATGAATTGATAGAAGATTGCAGGAGCTGACCAAGGATTACGAACCCAGGAACATTTTTAACCTAGATGAAACTGGACTGTTTTTCAGTGTGTTGCCCAGCAAGACTTTGGCATTCAAAGGAGATAAATACCATGGTGGGAAACACAGCAAGATGAGGCTCACAGTGATGTTGGGAGCCAATGCTGATGGCTCTGAGAAGCTCCACCCCTATGTGATAGAGAAATCTAAAAAGCCTCGTTGCTTCAAGAATGTGCGATGATTACCTACTGCCTACAATGCCAACTATAAAGCTTGGATGACCTCAGATCTTTTCTGACAGCAGTTAATTGCTCTGGATTAAAAATGGGTGCGCAAAATAGGAAGATCCTTCTTTTCATTGACCGTTGTCCTGCACATCGCATGGATGTTAATTTCAAGAATGTGCAGTTAAAATTTCTGCCTGGTAACTGCACAAGCAAACTACAACCTATGGATTTAGGGGTTATTCACTCCTTTAAGTCACTTTATAGGAAGAACTTGGTGCAGCGAATTTTATTCCTTACGGATGCTGGAAAGGATCCATCATCATTCAAAGTTTCAATCCTGGATGCGCTTCATTTCATTGCAAAGTTTTGGAAAGCTGTGAAGCCGACTACCATCTCAAATTGTTTCTTGAAAGCAGGACTTTTCAAGAATCATGCCGAATCTCAGCTGCCAGAATAATAATAATAAGACGAAGACCTGCTACTTGATGTATGGAGAATGCTGCAGTCAGACTGCTCTACTGAAGATTTTCTTCGGGTAGATGATTCTGTGATCACTGCAGAGGAAAGAAATGTGGAGGAGTTACCGTATTTACTTGTGTATTAGACCCCCCCTGGCATTTAGAGAGGAAGAAAATGAAAAAAATAAATCTCGCCTGTAAAGACCCCCCAACGTAATTCGTCAGAGAACGACGAAGATTCTGCTTCGAAGCGGGTACAAGTCTTATTGCAGCTCTGATAACATCGCACAAATTTGTTAATAGTTTCGTCCGTACGACCTACGCAATGAAAACGCGTTGAATCCGCGCATTGCAAGCATGCATCAGTCATGCTATATGTCTGTGTTTTGTAGTTAATAATGTCTGCCAGCGTAATGGTTAGCACAATTAGTTGCTGTTTTCGGGGGTCTGACTTCGATTCCCAGTACTGTACTACCAGAGATTTACGAATGGCAGGAAGGTTGATATGCGGTAAAAGCGGTACATGTAACTCCCCTCCACTGGGGGTGTGTCTAAAAAGATCTGTATCACCTTGGGCTGAGGAAACGAGTTTACTTTAGTTGAGAAATATTCGCGGTTGTTGCTATTTATACAGCAGGCAAGATCATTAACAAAGTGGTCATTTAATATCTCATAACTCGGGCCAATATAGGTATATATTTGGAGTGAAGTATGTTTAAAATGTGATAAAAGCTATCCAATTAAAACGATTATTTTACTCTCCAACGTACCTAACAAATAATAATAAATTTATGTCCCCACGTACTTTAAATGATTTTCGGAGATGCCAAACAAAACATACTAGGGTATGCGTTAATAAAAAAAAGAGAAAACGAACGTACGAAATTAAACATTATGATAATAAAACGCATTAATGCCACACCTGTAGATATCTCCATAAATGTGGTATATTTTCCTGTTATTTATTTTTATTTTTTTTCCGTCGAACTTTTGGCACTATCAGGGCGATAATATACCTAACCTAAACAATGTGGTCTGTCTTGTCTCAAGGACAGCTGTTTACACAAATCCTGATGTGATAAATGTAGAGAACAAGCATGAAATGTACTTTAAAATAGGGTCTGTGTTTCAACAGCCACAGTTATCAAAATGTTTCCAGTTACTATGTGTTACATTCGGAAGTACAACTCGTAACATATGCTAGTTATCTGCTAATTGCTTTACGTCGCACCGACACAGATAGGTCTTATGGCACGCTAGTTATCAGCTGATGGTTTGGCACATTTCTCTTATATGATCCTTGGTTTGGCATGCCTTCTACAGCACAGCTTTATTCGGAAGGAGTGGCTTCTGCTACATATACACCAACTGGGAATAGATTTACACTGTTTAGACTCTATAGTCTGGAACAAAATTGTTTTTAAAAGGTTCAAAAAGACGGGACTTCGTATGCTCTTGATTGCAGTGCATGGCTCAAAGAGAATGAAGCATGGCTCAAAGAGAATGAAGCATGGCTGATGCGACTGGTGAGAGATAGCAGTGAAGATGACGTCACTTAGAATGCCGACACGCCGGTAGCAAGGCAGGGAAGTTGGCGCAAGGCAATAATTCATATGAAAGCACCGGCGGTGAATGAAAGCAGTGATCAGGTTTACTGTGTGCTAGGCCTACTGCTGAACTGATAAATGACTGACCATCAAGGTCTTTTGTATCAATATTTAATTATGATAACATGATACCCTTATCCCTTTCTTCTAAGGGATCGAGTATGAAGTGAGACGAATCTTCGTAGCAAGTTTTTATGCCCTTCCTGACGTCAGTCTCACCAGAGGAATTAATGAGATGTAACAAATGACGTGATATGAGTATCTAAAACAGACTAATATGTACCGTTGGCCTAAAAGTTGTGTTCACCGTTTATTGTCTTTTTACGTTTAGAAATACTGCCTTCCAATGAAAATAGCCAGTATAACTTAAATACGTTCTAAGTCTGTTAAATAATAGTACATATAGAATGTTTACACGTACAATTTATAGCTCTTCATAACCTAGAAGCCATGTGTTCGCTGCACAAAATTTTGAGGTTATCGCAAATTGGACCCCCCTTTACTATTTTTGGCTGTAAAAGTGGAAAAAAAAAAGGGGTCTAATACACGAGTAAATACGGTAGTTGCTGAGCAAACAGTAGCCGAGTCTCCTACCAGTGACAGTGATGAAGCAGAGGAAGACAGTGAAGTGATGCCTACCAGTTCTGATGCAAGTGCAGCAGTGGATGTTTTACGCAGGTATCTTTCATCTGTAGAGGGGGGTGAAAATAATTTTCATAACCTTTATGAGTTTGGAAAACAAATAGAGGTCATAAGAAATAAGACGTGTAAACAGAGATCGATTCTGGACTATTTTGGTAGGAGGCAGTGATTGTGTAGTTTTCCATCTGAAATACATTTGTGTTAATGTTGTAAATACAGGTACAATAGTAGCAATTAAAATGTTTCATTCAGAGAAAATATTGCATCTTAGATATTCTATAGCCATTCTAAGAAAGTAACTACTGTAATAAAATAATATATTACACAAATTTTTAACTACCTACCGGTAACCTTCTCCTGGGCAAAGGATGAGCAGTTAATACAGTACAGTAATTAACTTACACGGACCTTTATTTGAGTTAAGTACAGTAAATCGATTGAGATTGAAATACTCTATCAATTAATAATATGCATTTGTGTAACATTCACCTCATTTTCCAGAGCACTTTTATATACACCTGTACAGGTTGTTTTCTACGATTTACACTTTCCCCCCTTTTACACCAATATTCCTTGGTCCCTTCAAAAGTGTAAAAGAGGGGTAATACTGTATTATAGTTTTTAATAGTTCAATGATACAGTAGAGTCTTATTTTTTTCAAAAGTTTACTTTACTGAATAAGTGACTGTGTTGGTGAAGTGAAAAATCCATCTCTTGGACCATGAACTGGATTTAATATTTTGTATTATAACAGACAATCAAGTAGGTTTGTACGCAAATAATTTATAATGCTGTAGATTACTCTAATTACCCTTAGCAATCTACAAGAAATTTACTATACTTTCCACATCATATTAGCTGTGAAGGACATACATCACAGAATAAGAGAGCTATTTACTTTACGTTGCACCGACACAGATAGGTCTTATAGCGACGATGGGAGAGGAAAGGCCTAGGAATGGGAAGGAAGCGGCCGTGGCCTTAATTAGAGTACAGCCCCCAGCATTTGCCTGGTGTGAAAATGGAAGACCATCTTCAGGGCTGCCGACAGTGGGGATCGAACCCACTATCTCCCGGATGCAAGCTCACAGCTGCGCGCTCCTAACTGTACGGCCAACTCATCCGGTCAGAGTAAGAGAAAGAAAGAATTTTTTTAAAATATAAGACAGCATGAAGTGAGAAGATATTCCCTCAGCTGCTCTTCCAATCTATTTTTCCTTTCCCAATTCAGTATGAACAATATTAATTGTTTCATTCTCATCACATAAAACATTAATAGTTTTCACAAATGTTAACATAATTAAATGCCAAATGAGGGAAGCAATTCAACAAGAAGTAGAGTGGAAGTCTCAGGTAAAAGTAGGCTATAATTTTGCCTATGCATTGAGTCAGCTGTGCCAAGATGTTATTTGGTGCCCGTTTACACTACTTCCAATCTCAAGTGCATACTCTGACTTTCCACCACCTTTCTATAAATCGCAAAGATTTTTAGAATAAATACCCACCTAATATAATGCATGCAACTAACGTGCTTATTATTTATATTACGCTGCAGTTACTATTTTTCAAATTTCTATCCTTTTCTTTCCCCAAATTTCCTAAAACTATTGGTCAAAGCTTCACTGTAATTTATATAATTAACTTTCCATAAAGAACGAACAATTATTACACTGCAGTAAATATAGTTAAGAAATAATATACCTTGAGAATGCAGCATTGGATGTCCACTGGGTCATGGATCTCCAATTACCAGCAGCCCACTAGAAGAGAAAGTGAAAAATTAGCTACATATTCACTGATGAAATAAATGGTTAGAAAGGATGAATATGACATGGGAAGAAAACTGGAAGTGTACAGAAAAGACTGTTAAATGAAGTTCTCAGAATTCAGAGGCTGCTAACAAGAGAACTATTTGGGTTAGACCAGACTGACTACAATGAAACTTGGTAGGAGATAAAGAAACCATAAACTTAATGGTAACAATCATTCTGCTTAACATATGAATTACAACACAGTAGAGATTTCCACCTATTCAATACTAAGATATATTTACAATATTTTCATTACATGGGACTAGTTTCATCCCTCCTCAGGGTCATCATCAGCCGTAATAAAACATACACAATGTATGGCGAAATCCTAAAACATGTTTTTTAATGGTAAGAATCTTATAGATATATAATTTACAATATGAAGTGTGGTTGAAATGTTGAAAATGAAAATGAGAGATATTACGTGTGATGCAGGTGAGTAATAATTAATACAAGTAAATAATCCATACTAAGAAGTCTGGAATAAAAGTACCTACAAATACGGTGGTCTGTGTTGTAAAATTTACACACTCATGGAATTCAGTAAGTCCTGGTAATAATGAACACAATGTAAAATGACACATATAAAAATATACAACTATGTACAATGTCTGGGTAGTGAAATGTGATACTATCTAGATGCAGAGTCGACTTTAAACTATATCAGCTTAAGCAGAGAATTTGGCAGTTGGTGTATTAAGTGACCAAGCCATGTTAATGGGCTGCATTGTTGACTGTTTGAGTTGTGCAGAATGTGAAGCTATTTTTGAATTCTTGTTAAGAAGAAATTTATTGGTGGAATTCTCAGTTCATAGCGAAAACCAAATTGGACCTCGTGCTGCGGTGTGTGTAGTTTAGCTGATAGTGTATGTGTCATTTTACATTGTGTTCATTATTACCAGCACCTACTGAATTACATGAGTGTGTAAATTTTACAACAAAGAGCACCTTATTTGTACTTTTATTCCAGACTACTTAGTATGTATTACTTACTTGTATTAATTATTACTCACCTGCATCACATGTAATATCTCTCATTTTCATTTGCAACATTTCAACCACACTTCATATTGTAAATTATGTATCTATAAGATTCTTACCGTTAAAAAACATGTTTTAGGTTTTCACCATACATTGTATATGTTTTATTATGACTGATGATGACCCCAAGGAGGGTTGAAACTAGTCCCATGTAATCTGAATATTGTAAATATATCTTAGTATTGAATAGGTGGAAATTTCTACTGTGTTATAATTTATATTTTATTCTCAGTTCAATACAGACCAACAACATGAAATTCATAACCCTTGATAATCATTCTGCTGTAAAATTATATTTATGTACGTGATGGGAGATCTTAATGCCCAGGTTGGGATTGATGAAGTGGTATAAGGAAATGTGATCAGGCCCAACAGATTTGGAAACAGGAACAGAGAAGACAATGTCTCCTAGAATTCTGTCTGAAGAATAGTCTCATCATTAAGAAACCTATTTCAGGAAACAACCCAGCCATACACAAGGGTGGATCAAATAAAAATGAGAACTGAAAATCCACAGCCTGTTTCCAGTCATTCGACCGGTTTAGGAATGGAATGAAGCCCCCATCTAGCGGTGAGGATAGGAATTGTGCCAGGTGCCGAAGTGTCACACTCCTCTGGGGCAATGATTAATGAATGACAGATGAAATGATACTGGAGAGTGTTGCTGGAATGAATTATGACAGGGAAAACCGGAGTACCCGGAGAAAAACCTGTCCCGCCTTCGCTTTGTCCAGCACGAATCGCACATGGAGTGACCGGGATTTCAACCACAGAATCCAGCGGTGAGAGGACGGCGCGCTGCCGCCTGAGCCACAGAGGCTCAAAAAAAAAAGAGAATTCATTTTTTAAATTTACTGAATCAACCAAAAAAATACACATATAGAGATCACTTTTCTAAACTGTGTCCTGACATCAATACACATTTCCTCCATCGGATTGGTAAGTTTTTGATGCCGTCCTGATAGAAAGAAGAAAGACGTGTGCGGAGCCAGTTGTGCACGAACTCTTCCACACTTGCATCATCATCACCAACATCAATCCACTGCCCTCCTAGGTTTTGTTTGAGTGGTCCAAACAAATGGTAGTCGCAGGGCGATAAATCTGGACTGTATGGAGGGTGTTTCAGAGGTATCCAGTGAATTTTCTCCATTTTCCCCCGTGTTAAAGTAGCAGTATGCGGCCTAGCATTGTCATGGAGAAGAATGTTGTTTCGGATTGGTTGACGGTGTCACTTGTTGCGATATGCAGCTTTTGCTTCATCCAAAAGACGACAGTAATAGGCTGCATTAATTGTCCTTTGTTCATTAAGAAAATCCACCAGCAAAACACCTGTGGAGTCCCACAAAACAGTTGCAAGCACCTTTCCAGCTGACAGGCGTGTTTTGGCCTTGACCGTACCTGCTCCGTCTCCGCTGCCACTCCATGCTTGCTTGCTTTGACTCTGGGGTGTAATGATGCACCAAAGTTTCATCACAAGGCACAATATGATGCAAGAAATCCTCTCCTTCCTCCTCGTAGTGACACAGGAGTCTCCGACAAACTTTCTGGCGTAAATTTTTTTGTTCCTGGTTGAGGAGACGAGGAATCCACCTGGCAGAAAATTTTCTGAAATGGAGTTCATCTCAGATGATGGTTTGAACACTTCCGCAACTTGTTCCTATGACTAAAACAATTTGCGAAATTTTTATTCGCTGATCTTCACCAATAATGTTACGAATGGCAACAATGTTGTCTGTAGTGATGCTGGTCTGCAGTCTTCTATCATGAGGTTCATTTTCCACAGCTTCTCTTCCTGCCACAAACTTTTTAGCCCACTCATACACTCGAGTCTGCAAAAGTGTTTCTTCCCCAAACTATATGTGGAGCAGTCTTAAAATTTTGGAAGGTTTGGTGCCCTCTTCTGCAAGAAATTTGATAATGATGCATTGCGCAACAGACATGTGCACCTCTTGCTCACTCATGGCGTACTGAAGCAGCCCAACTCTTCACACTCGTTCGTGCGCAAACACCTTCTCCAGATGCCCCCACCAACATCCTGGCAAAGCCCCGCCTCAGAATTATTATTATTATTATTATTATTATTATTATTAACAGCAGCAGTACATTCATATTCCCGTTTATATTTGATCCGCCTTCGTAAATCACGAGATATAACTGAGACGGACAACAGAACCTTGATCGATTATATTATCTTGGATAAAGATTCAGGAACCTACATCACAGATGTGAAAGTTTTCTGAGGGGAAACCTGGAGAGTGATCACAGGCTTCTAACTGCCACTCTCAGGAATTTTCCAACTGAAGGTGAGAATGAGGCGTAAACCAAACGTAAATATCTGAGAACTTGAAAAATCTCAGAAATGGGAAAAATTTCAGGAGAAGGGTCTGTGAACATTTACCATAATATGAAACTGGAAACTGGACAAGAAGAATGGATCACATTTAACAAAGCACTGCTGCCAATGGGAGTAATGGAGAAACTAGCACCAAATTCAGACAGAAGGAATCCCCCTGGTGGAACAACTCTGTTCAGAATGCCTTAAAGGAATGGGACAAGGAGAACCAGAAAGGTGCTGGAAAGAATGAAGACAAGCTTAGAGAATTAAATTCAAAAAATACAGAGCCTGAGAATTAAATCAGACTTCACGGAAATGTTGGAAGAAGACAGTATATGTAATAAGAAGCTGCTATACAGTATGGTGAACAGAAGAAATATATATGCTCCAATAAAAGCCAAATTGGACTACTGTGTGAAACAAAAGAGAAGTGATGAAGTGTTTCTTCCAGCTGTACTGTGGAAAAGGCCTGTTACAAAAGGAACAGAAGAAGTCAGAAAATGAGGACAGAAGTGGAGTAAGTGAACCTCTGCTGACTCTGAATAGCACAGGTATAGGCAAATCACCAGACTTCGATGAAGTAAGTGCAGACATGATTAAAGTTGTTGGAATTCATGGATTTCAGTGGCTATTCTGGGTAATGAACACTATCTGAAAAGAAGGAAAATCCCAGCTGATTTAACAAAGAGTATTACAGTTCCTCTCTTCAAAGAAGGAAGAAGATGAAAATGTGGCATTTTTAGAGAAATCACACTCCTGTCTCACGGACTTAAGTTGATGGAAAAAATTATTGAAAAGCCTTTAAGAGACTTCAGTGAACCTCAGTTCGAGGAGGAACAATATGGTTTTAGAGGTAACCGAACAATACACTTCATATTTGTTGCTGTTAGGTTGATTGTGGAAAAAACATCAGCAGAAAGGAAGAGATATCATGTTTATCTTCCTATAGAAAAGAGTTATGACAGTATGCCTAGAAACAAATCATGAGAATGTCTAACAAAGAAAAATATACCAGGGTCTCTAATCAGCAAAACCACTGCCAGAGCTGTGTTTAGATAGAAGAGGGTTGCTCAGACTGGTTTGTAACATGTAAAGGAGTGCAACAAGGCAGTGCACTGTCTCCTTTGCTGTCCATCTCTGTAATAGACAAAACCATGACGAAGTGAAACAAAAGAATAGCAACATTAATTTTAAGGCATTATGTGGTGATGCACTGAAGAAGAACAACAACAATGGAAGTTAGACATCTGGAACCACCAATTCAAAGTTTGGCCTAAAAATGAGTCACACGAAAACAGATGTTATGCCAGTTAGAAAGCAAAGGCTATACATTAACATCAAGTTGGATGGAGTGAACCTACAAGGAACTGACCACTTCAAGCACCTTGGTAGTATTGTAACCAGAGATAGCTGATACCCTGTGGAAATCACCAACAGGGTTCAAAAAGAAAATTTTACAACCAAGTCCGGCCCCTTCTCTGGGACAACTGAATCCCTTTAAGAATCAAGATAATTCTTTATCAGGGTTACTTCATACCAATAGCAGCATCACATAGCTTTGAAACATGTACTGTCAACAGCAGAGATAATAGCAGACTCCGACCCACAGAAATGATCTGTCAAGAGATTCAAACGAAACAACCTCTCTGTAAAAACATAACCAAAACAAAGTTTAAATTGTTTAGGGACTTAAAGAGAATGGAGTAGAGTTGCAAAATAATGATTTGAAAAAGATCTAGAATGCGGGAGACCTAAAGGCCAACCAAGGAAAATATGGATATCCCAAATAAAGCAGGGCTTGGAAGGAACAAGCAAGGAATGGAGCCAAGAAGGAGAAGAAGAAGTGCACCTGGATGGACAGAGATGAAGAGTGCTTTTACACCATTCCCAGGCAACTGGAGATGGCTGAATGATGATGATGATGATGATGACTACTTAAAGAATAGTAATTTGGTCCTACAGTTCTAAACGTAATGTGTAAGAAGGTTTCGATTGAAATGAAACCTGGATGGTCAATGAAGACATCAGAACAAACTGCATGCCTACTGTTACTTAAGCTGTCCACAGCATGACAAAATGAGTGTTTCTGAAAAGATTATGATAATAGCATGCATATTTATATATGGATGGCATCAAGATTTAATATTACAGTAAAACCTTGATTCTCTATTTTTGGAAAGACCATGGAAAAACCTGCACAATATGGAACAACAGGTAATTCAGGAATTAATAAACACCATCAACGATCTGGCTGGACATCACAATATTGAAATATGTTTAATTATAATCTTATAAAAACTCCTAAATACATTCAATAAGTTAAAAACTTCATCACATTCCTGTGAAAACTTCTCCATTCTATGAATTCTGTTTTAGATCATGTACTCCTCCTTCAAGACTGAATTCATATCATTCAGCAATTTCTCCAGATCTTCTGCAAACTTACATAAAGTCAAATCCACAAATCTTCTTAACAATGCAATTAACTTCTAGACTGCTCTGTTTGAGGTTTTAGGCCTCAGTATTTTACATTCATGCTTTCTTTTTTGACCGATTAACAGGCGGGAAACATGACTTGCATGACAGGCGTACTTACTAGTGCAATTCAACGGAAGCCACTTACTTGTAGTTAAAGACTTTGCCAAAAACATGTAAATAAGCATAAATTGTAACAGTTCCAGTCACATCAACAAGTAATTACCATGCACAAATGACACTTAAAAAAAAACACCCAGAAAAGAAATCGTACTGAAACAGACCATGCTCACTAAAAGAAAGTGTTCCCATCAGACATGTATACTGTATATACACAGCAAAGTATACAAGAATATTTCTTAAACTGCCATATTATACATCATTATTTCTTCAGCCAAAGAATAGTTACTTTCTAGAGAAAAAGTCCTTAATGGTGTTAATTTTTTGTTTTGTCTGAACATAATACAATGCTCCCTCAACATTTAAAACATTCTTTAATTTGCTACCACCTGTGTTGTATACAGATATGTAGGTATGAATTTTGTTGAAGGTGTCTAGTGCTTTGGCAAATGTATGCGGGGTTTAAATTTCCTCTTAGTCTTTTCCCTTGCTTGCAATCTCCTGTGCGGCATTTGCACTGATTGTAGCAGCAGCATTGTCACACACCTGTTCTACACTCATTACGTCTCAAGTGATGAACTCGATGTCGTCTGTTGCATGTGCTTTAACATCTGTTGCCACGAGCTTCTCCCGATCTTCACAAGTTCTCTGCTGGTGGTATTGGTGTCACTCATGCCTGCTTTTGCCAGAGCCACACTTAGGAAAACAGTTTTGAACTGTGGTAGGCAAAACGTGGAACCATGCTGACACAGCTGTAGAATCTTTCATCTTCACTTCTTTCCCAGTGTCCAATATAAACACAGCTCTTTACACTATCTGCTTGTGGTAGTGTCCACAAAGAAGAGATAAATGGAGAAGGAATCACTGATCACTTTCCCAGTATTTGCTCTAATTACCATAAAGATGGGACATTAATGTGAAGATCCATACATATGTCATGCCCATCGTTTTGTGCAATACTGTTCCTTGAAAACTGCTTGATCGAGGAGTTAGGATTCATGGAGCTAAAATTTCTGGATGGTTGATGAGGCAAATCACGTCTTCAAGGAACAAATAATGCAGGATTTTTAATTAGGATGCTCACAGGACCACATAATTTGAACAAATAAACTGGAAAAACATATCTAGAAATGGATAATCAAGGCTTCACAATATATAATATTCTAGCTTTCATTATAAATAATACAAAGGTACTAACACCCTAATATTACAACATTACATTTACAGTGGAATTAACGGTCTAATTTCTACAGTGCATAAGCAAGGTCAATGTACATCAGCTCAATGCTCCACACCACCCAGCTATTTCTCAGCAACTATTACACTATACTTGATTTTATGGTAAAATAATAATTATTACATTTAGGATATGTTCATCGATCATTCACTCAAGTTTCATTGCAATCTGTCTGGTCCAACCCAAATAGTTCCCTTAAATGGACTACGATTTTATTTCCTGCCAATAGCAGTCTATGTTCGTGAAGTCTTCCTTGTCAAGAAGCTGATATATTTTGATGATAGCAAATTTTACTGCAAGGTATTCATGAATGAGTTCAAAAATAGGGCAATACATAAAGGCTTCATTAACTTGCAGCAGATGTCAGATGTATTACACAAGTTCCTACTCAAGACACCCAAATTATCACTGGATAAATAATTCACACAATCATAAGCAGGCCCGTATTTACGCATAGGCCACACGGGCCCAGGTCTAGGGCGGCAAATTTGTAAACCAACTGATGTACATTTCAAATTTAAACCAATTGACGTACATCTCAAACTTAGGAGCTCTCAAATCATCTGGCTATTATAAAAAAAAAAAATTCCTTACTATAGATTTTGAAAATGTGATTAGTGTGCTCTCTAGTATGAAAGCAACAAAATCATTTGCCTATGAAAATTCTGTGTTGTTGCAGTGATAAACTGGACTTGGAAGTTTGGTACCAATATTGTGGCACATTCTTTGTATATTTAGTAGGTTGGAAGATTTCTACCCTCATTTTGTGTCTTAACAACCTTTTAACCTTTAAATATTTTTATGTATCAACTTTTTATATTATAGATTACAGAATATCCATCTGAAGGCATGTACAAACAAAACCCCCACGGCGCAACAGCCCTGAAGGGCTTTGGCTTACCAAATGACCGTTGCTCAGCCTGAAGGCCTTGCAGATTACGAGGTGTCGTGTGGTCAGCTCTTCAACTGTAATTACGTAGGGTGAGCGAACCTCGAACCAGCCCTCAGAACCAGGTAAAAATCCCTGACCTGGCTGGGAATGGAACAGGAGGCCTCCGGATAAGAGGCAGGCACACTACTCCTACACCACAGGGCCATCATGTACAAACAATAGGGGCTGTAAAATATGCTCGGGTCTAGGAGTAAAAAATACTTCTATATGGGCATGATCATAAGCATCATTTGGAGTCTTGGTTACTTTATAATATTAATTTCCCAAGCACTTAACAAGATGCCAGCAAGTTATAGTATACTATATAAACACTTTTTATTCTATCTTTTATTCTTGACAATTAAAATATGAAATATTACTTTCCTACTACATTTTCGTTCATGTTAAACTTTTGGGATAGGATCTATGACACATGAGATTAAGAACACCACAATCATGGTACTCATGAGAGCACTGTGAAGTGATGGTATATTTTGGATCTTCAGCTTCAAAATTACACACAATATCAGTAACCTAACAGTAAAGTATGTAAGCAGTGCACGAAAAGGAAAGGAGAGGAAAATGCAATATTTAAGGGCATAATCGTGTAGCTATGAAAAAAAAAATCACTGTATATAAAGTAGTAATAGTGGATAATTGGTGAAGATGCAACAAATACATGCACATTTTATTGAATATTTGAAAAAGTTCTGAAACAAAAAAACAGAACCGTTTAACCCATAACGAGTATTAGCCCAGCAATTTCCCTCAAAATGAAATGCGTAAACCTTCAGAATGATCAACAGAAAATTTGAGCAATTTAAAAAATGGGTGATATATTAATTATCAGACGACTGCAATGATCTATTTTACACTGATATCTAGAATCATCAGTTCTCATTTTATATAACCTAAATTACAGAAATAATAACAGTGCACTGCGAGTATCATTGGTCCAATACCTAATATGTGAAGATCTTAAAGAGTTTCACACACATTACATTAAAAAACAACACTTTGTTTACATTTAAAGAATGAATATGAAGGTTATCAAAGTTATTGCTTTAATTTCAACCCACATGTAAACGACAGATTATTAATACAGAAATAAATGTAAAATGCAACTTAGAAATCCTAATTATGTGAAACTCACTGCAAAGTGTAATAACCTCATATATTAACTAATTGTTTATGTGGAAAAATGAAGTCAATAATATTGAAAAAGGGTTAACCTTCCACTTCACTATCAAAAATACCTTGGAACGGCTAGAAATTGATGTTCACCACACACCCAGTCATGAGGCAACTCTTTCTGACCAGCTCCAGTCGTGAGTCCTGCTCTGGAACAAGAATTGCCACAATAACAGTGTGACTGTTCAATTGTACAGTAAAAGATGCCTGGCAATCCAGTTCTAGTTTTATTAAAAGGTAGGATATTAGGTTAGGAAATGATTCATCACATACTGAGGGCTTAGGCGACCCTCCAGATTATATTACATTCAAGTATGTGATGAATCATTATTCTGGGAATTAACAGTGGAAGACCTGCTAATCACACTAGTTTGCTAGGTAACGTACATACTGGAGTAAACTGACCATATTTGCATAATGAAAACAGTGAATGAACCCATGGCTCATTAGAACTATTTCATAACAACACAGATTTCTTGAAAATTAGCATGGAAAAGTTTGTATCTGGAAAACAACTCAATGTATACACAAAAAATAATAATGAATATTATGAGAATTTCTAAGCATATGTATCACACCACAAGACTTACACTGTACTGTGTGTATAATTACGCAGCATGCAAAGAACTACTAGCATGTTTAAATGATGCATGTGTGTGCAGATGATTATGCTTCTTATTAAAGAAATTTTGGGGAAAATACTTCAATACAGTGTAGACTACACTGTTTGTACTGGCATTAAAATAATATGATATGTTCCCAACCTCTCTGTATCAAGTGATGTCTTCACAGACTGCATTTGAACACTGTCGAAATGGAGGAGTCCTGAGGGGTTTTCTTGAATACATTCCCCCTTTCATGGAGTCTACTCTGCACAGTTTCAGTATTTACAATAACTTCTGTGGTGTCTCGAAGCTCATGGCGCAGGTAGTAGTTGTGCGTGCAGGGTATCTATGTGCAGATATGCGAATATACCGGTCTTGAGCTGCTGCTCTTTTGAGTGGATGGGCTGCGCGATGTTGATCTGCTACTGAATGGATGTACTGGAATGTTTTCCACAATCTGGAGACAACATTTTGATTTATGTAAACAATGTTGCCAACTCCAACTTGTCTCATGTTCTGTTGCATCAAAGTGATGATTTTGATTTTTAACTCCTTTTGATGAACGTAGATACTCCTTGCCTCAGAGGTGAACATCATTACAAAAGCATATTGTGTGTTTTTGTGTCCAGAGTAATGACAACATGGTGTATATGTGCAATAATAAAGTATAGAGAGGGTGAAACCCAGTCAGAGCATAACCTACTCCTGTTGAAAAACACCAAGGGATCTGCTTGAGGCTCGTAACATCCCCATCCAATGGACAAATCCCCTATCAATAGCGTCAAATGCCCTCATTCCATATGAGCACTGCAGAGAAATTTGGAACTGAACCCAGACTTTTGGCACATAATTTAGTGATTAGGAATTTTATACCACCACTGCTCCTGGCATGAAATCTAGTATTCTGATGATGAAGAATTTTTTTCCACCAACAGGATTTGAACCGGCTAACCACACTGTCAGACTATAAAAACTTGATGCCTTAACGATCATGCCCGCAAGGCAGACTTGACCTAATTCTTTTCCAAATGATATTTTACAATAAATAGGTAATTTAAAAAAAAATTCTATCCGCGCTGACAATTTCAGCTGTTGAAATACTGCCCACTTGTCTATTCACTACTAATATATTATTTTAAGAGAATGATTTAAGTTTCCTACCATAGGAAATATGCAAAAACCAACTGCCATAACACAATCTTTAAAACAAGTCAAATATACACTGTACCAAAAAGAAAACTTACTCCTCTTCCTTCTGCTCTCTCAATAATTTTCTAAGCAGGTAAGGCACAGTTTACCTTTCAGTGTTTAACACTTTGAAGACGATGTCACTCCAAGTGGGGTGACGGACCCTCATACAAAATATAGTATGTCACCCCTCATGGGGTGACATGGTAGTGTGTCCAGGCCTATCAACTTCAGGCTGTCGCATGAAACTAGTGCTACCATTCGCTGTTGTATTGCATTGCTTGTTCATGTAAGGTGTTCATAGAGTGCAGTGCAGTGCCCATTCCTTTCTCAGCATGCTGTGCATTGCGCAACACAGTGGAATTTTTCTGCGGGGTGACATACGCAACCATCAGAATTCAATTATTAATGTCAAGGAAAATAATGTGGATTGGAGTTTATTATTGCTTTATTCTTACATACTGGTTGAGATTTAGCACTCATATGAAATTGTAAACCAGGGCTACGTGTAAATAACTACAATGTTACTGCAAACCTGAGAATGTTCCCCAGTAATTATCACTGGCTGGTGATTTGGTTGAATCATTGCCCGATGCAGCACCGGAATCTTTGCTAGTGTTCTCACTACACAAACTACTGTCGAATTCTGACTCGGAAAAGGTGGCATCACATTGCAAATCCTAAATGTCAACATCTCTTGATTCAACATTTGAACCCTCTTCAAGTTGTTGTTCTATCTCTCTATCGGTAATCATGGCTTACTCAACACAGAAACACATAACATGAATTAAATTCTTGTCACAAAACTCTAAATTACACGGAACTCGTTGAAAGGCGTGTAAATCAACAGCTCACAACACAGAGCACAGTGTTCCACAACAACAAAGGTAAAAAGGCTGTTATCACCCCTGTAGGGGTGACGTGCACTTTCTCTGTTGCATAGTCAACCAGATAACCATATGTCACACCAATGGGGGGGACACAAAAATAGTAACTTTGAACATGAATTATGTCTTTGACTATCATCTACGAACGAAATTACGAACATCCGTAGCCGACAACAACCTGAAAAATGCATATCGCATTTCAGCAGTTTACCACGAAAAAAGCAAATGTACATGTCGTCGCTAAAGTGTTAAAATTTCACATATTGCACTTTTAGTGATACTGATAAAGGCCATCTAATATGTTTTGTGAAGACCTTGCCTAACATATACATGGTGCTGCATCTAGTATCTTGGGAACAACAAAACTGGACAAACCATACATAAATAAACAAATATGGTGGAATAAAAAGATGCAGGCTGCAATAAAAGAGAAGCATGCCTACAAAATTCGGTGGGATAATGGCACTGATGGTGACCTCAAACAATATAGGAGGCTTAAGACTAACGCTAAAAAACTGTAGTTATTGATAAGGCTGGCTCATTTTAAGGATCTGTATGAGTGTTTGGATATGTAAGAAGGAGAAAGATGTATTTAGCAAATGGCTCAATCATGTCACTGCCTAAGCCACGATATTAACCATGTACAGTATATCGTGGATGAAGCGAACAACGTACTCCAGAAACCAAATACAATCCTGGAATGTTGCAACGGGCACTTTTCCAAGATCTGCAACGAAGAATTCCAACATCCTCCAATACACAGTGCAACACCAATCTCAGGACTTATGCCACTTATCACTTCTTTGGAAGGAGGTCATGCAGAGAATAAAACCTGGTAAGGCCATTGGGACCTGACGACATTCCAGCTGAAGCACTTAAGACAACAAGGTGCGGAGCTCATTGCAACCCTGTTCAACCAGTTTATCATAGAAGTGCTATCATCGTCCTGGTCAACAAGTATTACTGTGCTTCTATGGAAGGGCAAGGGTGATGTCGGTGATTGCACAAACCTTCAGTCCATTCACCTACTATGTCATGCCATGAAGCTCTTCAAACACAGCATAGATCAGCGCCTTTGGAGTATTGTGAACGTCACTCCAAACTAGTGTCGATTTCTGAAAGGATGTGGAACGATTGATTCCATTCATGCAGTTCGGTTGCTTATGGAAAGACACAGAGAAAAGGACAGCAGGCCACTCCATATTGCCTTCTTGGATCTGGAAAAGGCCTTTCACTGCATTGGCATGCATTTAGATTATACAGTGTCCCCAAGGAGTATGTCCATTGGATAAATTTGCTCTATCAAAGCTCTACCAGCGCCGTCCAATACCCTGCTGGAATTTCACCGTCATTCCCCATTTGGACTGCGTCCACCAGGGATCGGTTTCGTCATCGCTTCTATTCATTTTGTGTATGGACATAGTCACCTCCGATAATCAGTCACCAACTCCATGGTCATTCCTGTATGCTGATGATGTCCTACTGGCTGCTGAGGAGTGTCAACAGATTCAAGAGCAGGTTCAGGAGTGGAACGAAAGACTAACAGCACACGAACTTCGACTGAATATCAAGAAAACTGAGTACATGGAGTGTGATAAGCAGACGAATGGAACCATTCAGCAGATAGCCAAGATCTCAATAAAGTAGAACAGTTAAAGTTTCTTGGTTCTTTGGTCAACACTAAATGCAAACTACTTGTGTTCTCTGTGAACGTTGGATATCAATCCACCTGAAGCCCAAGCTTTACAATAGGACTGTTGTTCGCCCAGTTGTTCTGAATCCTGGCCAGAAACAGTCAAGCACGAACAAGCACTTTATGTCATGGAAATGGTTCGCTGGTCACTTGGCCTGACTCAGTTAGATGATGTCACCAACATAGAAATCTGGAAAATCACAAGAGTTGCCCTGATTGTAGACAAGATGCACAAGACCAACATTCGGTGGTATGACCACATAATGCGTAAAGACGGTACATCTATTGTACAGACAAAACTCTGCATAACGCCATCTGAAATAGGCCACGTGGTCGGCCCATGAAACGCTGGCTTGATCGCCTTCAAGAAGACGTGCACTATGTTCATCTTGTTCAGAATGATGCACTTAATAGAATCAAGTGGAGATTGGCTTGCAAAATAGCGGACCCTGCTCCAATGGGGAACAAATACTAAGATGATGATGATGATGATGATGAGTGATACTGAATACATTATACTTGAAATACCATTTTATGTACTTGACCATATTTAAGCTGAAAATCCATAATTTAATTTCATACATTCTAACCAACAAATATTATAAACACAAATCTCATTTGCATTTAATGATGGTATGTAATGTGTAATGTGTAAGTTATAGGCTGTTTCAATGAAGACCTGTAGTAGTAATGGAGCACTGAACTGTTCAGTCAATAAATCCCTGGCAACAGTAATTTTTTTTTTTAACAATCTGCTTTACATCACACCGACATACAAGCCTTATGGCGATGATGAGTTAGGAAAGGGCTAGGAGTGGGAAGGAAGCGACTGTGGCTTTAATTAAGGTACAGCCCCAGCATTTGCCTCGTGTAAAAATGCGAAGTCATGGAAAAACATCTTCAGGGCTGCTGACAGTGGGGTTCAAACCCACTATCTCCCAAATGCAACCCCATAGCTATGTGACCCAAACCACACAGCTTCTTGCTTGGTGCCAACAGTAAAGTGGCTATCAATAACTTCATTCACTACAGGGTCGACGGCTATGAATGAAAGTGCTTCTCTACACTGGATGATAGCCTCTATTGGGGAGAGACACCGAATTCCATAATGCAGTTTGTATTCTGCAGCTTAGAGACAGCTGCAAGAGGTATCAGTCTCCATGTTGTTAGAGGCTAAACTTTAAAGAAAATGACTGGAAATGTAGTGCAAAAAGAATGCTAGGGCATCATCTGTAAGTGTTACTGTTAGTGGGCAACCTCTATTAAATTCAACAAAATAGACCCTACTACAATGGGAACAGTCAACATCTTGGCAAATGAAACCGAAGAACTAGTCGAATTCATGAAGTACCATGTGGAAGGGAAGAGGAGAATAGAGGATGGAAATACGCTACTTTACAGTGGGAGACTGAAGGTCTGAAATGAAGTAGGTACAGAATAATACTTTTTTTTTGCTAGTTGCTTTATGTTGCACCGACACAGATAGGTCTTATGGCGACGATGGGACAGGAAAGGGCTAGGAGTGGTAAGGAAGCGGCTGTGGCCTTAATTAAGGCATAGCCCCAGCATTTGCCTGGTGTGAAAATGGGAAACCACGGAAAACCATCTTCAGGGCTGACAACAGTGGGGTTCGAACCTACTATCTCCCGAATACTGGCCGCACTTAAGCGACTGCAGCTATCGAGCTTGGTACAGAATAATACTAAAGAAGAATACATAGAAATATGTAGAAAAGGTAAACTAACAATGGCAGGATCATTATAATAACAGTTAAATTGGAAAAAAGGACAAAGGATTTGTGTAATGATGTGTAATGGCTTGCCAAGATGACTGTTACCCAGCCAGATGGCCTGCAGGTATTGGAGTGCCATGATGTCAATGTGACAGCATCTTCAGCTGTATTGCCTGGCTTTCATAATCATAATGAAAAGAATATCTGAGAAAGAAAATTGAAATTACGACCACAAGATGTTATTTTATTATAGTAGAAACCACTTCTTTTCAGTTTCGACTAAGTTAATCTATAAATGTTAGGTCCTTCAGTCTGTCAAAACTAATTTCAGATAAAATAAAATGTAGAAAATATTTGAAAAAGAAAACATTTAACAACACATTTTACCTGAAAAAGATACAATTTAATTAAAAATAGATTGACATGTTTTGTTCTTGAAAGAACACCATCAGATTCTATCAAATCACACTTTTAATTATTTTTTAAATTTTTTATGAATGAATAAATATTTTTAGTAGTTAACCATTTATGTTAACATTCTGTGTACAGTTTTTCTAATAATTGTTAAAATGTTATAAATTATATTAATAAAGTACTCCTTCATTTGCTTCCTTTGCGATTTAGTTTTATGCAGCCCACCGCTTTTACTACAATTCTGAAATACATTAGTCCCACTCCCTAAACTGGGGTAATATAATGAGATGTGTGTTTACGGGCTAGATCATAGCAGGAATCATGAGCGCCACAATTAACTCATTATGGGTACCTCGAATAAACCCGCAAAATAAGTACAGATACGAAGAACATGTACCATACAAGAGGAGGTGCACACACAGACCAGGAGCTGGTATTGTATAGGCTGGAAACTGTGCGCTGCATGTCAAGCCTTGCAATAGCTCTCTTGGAAGGGGCGCAGTGGAAGTTGTGATAGTGGGCGGTGCTCGAAGGTTTGAATTCCATGCAAGTATTTTTTAAATTTTGCTGCCAACTGCCTGGAATGTGGTAAGGTTGCATACTTGATAGCTTCCACAGACTAATTTGTTTATTTGGCCCAGTAATGGGCTGCATGTATCATGGCATAGGGTACTAAGCTGGACTGAACGAGGATGACGAGGTGATGGTCTGTGGCTAGGACACAGGCAACCAATGCATACCAGGCACAACGCCTGTATCAAGAACGCTATCCGGAAAGACGATAACCGACAGGCATGACATTTGGGAATGTGCAAAGACATCTGCGGGCTACTGCGTCCCTGCGAACAATGCGACCTGTTCGAGATCATCCCGTGATATCTGCTCATAATGAAGAGGTCGTGTTGGACGCTGTCCGGCATAACCCTTACACTAGCATACGGGCCAGTGCACAGGGGACGAACAACAACGGGGCGTCTGTTATGTGGAAATTGCACAACCAGCCCAGTTTCATCCATACCATCTGCACTTATATCAGGAGCTCCATGACGATTTCAAAGTACAGGTGGCATTCTGTCAATGGACCCTACAGCATAAGGACACTGATCCTGCCTTTTTAGCAACCATCTTGTCTACGGACGAAGCATAATTCCACAACAATGGAACCGTTAAATGACATATTATGCACTATTGGAGTGTGGATAATCCCCGTGGGGTACAACATGTAGTTTTTCAGGTACAGTGGAGCATGAACGTATAGTGTGGTGACCACCTCATTGGTCTCCAGGAACTTCTGATGGGAGAACACTATATGTGGTTTCTCCAAGATGACCTACGACCGTTCTTGTATACCACTCCTTGACCACTGTAGGATGTGGTCTGAACATCACGGAGCTCGACCACACTCAGCAGTGGTCATCCGGAACCATCTCCATGTGACATATCCTGATAAATGGACAGGAAGGGGAGAACCTGTCCCCTGGCTTGTCAGATTGCCCGATCTTATGCCCCTGGATTTTTTCTGTGAGACAATGTAAAACCACTGGTTTATGTACAAAAGCTGAGCAATCCTGGTCACCTTATACAGCTCATTATCAAGGCATGCCAATCCGCTATGCTAGAGATGATGCAATATGCCAGACGGTTCTTACAACATTGTGAGTAGCTCTGTATTGACCACGGAGGTCGTCAGTTTGAGCAAGTTCTGCATTAAAAGACGTAGGTAACTAAAATCCTCTCACATGTTTCCTAACCTCTTCAAATCGACCTCCATACCATACCAATGGCCCATTTCAGGGCCAAATAAACAAATCAGTCTGTGGAAATGATTAAATATGCAACCTTGCACCATCCCAGTCATCTGGCTGTAAAAAAAAAAGGCTTGCCTGGGATTTGAACCTTCGAGCACCGTCCACTATCACAACTTCCAACTTCTACCGCACCCCTGCCAAATGAGCTATTGCGAGGCTTGACATGCAGCGTGCAGTTTCCAGCCTATACAATACCTACTCCTGGTCTGTGTGTGCATCTCCTGCTGAAAACTACATATTCTTCATATCTGTGCAAGTTTTACAGGTTCATTCGGGGTACTCAAAATGAATTAATAGTGACATTCACGATTCCTGCTGGTTTTTAGCCCGTAACCACACGTCTTATATTTCCACGATTTGTGGAGAGGGACCAATGTATTTCAGAATTGCAGTAAATGCAGCAAGTGTATAAAACTAAATCACAAGGGGCTGGTGAAGTTATAACATTTCAACAATTATTAGAAGAGTGTACACAGGTTTTTAACATAAATATTTTTAAACTTCTTACTAATTCATCGAGCCTCCGTTGCTGAGGCGGCAGCGCGCCGGCCTCTCAGCGCTGGGTTTCGTGGTTCAAATCCCAGTCACTCCATGTGAGATTTGTGCTGGACAAACCAGAGGCGGGACAGGTTTTTCTCCGGGTACTCCGGTTCTCCCTGTCATAATTAATTCCAGCAACACTACAATATCATTTAGTTCATTTTCCGGGTTGAACCGTGTTGTTGTTTTCTGTACATTATGTACAATTTGCCGACGTTTTGAATACATTGCAGTATTCTTTGTCAAGGCGACTGAAATACCCCTATGATACAGATGTTGATTCCCATAGGGAATCTGAAATATTTGTCCCGAATGAGTAAATTTATATACTAATATAAATGGTCCGTCCAATGTCCAATAATGGACCATTTATGCCCTACTCTATCTGAGGTAATCAGTCTCCCAGACAGCAATCGCACTACAAGAGTGGTTCCTGACCTTGGTCTATATACCCTAGCCTTCCTGGCTGACATAAGCCCCCTGGCTGTCTTGTGAGAAATCCTGGAAGGTATGTGTCACAGCCGGGTAGTGGGGCTTGCCCGCGCTATTATGTAATAGGAGGTTCGACCTGCGTGTTTATGATGTGGTCTGTATGTCTTAATCTATGTATGATAGGCATCCAAGAATTACTGATTTTATATCCTCCTTCTAAATTCATATGGTTCGGATGTTTCTTGATTTCGTTAGCCTCGCGGATTTTCCTTTCCAGATTCCAAGGGATAGCTGCTAGGATCTTGGTCTTGTCAAATGATATTCTGCGTCTTGTTTCGTAGGAATGCTTGGCTACCGCTGAAGTATCTGTGATATGATTCTTGGTGTGACGGATATGTTCTTTTAGGCGGGTGGAGATCAGACGTTTTGTTTCACCAACATAACACTTTCCGCAGCTACATTCAATGTGGTATACCCAAGGAGCCTGTAGTTCTATTGTGTCTTTTACTGGTCGAAGATAACGGGCTAGCTTCCGGTATGGTTTATAGATGGTTTTTATGTCGTATTTGTCCAGTATCTTGCCGATCCTCTCCGTAGTGTTTTTAATGTATGGAAGTATTGTTGTCAGTTTTTGTTTTCCGTTGTTTTCTCCTACGGCGGCCTTTTCTTTGTTTTCTTCTGATTTTCTAAAAACTCTTCGGATGTTATTGAGCGAGTAGCCATTTCTCCTGAGGGTTCTCGCGAGGTGTTCTTTCTCTTCTTCGAGGTGTTCTGCATCTGATATCAATACGGCCCTGTTAACCAGTGATGTTAGAACAGCCTGCTTTTGTGATGGGTGGTGATGAGGAGAGGTGTGCAGGTACCTGCCTGTGTGTGTGGGTTTCCTGTATATTGCGTGACTCAGGGTCCCATTGATGTTGCATTTTACTAGGACATCCAGGAATGGTAGTTTTCCATTTACTTCGATTTCCATGGCGAACTGAATATTTACGTGAATAGAGTTGAGATGGTCGAGAAATAGCTGCAGGTTGTTGCTCCCGTGAGGCCAGATCACGACCGTGATATCCACATAACGGAGAAAACATTTCAGTTTCAGAGTAGTTGTGGCTAAGGCTTTCTGTTCAAAGTGTTCCATAGGCATGTTTGCTATTATTGGACAGACGTCAGGGTCATCCGGTCATAAAAACCCGTCACAACAGATCCATTCACCTCATACCCGACCCTGTAGAGAAACAGGACAAGGGTTGGACAAACAAACAGATGCTAAATTGAGGGTGTTGGTTGTTGTTGTTTACGTCAACAGTCCATACAATGACTTGAAGCAGCACTTCATGCCACATGTGAACACTAATAGTTAACGAAGGTAAAAGAATGTACATAAATTCTATTGGAAGTGTTAGATATTACAGAATATGGAATCTACTATGGAATAAAGACATAGCAATGAAGGCTAATGTACAAAGCATTTTACAAAATGCAGCCAAGATCCAGCCAGTGACTATGAAGAATGAAAAATGGAGAGAGACATCAAAGATGAAATTCCTGAAAAATGAACACATACAGTACCAGTCAAAAGTTTAGGACCACATAAAAAACTCATGAAATGTAATCTCGAACCAAAAATTGTGCTACTAGACCTCTGTATTTGTTTTTCTTTTTTTCCTGAGCTCTAGCATCTAATATGATATACGTCACCTGATTTCACTGAGATATGCAAAGTACTGCAGAAGTTCTACATTTTTAACTGTTGGAAACTCACATCACAAAGTAAAATTTTTGGAAATATTATGTACAATATATTCTAATTGTTTGTATCACCACCAAGATTCGTTTGTAGATTATTTCAAACCAGCGCTAAGATGGTCAATTTTTCCTTGTTCTTGTCATAGGTCAAAGTGTGAGCTAATGGCATCAGAAATGTGTTCTTAGATGCCATCTGCAGAGTGCTAATGAAACTATCAGGCAGATAAGTCTGACGCCAATAGTTCGCCCCGAGAATGTGGGCCATACATAACAAAGACGAACAAAAATCAACAATCTTGTCACTGCTTTGAAGAAAATAAACCAAGCAAGAAAAAGAAAAACAGTGCTGCATATTTCCAGAATGTTTATATTTATATCAAAAAATCCCCCACCTATTGATAAGTAAACAAACAAATCTTGGTGATAATACTTGCAACCAAGTAGAGTGTGTGACCTTCCAAGAGATAAAAATTCATAATTTCTACAGTACTTGGACTAACTCAACGAAATCAGGTGACATACCGTATATCCTATTAGATGTGAGAGCTCAGAAGGAAAATTACAGAGGTCTAGTGGCACAATTTTAGGTTTTAAATGACATTTTGTGATTTCTTTATGTGGTCCTAAACTTTTGACCGGTACTGTACATAAAGGCAGAAGAGGAAAGTGATATGATAGAGAAAAATACAATGATGTGGTCCAGCTATATATTAAGCAGATGAATAAGATAGGAATGCTGTAGCAACTATAGAATGGGATGGGGAATATATGCATCCCCAAATAATCATAATTTTGAAAGTGTTTACAATGAAGACTGTTTCTATCAAAATCTAACAGAAAAAAATAAATATATATTTTCTCTGCCCTGGTTTGTTCAACCTCAGTTAACATTTAACTGCATGTTAAAATAATTTAACAGTGAATGTAACCTAATTAGCATTTAATGAAAATTGGTTAAGACTAACAACATGTTAAACTCTCAGCTAACTTAGCTCAAAATATGACAGGTGCATTAGGTGGAGAACTTCTGTATCTTGAATACTGTATTTGAAATACAATAAGCCTCTTCCAGAAAGAGTTAGAATAAAAAAGAGATGATTTTCACACAGCTGTTCCAGTTGCTTGATCATACGTTGGCTAACGTCAGTATGCACATTGAATTCACTACAAATTTTCTGCCAAGCATCTCTTTTAGCTTTGAGCATGGATCCATTAGTTTGCTTTCTTTCTGTAATACGCATACACTTGGAAAAAAAAGAGAGAGATAGAGAAATTTGAACCACACATTCTTTTCTTGGCCTTTTTCCAAATATTGGTGTACAGAGCAAAAGGAAATTCATGGTCAAGACAAAAAATTCTAATAAATGCTGACTTCATGCGCCTTGGTTTACAGCTGTATTTAAAAAAAAGCGCATCAGAGCACACTAAAAAATTGCATGGTTCTGCCACTACCTTCTAGATTCTCACTGATCGTGACTCTTGTGACAGCACAGTGTTAGTTAACAGTTCCCAGAAAATGTTTGGATAAACGCAAGAATCTTAACATGCTGCTAAATTTTTACCACTTTGTTAACAGTGTGTTAGTGTTCTTTTAACTGAGATTGAATAAACCGGGCCTCTCTCTTGAAGAATTCTTTCTTGTTAAATCAGAGTCATAAAACAGAACAGATTTTAGTTGTTTTTTACCAGAAATTTTCTGAAATCAAACTATGATATTTCAATACAACAATACAACAATTATTTAGGGAGTTAGAAACAAGAAGTTTTCCTGATACTTGTTATTCATTTCTTTAATAATGAAAAATGCTCATTCTTAGATACATGAGGTAGTCAAGACACAAAACTCACGCACTCTATTTCAACTCCTAGGTAAAGACATGCATTAAGATGAGTAAACTCATGCATTAACTAATTCTAACTACTGACAGGTTCATCAACTACGAGAAGAAGAGATCAAAAGGAAAATAGATATACGATGAAACAATATTAGTTGCTTCAGGCAACTAAAAATTCATTAATATAGAGGTGCAAAGTAATGTGCTTACAGCTCCTTCAACATGTCTTGGCTGCTGTGCTGTGTCACTCCTCTGTCTTCACACTGAGTTGGCGGCTCTCTCCTCCCACCAAGACATTATGAAGAAGCTATAATATGCAAGGAAACCATTACTATAAAGAGATGAACAGAGTTCAACATTCAGCACTCATGGACATTATTTACAACCTATATATGTAAAACATTTTGGTTTTCTTTAGCATTCAATCCATTTAATAATAACAACAACAACAACAAAATCCCAGGAATCAATCAGGGAAGAGTCCTTGTGACTTTGGCAAATGGGAGTGAAATACTTTGTCGCCAATCATCTCCAACAGGAACATATTGGATTCAGTAAGAGAATTCAACCAGCCTCTTTCAGTGCAACTCCAGCATGTAATCTATAAGAGGGGCCAGGGGCCCTGTTAAGCTGAGAAACCCAGTGGAAGCTTGGGTAACCTGTCTTAACAGAAAACTGGGTTAGTGAGCCAATTAGTGCAGGGGAGGGGGCTTCGAGGCTTACAACCTTGATAGTGAACAACAGGTTACCTTTGGGTAACCACACTAACCTTTTGCAAAAAAAAAACCCAGCCTCCTGCTTGTGACAAGGTAAGCAGATCAATGGGTAACATGCATCTTCAGATAAGAGGAAGAAATGGATTAATTATTTGGCAACCATCAAGTCCCTCCTAGAGTCAGGGAAATTGACACATACATTAGGTCTTAACAAAACACAATATCCTGATAACAGCACAGCAAGAGACCTTGTAGATAAAGAAGTGATGGAATCACAAGGCAACAACAAGGGATAGCCAGATCAAACAGTGATAATGAATGTATGTCACCTGGGCACAGGCTTCATAGTCACCAACAGAATCCATAACCTCCTCTTCACCCCAAACGGAAGAACATTTACTATATCCTTCAAAACTCTTAACAAGGAGTAAGCGATTGTTACCTTCCATGCATCAACTAATGATACTAACAGGAAAGAGACCAAAAGAGCAGAAACCTTCTGGGGAGAATTGGAAGAGACAATGGACAGGATCCTGAAACACCACATAACTACCTTAGTAGGGGACTTCTAATGCCCATATTAGGAAAGAGCGAAGATTCAAGAACACAGCTGGAGAATACCAAGCCCCCAAGAGAACCAACAGGAATGAAGAGCGACTGACCAACCTGTGCAGAAATTACAACTTAGTCTTTAAATCCACAGCTTTTAAACACCTTCCCAGGAAAGTCAAGACATGGAGATGTCACAACCTCATGCTAGGTGAGTTCTAACTGGACTATGTAGCCATTAGCAGAAGGAACAGCAAGGAGCAGCTAATGTCAAAGTACTGAGAAGAACCAACATTGACTCAGACCACTACGTTCTTTGATCAAAACTAATTTCATCCCACCCACACGTAACAGAGGCAACAAACTGCAACAAGTTAAGAATTTCAGACTCAATCCAGCCAAGCTGAGAGACAATGACGACTTCACCAAGACCTTAGCTAACAACAAAGACAAAAAGGATTGGTCACAGCTACAGAAGGCACTGACAGATGCAGAGAAACCAACCATCCCGGCGACCAGATGGAACAAACGCCCAGTGTTGACAACAGCATGCAACAAGGCAATTGAAGGAAGAAGGCAGCATGTCTCAAATGAAACTGTAATAAGAGCACAACTAATTATCAACAACCAGGAAAATCACAGACAGAATTATCAAAAACACCAGAGATAGTACCTCAAGATCATCGACCAAGCAGAGAGACTTCCAGAGAAACAACACCAGAGACCTCCACCAAACTTTCAGATTCCAGATCCCTACTCAGCCCCAACACTTCACCTCAAAGTACCAAACAAGAAATTGAAAACTATCAATAACAATTGCAACATAGCCCTACCAGAGTATTTCAAGAATTTGCTCAACTCACAGGAACCCAAAGAGAAACTGCACTTTGAAACCACGAACACTACTAATTCAGGCTCCATCCTGCAACTAAGGAGGAGATCCGGAAGATAATTTCAGAAGTCAAATTTAACAAAGCAGCGGATGAAGATAGCATCATCAGGAATTCTGGAATTGAAGAGTCAATCCAAAGTATTGACAAGATCATATCTGACATCTAGATGACTGAAAACTTACCAAGCAATTGGACCTAAGTTATCTACCCACTATAAAAAAAGAAAGACAAGTCAGACCTTAACAACTAAAGAAGGATCTCTCTCCTATCAGTGACCTACAAGATCCTCTCCAAGGTACAACCCATGATAGTAGAGACTAAACTGGACTTAATAATAATAACAACAACAACAACAACAACAATAATAACAACAACAACAACAACAATAATTAGTTTTACATCCCACTAACTACTTTTACAGTTTTCAGACATGCTGAGGTGCCAGAATTTTATCTCACAGTTCTTTAACATGCCAGTAAATCTACCGAGACAAGGCTGACGTATCTGAGCATCTTAAAATACCATTGACTCAGTCAGGAACGAACCTGCCAACTTGAGCTCAGAAAGCCAGTACTCTACTGTCTAAGCTACTCAGCTCAACTGGAATCCTGCATAGGACAGTACAACGCCAGGTTCAGAAAGTCAAGGTCATGCGTGGAACACATCCTGTACCTCAAAACCTTCCTCATCTACAAGAACATAAGTGCCTCACCCTACAGAGCAACCTTTGTCGACTTCTGGAAGGCCAATGGCTCAGTAGATAGGCAATCCCTCTTCCAGACACTCACTGAACTGGAACTATAAAACAAGACCTTGAACCTTGTAAAAGTGACTATGACCAACATCACATCCAAAGACTAGGGGAACTATCAAAAGGCTTCGAGACCAGAACAGGTATTTAAAGATATGAGCTTCATTGATGTTTCCGTATTGAACTGAGGTCACAGAGATGAGATATCTATTAGGTTCAACCTATTCAATACTAATTATGTGTTGATGTTACTAATAACTTTTATTTAACATGGGACCGGTTTCAACATTTAAAATGTCATCATCAGCTATAAAATAAATCACAAATATATTAAGCAATGACATAATAATCAAAACTATTGTGGATACACTAATTGATATCCGCTCAACATGGCGATTTTAATACCTTACTTAAGCAATGACATAATAATCAAAACTATTGTGGATACACTAATTGATATCCGCTCAACATGGCGATTTTAATACCTTACAATGACAAGATACAGAAGATCTGAAGGAAAACATCAGGAACAAAAAAGTTGAGAGGAGGTGAGAATAGGAGACTCCCTACTACAAAGGATCCAGAAAGCAAGACTGACGTAGTCCGGTCATGTAAAAAGGATGAGTGCAAGCAGAACTACAAGGAGGAAATATGAAAGAGAAGTAAAAGAAAAAAGACCAGTGGACAGACTCAGAGAAAAATGGACCAATCTGGTAAAGAAAGATGATGTGGAGAGACGATAAGATTAGGAATAGTTATGACAGAACAGTAGTTCATGGACAGACAAAGATGAAGGGGTCTCGTACACCACAATAGTCTTGATTATTATGTCACTGCTTATATATTTGTGATTTAATTATGGCTGATGATGACATTTTAAATGTCGAAACCGGTCCCATGTTAAATAAAAGTTATTAGTAACATCAACACGTAATTAATATTGAATAGTTTGAACCTAATAGATATCTCATCTCTGTGATCAGAACAGGTGTTAGATAAGGGGATGGCTTATCCCCAACCTCTTCAACTGCCTACTGGAGAAAGTAATTTCGTGAATGGATAAATACACCAACAGACAACTCTGGATTGAGAATCGATTACAGACAGTAAAAGCTAACAGTCAACTGCCTGGCCTTAAGCAGATGACCTAATACTCCTTGCACCCAGTTTGTAAGAAGCTACACACACCAACTCTCCTCCCTCAACCACATAATAACTATACTGAAATTCAAGTCAAGAGCTTAGGAAAAGTATCCTTCCGCATGTGAGCACGTCCCCTGTTCCCCCCTCCCGTCTCGTCACCGTTATCCATCTCTGCCACAACCAGCTTATCATTAATGCTGTGCGTCCATCTAACAAGTACAGTACTTCATTCTGAAATAGTGAAGCATCAAACGAAATCACTTCCTTTCACATAGCTGTACTTTGATTACGTACCATACCTATTTATTACTTTATTGACCATGTAAAACCTACAGATTACAGACGAATTCCGAGGCAAGAGAAGCAAGATTTATTTTTATTTCATAATACGATTTATGTGAGGCACATAGAGACTTACAACGTACGTATATGATTCCGCTCTCATGCAACGACTGTCAGTGGCAGTTTCTCATAGTTAAAAAAGCTGAAAAACCCATCCGTGAGTGGGATTGCAAAATACAATGCTTCCAGGAATGTTGTAAATATTGTAGTCTCGTCATTCGGTAGGTAAAAACGAACTCATGATCCTCTCATGACAACATTTCTGCAGGTAGAGGGCAGTTACGAATATAAAGAAAAGTACACATTATCATTATCATCATCATCATCATCATCATCGAATACGCCAAGGATTCTATTCCCATACCGTGTTAAGGCCCTTCCTGTTTTATTTACGGCGAGTGCTTTGCTGACATCGATCTTTCGCTGGAGACTTGGATTTTCCGTGGAGTTTAAATTCCAAGCGAGCGGCATAAACACTGTACACAGAAACGCCGATCAGCTGCGCGGACTTTTTCACGCCTTACACAGTCCACAGTGGATTCTAATCTCGCAGGCTACTGTAAACGTTTAAAACAATTTGGTTTAGATTTTCTGCTTCATTTTTCTCCACTTTTGTTAGCTTTAAAGTATTTCACAGGGGACTCAAGCATCACAGTATCACACACGTCTTGCTCACAGCTGGCAGCCATTGTGAATACTGAACATGCTGTTCAGCCAGTATTGCCAACAGTTTTCTTGTATCCATCTTCAACGTCCCACATATTATGCAAACTTATCAACAGTGGAATGAACTCGAACAAACTTACTAAGTACACAGTGCAATAAGATATCAATATCATATTAAATAATTATTATTATGCTACTTACACCACTGAGAACAATAAATATTCATAGCCATCTACGTATGAAATATAAGAGTTGGTAACGAACCCGAATAACATACAACCTGTGATATATTTTCAATATTTATACAGGGCAAAAATTTTAATTCATCAAGTCAGTTCACCAGAATATCTAACCAAACTGAAGGAAGCTGCTGACTTCAGGAACAAGTAACAAACCTAGGGAACTATTTGGCGCTGTGGAAGCCTTTTCACCGACCAGAAGTCTGACTAACATCAAAGGGACCGCTAAGGTCTTGAGTTGACTCTCAGTATAAAGTAGGACTGAGGATCACCATCAGCAAAACAAAGTACCAGCACCAACATGAAAGATGCACCCAACTCAATTTCACTGGAGAACACAGTAATAAGGACTAATTCCTTTAAATAAATACCTTGGAGAACGTTACCCTGAATATCAGCAAGGATTTACCCATGAACAGCAGGTGCCTCAAGATGGAGAGAGCTTACCAACTCTGTAATAATGTGTACAGATCTAAATCTCTCTCCCTTAACCTCAAACTCAGAGACTACAACACTGCAGTGAGACCATGAGTACTGAATGCCTCAGAATGCCTGAAGATGGTCAGAAAGGAACAACTCTGAAAACTGGAAATGAAGGATCAAAAGATCCTGAGAAAAATCATGGGCACCATCACAGAGGAAGGTAAATACAGAATCAGGCCCAACAAGGAATATCTATCAACTAGAGAGCATTGCAACAGCTATGAGAAAGAGGAAACTAATCCTCTATGGTCATATAGTCAGGACGGACAACCAGACTCACCTCGAGTGTCTTCAATGTCATCTCTAAGAGAGAAAGCAGTTAACACCAAGTAAAAAGAGTAGTTAGAAATGACCTAGAACTAGAAATTGACCAAAAGATCCACAATAGAGATAAGCAAATTCTGATCAAAACATCAGTCTCTCTCCCATCAATAACAGCCAAACCATTGCACCATGCAGTAGGGGTGAAATGGACTCAGGAAAGAAAAGACACTTCCAGTGCAAGGATGAAAGAGTTCTGGGTTAAGAAGAAAGCCTGCTAGAGTTAAGAACCATGCGGTCCATGTTGGCCAAAATGAATGCCCAAAATGATTATGATAATAACAATAAAAATTAATGATTATGAAGCTGAGATCTACTTAATATCTTATATTCTGCCATAAATAATGCCCATTGCTATCAATATAAACATCTTAAAATGCTAACTTAATTTTTACAAGAAAGGTAGAAAGGCCACACAAAGTACTGCCATAGGTAATAAATAAAAAATAATTAATTTTGATATGACATATTAACTTCTGTAAATGAATGAAAATAAATTAGTTTCTACTACAAAAATAGCCATGCATTAGATTGCTCCAGAATATAATAAACACATTTAACCATATATTTGAAACATAAAAGATTTAACTGGTTTTATTTCAATTTTATTTGAACATCATGGATGGTGATTTGAAGACTGAAAAGAAAATTGAATATAAAAACCATGTCAACTTATTAATCTAGTATAATGCAATGTGACTATAATCAATGTATTACTACCATAGGAATAACCATTTAGAAGCAAAGCAATGCAGACACTAACTGAAAGAAAAGGGAACCAAGAGCTTCATAGGAAAATTTCATGGCAGTGAGTCTTTCATTGGTATCTGGCATGAGGGCAGCTATCATTATGAGCAGAGTGACCAAACATCTTGGAAATGATAAGGCATATCGAACAGACAAAGTATGGCAAAATATATTCTAAATTCTTGGTACTTCTATTCAGGATTTGAAGTTTCAGTTCAACTATATGCTGGAAAGGTAAGAACCATATTCAATTATGCATAGGCCTAGCTAACCATTGTAAGAACCTCACCATTTTGGTAATGGAGTTTGAAAAAATTAAGAAATCCTCATATACATCTTCCACTTAGATAACATGAAAATATAAGGAATTATGGACAATTTTATTTCAGTCTATAGTGTAGAATCTTGTTGCCAACGACTGCAATTCCTAGCTGTCCAGATACTGTTAGCCAATTCCACAAACAGCAACATGTGCTTTCACTAGATTTTACCCACAGGTGCCGCCTGAAGATTTCATATGTCCAATTTCTTTTTCTTTGTATTCATTACAACAATAATGTATTTTATTTTAAAGTGAATACTGTATTTGTTTTGTGATATTCTTTGTCATTTCTGGCAGCCTCACTGGTTTGGGTAAGAATAAAGTGATGAAGTCCTACATAATATTTTGCATTAACTATAAACTGAATGTTTCATTAGTACCAGTCCATTTATTTCCAGATGATTCTCCAAATATATGTAACCATTACTGTCTGTTGTGGCTAGACTGATATGATTTGAGATTAGCATACCTGTAAAACTGCAATGTTCATTAGTCACATCCTTATTAATGTAGATTGTTTCTAGTTCCTGAACCATGCTTGTGTTGGTGAGAGTTATAAAAACATGAAAGTTTTAAAATCGAAGTACTTTCTAGACAAAACATGTGACAAGAGTGTTCAATATCTCATTTTAAAGAGGAAGGACCAATGTATCAAACAACAAGAGCCTGACCTTGGAATGAGATAACCATGCGATGCAATACTACTGCCGTCGTCATCATCAGTGTCGATAATCTCCAGTTACCCAGCTGTGGTGTACGAGGCCCCTTCATCTTTGTCTGTCCATGAACTACTGTTCCCTCATAACCTACACCCAATCTTATCGTCTCTCAACATCATCTTTCTTTACTAGACTGGTCCATTTTTCTCTGAGTCTGTCCACTGGTCTTTTTCCTTTTTATTTCTCTTTCATATTTCCTCCTTGTAGTTCTGCTTGCACTCATCCTTTTTACATGACCAAACTACTTCAGTCTTTCTTTCTGGATCCTTTGTAGTAGGGAGTCTCCTATTCTCATCTCCTCTCAACTTTTTTGTTCTTAATATTTTCCTTTTGGACCTTCTGTATCATGCCAACATAAGGTATTAAATTCGCCATGTTGAGCGGATATCAATTAGTGTAGCTCTGAACTTCAACATGGTAAAGTGTTGTGTGAGTGGATTCTACACGTATAACACAAAAACAAAAAGAATCATACTGTGAACATTTTAGAAAATTGTAGTGCAATGAAGTGCAAACATTTCTTTCTTTTGTAAAATGTCACAACATACAGACAATAAATGGCTTCAAAATGATCGAAACTGCATTCGAGGGAATAAAGCAGCTGGTCAGAATTCCAAAAAGTCCAAAATCACCTATGTGAAGCATCAAGAGGCTTATTGGAAGCTTCTCAGAGTTACAGGCAGGAATGTAAGGAACGGAGCTCTGAGCTGCTGGAGACTTAGCCAAGTACATCTAACACCCAAGTAGCAGAAAATAATTTGGAATTCATGGCCTTGAGATGTGTAAATTTGTTTAGAATTAGCCCATACTGACAATATACTTTATTTCGCCAATACCTCAATGGTACATGGTATGGCCAATGGTAGCCAGTCCTGTGGTGTAGGGGTAGCGTGCCTGCCCCTCCCCCGGAGGCCCCGGATTTGACTCCCGGCCAGGTCAGGGATTTTTCTCTCGACCTGAGGGTTGGTTGAGGTCCACTCAGCCTACATGATTAGAATTGAGGAGCTATCTGACAGCGAGATGTCGGCCCTGGTCTCGAAAGCCCAGAATAACGACCGAGAGGATGTGTCGTGCTGACCACATGGCCCCTCGTAATCTGCAGGCCTTCGGACTGAGCAGCGGTCGCTGGGCAGGCCAAAGCCCTTTCAAGGGCGTAAGTGCTGTGGGTTTTGGTTTTAATACCTTAATGGTACATATTTTATGTCTAAACTCATGGCCATGACCTTGACACAACCTCGTTCAAATTTATCCAATATTTTTCACTCAAATATCTTGAAAACTGTGGCAGTCTAGTACCAGGTAGACAGCTTCTATTGACAATTTAAATCCGTAGTTATGTGAAAAATGAGGAGCTTGGGTTATCTTGTCATCAATCTGATTTTGCATCTGATAGAGTAATGGAAAGTACTATTTGAACAGAACTAAGCTAAGCATCTTAAGGCTTGAAATAAGTTAATATCTAGAGCATGCAAAAATACCTGGGGAATACCACTCACAATAACCGTGTAACCATAAGACCTTCATCTAAGCCAGCTTTCTTTTCAACCCACATTACCCACATCAAGACTGAAGAACCATCAAGGCCCAGGATGAATAGCTCAGCAGGTAGAGCGCTAGCCTTCTGAGCCCAACTTAACATGTTCGATCCTGGCTCAGTCTGGTAGTATTAGGTGCTCAACGTCAGCTTCATGATGGTAGATTTACTGGCATGTAAAGGAACTCATGCGGGGCAAAATTCAGGCACCCCAGCATCTCAAAAACCATAGAAATGTAGTTAGCAGGATGTAAAACCATTATTATTATTACTATTGTTGAACCATCAAGATAGGCTATCAAGGAATGTTGAGGTCCGTCCTTCTGAAGACAGTGGAAAGCAGAAAAGAGTTTGCTAGGGGATCAGAAGAAAAATTGGGATCGATGAGAAAAGAGCCTTTCTCTTTGCAGACGGCAATGTATGAAGTTGTGGAGATTGTCCTTGTCCTTGTTTCCTATTGCACCCTCTTTCCACACTGACCTGTCATTGTGTTTATCCTCTTATCTACTCCTATTGATGTTTGTATACTTCTACACGTGACTTAATTCGCTCAGAGTTTCACCAGAGCTCCGTTAACTGCCTAATTTTCGAGTTCCTGTCAGACTTTCATAGCTGTGGTATTGTCTGATAATTTATGGATGAGGAGTGGGCCTTTTGGAGAACAGGATCCAATCACCTGAAATGTGATTAATTTGCAGTATGGTTGAAAAAAAAAAAAAAAGACAGGACAGAGTATGGAAAAGACATATGGCTGAAGTTGGTAAACAAAGATACCCCAAGATCATCCAAATTCAGACAATATAATCACATGCAGAAGATGCATGAAAAATAGAATAATAAGAAAAATACATGACCTAAACCACAAGGAAATGAAATGAAATGGGTTTACCAGAAGAAGATGCAGACACATAGTGAAGTCTGCATTGGCCATCAAGGTGTGGGATGTGGGACACTATTAAAGCTGAAGAAAAATGCAATGATCAGATCTGCTGGAGGGACTCCTTACTCTGACCCCTCAACAATATATAACTACTAGTTGTCCCGTCAACAACAGGTACTACAATCACTTGGCATTTGCATGATTACATGTTTGTTCACCCATCATATTATTCCCCGAATTTTGAGAGACATTCATAGACATGCCTCTACCTGTCAGCGACTTGTGACGTACTTACTTCTCTGCTCTCTGTGGCCCTTTGTGCTTTCATATGTTTTTGCATTATTGCTGATCTTCATTTGATCTCTTCCTTCCCATGTAAAAGAAAGCCACTGGGTTAATAATAATAATAATCTACTGACAGACGTACAAAAAAGCAATGCTGTCACACGAAATGCTTGATCAAATGAAAAATGACACTGTTTCTTCCTTTTCACAAACAGCACTATGCTTTACAGACTATAAATCTCATATTTGATCCGTACTGACGGTTGAACGTTTTACAAACTGTCAAATTGTGTTTAATTATCCTCCTAGTAAATACATCTAGTTAGGATGAGCTTTCAATTAGACATGTTTTCCCAGGTTAGGAGCGGCTGTAGCTCCTATATTGGGCAGCAGCAGTTAGGAGAATGTCTGCTGTTTACTATGCTGATAATCTCAAAGTAGTAAATTTCATTTTTTAGCCATCTGAAAAGTGCCCCATTGTGCCAGCATTGGAAGTGTTGAGGCAGTCAAATATTCAATAAATAGCATATGAAGGAAAAGAAACTCCATTCACTAAATACAATTGTTTTCCAACAAAAACATTTTGAGAGAAAATAGGTGCAACTTTTAACTGAGCATTTGCTGTCTCTTGTGGTGATAAAACTTAACTATGAACAGTGATTAATAATTTTCAACAGATTTAAAAGGTCTCTTTCATTATTTTAGAATATAGTTAGTGATCAATTTACTGTATTTATCTGCATAATGGCCACTGCAGCATAATGGACACAACCCAATTTTTGCCTTAAAATTTTGGAGGAAAAAAAAAAAAATCTCCCCTTAATGGATAGATTTTTCATTTTCAACAAGGATTGTCTTTGTAATATTTAAAATCTTAACGTCAGATGCATTGCAGCATGTAAAGAACCCACTGCCGCTCCAGTCAGCTGTGAGGACCTCACAGTACATTTTCCCTGAAGGACAGCAATTATTTCCATAAAGTATATGTAAAGGGGATGACAGCGAGCAGTATTTTTAAGGTATGTGTAAGTTATTGGTGATAATGAGAAATGAAGGACGGGCTAGTCCGTTCAAATTCAAGAGTTTAAACCAACATCTTTCAACACTTCCAATGCTGACACAATGGGACACTTTTCAAATGAAGTTAGAATGCATCCAGTAGTTAGTTGGTTGTGTTGATAAACAGTGTTTCTGCAACGGATAGAAATAATTTGAAATACTGAAGTTACACAGCAAGTCTTACAGTAATTGTAATAATAATTGCTTTATTAAAAATTACTGCTCTACTCTATTTCCAATTTTAAGTTACAGCACACTGTATGCTACATTGTTTTGTTACACAAGTTAAACAGCTGATGCTAATTAACGATTGATCGTAGACTCGTCTGTAGCAAGACCATCAATATACCATTTGTAGTTGCTACTGGTTTGTCCACCTCTAATGGCATTAATTATTTCACATTTGAGAAGGTACGTATTTTAATATGCTCAACTCCCTCTATGGATCAGCAGTAGTGTGCCGGCCTCCAGATCCCAAGATCATTGGTTCAAACCAGGCAAAGTTGTATTTTTGAAGGGCAGAGAAATGTCCATTTGGCACTCCACATTGTACGATGTTGGCATGTAAAAGATCTCTGGTGACAGATTTGGTGTTCACCCGACAAAATTAATTACAACACAGCCACAAGTCGTCCAAGAGACATCCGTATTACTCTGCCATCTGATGAAATTGATGAGCAGGCAGCTAAGATGACATCAAATGAAAATGCCTGTACATGGTAGTTGAAGCCATAGGATTATCTTTTTTTTTTTAAATTATTTTAATTTTTTCCCCCCTTCCATGTGGCTACTGCTAGCCTGGCCAGCCCTTGTAAGGCAGACCCTCTGACAAAGGTAGGCGGCCTCTGCCGTGTATGAAAAAATGCGTATTATTGTAGTGGAGGATAGTGTTATACTGTATGTGGTGTGTGTGAGTTGCAGGGATGTTGGGGACAGTACAAACACCCAGGCCTTGAGCCAGGGGAATAACCACTTACAGTTAAAATTTCTGACCTGACTGGGAATCGAATGCGGGGCCCTCTGTACCGAAGGCAGCTATGCTGACCATTCAGCCAAGGAACTGGACATCAACATTATGTCCTGTCCCGAACAAATAAATGGAAATATAATAAAGAGAGAGAGTACAGTCCTGAATTTTTGACTGTGAACTACAAACATCTTGAACATAGTAAAATAATAAGGGCCGATTGCAGAAACGGCATTTAGACGATGTCTACGGTTAAACAATGCCTAAGTATGGCTGCCGCATTGCAGAGACGTTATTTATCACTTAGACACTGTCTAAAACCGATGTTCAACCGGTCATGTTTAAACACTGCCGAGAGCACTGTTTAACCTCAAATGACAGGAGTAAATTACAATCAGAGGTTATGTACCGTGAAATATGTAATTTGTATTATCATGTTGAGACGATTCCGGGAAGGAAGGTTAGTCCGACGGCCTCTCTGTGGGTCGCCCGCTGCTAAATCGCAGCAATTCGTTTGACATGCATGGGGAGATAATAAAAAAATAAGGTTCCGCTTTACGAGAGACTTGTTTCTTGAGACTGACAAAGTGACAGGCCGGTAAATGTCAACTTGAATACAATTCTTGGCAATCGATATATTTTATTATATACATGGGGTAATTTCCATGGAATTATAGGTCACTTCGACTACATACATATCACAATTACGTGTCCCGATCGTCTGAGGGCTGTCACATACATCAACTGGGAGAGATTCACTTATATTTACTGCCAAGTAAACACACATAATAGTGAAAACTAAAAAGTAGGTTGTATGGGATTTTTACATATATATTGCATAGGTTTTCGGTAACTATCAGATAGGAAAAGGCAAGTGGTGGTGATTATCGTTTAAAGAAGACTGGGGAAGAAGAGCCGTGGCTATAATAGCCCTAGTATTTGCCTGGTGTAAAAATGGGGAAACTACGGAAAACAATCTTCACGGCTGTCGATGATGCGTTTCGAATCTACGATCTCCAGAATGCAAGCTACATCTATATGGCCCATACAACACACTCGGTTACACATTACTATTGCTTCATCTTCCCTTCGTCGAAGCTACCGTATTTATGAGTAGATTACAATCACTGTAACAACATTATAATGAAAGCTACACTTCCCTGTACGGTGGCGTGTCGCTTTAGTGTCGATAATATTATGAGATTTAATTTGCACCGAAAGCGATACTCTTATTTGTGGGCAAGTCATGCTCAGCCATATTTGAGTAATGTGTAGGAAGACAAACAGCTGACTGGCGTTCGGCGCACGCACCGACGAATTTCATTGGTTGCGACAAGCAAAGAGTTACATGAAAGATACTTCAGTCTCCATTTTCAAACCAAAATTGAAACTTTAAGGGATGTCTAGTTAAACATCGACTGAACATTGTTTATGCAATGGAAGATCGTGAATGATTTAGACGTTGTTTAGGTAGACGATGCCTAAGGCTTAAAACTAGTCATCGTGTCTGCAATCGGCCCCAAGTCTTGAAGTCTTACAGTATGTTATGGATTTTTCCTTGCACAAAAGCACTTCCTAGTTTTGTTTTTTTTTTTACAAAAATTGGGGGGAAGATGTCCCAAAAATACTTTCATGGTCTCCCAAGATGCTGAGGTGCCAGAAATTATGCCCTACAAGAGTTACTCCACTGTCAGCAGTCCTGAAGATGGTTTTCCATAGTTTCCCATTTTCACATCAGGCAAATGTCGGGGCTATAACCTAATTATGGCCACGCTCGCTTCCTTCCCACTTTTAGCCCTTTCCTACACCATCATTGCCATAAGACCTATTTGTGTCAGTGCTGTGTAAAGCAAACTGTAAAGTGAAAACAAAAACATGCCGGTAAATCTACACTCACAAGGCTGGTGTATTACAGCGTCCATATATAACAGTGGACACTTGTTTTTTGTGTATATTTTTTCAATATTAGTGCATATTTGCAAGCATACAGGAGAAAGAGTTGATGAATTTTTAATTTTCACAACCTAATAAGTTGAAAGTTAATTTAGAGGAGAAAGAGTATTTTGCTGACGACAAACTTTCAACAATAAATCAGAAGATTATGCTTTCCAGCTGAAGGAGGGAACACTCAGCAAACAAATGAATAGAAATACAATCAAGAGAGAAAAAGGTGTTCTGAATTTTTGACTGTGAACTACAACAATCTTCAACACAGAAAAATCTTAATTTCATGTCTATTCTGAGAGCGAAGATATTTGAATGTTACATTGAGGTTGGGTAATAACCTACTGCACTGTGATGACTGCAAGAACTGTACACTAAATGCGATAAAAACTACAAACGAAGCACACTATTGGATATTCGCAGTATTTTACTCGCCAATGGGAATTTCTCGATTGCTGACAAAAAACAATGAATGCAAGGTACGAGGTGAAAAAGCCAAATATTATGATTGGACAGAAAAGACTAGGGCTACTTTCAAGAAATCAGTTTTAAGTATTAAAACCTTATATTGAGTATGAGCAAAAATATTCTCACTAATTAAAGGTAAAATAGTAAGTTAATACTCCAGTATGATAGTTCCAAGTGAACTTAGAAGTCCTTGCAGATCCTCCATTTTCAACAAATTATTAAAATAATATAGCATAGAAATACAACTTTAATAGCATTAATAATATACAGGTCTTCACTTAATTGATTTGGTTTCCTTTTAAATCTGAAAACATTTTTTTGACATATTTCTTTAAAAAATGTTCTTGTACCTGTACGGATTAAAATCTCTCCTCACTTAGGTTTCCCTGTGGTCAAACTGAATAGGAATAAAGTTAAAATTTCATAAAACAAAAGTAGTGTAGTGAAAAACATTATCAAGAAAGGAGAGCAAAATTCAGAGTGAGGAGTTTCTTCCCCCTTCATTGCATTTTTGTCCTGACAAGTTGACCTTTCTTTCGATTCTTTTTTAATTCTCAGTGCTTGCTAATGTAAGCATCACACACTAGAAATTAAAATCTAGAGCCTCAATTACAAGTGAGAAAAGAATATTTTAATCCGTAATCAACTTTTGTTTCCATCCATTAGTGATGTGTATTGTATTTACAGTGGACATACTAATATTTAGTAAGTCTACAGAGTCCATGATTAAGATTTTTGTTTATTATTTAAATAACTGAGACAAGCAACAGAAAAGATATTGATGTGCCACATTCACGCACAGAGTTAGCGATGTGAAACTGTAACTATAATTTAAATACATTTTTAATCGCATTATCACAGAAATATGAAAATAAAACCATAGAACTAATTCCTTAAATAAATTAAAATGAAGAGCTGGAAATCGCTTCAGAGATACGATAATAAAATAACCCCATTCTACCATTCCAAGAATAGTGCGTATGAAATAAATGCATGACAAAATATATACAGGTTCATTTGTTGTATATGTCTTCTTAATGACGTGTTTTAAACAAATTTGTTCAAAATTAATTATATTCATATATACATTACTTAAGTGTATCATTGTTCAAAAATAATATTGGCCTGGTAAGACTATGTCACTCTCTATTAAGAGCTTTATCCACAAAAATACAATATTACTGAGAAGACACCAATAGTAAATATATTTCTGCCTTTTCTTCCCCCATTGCTAATCAACCGGAGGCACTCCTGAGCCGACGCAGCTAGTTACCTCTCATAAAAAACCATTCATCAACCCCTTCTTGCTCTCACACATCAAATCTTCTCCTGGATAAAGGGATGCGTAAGGGCTTGGTTGATAGCAATCCTTTTTGATGAGTCTAACATCAAAATCTTCTCAAGCAAATCCTTCAACTGATGAACTTTTCTTAATTGGTCCTCAGGAAGATTCTGATTGCCGATCAGTTCAGCTAATAAGTCTCGTGAAGGATTCAGTGTTGACATTACCACAACTTTTTCCTGTAAGAAAAATGGAAAATAAAATGTCCAAGATTATACATGACCAGAATAATATGAAGCTTCCTGGAAAGATGAATACACAATATACATATATTTATCTTCATTACAGCTTCAAGATCTGAAGTAGGAATTTTTCGCAAGGCTTAATATCAGCTATTCAGGAGTCAATCTGCACATATAAGAAAGACTCCTGTTATGCGTGCTGGCAGATTCAGCTGAATAGACAGTCCATATTGTTTGTAAGAATAAGCTACTAATTACAACAATTTACAGAACAATCTATGTCTTGAGTGCAGGGTGATTGTGGTTTTCAGATGCAAAACAATGGTATTATTAGCCTCTCTTACCACTAATCACAGGAGAAAAAGTTCTGATCCCTTGTGATTGATGGTTCTGACTAAGGAAAGGGAAGTCATGAAAAGCTCCCTAGGCCTTAGAAAGCAAATACCACTGGGGGTTGGAAGAGAATGACTGAGAAGGGAAGGTCATATAGGAGCGATGTAAGATGAGCCTGGCATGCATACCTGAAATCAATGTCAAATTAAGATAGGTCCCTTTTGTTAACAATTCACACTCACATAGTGTAAGCCTGTGGATAAGGGGAAAGGAATGATATAAGGATATCAACAGTTGAGAATGCAGATGTGAAAATGTGATGTGGGCACACTTACAGTATATTATATGCTGCCACCAGCTTCAAATTTCAACATTTCATGCAGCATTTGAAGGGAATTTAGAGTGAAATACCCAGCAGTAACTCAATTTTATTACAAGATGTCTTTACATCTCATCTAATTACTAGTTCATACTCTAAGGTCTGGTTGTATAAAACATTTGATCTAAGTTTAACGAGGAAAAATGGCCACCAGTCAAGTTGAACTTCGATTTTCCGCTTTATAAACACTAATCTAAGATCATCTCTTCTTGATCGAAGTTCAGATTTGACTGCCAAATACTCGTTGGTTAGTCTCCTTGAACCTAGATCATCATCATTCATATTAAACATTGAATTAGACCTGAAGCCTTGAAGAAGTGTTTCCTTGTATCTTATCTGCATAATAATACCATAACAATATCGAGGTGAGTAATAAATATGTAAAATACTAGTATTCAAGTAGTATTGTTAAAGATCGCTGGATACATTTTTTCACACATGAGGTTATTTGTATACCATATAAACAATAGCCTACTGCAATGCAAACACATTGCTAATACCTAGTTTTATAATACTACTTCATTAATGAATTATTTTAATGATTTTTCAAGTTTACACAACAAAGCATGTTTACTTCGCGAGATCGCAATATTATCGACAGTCATGCGGCAAAACAAATTTGTATTTCATTTGTCAACAGTTACGGCCAGCTCAATTCACCATGTAAGTATTATCTAAGGGGCAAAGCAAATTGGTATTTCATTTGTTGACAGTCACGGCCAGATCAATCCCACTGTCTAAGGAAAGGGAAGTCATGAAAAGCTCCCTAGGCCTTAGAAAGCAAATACCACTGGGGGTTGGAAGAGAATGACTGAGAAGGGAAGGTCATATAGGAGCGATGTAAGAGATGAGCATTATCCAACGGGCAAAGCTATTTCGTATTTCATTTCTTTTGCGGTGTTGCAATATCCACTTTTCTGAACTCCAATTACATTTGAACTACACATGTGTAAACCGAGTTCAGTTTTGTAGAATGTGATGAAGTTGTAAACTCAGTTCATTTTCAGAACTAGGTTCTAAATTGATCTCCGGTCAGACGTCTTCATACAACCGAGCCTAAATTGGTTTCTATGTTATATTTCAATTTTTAATGCTCCTCCCCCCCATCTCTCTCTCTCTCAGTCTAGTACTGCATACGAAATACAACACCATAAAATAACCCTTGCAAATACTTGGTTCTAAAACAATCACACACACAGGATAGCATTTGGAAGACTACATAATGGATAGGTAGAGTTTCAGGAAGGAAATCCAAGATCGCAAAACATTTCTAGGACAAGGGAATCTGATCTCAATTTGGTGGTCATAAAATACCAGTCGGAAAAAAAAAAAAAAAGAGCAGAAGAACAATAAGAGAGTGTAGTGATGGGTAGACAGCAAAGAATAAATGAGAATATAAGGGAAAATCTGAACGACCTATATCAGTGTAATTTTAAAGCTTTTCAGTCTGTCAAAAACCCTAATTGTAACACATATAACACTACAACATACCTGTAAAAAAGAAAGGAGAGAACACTAGTAAACAAACAATGATGTTTCATGCTACAAGAACATCCTCAGATTCTAACAAATCACTTTTAACCATGTGTATATATGTACAATATTGTTTACATGGCATAAACTTGTCAATGATTGTGAATTGTTGATGTTATGAATAAGTGAGACAAATTATGATTGTAATAGTCCTTCACTGGTACCTTAGTAACTTTGAGAAAATTTTCTGTGCTTAACCTAAGTGGCTAAACGTCTGTTACTTCTACTATTATTTATAAATTTCATTTTCCGTATTGACAGGTTCAAAGTATAGATAAGAAATGTGTTTTTCCACCAATCAATACACATTATATGCTGCCACCAGCTTCAAATTCCAACATTTCATGCAGCATTTGAAGGGAATTTAGAGTGAAATACCCAGCAGTAACTCAATTTTATTACAAGATGTCTTTACATCTCATCTAATTACTAATTCATACTCTAAGGCCTGATTGTATAAAACATTTGATCCAAGTTTAACGAGGAAAAAAGGCCACCAGTCAAGTTGTTTACATGGCATAAACTTGTCAATGATTGTGAATTGTTGATGTTATGAATAAGTGAGACAAATTATGATTGTAATAGTCCTTCACTGGTACCTTAGTAACTTTGAGAAAATTTTCTGTGCTTAACCTAAGTGGCTAAATGTCTGTATTGATTGGTGGAAAAACACATTTCTTATCTATACTCTGTTACTTCTAGCGGCTACATTTGGACTGAAGCCTTGCTCCAGTAGTGGTTGCTATGTAAGGGCGGCGGGTAAGGGGAATGTTGTAGGCAATAACTCTCTTCAGTTGAGAGCGAAAGCGAAGCAGGGAACTGAGGGGACTGCTGTAGGCAATAACTCTGTTCACTGGAAAAAGGGAGGGGAAGTGTTGCTTGGTCATCTTACAATGTCTTTCTTGTACATTTTGAAGTAAATGCATGATGATAATTATGATGAAATAAAATTGCAGAACTGAAATCAGGAGTAACATGTACAACATTATTTTTTTGTGATAAATAATAACCTACTAAAACATCTCAAGTGGTGAGAGCGCTGCCTAAATTCAGAGAATTTCGTAGAGATAAGAATATTTTAACCCACATTTGAAACGTTTAGCATCAGAGTAGCCTCCTGTAGGATTTATTAAGCGCTAATACAAAGGGTGTGAAATGTTGCTCATTATAGCCCCTTTGTCAGCCCGGTTTATTGACACAGCCAAGAGAGAGGCAACAGCACATTTTAAGCCATCCCTTGTACCTTCCGCATTGTAAATATTTTATTCTAGCTCCAATACTTGCAATAGTATCGCATTTACAAGTATCTGTTAAAATTACATATTGTGCAGTGAACTTCAAGCAAATAATAATTTTATATTTCATCAAGATATTGCCGCAAGCGACAGTTCAACACTAATGACATGGACGTGAAATGATTCCGCAAAATGATGTAAGCAGTATGTTACAGACACCACTGTAACATCGGGCTTGACTTTTATATAGCCCGGCTCCTTGGCTGAATGGTTAGTGCACTGATTTTCAGTTTACAGGGGCCCAGATTTGATTCCTGGCTGATTCCAGAATTTTAATATTAAATGGTTAACTCGCTCGGTTCAGGGACTGGGTGTTTGTGCTGTCCTCAACATTCCTGCAATTCTCACACCACACACAATGCTATCCTGTACCACACGTAGTCTCCTATACACAGCAAATGCCAACTCACCCTTATCACAGGGTATGCCTAACAATAACCACACAAAATTATTTATTATTATTATTGCTTTCATACCATGTAAAGCATAATTTTAAGCAACAATGAAAATACTTTAGGCTGATCTTTTATGTAAATTAAGCAGGGGGGAAAGTCATAGAATCCCCATTTCCAGAGTTTCACCTGTGATTTTTTCAATTCCTCCTCCTCCTCATTATCATCAGTTTCCAGCAGTTGGCCGGGTCTGCTTTTGTGGTTCAACTCGTAAGTCACTAATGGTTTTTTGAATAACTATGATCATCATGCACTGTTTTCAGAACATATGTGGCTCCAAACAAACAAAAAAATGTTATGGGTTTTACATCCTACTAACTACTTTTACATATTTCAGAGATGCCAAAGTGCCGTAAAAGTAGTTAGTGGAATGTAAAGCCAATAATGTTATTATTATAACTCACCCTTTCTGTAACTTTATCAACTTCATGATATAAAAAGTTACAATTGGCATCAAAATGTTGCTCTTTGAATGTTCCTTTTCTTATGAGTTTGTTTGGCATCTTCCCTTTGAGATCCATGAAGAATTTCAACATCTAAAAAAAAGACGAAATTAAGACATTAACTTCCTAGAGATAATACAAAAGATACTCTTAAGTGCTTTTAATTTAAAAATTTCTAAGATACATACCTGATTATTTGTCTTCCCAGAGAACATGATTTTTCCCGTGTAAAGTTCATAAATTGTACAGCCAGCAGACCACATATCTATTCCAAAATCATAAGGAATACCTAAAACTACAAAAAGAAAATAATTACCATGTACATTCTAGGAGAAAAAAAAAAAAAAAAAAAAAAAAAAAAGAAAAAAAGAGAGAGAGAGAGAGAGAGAGAGAGAAACTTTCAGAGCCTTTCTCCACACAGAACATTTGTAGAGAATGTTTCACCAACTAGCAGTTTTTCTCCCAATGATAAAATATGAATTATGGCTATATCAACAAAGTAAAGTGAACAGCTACTTATTTGTAAAATAGTAGTACAATTTTTTTTCTAGTAGTTTAACACTGCACTAACACATCAAAGGTTTTCAGCAATGGAAGGCTGGGAAAGGACTAGAATTGGGAAGGCAGTGGTCGTGGCCTTAAGTTACAGCCCCAGCATTGCCTGGCGTGAAAATGGGAAACTACGGAAAACCATTTTCAGGACCGCCGAAGGGGAGAATTTGAACCCACCATCTCTCAAATTCAAGCTCACAGCTATCGACCCTAACCGCACAGCCAACCCACTCGGTACTCATAGAATAGCTGATCTTCAAGTAAATATAAATAACTAAGATGATACAATTGCTTACATTATCAACCAGTAGAAATTAAGGTTCTAAGGAGCACATAAGAAAGACCAGATGGGGCGAAATAAGAAATGAGGATATATGGGAAAAAGTAGGTGTAATAAGTAAATTGCAAGAAAGAACTGACAGAGCAAAGGTAAGGCGGTGTGGATACCTGATGCGAATAGGAAATGAGAGGATTATGACAAAGGCCTTCGAGAAAATAATTGCTCGAAAGAGAGCTACAGGACAATCTTGAATGAACTGGAGTGACTCTGTAGTGGAAAGTATTCAAGTACAGTGGCCTCAATATAGGAAGATGTCTCGCTCACACATGCATATTGTTTCCCCACCGTGATCTATTCTGACAGTGAGCTATGTACAGGCTCCTTCTAAGTAGATAAGTGAATCAGCGACTACTGGGATACAGTACAAGTGAAAAGAAAATGATGTTGAAATTTAATTATAACGTGAGCACTTAATTGCGCTAACATGATAAAAACTATGACAAATAACAATCTTATTTGATAACCTGTTAGGAGAAGCGTGAGTAAATTTTACCCACCGCAAAATTAATTGATAATGATTCTTGGTTGAAGGATTATTTTGTCTTCTACCCCTTGCTACTTTCCTTAATGAACTGTTCCAAACATTTTTTTATTTTTTTATTTTGCTTTACGTCGCACCGACACAGACAGGTCTTAGGCGACGATCCGGCGATCGTATAGGAAAGGCGTAGGAGTGGGAAGGAAGAGGCCATGGCCTTAATTAAGGTACAGCCCAAGCATTTGCCAGGTGTGAAAATGGGAAATGATGGAAAACCATCCTCAGGACTGTAGTGGGGTTTTCGACCCCTATCTCCCAGATGCAAGCTCACAGCTGCGTGCCCCTAACCGCACAGCCAAAACAGTTGTTATTGCTTGATATTTTACTAGCATTTGTCTTATTCATGCCGGTGACATGTTTGTGTGCTGATGCAAGTCTTGGATAATTTCTACCCAGGGTGTGCGTTAAAGTTGATTACAGTGAGTGAGCTTTAATTGTTTCATTGAGGTGGTTAGAGAAGGTATATGACAGTGTCCGTAGAAACAAGATCTGGGAAGCTATGAGAGTAAAAGCAGTAAATGGGCAGGTAGTGACAAGAGTGAAAAATATGTATGATGGAAGCGGAAACTGCGTTTAAGTCGGAACCAAAAGAACTGGATGGTTTAAGTTAACAAATGGTGTAAAGCAATGAGATGCTCTCTCACCTCTACTATTTATAGTGGTGACAGATGATATAATACCGAAGGTAGCACAGGCCACTTGGGAGAGAAGAATGAAAGCAGCGTTGTTTGCAGATGATTTATCAATATGGAGAAACAGTGAGAGTGAAGTGCAGGAACAGCTAAATGTATGGGAGGAAGTTGTGTCATCTTACAGAATAAAATTCTCAGCCCAAAAGAGTGCAGTGCCAAAACAACATTTCAAAGGAAGAAAATGATGCAGATTTTCAACCCCGGAGATTACCTCCGTGCAAGACTAGTAGTGTAATGAAACTTGCATTACTAGATAAGGGTTAAACAATGAAAGCTAAAGGAAGAAGACTGTAAGCAGAAGTTCCAAGAAGTGATCAAAAACAAGTATCCAATATCTGAATCCACCCGTGGTGATCAGGAATGGAATAATTTTAAAAATAGTTTCATCAGTAGTGCAAAAAAAGTGTATGGAGAAACAAGCAGGAAAATAATGAATAAAATAATGTCCTGGTGGAATGCTGATTGAAAGTAATAGAAAAATTAGATAAGGCCAAAAAAGTGAGGGATGTTGAAAAAGCAAGAAATCGTGACAACAAGCAACTGAAAGATGAGGAGAAAATTCAAAAATAGACCAAGAATTCCAAAATATGAAATCAGAAGTAAAAGGGATTGTGAGAGAAGAGGAGAAGCAGAGGGGTAAATTTACCCAAAAGTTACAGGAAGATGGTAAAGGAAACACAAAGATGCTGTACAGCCTAGTTAAGAATAAGAGATCTGACAAAGAGGACATCAAAGCAATAGAAAGAGTAAATGGGAATATGGTTAGGAGGGAACAAGAGATTAGAAACAAAGTGACAACCTATTTTGATACACTCCTGAATGAGGGAAAGACTACTGAAAAGGTGGAAGAAGGGCTGAAGACAGATAATGTTCCAATTACTTGGTCTGAGGTGGAAATTGCACAAAATTAAAATTAGTCAGCTGGACTTCACCAGAGGAGCAGGTATGCCTAGAGTGCAGTGGCTATACAATACTTTGAGAGCAATATGGTGTGAAAACCAAATTCCAGAGGATAACACAAAAGGTATTATTACCCTACCTTGTAAGACATTACTTTGGGATAACAAGGTGCCAATGAGAACCAAGATGACTTTGTATGTCATGCTTGGCGCCCATTCTCACATACAGTCTAGAAACATATATGCCGAGAGAGAGTTTAGTAAATTGCAGGAATGCAAAATAATGTTTCTACAAATTACCCTCCAAAAAAACACACCAGGGGCCTATTCCACAAAAGTATGGTCTTGTACATTACAAGTTACTAGTGTGCGTTCTTGTAATGTATGGAGTTGTACATTTCTGTTCCACAAAAGATTGAAAGTCTCTTGTACATTACCAGTGAATTGTTACAAGTTTTACAAGTGACGACATATCAATAAACATACTACGTCATAGCATGAATCAGCTGTTTATCTTCGTATTCCATTCGCTGAATTAGGTTATGCCTGCCTCATTTATCGTAATATCGTATTTTAAGGTAACTTATGAAACAAAGATTCAAAGAACTAATATTCCTGTGAATTTCTTAATGCTACGATTTTATTTTTTAGTTTATTTCTTTGATGATAGGAAATTACTCTGTTATTATCACCTATTCTGTTCTTCCGCGATCCTCGCATATGTTTCATGACAGTCTGACATACCTTGGCCTGTCATTTAGGAATCAGATGCCGCTAATAACAATATTCGGCCGCCAAACTTAATTGTTACGAAATTGCAAACTCTGCATGAATTGTTAAAATGATATCAAGAGAAACACTCATTTTGAAGGAAATAGAAAGAAGGAAAGATATTTGTTTCGGTGCATTCAGCGAGAGTCTGAAAAAACAAGACAAAATATATGGTTGGATAGCAATATTTGACTTGGGAAAAGCTCATGGAGCTTTTGAGGGGAAAAGTTGGACGTATTTAAGAGATATTCTGCTCAATGATTCCAGGAATGTCCTTCTTGGAACATGTTTGTTCAGTATTTTCAGGCCAACAAACAAGTTGAGGAAATTTTATATCATTTATTGCAGCTACCACAGACAGAAGATTTTGCCATCCCATGCATATCTGCAATACAATGGTACTGACCACTAATTCCTAGCCAATGTAATGTTGTTAGTAACTATTGTTTAGCAGAGAGAGAGATTTATTTCAGTTCATAGGATGTTTTAACCTATTCCCAATATCTATCAAAAGTTCTTCCACTTGTATTGAGCTTAACCTAAAATGTTCATTGTATTCAAATACAGTGTTAAACTGGAAGTTTATTCTTTTCCTGTACAGACAGTAGTTTTCATTTTCATCACCATCACTACTGCTAGACCACATATTTATGAAAATATATCTGAAATAAGCATATTTAAATAGCACTAGTACATTTATATATTATTGTCCCTTCACTGGTAGAGAATACTTCTCAATTCACTAGTAAGTTACAAGTACTAGTACTTTCGTGGAACACACCCATAAAAATTCACTGGTAATTTGTATGTAAAGTACAACTGTAGAAAATTCTTTTGTGGAACAGATACTCTGGTATTTGTACTAGTTACTAGAGAATTTACTTGTAATGTACAAGACCATACCTTTGTGGAATAGGCCCCAGGACTGTGTAAGGAACAATGACATCAGAATGGAACTAGAAGTGGACTTAACAGAAAAGAGCTAAGGACATCAAGACTAACATGGTATGGACTTGAAAAGCGAATGCCTGGCACAAGGACATCATGTGCAGGCAGAGAAAGAAGGGTTAAAAGAAGGAGGCCAGTGGGAAGACCTAGGAAGATGATGATGCTGCTGCTTGTTTTAAGGGGCCTAACATTGAAGGTCATCGGCCCCAACCTAGGAAAAGATGGCTACACCAGCTGAGAAAGGATGTTGAGAGAAGAGGAGGGAAATGGAAGTCTGTGGTGAGAGAAGAGGCATTTCTGGACAGACAACAACGGCAGAGATTCATTCAAAACCACTCTACGCGGAACACTGGAGGGGTTCTATGATGGTAATGATGATAATGACAATGATTAATTTCTAAAATCTCTAAGTACTTTTGTAGTTATCATATGTTGTAAACGTGGAAACAGTAATGCCATCTTTGAACACACAACACTCTTCTATATGTTGTGGTGTGAATGCAGTTGTAATTGTTATCTATTATTAGTTCGAGGAAACTTCCTGTTTTAACCAAGCAAGTGTCTGTGCGGTTTAGGTTACATAACTATCAGCTTACAATCAGGAGATAGTGGGTTTGAACCCAACTGTCGGCAGCTCTGAAGATGGTTTTCCATGGTTTCCCATTTTCACACCAGGCAAATGCTGGGGCAGTTCCTTAATTAAGGCCACAATTCCTTCATTCCCACTCCTAGCCCTTTCCTATCTCATAGCATCCATAAGATCTGTGTCAGCATGACGAAAAGCAAATTAAAAAAAAAAAGTAACAAATACACTATGTCTTTAACAATAATTTCAAATCTTTTATGAAAAAAAAAAAAAAAACAACAACAAATTCATTCATGGTACAGTAAAACCTGCCTTTAGAGGAACCTTTATGAACTGGAAAACTGTCCGTATCAGAAAATTTTCTCCCGTCCTGTGAATTATGGTTTAATTATTCATTTATGTTTACCTGTACGTAGCGGAAGTTGTCTGATGTGGAAACTGATGGAAATTTTTGTCACTATAAACGTAAAAATATATATAAATTTCCTTCCTAACCCTTTTCAGTACATATGTATTCCAAATTGATCTAAGATGGCCGAGATACTGATTACTACAACGAACTATCAAACAGTATAGTTATGCTGATGTCAGTGCAGAAGATTACATGGACATTGATCTAGAAGTTGAGACAGAAGCGGCATTAGAAAGTATCAAACAGTTCATCACCCATCACCTCCATGAAAAGGAACAGAAATTTATGGCGGTGAAGATAAGAAAGAAGATGAAGAAGAAGAGAGTTTATATAACATGAAGTCCTACTGACATTCCCTATCAGCCATAAAGAATATTCAGTCTATTTTGCTAATGAAAAATGACACAGAATTATCAACATTATTTGCCTAGCCCGTATTTTAAATTCAGAACCATGCTACCAGGGATTGTTGCGTCCAGCATACAATTCTGGAAAGAAGTAAATGACAGTACTGTACAGTATTACTATAGGTGTTATTTCTATAAAACATTCAATAAGTATGCATACTGTACTATTGTGCACTGTGAGGAGGTTCTAAGTAAGAACAGATTTATGTTAGAGCTGATGAACTAGTGTATAGAAGTGTCGTATAAATATACTGCTGGATCTAACGGAGGTATGCACTTATAAATTCTGTGTTATTTTGTAACCACCTTTACGAACCGGAATCCTGCACACAGCGAAAAAAAAATCTGATCCATTGGATATCTGCTGAGGACAGATTTTACTGTATAACAAATTGGTGATGAAGATAAAAGCACTATATAGTCCAGCACGAATGGAAAAAGCAATCGCCGAGCATAAAAAAGAGATACATTAAGTGATCTAACCTTCGAATCATGTTCACAGTTTTCAACAACAACTGTAAATTACAAAATCAAATGTGGATCTTCAGGTAAGCAGTCACAACATTCTTCTCAATTCTGGCATACCATCTCATATTTTATTTTATTGCAAATCACTGTTCAATGTAACCAACAGGCATAATCAGTTATGATGAATGCCAAACCATTCCTACAATTCATGCAATTTCAACAAACAAAGCTTTAAAAAAAAATTGGATTAGCAATGAAAAAGTAATCCTGAGCCCATGGCATCTGTAACTTTGCCAAGTGTAACTGTAAATACGGCATATTACCTTGTTTTGAGAATTTTGAACCCTCAGAAGAATCATTTCATAATTGCAAATCTTGGTTTGAAAATTACCTTGAAATGAAAGGTATAAATAATAATAATAATAATAATAATAATAATAATGAATTACAAATATATATACTGTACCTATTACATGTATGAGAAGCTCTGTATTAGTACTTTTATAATTCTGTTTTTTCTGAATTGATATAGATTTGATGCTGTTGTTATGAAACTTAAAAGTCATCTTTGTAATATACACTTACTGGTGTCCTGAATTTTATAGTAGTTTTTTTGGAAAATATGAAAATTATGGTGCTGTGAAGGATTAGTGACAGTTGCTATGGTTATTATAAACAAGTCTTTTATATTCTTTGAAGATTGAAGTTTCTTTATACGGTGAATATTTTAAAATTATGATATTTTATACACTTTATATGTATTTTATCTATATCATGAAGAACTTGGCATATTACCTATTTGTTATTGTTCTGTATATTATCTAAAATTAACTTTATGTGGAATACATAACCTCTCCTGGCATTGAAAAGGACAGTGAAATGGACAAAGATTGGAAGAAGAAAAATACTTTTAGATGTGCTACCTGGAATGTACAAGGTATCTCACACAAAGATGACCAGCTGGACGACATTCTCGCAAAAAAAGACATTTTAATTGCGGCAATTTCAGAAACAAAAAGAAAGCTTCAGGGATCAAAAGAGACAGTAAATTATTTACAGTTTTACAGTGGGGTTGACAGAGATACTAGAGCACAGGCGGGTGTACTGCTCATGGTACACAAAAGATTAAGATCAACAATTGATAACTACACTTTTTGGAATGAAAGGATTATCCAATTAAGACTAAAACTATTCAGGGGTTATCTTACAGTTATAGGGGTATACGCTCCAGTGGAGGGCAATACAAACGAAAGTGATGGGTTCTATAATGATCTGCAAAAGATAGTCAATAAAATTAACAAACAAGATATGCTACTATTACTGGGAGACTTCAATGCCAGAGTTGGTAATGAGAAAATTCAGAATCACATCGGAATCCACGGAGAAACAACCCGTAATAACAATGGAACGAAATTAATAGATTTCACTGTCTTCAATCAGTTAAAGATTATGAACACAATGTTCCCACACAAGGACACCCACAAGTATACGTGGTCTGCACGAAATCAGAAATCGATTATAGATTATATAATTTGTAATAGTAAATCGGCAGATTTAGTCTTGGATACAAGAGTCTATCGAGGCCCTGAATTGGAAACTGATCACTATCTATTAGTAGCACCTATTCGTCTGAGGCCTAGATGGTATAAAAGAAACACACAAACAACACAAGAAATTAAAACTTCTTATAAGGTTAACCTATTAAGAGACCCCAGTATAAAATGGCTGTACCAGAACAGACTTAACGAACTTACACAGATGACACCAGTTAGTGACAATGTGGAAATGGAGTGGTCTAATTTGTGTTCAATTTTAAAGCAGTCTGCTTTTGAGAGTTTGGGAGTTAAGAAAAAATGGCAGAGGAAAAAGGGTTTAAGAATCTGGGATGAAGAGATTGAAAAGGTTATTTCAGACAAAAGAAATGCTTATAAAAAATTTTTGTCAACTGGCAAATTAGAAGATAAAATAGAGTATCACCACAAGAGAGCAATAGCAAAAAGGGAAGTGCGAAAAAAGCACAGAAAGAGTTGGGAAAACTTTGTTTCACAACTGGAGACTGATATAACAAGACCACAACCACAGACCTATAAAATACTCAAGAAACTAAATAATGATGTAAAAGAAGACATACGCATTAATGCAATACCTCTAACGGAGTGGCTCATTTATTTTTGGAACCTTTGGAGAGGTTCAAATATTGAGCCATTTCTTCTGCCAACATCTCTTAACAAGTCTTCGGAAATCATTACACTCGAAGAACTGGAGCTAATACTCAGAAAACTTAGAAATGGAAAAGCATCTGGAGAAGATTCAATAAATGCAGAATTATTCAAGTATTCCAGTGACACCTTCAAGCAAAGATTTCTCAAATTCATCAATTTAATTTGGAATGGCAACAGACCACCAGAGAATTGGCAAAAAGCTATAGTTATTCCTCTTCATAAGAAGGGCAGTGTGAAAGATTGTGGAAATTACAGAGGGATAAGTATACTCAACTCAGGTTACAAAATTTACTCAAATATTGTCAGAGAAAAATTGTTCAGGTATTATGAAAATGTGATTGGAAATGAACAACATGGATTTCGAAAGGGACGCTCATGTGCTGATGCTTACTTTACCTTGAAAATCTTAGTCGAAAAACGCAGGGAATTTAACTTGGAAACTCACATAGCATTTGTTGATTTTAAGAAAGCCTTTGACCTAGTTAATAGGAACAGACTTCTTAATATCTTAGCAGAAGATAATGTCCCACAACAGTTAATGGATAACATATACAACATGTACAGTGACAACCTTATTGCAATAAAGTTAGGTAATCATCAGACTGAATGGAAACCGATCAGCAGAGGTGTGAGACAAGGTTGTGGACTTTCTCCTTTGTTGTTCATAATCTATATGAACAACATAATACAGGAATGGAGACATGAAAAGCATGGATCAATCCCAGTCAGCAGATATCTCACACATCTAGATGCCATACTCTTTGCTGATGATGTTGCATTGGTAGCATCATCAGAAGATGATCTTCAGTGGTCAGTATTTAATCTCCAGAAAGTCTCTTCAAAATTCGACATGATCATTTCACCACAAAAGAGCAAAATAATGGCCTTTAAGGGGAAGGACCCTATTCCAAGTAAAATCTGTTTAGATAATAAAATTTTGGAAAGAGTCAACGAATTCAATTATCTGGGATACAATTTATCTTACCAAGGGGAAATTGATATCTCTGCAAAAATAACCAAATTTACCAGAACAACAGGAATCATAAATCATATCATGAAGCCATCTCTTGTCCAAAAACACACTCGCTTACGTCTTTATAACACTTTAGCCAGACCAACGCTTTGCTACGGCAGTGAGGCATGGACAATAAGAACTCAAGACATTTCCAGAATTACAGCACGTGAAATGACATTCATGCGCAGAACAGCAGGCTATACGAAATGGGATCGTATAAGAAATGAAGATGTGCTTAAGGGACTGAATGTGAAATCAGTAATCAATTACATCTATGATTACCAAGAAAACTGGAAACGTCATGTTCAAAGGATGGAATCTGGAAGACTACCAAAGGAGATCCTACGCTATCAACCAACAGGACAGAGATCTATAGGACGTCCAATGAAGCGATGGAAAGAAAATGCAAGACCATAACAGGCCACATGGCCCAGTACTTGGAAGGATGATGATGATGATTATGACATAACCTCTCCTGCCCAAACGCCAACCTCACCTTCCCGAGATGAAAAACCTGTTCCCAGCCCTGTTGACAGAGTCACGGCGGTATAACCGTTACATCCATTATGGAGGAAATGCTGTGATTTCAGCTAGTCCATTAGCTGAGAGGTGGCAGCCCCACCAATGGTCTTACTTCCTTCAGGCTAGCAACCCGTCGGAAGGACATTTGATTGCTTTCAAGTCTTGCAAAAAGTAAAATGCAAGACCGTAACGGGTCACATGGCCCAATACTTGGAAGGAAGATGATGATGATAATAATAATAATAATAATAATAATAATAATAATAATAATAATAATAATAATACCCGTGTGGGGATTTACCGGTTACCTCCATCGGGCGCGTCCCATTGGAATTGGGGAAGCTCGCTGGCTCTGCCGCCAGCAGAGTCAGAGGGTAGTAGGGAAATAAAATACCACCATGAAAAAAAAACTGGTCCCTTGCCAGGGTTACGGCGAAGACTGGTAAATGACCAGAAGCCAGAAAACATCTTGAGGCAACCTCTAGGGCTAACAACCCTAGTTGTAAAAGGATGGGTACCCGTCCAAAGCAAAGTCAAGTCAAAAAGCATGATGGCACAACATTTTAAGAAACATACCCCAGGGGGTAAATCTTCGGATAAATCCCTCGTCGTGAACGCCACGGGGCACGAGTCTCGTTCGGATTCTGGGGGAGATGATATAGATGTTGATTTGCATAGGGAAAACTTCGGCAAAGGGTCGAGGAGTTACAGGAGAAGGCTAGACCAAATGACTGTGACTTTAACAACGCCAAAAGTCTCCTTGCACTACTAGCCATGCGTCTTGGTGGGTGTGCTAGGTGCCAACTGATGAGCCCGGCCTAGCACACGGGGGCGAAACGCAGGCAACCAGGAGTGAGTTAGCTGGAAGATTTGTAATGTCCAATAACAGACTATTTATATTGGTATTCTGGGGGAGACTCGACATCATGCAAGAGACGAGTCGGAGCGTCTCGGTGTACCCCCGAAGAGTCAAAAACTCAGGCCAAAATTTAAAACCTTTCTAGCAACTTTCAACATAAACTCACTTACACAAACTGGCAAGCTGAAAACCCTCACCAAAGCTCTTCACGAAAATCAGATATCCATAATGGCCCTGCAGGAAACAAGGTACCCAGATGAAGAGATTTTTGAATCCAAAGAGATTTTTGAATCCGAAGGCTACCGATTTTTCAAGAGCAAAGCGCAAAGAGGAATCCTCAATGGAGCTGTGATGCTTGGAACCGCGTTTGCTGTTAGAACCAATCGGTTGCAAATTTCGAACCTGTGAATGACAGATTGTCTATACTCACAATTAAATGCGCAAACAAAACCTATGTTCTAGTTAACGCACATGCTCCTACAAACGATAAGAACAAGTCTGATCCAGACGAAGTTGATAATTTCTGGGATCTACTGGATGAAAAATTAAACAAAATCCCCAAACACCATGTCAAGCTTCTTTTGGGCTACTTCAATGCCCAACTAGGTCGTGAACAGAAGTACAACAAAGTTATAGGAAATTACCCTGCTCACAAAAGAACCAATCCCAACGGCAAAAGACTGGTGTCCATTTGCGAAAATCACAACCTGCAGGTCATGTCGACCCACTTTCGCCATCTACCCAGAAAGCAAATGACTTGGCGTTCTCCCGTTCAAGCTCTCGGAGAGTTCAAAATTGATCATGTTGCAATCTCCAGGCGAAACAGCCCTGAGATTATGAATGTCAAGGTAAAGAAAGGCATCAATGTGGCCTCAGATCATTATGTCTCTTATCAAATTCAAACCAATTCCCGCAAACACAAGGAAGACAACCAAACAGATCACACGCTTCGACAATGATAAACTTCGGCAAAGGGTCGAGGAGTTACAGGAGAAGGCTAGACCAAATTACTATGACTTTAACAACGCCAAAAGTCTCCTTGTTGAGGCCGCCAAAGACGTTGCAGAAATCAAGAGAAGCAAAAAGCATGCCTGGTGGAATGGTACCTGCGAATCAGTCCTCCAAGAAAGACTCAATGCGTGGAAACAGTACTACTCTACGAAATCAGAAAATGATTCGGAAACCTACAAAACCCAACGTGCCCAAGCAGCTAGGGTGTTCAGAACTGAGAAACGTAAATACGAAAAATCTCTCATTGAAAAGATAGAACAAAACTTTAGGAAGAATGAAAGCAGAGAGTACTACAGAGCCTTCAAACGCAAACTCGCTGGCTATAAACCACCATCTCTATGCTTTGAGCGAAAGGACGGCACACTGGCGACGTAAAATGAAGAAAATTGCAGCATTCTGGCAGATTACTTCAAGAATTTACTTAATTGCTCTAAACCGCAAAGAGCCATTGAGACCAAGGAACCCTTACTCAGGTACCCAGATTCCAGACCACCCGACAGAGATGAAATCAAGCGCCACATTGCCCGTCTCAAAAATAACAAAGCGCCGGGGGAAGACTCAGTAGTAGCAGAACTATGGAAATAAGCTGCAGAGGAATCACTTGATATCTTGCAAAAGCAAATAGAAGAAATTTGGAACAAGAAGACCCTACCCGAAGATTGGAAAATAGCTTTGATCCATCCATTACACAAAAAAGGCAGCATGAAGAACATCAACAACTACAGAGGAATATCTTTGCTACCCGTGACTTACAAAATTCTATCACTTGCCATCCTGGAGCGTTTGGAAGCACAAGTCGAACATCAAATAGGTGAATACCAAGGAGGGTTCAGAAAAGGTCGCTCAACAGCTGAACAGATCCAAAATCTCAAAACGATCATCAGATATTGTGCACTAAGGTCCAAGCAGTATGTGTCTGTCTTTGTGGACTTTAAGAAAGCGTACGACTCCATTGACCGGGAAGTCCTGCTAAACATCTTAAATGAATTTGGAGTTGATTTGAAACTGCTGGCATTAATTAGAGCCACCCTGACCGATACAAAATCCAAGGTGAAGTTCCACGGATGTCTCGCGCATTCCTTTGACATCAAAACAGGAGTCTGACAAGGTGATGGGCTATCCCCGATACTCTTCAACCGTGTTCTTGAAAAGATCATCAGAACCTGGCGGGTGAGATTACAGGAAACCAACTACAGTCCATTGAGAATAGGAACCAAATCCAAGGGGATCGCAACAGACTGCTTAGCATTTGCCGATGATATTGCTGTTCTCTCAAACGACATAGAAACCGCTAGAGCTCAAGTTGAAATTTTAAAGGAAATTGCCGAACAACTGGTTTGCAGATATCGTTTGAGAAAACAGAAGTAATGACTAACATCAAAGAGGCTCCACCAAAACTCCATACAAAATATGGGGACATCACCCGAGTAGACAAATTCAAATACCTGGGTGAGATCATCATGAAAAATGGACTGGACAAAGAAGCACTTCAGGAGCGAGTACGCAAACTGGAAATAGCCTACCAAACATCCCGCACAATCTACAACAAAAAATGCCTTTCCCAAAACACCAAGATACGTCACTATGAAACAGTTCTGAAGCCAGTAGTTCTATATGCAGCCGAAACCCTGTCTCTAAATGCCAACAAAGGACTCCTTGAAGAACTGGAGAAAAGAGAACGCAAAATTGTGAGAGGAATCTTGGGATCAAAGTACAGAAATGGAATCCATCAAAAGAGATCCAACAAGGAAGTCTACAGAAAAATAGAGGAAATTACCGACACAATCAGAAAAAGACGGGCACGATTTTACGGTCATCTGAAAAGAATGGACGAAAGAAAGTTAACTAAAGAAATATTTCACTTTTTTGATTCAAACCCCTAAACCACAATTCCCTGGTTTAGAAATACCAAAGAAGACCTGCAAACGCTACATATCTCAGCTGAGGACGCCCTTAACAGAGATCTCTTCCGCAAGAAAATATTGACGAACGGTCTAAACCGAGACGAGCAACCGAAGAGAAGACACGGTGCCCCTTGGACAGAGGAGCGTAAGCAGGCACACTCACAAAGAATGAGGGAAATTTGGGCTCTAAAGAAGGCCAAGTTCAGTGTCAAATGCAGCAAGACTTAACGTGGTCCTTGATGGCCCCAGCAAATTATATAATAATAATAATAATAATAATAATAATTGTACCGGGCGGTACACCTCTACTCTGTTTATTTAAAAGTTGCGCCAGTTGAAACTCCTCTTCTGGAGGAAGGTTGAACTTTATCTATTCTATTAATTCTCTACTTTCTCAGAAGATGTCACCACGTGGAAAATTTTGAGTTTGTGAACTGTGTCACTTTTGATGTGTTTTTGTTTCGCTTGAAGTAAGAAGTGTGAACTTTCTCTTCTAGAGGACACTACTGAAGATCAACAATAGTGCGACCTAGTGCGGAGTTAAAGAACTATTTTGTTGGAGAAATTTTTATTTCAAAAGTTTGTTTCTTGTTAAATTTCTTTCTGTTATCGTTTAAGTTGGCTGTATACCCCTCTTTTTCCCCTTATTTTGGATCTAGCCAATCCCGAATTTCTTTAATTAATTTTCCACCAATAATGTGTTTCTTTTTCCTCTATGTAGGGGTTTCTTTTCCCGAACCAATAAAAATTTTGTGGGAGGGTGTTTTCTTTCCCCTAACGCCTAGAATCTTCCGCGAGACGATATAAACTGCTGATTTTAGGGTCTCCAGGCCACTTCTGTTCCATCTTTCAGTGTATTAAGTACATTGCAGGAGGCGGGAAGCGCCTCTTTCCTCGGCAGCGATCTACTACCAGGTAATGGCCTATTAATATCTTCTTTTCTTGCTAGGTCGGCAGTTTAACTCTCGCGGCGGGTTCGAAGCGTTTTCCATCATGTAACCTTTTCCTAAAATGTAACTACTCTTTTCTTCTTTTCTTGTAAAGTTACATATTGGGATAGAGAGTGCTAACCCTCTCGAGCTCCCACTCACATTTGTTTTGAGGTGAACTTATTTTCTCAAACTTTTCTTCGTTTATGTAATGTAAAGTGTTCTTCTCTAAGTCACCTCTGTAGTATGGGATTAGCCCTTGCGTTAGTGGCCCAGAGCCAGATTAGGTTTTAAAAGCAAAGTGTATTAGGAGTGCAAGTTCGCCTCCTCTCAAGTTGTATTTTAGAGGTCATGTATTAATCTTTTCTCACCTAATAGACCTCAGTAGGTTGGGTATTTTACCCCTGTGTATATGTCCTTTGAGGACGACTTGAAAGTTGAGTTTGGTGTGGCCTGGGAGAGGCTTAACTTTAAGAGCGAGTGGCTCTTTTCTAAAACTGAGAGTTGTATGCCTCGAGGAGGCTTTGCTGTGTAATTTGGAGCAAGGGCTCCAGGGTTTGAGTGGGGTCTTCTGCCCCTTTTGTTGAAATTGGTATATCGTAAAGTTGAGCTAGTTGCTCAAGAATTGTGTTTTCAGGGCTCGAAGCCCAAATTCTTTAATCCCTGTAATTGTACATTTCAAGTTGTATTTCGGCTACTAAGTACCTGTTCTATTTGTTGTTACCTAATTTTGAAAAGAAAATATAACCTTGTTAAATTTTAAAATTTAATTTCTCTTTAGTAGCTTGAGACCTATTCACCACCCAGCACCTTCTTTCATGCTTAACTACCACAAAAACTCGGTAACAATAATAATAATAAATTAATTAATAAATAGAGAAATGTACACTCAAGTTTGAGTATTAAATAAATTTCACATTTCAGTCTTTGCTATAGTCTGTAATTGTCCTGGTTCTTTTCGTGCATGTTATGATGTGATGTCTACTACACTTCTGTCCACACAAAGTGCACTTACAATCTTCGTCTGGCTCATGGAACTTCTGGTTTACGGATATCTTGTGGTGAAACCCATGTATGGAGAGTTGTGTTATCACGTGGCGCTGTGTGTTGCACACTCTAGTCCATCTATCGTCTGTCATCGCTGGTGAGGCGTAGAAGTCGAGGTCGATTTCACTTTTCTTCCTTTTGTCGATGTTTACTAGTGCCCTGCTTGCTTCCATTGATTGTAGGTAGAATTGTGATCGTATGCCTTCTATGAAATACGTCTCCCGCATCATTTCGTATACCATCCGGGATGGCGCTGTCTTTCCAACTCTGGTAATCCTCTTCATGAACATTGCTTTTATTCTTTCTATTCTCATCAGGTCTCCGATCTTCAGCTTTTCCCACATGATCTCAATTCCATATGTTATCACTGGCGCTACTGTTGTCTTGAAAAGTCTCATCGCCGTGCTGATTGATAGGTTTGAAATGTTTGGGATGCTGGATGAGGCTCTGATTGCTGCTGCCGTTCTTTCTTGAATATGTATATCAAAGGACACCGCCGCTGTCTGTAGTGTTATTCCCAAATATTTGTAATTTCGTACCTTTTGTAATGGCCTTTGGTGTAATGTTATGTTGTCTTTGGGCGTTGATTTCCCACCTTTTCTGAAGGTCATTTGTACTGTCTTTTCTTCATTTAACTGTAGGCTGTTTTCCTCCGCCCAGGTCTCTAGTCTGCGGACTGCCCTTGCACCTCCTCCTTTTCTTTCGCTCCGATCAGCATGTCATCTGCGTATAGGATCAGCTCTGCTTTTGATCCTTCCACTACTATGCAGTTCACATCTGCTGTATAAATGTTGAAAAGTGTGGGACTCATGGAATCCCCTTGCATAACTCCGCTCGTCTGCATTATGTCTTCAGAAATTTCTACATTGTTGTTTATTCGGATTATGTTCCTCTGTAGACATGCTTCAACTATTCTCACTAGTGGGTCTCTCTCCCCGATTGTCAATTTAATTTTCTCGATTAGCTTTCGCCTTACATAGATTCACAATTAAGTATTTATTTTCCACCTAGTCGATACAATGATTGCTTAAGGCAATTTTTAATGGTCAAAAGTGGTACATGTTTAGTATATTATCAACATCTTCAGCCACATAACACTGTTTAGATGAAAAATGTATAAAATTGACAAAGTAATGCTTTAGAGGAAATACTGCGTGATATTTCCCTCCTTTGTGTCTTAAGGCTTCTTCTACCTGATTTATTAGGTATTTCACTGCCTGGACCGTGCTCCTGCCTTTCATAAAACCGAATTGATTTTCTGCAATGTACCTACTGAAGGCTTCTAGTAATCTTTCATTTAGTATCTTCGTGAAAACTTTAAAGGATGCATTTTCTAGTGCTACTCCTCTAAATGAGTCTAGTGATGTTCTGCTCCCTTTTCCTTTGAACAGTATCTTTAGAGTCGTTGTGTTCCATCCCTCTGGTATTTTCCCAGTCTGTATACTGAACCCGAATGGTTCATGTCACTGGCATAGAATGTTGTAAATTATAGAAAGTTACGGGGAGAATGGAGTACAGTTACGCGAGAGGCCAGATATGTGTTGCAATTCCGCTTGCCTAAGCTTGAAGCTAGAGTCCACGTGTCAGGGTCATTTGATGGCGTAATATCGAAGGAATGGAATATTCCACGCTAGAGTGAGAGAGGTGTATGATCGAGGTACTTACATTTTAAGTTGGCAGGACTTCTGAGTAGCGAATCAGAGCAGAGCACGCCTGAGGTGATGGGGGAAAATAAATATGGACGCCCGCACGAAAGCCCTCCGATATTGACAAATCAACCGAGGGACAATGTAGAATAAATTTCAGGCTCTTACATAGATGAGAATTTAAGACGATATTTTCCTAATGAACTATCGCGACTAATAAATGTACAGTAGCTATATACTGTACCCGGATGAGATAGGCCCTAGTTTTCATGATTTAATTTTTATAAGATGAATGCAAATATATAGGAATATTAAATTGAATACAGTGTCAGTTTTGTGTGGACGGAAGGATTTCAACATATCGCGACAGTCCGTCGCCACAGTTAAGCTTGTCGTTATGGGGAGAATGTTTCTTGGTCAGAAGCTAAGAGGATTAAATCTAGAGCTCACAACAACAGAAGTAATGTCTACAAGGAAGAGAAAGAGTATGTATTTCGGAACAAGGGCGAGCCAGGTGTCTCACTGATACCGAGAATATGACGTACCAGTATTTTCCCACGCCTCGAGGCATTTTGTGTTGTCAAGTTGCAAGGAAGAAATTTTAAACTAACCGATGCGGTGTTGACCAATGGGAAAATTTATCATAGGCCCGCAGATAAACCAACAGAAGAGAAACTCAGAGTGAACTCCAGTTAGCTTCTCCGATAACAATAATTAAATTATTCCAACCACATAATTGAATAGAGGGGATTTTTGTAATATCATTCCCATGTTGATTAATAGTAATTATAATAAATTAAAGTAATGAATTCTTGGAAATGACCCACGCTATCTTGCCATTGGTCAAGAAGAGCACGCCATCAGGGACGCCGATTTAGCACGCGAAAGGTGGAGGACAGGAATTAAGTGATATTTCCATGATCACCGAACGATATGAGTTCAGAATACGACACATGAGAGTGTATCGCAAGTTTATTAAGTGGGATAGTGGTGGTGGTGGTGATTATTGTTTTAAGAGGAAGTACAACTAGGCAACCATCCTCAATATAACACTAATCAGAGGGAAACATGGAAGGGATCCGACACTTCGAAAAATGAAGATATCGGCCAAAGGAAGACAAGGGCCACGAAGGGCGTGAAAATGAAAGACTCCCTAGCCCTCGCAAACCTAATAGCATCGGGGTCGGAAAAGAACAAGGGTTGACCAAGAGAGGTCGGATAGAATAGATGAAAGTGAGGAGCCTGGCACAAGTAAGTGGAAGCAATGCCACGACTCAGCTGAGGGTCCCGTGGTCGCCAACCCACGCTCCAAAGTTCAGAGCCCCTGGGGCCCCTTTTAGTCGCCTCTTACGACAGGCAGGGATACCGTGGGTGTTATTCTACCGCCCCCACCCACAGGGGGATATTAAGTGGGATAAATCCACATCCACCTGCATATGCCGATTTAGGATAACCAACCCCCCTCCTCATGAGATGACCGCGGATGACCTCGGCGGGAAACCATATCGTCCATAAATAACCAGTAGTGGGACCTCACATCACCCAGTCGTTACCAGTCACCAGTTGTGACCGGTCGAGCTTCACATCAACCCGTCGTTTGAAATAATTTGTTACGCTGACACGGTGACTCTGTAATTCGGTACCAGAAAACTCATTATAGATTCTGTTAGAGTGAAAGTACGTTAGTAGTCATGAAGGTGAAGACGAACAGTGATAATAATTCAGTATATCGAGTGTAAATTATCAGTATCACAGCATGTGAAATTAATACATTTCTCAACATTTCATGTGTTGGAATATAAAGGATCGACAGGAACGCCGATAATACTTTTTGAAGGCAGTGTTCAGAGCCTGAAATAAATGTTTCATGATAGACGGTGTAACAATTACTGTAGCAGGGAACTGTAGGAGCGAGGCAATCGCAGGACGGCATCGTATACTTCAGGAAGTGCGGATTGAAGAACGCGATACGCGCCGGTTCGAATGAAACGACACTTCGTCGTAATGTGTCACGACGTGTGATTCGGGCTAAAGGAAGAATAATTGTGCAAATGTAATGGGTTTAGAGGCACCTATAAGTGTTTTTTGTATAAATTAATGTAAATTCTGTAAGGAAGGTATTAATCATGGGTAGTCACCCAAAAGTGTTTTATTGTGTTAAATTTATAAAGTGCGATATGATGGACGAGTAAATTACCATGGGGCCGGGAGGCATCTCATCCGCTACGAGACAATGGAATTCTACATAGGAATGAGTACACAATTTTAGTATTTGGCGATGTTATCGCGACTAAATGGGGTTCAATGTAAATTAAGTATGGTTATTTAACATGGTCCGCCTCCCGAATCCATGATTTTAATTTTTTTGTTAGACGGACGAACTAATTTATTTTAACGTAATAATGGGTTAGATTAATTAATTTGAGTATTTGTTTGTTGTATATAATGTAAATATGGGATATATTTCTTTCAATTAATGCATGCTGTTTGTAATACTTTGATTTAAGTTCATTTCAAGTGTTAAATTCCTCTTTGTGCTAACCCATTTATTTGAATTCAATCACTGCAGTGATTATTTGTATTTTAGTTAGGAATATTTTCTACCAGACAGCCAGATTATGAAAGTGCCAGAGTATGTAAAATTTGTGTTGTGTACGGAAGGTCATTAAAATTAAAAAAAAAATTAAAAATAATGTTCTATCTGCTTTGGGCATTCATAAGTTCTATATAATAATAATAATAATAATAATAATAATAATAATAATAATGCTCGGTGTGTCTGCGAGAAAGAAATAATAATAATGTTTGTGAGTTGGCAAAGGAAAGTAAATTAATAATAATAATAATATTTTGTGCGTTTGCAAGTTAAAGTATAATAATAATAATGACAGTGCTTCGTGAGTTAGCCAGTGCAAATAATAATCAACGTGGAGATGACATGTAGCGTTAAAGACTTTAATTCACGTAGTCAGTTTGATTTTATGTAAATTGTTGATTTCACGTTTTTGGACTTTATCTTAACCATTAAAATTTGTTTAAAAGCGATAGAGGCATGTGAATTAGAATGGTCACATATGTTAAAAGCCCAGAGTGGTTTGAGCCCATATTTAGAGTTGGAAGTCATGAGGGACGAATATTTGGCGTGAAATAAATTGAGCCGTATTGTTTGTAATGATGAAATAGATGAATCTCAAGGCCTAAGATGATATAAAATGCATATTCCGGTGTTATTAGTGGCAGAATCCACGCACCGAGGATTAATTTACGAATTAAATGTTTGAAGAGTTCCAATAAAAGGAAATGGACTGCAAATTGGAAGGAATAGTTTAGCAATCGCCGGCATTGGAGGTATTTGCCCAGCCGCGATGTGCCATAGGTTGTGAGATGTGTCTTGGGAGAACGTGTGTCCCCATATAAATTAACGGCGGTACGAAACTGAAGGTACGGTCCCGAATACCGTGTTGTCCCGACCGATATAAAGCAGATCTTAGTGGTTCATAACAGGATTTAACATATGAGACTAAATTCTAAAGAATTGAAATTAAAATATCATCTTTCCAATTTTAATAATAATAATAATAATAATAATAATAATAATAATAATAATAATAATAATAATAATAATAAATAATAATAATAATAATAATAATAATAATAATAATAATAATAATAATAATAATAATAATAATCATACTCCAAGTGAATCTTGACTTAAATCAATTGCTTAGTGCAAAGTAGACTGAAATTGTAAAGGTTTATGCATTTAACCATAAATATCGCTAACGGTAGTGTAAACGTGAAATTAGGATACTATAATAATAATAATAATAATAATAATAATAATAATAATAATAATAATAATAATGTGAAGAGGAATAATAATAATAGGAAGGATTTATTAGATTCAATTTGAGAATAATTATGGTGAGATCAATGTAGATATTAAATCCATGATGAATAAGTGATGTGAAAATAATAATCTTCACTAATAATAATAATAATAATAATAATAATAATAATAATAATAATAATAATAATAATAATAATGAAAAGTTGAAGATGCAGAAGATGAAGAACTTGCAATAGTATTTTGAGAATAATAATTATGATGAAAGGAAGTTAAGATATTTAATGGGCGATGATTCATTGTTACGAATATAATAATAATAATAATAATAATAATAATATTAATAATAAGAAGAATATTTTATTAGGAAGCTGATCATTAACTTGTGCGGATAAATTACGAGGAAGAACGACCCTTCGTTTGAAACGTCGGCAAGGGTTGGCATATAATCCAGATGACAAATGATAATAATCAAATATAGGATTATAATTGAAATTAATGATAATAATAAATTAATTGATGGTAATCAAAGAATATAATAATGATCAGATATAGAATGATAATTATATTATTTAATAATCATAGGAGGATATGATAGGGACAGTCGTCATGTGTCGAACTGCTCAGAACCAGATTTTGGGTTTTCACGGGGGAGACTGTTAGCGGTAGATGCGAAGATAACCCACGGACGGCACATGTCTTCATTGTCAGAGCATAGTAATGAACCTTTCCGTACATCTTGTCGTATTGACAAGTGTAAATATTGAGATAGGCTTTGAGTTAATGAACTCTACCTGGCGTGTTTGTGAATCTGGAAATAATAGGCTAGAGTTTGTCCGTACTATAAATTCCCGTTTTTCGAGGCGATAACATTTCCACGGTGGGTGTCCGGCTCACCAGAAGGTACATACCGGAAGTGTCTCATGTCCAAACAGAACGAGGAGATAACAGTAAAATGTTACTGTCATGCCTTCGTCTCTGAAAGAAGATCTCCAGCGATGAAACGTCCACTCATACGGATGTGAATTCGACCCCCAGTAACCAATTGGGGCGAATTCACCAAATGTTTTACACTACCAGAGTAGTGAGGTAAATTCAAGTAGTATGTCATTTAATTCTCAGGATGGAAGTGTCCCAATGTAATAATTGTAATCATGTGTAGTTTGCAAAATAAGTGAATAAATTGCTCCTCATTGCAATTTCAATAGGAAACAGTTTCCATATCTTTTTATTGTAGTTAGTTAATTATGCCCATGGAATTTAAGTTGTCACTTCCCAGTCGTATTGTGGAGTCAAATTTGTATCCATGAATGAGTCGTCCCCCGTTACCTTAATTTGCATGCCCCGTTCATCCCTGTGTTCATATGATGCGCCGATATATAATTAGATTTTCTTAAGATTTATTTTTTATCTTTTTTGAACTGATCACCCCTGAGATTAATGCTAGTCTGGGACACAGGAAGTGAGCGGGTGCAGTACGATGGGATACTGCACCACTGATGAGGGGATTCCCTGAGCTCTCTACCAGGAGGCCGGCATGCAGGAAGAAGCCACGTGCTGTTCGGAAGAGACACACTGCTGCGTGATTCGGGACGAGTCGGACGGAAGGCGCATGGTGGTCGCTGTAGAACAAAAATCTTGAGCATTTCTTAGCCTAATAACTTTAACTAATGATAAAATATAACTGGATCCAATTGATTTCATTTTCACTTAGATACTGGTAGTGGAAATAGTATAGAATTTGGAAAGATAGTCTCACAATATCAACTTTTGATGATGCAGTAAAGACCGGAACAATATTGAGATATGGGACGCTTTGCAAGTGCCACGTGTTGAGAATCGCAGAGTATAGCAGAGACAGAATACTTTATTGTGTGAATAAGTGTTTAATGTGTACTTATAAGTAATTCATGTATATGTTTTGTGTATTTTTTTTAGTGTGATAATGCGTGTGAAGCCGTGTGAAATGTTAAAGCCAGCAAGAGTGAAGAACATAGGTATCGAGAAAGGCATTGGTGCACATGTTAATGCCACCAATATGATGGAATAAACCACATCATGAGGCTGACCTGAGGTCGAGGTGCTGTGTAGCCGAACGTGGGACGTCACCGAACTCGATAAGTACCCCTGATTCATTATTTCACTTATGCACTGTTTGCTGTTAACTTATAAATAATTTTCTTGTATGAAAGTCCACTTTATATTTCTTTTACTGTAGCAAGGCTAGTTAGCTGTAGGGAGTAACTTTCTATACTGATGCCTTGGGGGAGTGATTTATGTAGAATAAGAAGCGTTTGTTGAATATGATCTTCTTGAATAATAAGATAATATGTGTGGAAATACGATCTTCTATAGTAATAAGATACGTGTGTGGAAATATGATTTTTATAGTGTGTGATCTTCTGATACGATATCCGTGTGTGTGTAAATATTTTAAGTAGTATAGATGGCAATCAGTATGTGTGTTATAGTCATGGGAATAGGATAGGATAGTGTGGCATGTTGAATGATATTAAGTTAAGATCATCGAGAGAAAATTCATTGACATCGTGCAGATATGAACCATTGGCCATCCATGCACATCACAGTGAAATTTTAGAGTTTATTTCATCAGTAAGTAACATGTGTTTTTAACCAGTAGAAGAAAATGTGCTGTAAGGGAATAGATATTCTGTTATATAATTCACTTGAGTTTTAGTGAGATTAGCTTCGAAGTAAGACCTTTCAGATACAAATGCCGGTAGCAGGAGACGAACTGATGATATTGTGGAGCGAAATATGTGATGACAGTGCTGGCAAAGTGATATAAGAGTTTCTCAATATGTTATGAATCCTGTGAGTGCACAATTAAATATGTGATGTATGGAATGAATAATGTGCATTAAAAGCGTTGAATGCTTATAAATAATGGTTACTGTACACCCAGAGAGGCTCAGTGAAACGAAAGATGATTTAAGAGAAACATAATATGGATTTAATTAGAATGGAGATATATTAATTTGGTGCCGATGAGAATACTGCCGTGTCAGTGGAATAAATAGATATGAGTTGCGCTCGGAGATAAGATGTTCGTTTTACCGGCTGGATATGTATATTAAGGGAGTTTCAAACTGCGTTGATTAGGGTCTTAAAAATGAAAGGATTAATGTCATTTATTATACAATTCTGCTTGAGAGATTTAGGAACAGCACATTGAAATTAAAGTACTAAATACACTTCGTGACAGTCCATTGTAATGTAGGGAATGATAGGTCACTAATGTTGCAATACTGATGGTCGGAGATCGATGCCCAGCCAGGTCAATGAACATGATTTTCTGGTGATTATGTATTTCACTGATGTTGTGTTTGCTGCATATGTGATGTATGTTTTACTATGTATATAGGCAATGCAAATTCTGGTTTGCAGTTGCAAATTTTTGGTTGATGTGTGAATTCATTTCACTTATGATTGATTTGTTGCGACAGTATGATTCTGTCCTATTGTCATAGATTCAGTGTAGAATAAGTTTGGTGGATTTTAAATTTAGTGCAGGTCCTTTGCTACAGAGTTTATATTTATTGTACGTATTATTGAAACAGCTGATTGTGCGTATGTGAAATATTTTTCCTTTCAATGATGAATCAGAATAGTAGGTTAAATTTCTTCGTGTCAGGGGTAACTATCGATTCGGTCACGTTCCGTGTTAATTGTATATAGATGAGAGGAGGAAGCAAATATATAAGAATGAGTTAATGAAATTTGAGAGGACTTAGTAAAATTAGGAATGATTTCATAAATCATTCAGATTTTTGCAGACTTAATAGTTTAATGATTTAACAAATTGGATGATTGAATAATTTTAATGATTTTAGATTTAATGATTTTTAATGATGTAATGACCTCATACTTAATGATCATTAATGATTTAATGATTTCAATGTAATAAATTGAGTAGTTCATGAATGATATAACAAATGTTAGGATTTTAATAATTTCAAACAGCTTCACGATTCCATGATGGAAAATATTGTAATAATTTAAATAATTTAATAATTATAATACGATTTTATAACTTAATAATTGAATAGTTTTGCAAGTATGGAAAGTGGATACAGATTAATGACTTCATGAATAGATGGATGTATTTTGAATTTATTTCTTTTGGATTTCAAAGGTCACTCTGACGAAAGTGTTGGATGTAATGATGGTCAACTACATTAATAATATTATTATCATTTTTGAAATATGGTGTCAACCAAATATAATGAAAACCGAGATGGATTAGATAAAATGGAATTAGTGGAGTAAAGTAATGTTGGTAAATGATAATGAGATGTAATATGAACTCAATTAAGTGATGCATTTGGATGAATTTTTGAATTCATGGATAAGATTGTTGGTTTTTCATGGTCAGAGTTGACATACTAGAAACATTAATTTTGGTAACAAATAATTGTGTAAAACGAACCAAATTTTCATGTGAGTTGACAAAGATAATGAATGACGTATCCATGTACAGTCCAAAATTTTGTTTATTTGTGTAGGATGGTTACTCTGCCAAAGTTTAGCTTTTTAAAATTTCAATAAATCTGTGTTTTACTAAAAGGTTCTCATTCAGATTTTTTAATTTAATTTTATCTTATCTCTTATCCTTACTGCTTAATAATTTAAGGTTAGTTTGTAATATTCGAAGATGTCTCTGTGGGTAGTACCCAGTCAGCGACCCTGTGATTGTCTCATGCCGGTGCCACATTACAAAGGCTGGAAGGGTAGAGGGTTGAATACATTTGTTCATTAGGTCTTTCCAGAGATAGTTGCCTAGTTGTACTTCCTCTTAAAACAATAATCACCACCAAAACTTCCATCTCGCAAGTGGGTCTTGTAAGTGTTCCATGTAAATTTTGTCTGGTCCTGTGGGTTTCTTGTTTCTCCCTCTTTGTATTGCTTTCCTAACTTCATGCGTTGTTATTGGGTCCAGAGCATGTGTGGGTTCTGCTGTTTCTATGTCATATGCTTGCTTCAGCCCTTCCTTACTCAGTATGTTCGAGAAATGATGTTCCCAGTTCTCCATATGAATTTCTCCTGTTGCGATTGAAGTCTTCTTTTTCAGCGCTATGTACGGGTCTGATTTTGCTTCCTCGGCTTGTTTCCTTCCTTGTTTCTCTGCTGCGCGTCGTATTCTTCCTTGGTGGTTTTCCTCGTCATCGGCGATGGTGTGCTATTCTGATTCTCAGTTGCACTTTCATTTAAGCGGCCGAGAGATGTCCTCATGTTATTTGTTTCCCCGAATGTTTTCTGGGAATGACCTATACCCTCTATATCTATACCATCCGGATTGCTGCTCCCTCCGGTAGTTGGCGCCTTTGCCTGGTTGTCTTCCCCTTGTGTTTCTGTTGTTGCGTCTATAGATGACACCACCTGTCTCGCGCTGCAGCTTTCATCCCCTTCTTCTTCCAAGTCAATGCAATGTTTTCTAGCCTCTACTGTTGTGTTTGCTTCAAAAATGTCCACACTATTTCCTGGCTTCACTTTCTCCTCTATTGCTTTTATATATTCTGTTATAGTATTCATTGCGTTCAGAATGTTGTCTTTGGTGTCCTTCTTTATATATCCTCCCGTTTCAGCTATATTTCTTAGTTTTTGTAGAGCGCTTTTTGCTTGCACTTCCATTACTCTGCCATGACTGCTGCACGCTGTCGCATTTGTAGCATGAGATGGGAGTATCTCTTCTGTGTGGTGTTAAATGTCTAGTCGCATTTGTCGCATGAAGTGAATAATTCACCCCTGTGCGATGCTAGAACGTCCTGTTGCACTTGTAGCATGTGGTGGGAAATCCTCCTCTGTGGGTTCTAGGATGTCTAACTGCATCTGTTACATGAGATGGGAGTTCCTCTTGTATGTTGTGCTAGAAAGTCTTCTCGCACTTGTAACAAGAGATGGGAGTTTGTCTTCTCTACAGTCTGCGTTGGCAGCGTTGTGATCTAGTGATTTCGCTGTTCAACACACCGGCATGTAGCTCGAACGTGCAACTTAAATTTTTTGAGGTTAGAATTCTGCCGGTCTTACGAGGATTGATCTTCTCGATTTTCGCACACTTACGGGATTTTTGGTTGTTTTTCTTCTGTCACTTTCCTTCTCTGTTGTCAACAGGCACTTCCTAAGTATGTAAGCTAGTCTTTTATCACTTTTAACACATATATTTACTGTGTTTTCCGGACTGTCCGACGCACCGCACGGCCAACTCGCTGCTATCAATATCTATCCTATAATAATAATAATCATCATCATCATCATCCTCATACACTCTAGGCTAAGCCTTCAACCATTCTCCTCTCAATACTGCTATTCTCTTCACTTCCTTGTTGTCTTCACTTCTCATCAAGTTTCTCACATCTGCGAAGTACGTCTTCCTTGGTCTTCCTCTTCCTTTCTTTCCAAGTATTTTGCCTTCAAAGACATGTACTAGGAAGTCATTATGTCTCAGGATATGACGTACAGTTTTAGCTTCCTTCTTTCCAAAACCTTCATCAGTCCCTGTTGTTCATTGACTTCTTTTAGAACATCTCAATTAACTTTTTTTTTTAGTCCAACATGTCTTCAGCATTTTCTTACAAATCTGAATTTCAGTTGCTTGCAATGAATCTCTTTCCTTTTTTCCAATAGTCCAGCTCTCACAAACATAAAGTAGTATGCTCCAGACAAAGGATTTTACAAAGCCTATTTCTAAACTTATACGGGTATTTGTTAAAATATTTCTTTTATTTTGAAAGGCCTGTTTAGCACAAGCTGTTCTTTTAACTTCCTTGGTGGCTCTATTGTCTTCAGTTTTAATGAATGCTTCCTAAGTAACAGAAATGTTGCACTTGTTATACATGAAAATTTCCGATTCTTATGTTTGTATTAGCTCCCTTGCCATCTTTGCTCACAACCAAAATTTCTTGCCATTCTTGTACATCCATTCAGCACTACATTTGTACTCTGGTTCTTGTAAATTTTCCAGATGAGCCTCCTACCTTTCCAGTTAATTCCTACTTTCTTCTTATATTTAAACAATGGTTCCCAGTTTATCAGGTCAAAGGATTTTTTCCCAAGCCAATGAATGCTACAAACACCTTCTAGTTTATTTCTAATCTTCTTTTCAGTATCATTCTTAATGCAAGGATCACTTCTATCGTTCATTTGGTTTATCTAAAATCAAACTGATCTTCATCTATGCACTGTTCAATCTTAAACTTTATCATTTTCATTATTATATTTAGGAGTACTTTTGAGGTATGGGATACGATTTAGATCGTTCTATAATTACTACATTAATGGCATTTCCTCTTTTTGGGACAGTGATTATTCTGTTTTTACTAAAGTCATTTGGGATCTCTCCTGTTTCATAACACAATGTGATTACATTAGAAAGATAATCCTTTCAGTCAGAACAACATTTTTCAAAAGATCAGCAGTTATATTATCAGTACCTGCTGCCTTTCTCTCTTTTAAGCTTGACAGACCTTTCTCAAATTCCTATCTGGTTATTGACAGACCCATTTTATCACTGTCTTCACCTGTTATTTCTTCCAGTACTTCATTTATATCTCTGATTTCTGCATCACTGTACAGTTCTTGTACATATTCTTTCTAATGTTCTTATACTTCTTCGTTATCCACCAGTAAGTTTCCATCCTTGTCTTTTGGCAGGGTGGATTCTGTTTTAGGTTTGTACTGCAGGAATTTAATTGTATGATATGCCTGATCCTGTCTTCCATTTCTCGTATCATTTTCAATTAGTTCAGCTACTTCTTTTGCCCATTTTTCTTTCTCCTCTCTGCTTTTACTTATAATCTGATTTTTAATTCTTTTCTAGTCTTCCAATTTATTTTCTTTCCACAGTTTATTCCTCTCTTCTATAAGATTTAATATCTCATCTGCCATCCAGCGTTTTCTTGGCTAAGTTTCCTCTTACCTAAAACCTCATTTGCAGCCTCTACTATTCCATCCTTTATCTTGATCCATCCTCTTAATTATTCTTGATGTCTTGCTATCACTTCATTGGTCTTCTCTTTGAAGAGTTGCTTTGATTTCTCATTCTTCAGACCATCCAAGTGCCATTTTTTTTCCTTTTGGTTTTCAGTATTCTTCTTAGCTGGATATTACATTTAGCTAGGACAAGATTATGGGCACTGTCAACAACTGGACCTGGGTAACTGTGGCTTAATTAAAATGTAATTGATGTGGAATCTTCTGATGTTATACGGTGCTTTCCATCTATTTCTATTCTGCACTTCAAAGAGTATATTTGTAATTATCATTCTGTGTTGTTCACAGAATTCTAGGAGTCTCTCAGTCCTCTGGTTCATTTCTTCTAAACCAAACTTTCCTGTGGTTTTCTTGTCATTGTGTAAGCTAACCACTGCATCAAAGTCACCCATTAAGAACACACTGTCTTTGTCACTGGTCAGCTTGAGTAGATCGTCGATTTGCTCATACAATAGTTCTACCTCTTCATCATCATGTGCAGATATGGGAAAGTATGCCTGGATGACAACTACTGTAAGTCTGTTGGTCGACTACTCATCTTTATTATCAACAGTCTGTCACTGATGTGATAAAGTGTTTATTACATTACATTACATTACATTACATGAGAACTTTGCATTTAAGATAAGTGCTACTCCATTCATTCCAGATACTTCTCCTCTGCTGTGAATAACTCTGAATTCCTCCGAGCAGAAGTCTCCATTACCCTGCTATCTTCTTTCACATATACTATACCTAGAATATTGATATCATTCTGATCACACTTTTTAGTTCTACTTTTCCCCCTATCAAAAGAGTTTTCACATTCCAAGAACCTTATTCATCAAGTTGTTGTGGCTTTTGTGGCTTTTGTAGTAAGGATTTTACACACTAACAACCTGAGAGGCCTGCTGCTTGATGGATTTCTTCCCCTACTGGAACTTGGGTTCTGAAACCCATGATCAGTAAAAATATCCATCTTGACTCCTATCCATGGTTGCTTATCATGGGAAATATGTTGATGCAATGGTTTCCCATTGCCTTCTGCTTTTTTTTTTTTTTTTTTTCAGCAGCCCCTGACATGGAGAACAGACACTGCATGATGGGTTCCAGTGTCTTTTCCTCCACTGGGGGACCATCACCTTCCTAGAGGGACTCATCCTCCCGAAGCCGTTGGCCCTGAGGTAGTTCAGTTATTTACCGCCACTGGACATTTGGCATAAAACAAAAGCTTCTTTTTTTTTTTAAATGCTATTTATTCGGGGCGTCAACCTAAGAAGATCTTTTGCCCTTACTTTGCACCATACGTTGTGAACCTGCGTGTATTTGGAAATGGCGGAAGTGTAAAGTGTTGAACGTGAGGAAAGGAACATTAAGGACGACACAACCACCCAGTCCCCAGGCCAGGGATATTAATCATTTACAATTAAAAACCCCTGACCCGGCCGGGAATTGAACCCGGGGCCGCTGAGTGACAGGCGGACGTGTTGTCCCTTATATCGCGGGGCCGGACTATAAAAATGTTAAAAAAAATATCTTGTTGCTCAGTCCATATAAACCCTATAAACTATCATAAGCACCAAGTGAATATAAATAGCAAAAATAATACTTATCCGTTTCAATTGGTGTTGCGTATTTTGATATGTTAGCAGCTTTTTCAGCCCCGAAAACATCCAAAGAAAATACATATGATGAACTTATGACTTTCTCTAGGAAAACATCTTGCACCACAAAACAGAAACATACTTGCAGCTCAACATCAATTTTCGTCAAAATACCAAACTGAGCAGCAATCAATTACCAATTATGTTGCCACACCTAGGTCAGATATTAGTGATAGCAGTTTCATTTCAGATTGCCAGAGCAAAGCATCAACTAGAGACATTTTCCTCCTCGCATAATTAATTTGCAGTATTTGGAATAACACAATCAGTCAAAATTTCTTACAATCTGAACTGGGAGATTTCAATGAAATTGTATACAAGGCCACAGTCCTAGAAACTACAAAAATAAACTCCAAAAGACAATGACACAGACACTGTCCCTGGATATCAACAAGGTACACAATAACTTGAAGAAGAACCGTTGTTGAAGAAGAAACCACAATCAATTATCACAGTCCCTTTTAAACACAAAATCAATCTCTATCAAGAAAGCAAAACATTGAAAATCGATCACAGCGAACTGAGTATCGATGGTCCATGCTTAAGATATAGTATAAATAACCACACAACAATTATCGAATAGACAAATCAAATCACTAGTGCTCTGGACGCCAGAAAAACAGTCATATTATCAAAGTATGTATTCCATTGTTACTTAACCATAAATCAAAACTGAACCAAAATTCTACCAATTAGGTTCACAACGAAGTAGCTGTCTGTGAGCACAGCCTTCCTCAGATCATCAAAATTTTCAGAATCAATCCACAGAAGCAGACCTTAAATATTTCTTCTACTTCTCTTCCCCGAAAAGTTCGTTTCTACATCCCAGCTTCATCAGGGAGTGAGGCACCAACACTCACTAAGGGGCCTTCTTGACCTTCGTTCTTGATGGAGGAAATATAGGATAAGAAAGATGGATAAATGCCGGAAAAGGAAAGAAACATCAAAGATATACACAGGTGGTAAGAGATCAGGAACATAGCACAAAAACAAAAGCCAGAAAAGGATCCCAATGTGATAACATAAGAATAAAAGGAGCAAATAATTGTAACAATGTAAGTTTTTATGCATCCTCCTATTCAATACATATTCACACCTCCCTGAGGGGTTAAAAGATCATGTCAAAAAATTAATACATGTTTCAACCCTCCTTATGGGTCATCTTCAGTGAGAAAAGTTTTCAGCTTTAAAATTTTACAAAGGTACAAGGGCTACATTTTTATTTTTTGTTTTTAAGCTCTTAAAAAAAGTGCAAAAATCACTGAGTTCATTATACAAAATGCTTACTGCTTAAAATCGTGTGATTGAAAAGTTAATGTTCAATTTTTTGATGTGTAAGGCCATTGAATTGTCTTTTGAAACTAGTAACTACAATTGTAATGCTGCAACTTTGTAGTTCAATCTAGGGTTGAAAATTCTAAATGAACATATACTGTGGTACATGACAACATAGTGCAATGTGTGTAAAATTACATAAAATATCGAGAGTTAAAAAATCACTGAAAATAACCCGTAAATAGGGTTTAAACATATGAATTTTTCAGACGAGACCTTTTAACCCCCTCAGGGAGGTGTGAATATGTATTGAATACGAGGATGAATACAATATTACAGTTATAATTCAGCACTGTCAACATAGAATGAAGCTAATGTTATATAAAGGAGAAAACAAGTGACAAATCAAGTATTAAATGGAGAGATAGGAGCAAGAAACGAACACATACTAAAACAAACATGATGGCAGGTAAAGTGAGAATAGGGAGCAACAGATACAAGAGACAAGAACAAACATGACAACACAGAGGACAAGGACTATTTCCATAGCTTCAAACGTTGCCGTCTACGAACAGATAAACTCTCTCCTCATAACTTCCACTTTTTCTACAAACGTGTGTTGGACATGACATTCCAACGTGCTGTCACCAGGATTAACCCATTCAAGTCACAATAAATGGACATACTGTTGACTGTGGAATCAGATTTGCTTTGCTCGCCAGCAGTTTGAGCGTACCTGTCACACAAAAACAGGCATAAAATACTAACTAATGACGATAATTCACTCAAATTTTGCATTTCTACCATTAAAAATTATGACTTACCCATACTTCATTCCTTGAATGACTGCTGGATGTTGTCCAAATATTTCATTTGACATAATTTCAAAAAGAGCTTATCTATGTACTCTAAACATTGTGGGCCGATTGCAGAAACAATGACTAGTTTTAAGCCATAGACATCGTCTACCTAAACAACATCTAAATCAAGGACGATCTTCCATTGCATAAACAGTGTTCATTCGATGTTTAACTAGACATCGCTTAAAGTTTCAATTTTGGTTTGAAAATGGAGACAGAAATATCTTTCATACAACTCTTTGCTTGTCGCAACCAATGAAATTCGGCAGTGCGCTCGCCGAACGCCAGTCAGCTGTTTGTCTTTGTACACATTACTCAAATATGGCTGAGTATGACTCGCCCACAGATAAGAGTATCGCTCTCGGCGGAAATTAAATCTCATAATATTATCAACACTAAAGCAACATGCCACCGTACAGGAAGTGTAGCTTTCATTATAGCATTGTTACAGTGAGTGTAATCTACTCATAAATACGGTAGCTTCGACGAAGTGAAGATGAAGCAATAGTAATGTGTAACCGAGTGTGTTGTATGGGCCATATAGATGTAGCTTGCATTCTGGAGATCGTAGGTTTGAAACGCATCATTGGCAGCCCTGAAGATTGTTTTCTGTAGTTTCCCTATTTAACACCAGGAAAATACTAGGGCTGTTGTTATGGCTACGGCTCTTCGTCCCCAGTCCTCTTTAAACAATAATCACCACCACTTGCCTTTTCCTATCTGATAGTTGCCGAAAACTTATACGATTATATATATAAAAACCCCATACAAGCTACTTTTTAGTTTTCACTATTATGTGTGTTTACTTGGCAGTAAATATAAGTGAATCCCTCCCGGTTGATGTATGTGACAGCCCTCTGACAATCGGGACACGTAATTCTGTATGTAGTCGAAGTGAGCTATAATTCCATGGAAATTACCCTACGAATATAATAAAATATATCGGTTGCCAAGAATTGTATTCAAGTTGACAGTTACTGATGTCAGACTCAAGAAACAAGTCTCTCAAAAAACGAAACCTTATTTTAAGATGTATCTTCCCGAGCATGTCAAACGAATTGCTGCGATTTAGCAGCGGGCGACTAACCTTTCTTCCCGGAATCGTCTCAACATGATAATACAAATTAAATATTTCATGGCACATAACCTCTGGGCAGAGTTTAAACATGACTGGTTGAACATCGGTTTTAGACAATGTCTAAGTCATAAATAACATCTCTGCAATGCGGCAGCCAGACTTAGGCATTGTTTAACCGTAGATATCGTCTAAATACTGTTTCTGCAATCGGCCCTGTAAGTTTGGACGGTGGGGGGGGCTCTAAATTTTTCGTATTTCTGAAGCACGGCTGTATCCACAAAATGGATATATATCAGGATTATTGACTTTATTCCCCAATTTCAAATCACTACAGTTCTTTTGTGTCACCGGCTGCACACGTTCAGAAGGACATGGCATGGCACTTTTACTGTAACTTCCTTCAATGCTCTTCACACTTAAGTAAAGTTCATTATTGCTATCACTACCCGCAAATTTGGACTCATTATCCAAAATGTCATTATTGCCATAGTTGTCGCCTAAAACAATGTGTACAAGTACTTTCAAACTCCCGTCATCATTACTGCGATGTTGATACTATTGCATAATGAATACTGAATACAGATGAAAAACTGTTGTTCAACAATCCTAGTGTCACACAGAAATATAGACAGCATTGTTTACTAACAGTACATGCATCTAGTTCCTTACAGTGTGAAGTGTGAGAACGTATATTGCAAAGGGAATCTAATAAGCAAGGCAATGTGTGATTGCGAGGCGAGCTTGCCGTTTGATTCATGTGCCAAAACGTCATGCGATCACAGCTCCTCAAATAATGTGAATAGGTTAAATGTATAGATTCACTGTCGCTAGGCTACATACAATACATAAGGCAGGTAATACACGGCAAGGGGCCATTTTAAGTCCATGGTGCAGGATGTCATTTTCAGTCCCCGACACGAGGAGCCATACTTGGTCCAATTATATCAGAGAGAGAGAGAGAGAGAGAGAGAGAGAGAGAGAGAGAGAGAGAGTGTGTGTGTGTGTGTGTGTGTGTGTGTGTGTGTGTGTGTGCAATGCCCAGCCACATCTACGGCATGCAGAGATTTGAAATTTTCAACATAGGGGTGTTCTTAGATGAATTCTCTCTCTCTCTCTCTCTCTCTCTCTCTCAGCATTAATCCCGACTTGCAGGGTCTGCTGCTTTGCTACATCTCCTCCATTTCTGTCTGTCATTGACATCTTCTGGTGTTAAGCAAAACACTGTGCATGTCTGCCCTGATGTTGTCAGTCCATCTCTTTGCCGGTCTTCCTCGTGGTCTTGTTCCCTCTGGGTTGATGTGGAGCGCTGTTTTGGCAACTGAGTCGTCCTGTTTTCTCATGACGTGGCCATACCAGCGGAGACGGACTTCCCTCACTTTGCCTACGATGGGCGCGACACCAAACCTTTGCCGGACGTCCGTGTTCCTTATGTGATCACATCGGGTCAGCCCCATGGACCATCGAAGCATCTTCACCTCCATGGTTGTCAACATTTGCTCCTGTTGTTTCGTCATGGGGCGACATTCAGTCCCATAGATCGCTGCTGGCCGTACCACACTCTTATAAACTTTTGCCTTTAGATATTGAGGCACCTTTTTATCACAGAGGACTCCAGTGACATGTCTCCACTTGAACCAAGCTGCATTTACCCTCATCCGAGTATCAGGAGTGGTGTCACAGTTTGAGGTGATGACGGATCCCAAGTACTTAAATTGCATGGTCTTCTGCAGGTATTCTTCACTGATACTTATGGTACCTCTGGTTTTGGGGGCCACATTCCAGGTATTCTGTCTTCTGGATATTGAGGTGCAGTCCATTTTCAGCCAGTCTGTCCTTCCACGTTTGAACCTGATGCTGGAGTTCAGGACGGGTTTCTTGTGCAAGTACCACATCATCGGCATAAAGAAGGGTCCAGGGATGTGAATTCTGTATGTCAGCTGTTGCCGTATCCATGCAGAGGATGAATAGCAATGGTGAAAGGGCAGAACCTTGATGAACACCCACAGTGATATCGAAAGGCGGAGAGATTCCAGCAGGACTCCGGACAACACTAGTGGAATTGCGATACAGAAGTTGCACCCAGCTTACATACTCTTCAGGGACGCCATGACAGCGAAGAGCTCGCCGAATGAGTTCGTGTGGGATACGGTCAAAAGCCTTTTCTAGGTCTAGAAATGCCATGTGTACACTCTTCTGTCTCTCTCTGTGCTTTTCCATCAAGAGGTGTGTGGCATGGATAGCATTGATGGTACTGCATCCCTTAACAAATCCACACTGGTTTGGTGTTACAGAGACAATACATCTGAGTCTGCTGTCAAGTACACGTTCAAAGATCTTGAAAGTATGACAGAGGAGTCGTATAGGGCGATAAGTCGAGCAATCACTCACATCTCCTTTTCCCTTCCAGATTGGAACTGTTGTGCTAGTTGTCCATGAGTGTGGAAGCTGTTTCTCGGTGATGATTTGGTTGAAGAGTGAAACAAGGAACTCTGAAGCAGGCTTTCCGAGCATTTTCCAATTTTCCGCTGGCAGGTCATCTGGACCAGTTGCTTTTCCATTTTTCATTTTGCTAATGGCAAGCATTACTTCCTCGGATGTAATTGAGGGAACTGGGCCTACGATAGGATCAGGACTAGAAATTGGTGGATGCGTAAATTCTTTGTTGCTGATGTTATTAAAGTAATCTGCCCAACGCTGGAGAATGGATTGTTGATCTCGTAGCAGTTTGGCGTCGGCTCCCTTGATGTGCATGACGTGTCCGATGTCCTGAGTAGAACGGTGACGGGACTTAGCAAAACGATATATATTGTTTTCTCCTGATGGTGTGTCGAGCTGGTCGTATAGTGACTGGTAATAATGGTCCTTTGCTGCAGCTACAGCTCTTTTTGCTGCAGATTTCAGGTCGCGATATTGCTGAAGATCAGTATCAAGACGTGAGTTCCACCAAGTCTTGTAGGCTATCTTTTTCTCCTTAATTGCTTGTTTGACTTCATCTGTCCACCACCAGGTTTGTTTATCAATATATTTTCGTCCGGGTATGGTTTTTCCCAACGTTTTTGTCGCCGCCTGATGTATCTGTTCCACAGCATCTTTGCACATGTCTTGAACCGATTGATCGGACTTCACGGAGAAGTTTGCTAAGGCTGTCATCAACTCGTTTCGTTGGGCATTCATCCGCCACCACTTAATTCGGTCAGGCCCAGTCTTAGGTTTAGGTTTGGGTTGTGTAACATTGCTACGAATATCGAGGACAAGCAATCGGTGTTGAGGGGCAATGCTGTCATACGGAATTACTTTAGTGTCTGTTACCAGCTTAAAATCTTGTTGACGGATTAGCCAATAATCAATCTGAGTAGCATAACCACCGCTTGTATAAGTAGCCAGATGTGTTGGCCTCTTTTTAAAATATGTGTTGGTAACAATCAGATCATGAGCCTCTGCGCAATCGAGTATCCGACATCCGTCATCGTTCCACACACCAAACCCATGTCCTCCATGGCATCGCATATATCCTTCTTTGTGAGACCCAACATGTCCATTTAAATCTCCTCCAAGAATAATGGACTCATCCTGGGGAATTGCTCGAAGGAGGGCATCCAGACTGTTCCAAAATTCATCCTTCTCATCCTCAGTGCATCCAGTTTGAGGTGCATAGCAAGATACAATGTGGGCAGTGATGGAAGTTGAGTCAATCTTGATAGACATAAGCCTATCTGACACCCTGTTGACACTGGTGACATTGTTGCGGTAGTTCTGGTCGACGACTATTGCTACACCATTTCGTGTACTGGTACCATGATAGATGAGTTTGTAGCCATCTCCGATTTCTTTTGCCTTTGAACCTTTCCACTTGGTTTCCTGGATGCAGGCAATGTTGACACGTCTGTTTTTAAGCATTTCTGCTAGTTCACGATGTCGGCCTGTCAACGTACCAATATTGAGAGTAGCAAATCTCAGTAGTTGTTTGGGTTGAACTAGCTTCTTTAGCCTACCCCGTCCATGAGTAGGTAACCCTTGCTCATTTATCACGTCACTCGGGCGTAAGTGGCGCGCATCGCTTTGAGGGGACGCCCTAGTATGTTCCGAATTTAGAAGAGACGTAGCCATAGATGCGACAAATGATTCCTCAACCGACGGGTCGCTTCGCCTGTCGTTGAGGGCATTTTATAGCTGCTGCCAGCATATAATTAGGCCGCCCCTAACCTGGAGAACAGACGCCTTTTGCAGCCGCCCCTCTGGGGTACAGACGCTGCAGCTCAATGGTATTTCAGCAGCATTTCCTCTGCTGAGAGTCCATTACCCTCCCACAAGAGCTCATCCGCCCGAAGCCGTTGGCTCTTGTGGGGAGTCAGGTTATTTTCCGCCGCCCAACACTCGGCGTCGAGTCCCTGGCTGTACGGTCTACTCGGTTACCGTAGCATGGCAAGCATGGCCAGACAGGTGTTCTTAGATGAATTATTATACAGTAAAACTTGCTCAAAGCGGAACATCTATAAAGCAGAAACTTGTTCAATGTGTATGAAAGTTATGGTCCTGGCGCACTGGATATGGCTTTGCATGTTATGTTGTATAAAGCAAAATCTGTTCAACATGAAAATGAACAGAAATTATGAAAATAATTACTGTATAATGCGGAAATTATGCTTTAGCTAGCTGCCTCTGTGGATCCGAAGTGCTTTAGCTGTGAAATTTATTTAGGCATACCCGGTACTGCAGGTTTTTTATTCGTTAGAGTTTTGCTATGTGTATCAACAAGGCACAAGTACAACTACTTAAAGTTGTATGACTCAATCTTTGGGAACCGTGCTTCTCCAATGATGAGGTACATGGGTTGTTCAAGAGTTGGAAAGGTGAATACATGATACATATTAGCTCCAAATGGAAGGACACTTAATATATCGTATAATTGTGAATATCACCCGCCACCTAATAAGACCTGCACCCTAAATTTGAGACAGCAAAATACGGAAAGAAAAAAATAAAAAATCAAATAACTTACGAGGGTAATCCCAAAAATTAGGTCTCCTATTTTTAAAAATAAATACAGAACTTTGTTTGTGTGGCTGTTGGTCACAATATTGCGAAGAGTGTTTCCTGCGCTCGTATATAAACATGCGCACGCCGCACTGAGGCACTCAGTCTTGGCTTGGCAGCTGTTGAGACTGGACCGTTGGATGTTACCACCAAGTGCGAAGTGCGCGCAGTTATTCGGTTTTTGAACGCAGAAGGTACTGAACTGATTGAAATCCATCCCCAATTGACGGAAGTGTATGGTGAGTCGTGCAGCAATCACGCAAGTGGCGGCATCCCTCTTCGCCAAAGCTGCGGAAATTCAAGCAAACGACAGTCTGCCAGTAAAGTCATGACAACTGTGTTTTGGGATCGAAAAGGGGTATTATTGGTCGTTGAAATCTTTCCACAAATAGTCGTACTCACTACTGTCCACTGAATTTGAAATTCCACATTTCTTAAAGCTTTCGGACACTAGATCGTTGGGAATGCGCGCCCATGCGGTCTTGATTCAGCAGCATATTAGCCCCACTTCAGGCCACTCGTTCGGTTGGTGTTAACGCGTGATCACCATCAGGCATCCATTCGGTGTACAACTGTTTCATTGCAGTTTTGTAGGCTGGTTCACGCGCACATCCAACGGCCGTAGAATAGAAGTGAGTCCTCCGGGAATTATCGCAAGATCGGTTTTTCCTTTCCTCATCATATCTTTTACGGCGTCAGTTGTATGTCCTTGGTAACTGTCCAACACAAGCATGTTTCGTTTTTGTAACAAAGCTCCTGGGCGACGTTGCCAAACGCAGTTCACCCAGTCTTCAACTAACGCACTGTCCATCCAGCCGGACTCGTGTTCTAACAATAACACCGGACGGCAAGTTTTCTATTGGAAATGTTTTCCTTTTCAGAACCACATATGGAGGGAGTTTGGTTCCATCCGCTGATACATACAACATTACCGTGCATCGTTGCTTTTCGTTACCACCTGTTCTGATGATTAAACTTTTAGAACCCTTCGTATCAACTGTATTTTCCAATGGCATTTCAAAGTAGACAGGTGTCTGGTCAGCATTAAAAATTCACGACAGCAAATAAGAATTTTGCTTCCTTAAATGAATAATGTGACGCTGAAAGGCCGTTAATTTTTCTTCATACGCCCCAGGCAGACGTTGTGAAATGGACGTATGTCTCCAAAGGCACAATCCCTTTCTCCGACAAAAGTTTTGGATCCATCCGCGGCTTGCAGTAAAACCCTGTGTTTTGAGTTCTTTTGAGATCTCTAGTGCTTTCAAATGACACATTTCACTAGAAACATTCACATTTCTCTATCACAAATTTGCGGAGTCGTTTTTCAATTTCTGGAAACACTGCATTCCGTCCGCAGAACACTCTGCGATCGCCGTTACTTTTTAGAAGTTTTCCCTTCTTCTTCCGCCCGTCATGAATACACGGTTCATCAATACAGTACTTTCTGCCAACGGCATGATTTCCGTATATTTCAACTTCGCTTACAACTTTAAGTTTCTCACGCACAGTAAATGACCGCAGATACCGTTTTGAATCCATCGTTTACTATCGAGACAGCAATTTCACGGGACAGATACGGAACTCGAATGTGAGCGAGGCAGACTTCCGTAACCAACAGTCTTGACTCTCGCAAAGTACGATATCCCGCGAGATCAGCTATTCGCGCATCCAGCATGCCAGCAACATCAAGGGTTATGAACTTCATGAAGTTGGTCTATATTGAACTGAGATAACATATAAAATTATAAACAGGTGAGTTTTCCACCTATTCAATAAATAGTTGTATTTACAATGTTATTTACATTACATGGGACTAGTTTCAACCCTACTCGGGGTCATCATCAGCCATATTAAAACATACACAATATTTGACGATATCCTAAAACATGTTTCAAAGCAGTAAGAACCTTATGAATATATAATTTACAATATGATGTGTAGTTGAAATTAGGTAAAGTGCTATGGCACTCAAAAATGAAAAATCTTAATGAAATCTCAGAGAAACCAACATCCTTTTTGATTTATTTATCATTTTTCTCAGAAACAATAATTCAGCCAACCAGAATTCAATCCTAAGTTCAATTAAAGATACTTTTCCAAAATTATTACCCTTTCTCCCACACCCTTCAGCTCCGCCTTAAATTCCCCATTCCACCCCCCCGCCCCCAAACCCAATCCACCACCACTTTACTGCTTGATGCTTGTTGTTTTAAGGGGCCTAACATTGAAGGTCATCGGCCCACCTCCACTTTACCCAACCTACATGCGCCTGTCTTCCTCCCATCTCATCTTTCTCCTTCCGCCACCAGTCGCACACTATCAGTTAACTGCACACACCGCCGGGTGAGGTGAGTGTCCATTCGCTTTGTTATAATCTTTCTTCTTTATGCGTACTTTGCATTTTACTAGCTTTTCTCAATTTTAATAGGTCCAATTTGTTTCTGCTATGAACTGAGAGATCCACCCATCAATATCACCACGTGCAGTGTCTACTTTCTTCTCAAGAATAATTCTAAAACTTCATATTCAGTCTGCACAATTCTAACAATCAACCATGCAGCCCTATCAACATGGCTGGTTACTTAATACACCAAGTATCAAATTTTCTGCTTAAGCTGATACTGTGTATAATCAACTCTTCACAGACTCTTTTAGAGAGTACCATCTACACATTTGTCACTCAAACATTGTACGTACTTGTATATTTTTATTATATGTGTCATGTTATATTGTGTTCATTAGTAGTACCTACCATAGCACTCGGTCCACAACCATTATGTATTATGTCTAAAATCATACTGAAATTGACTTACAACACAGAACATCTCATTTCTACTTTTATAGCCAGACTTTTTAGCATGTTTAGTGTCCTCGTATTATAGATTGCTCACCTATGTCACTCATAACATTTCACTTTCATTTGCAACATTTTGAGTGCCATAGCACCTTACCTAATTTCAACCACACATCATATTGTAAATTATAAATTCATAAGGTTCTTACTGCTTTGAAACATGTTTTAGGATATCGTCAAATATTGTGTATGTTTTAATATGGCTGATGAAGACCCCGAGTAAGGTTGAAACTAGTCTCATGTAATGTAAATAACATTGTAAATACAACTATGTATTGAATAGGTGGAAAACTCTCCTGTTTAAAATTTTATATGTTATGCCAGCAACACTTGTGAAACAAATGACAATCGAGCATCCGCAGCAGCGGCTTTCATATTTACCCATATTCTTTGATTTACCGTATTTCATTACCTTACATTTTGCTTTTACATGCCACTGTAACCGTATTGAGAAAAAAATTGATCTTGTTTTCTAGAACGCAACTAAAACACAATAAGACCTGAATGCCAGTTTACATGTGGTATACTGAGTACAGTAACCGTATTCAAATCTATTTCAATCCTCCATGTAAACGCAGTAAATATTTACGAGAATGAACGGCTTGAATACGACCCGCACCCAAGATTTAGAACCAATATTTTTGGGGAAAAAGTGTGGGTGGTATTTGGGATTATACGGTAGTTTATCTGGAAGCCCCATAATGAAAAATTAGTTTAAAAAAATATATAAATCCTTAGCACTGAATATAACAATATAATTAAAAATAAAATAATGTAATTCAAGTAATTTATGTATGAATGGTATTTTATATTTTACCTTTAAATAAATGGTTAAAAAAGTATGCGAATTAGAAAACGTACCTGCTAGTATTTAATAAACAAGAAAGATAATGGGGAAAATGTGATACAAAGGTATATTTTTCAAATGAAAGTTGGATAATATAGTACATTAATTACAGGAAAATGATACCTCCCACCTTTATACTGTAAATATATCACTGAAGAGTACAACCCAGAAGGCAACATGAAGAAGAAGTTGGTTGATTGATTAATTGATGTTTGTTGTTTAAAGGGGCCTAACATAGAGGTCATCGGCCCTTAATGGTACGAAATGAGACGACAAATTAAAAGTCCAAAATCCTCCACTGACCAGAATTCAAAGCGTGAGGACGAAGAATGAATGGATGGATGGACTGATATGGATTTAAAATGATCAGTAGATCCGACCCACAGTGCCTCACATGCACAGAAGCCGGCACAAAACAATAGTAGTGCGGACCAAGGGACTGCTTCTATAGCACGATGCTGAATCGATTAGAATATGCTCCTTGTCGAAACGGGTCCAAAGTCCAGGTTATCGGCCCCTCATAATGGTATTTATCGCTAGAAAAGTAGAACCATGGTATTTGCCTGTTGCGGTACTAATCAAGAGTAGCGTAGACTTACGGTATTCCACACATTATGGTACTACTCACAGGTAATGAAATTCGCACATGTATTACAGACCTAATGTGTTTCGCACATTGCGGCACCCTTGACAGCAATCATCATCTAAGTGTACTAACCACAGGGACTCGTACTATCCCGAGGTGCTCCTCATATAGTGGGTACTAATCACAGCCCAGCCAGAAGCATGGGTTCCTTCATCCCATGGTGTCGCTCATATAGTGCTACTAATCACAGGTACTGTAAAAGCCGTCGGGACCTCGTTTGCTACTAATCACAAACCTATTTGGTACCCAACATAGTGGTACTACACGCAAGTAAAGGCAACCCATGGTGTTCCCTGCGTGGTGGTACTAATCACAAGTAGTTTCATGGTTCTAATTTGATCATCCCTTGGTTGCCCCTTTTAGTCGCCTCTTACGACAGGCAGAGGATACCGTGGATGTATTCTTCGTCTGTGTCCCCCACCCACAGGGGGTAGATTAAGATAAAAAAGAAGAAAAAGTAGTGATCCGTCACTTCGAAAAATGAAGTAACAGACAAAGAAAGGCAAGGGCCACAAAGGGCGTGAAAATGAATGACTCCCTAGGCCTCGAATGCTCTAATACCGTCGGGGTCAGAGAAGACCAAGAGTTGACCAAGGGAGGTCGGACAGGATAGATGAAAGTGAGGAGCCTGGCACAAGTAAGTGGAAGCAATGCCAGGACTCAGCTAAGGGCCCCGGGGTCGCCAAACCATGCTTCCAAGTTGAGAGCTCCTGCGGCCCCTTTTAGTCGCCTCCTATGACAGGCAGGGGATACCGTGGATGTATTCTTCATCTTTGTCCCCCACCCACAGGGGGTAGAGGAAGTTGGAATGTTGACAGGAGAAATAACATAGCAATAATAATACCACAGAAAGACTGTAAACTACTGTATAGTATTACTTACTAATTTCTGGAGCACGATAAAATCTGCTCACAAGGTAAGGAGTGATCTCATTTTCGGCGACATGTGAGGCAGAGCCAAAATCACACAATTTTAGAACCAGCTTGCTCTCACTTACCTAAAAATAATGAAGGAGAAACACAATTATTTTATCACTGAATACAATGAATCACAATGTGAACACAGAAATACCACAATCAAAGGTAAGGAATGAAGGACTGAATTATCATACTGTAATGCAATATTTTTCTTTGCATCATTCTAACCTACTAGTGGGTTATGTCTTCCATATCCTTGCCTAAGCCAGTCACTTTTCATCTCTATATTTTTCTCATGCACATTATTTGAAAAATGAGAGTAATAAATGCCTGAAATTCAAATAAATAACAGAAAAATACAATTCTCAAATTCAGAGAATCAGAATGACAAGAATTCTACTGTGAACTACCAGTACAGTATAACCTCTAACTTAGCACCAGAATGTAAGGAATCTAGTTAGGAAGGAGGAAGTATCAAAGAAGTGTAAAGAAGTGATGTATACTTGTGTGCAGAAAATCTAGCCCATACTCTCACAAGGAAAGCCTTCCATCTGTAAGTCTCTGATATGACTGAGATTTGGTACGACGTCAGTAGAAATGTTTTATTCAGCCATATCAAAATTAGATGCCCAGTCGTATATTTAGGACCTGTTCTGGGATGTCAAAGATTGCTCATTTAAGCTCTGCTTGGCACTCCACGCTGACGGGTTAACAATTTTAAAAACTATATGTGCAAAAATAATTTTAAGTGTTATCCTTGTAAGTTTATGCCTAGTCTTAACAGGAACTGAAGATGTCTCCATAGAAGAATCACCATTATATTTTGACTTTATATGACTTTAGATTATATTTTTAAAAATAGTTTTGTTTCTAAGTGTGTATCTCATATATTGCATTATTACACTCCACCATTGTCCGGTCCCAAGTCCAGAATGGGAAAGGAGGAGGGTTAGCTGGCTTGGCAACCAGCTGTAAAAACAGCTAACGCCGAGTGTCGAGCGATGGTAAATAACTCGACTCCCGATAGGGGCCAACGGCTTCGGGAGGATCAGCCCCTTTGGGAGAGGTGATGGTCCCCTCAGTGTAGGAAAAAACACTGGACCCATTGTATGTGTCTTTGCCCAACGGCAAAACGGACGGAGAAACCTCCTTTTTGTGGTTCTCATTGGTCGTGGAGGCAGATGAGGTCATGCCAGACTGTGAAGGCGCAACTCAATGGTATTTCGAGCCTGTGGCAGTCCGTTGCAGTCGTGGTACTAGAACCTGCATGTCGCGTTTCATTTGTGCTGCAGGGTATAGCTCCGAGATCATTGTGTGCGGTTCACTTCCTTGCAAGCTGTGATCCACCTAAACAAAATCCCACTTGTGGCACTTTTTCCTGCTGTCACTCCCTTCAACTCAAGTCCAACGGCGATGGGATAAGGATCGTGGAGACAGGTTTTCGGGTGAAACTGGAAGCCTCTAGTTCGGACCTGCACGTTGGCAGCAGATGTGAGATGGTCGTATTTCTGAGACCCCATGACTATTCAGGAATTCGGTCCTGTATCTGCATTTGGGAAGGCCTATTTAGGATCACCGCTGCCCACCCTGAATGGGGAAGGCCCTAGAAAATGTGGGCTAAACATCGGTAGTCACACTCTCAGCCGGCTGGGAGGCCGCACCCAGCGTGTCACCCCTTATGCGGTCGAAAAACTAAGATTACCAAAACTTTGATTATAGGAACCTGGATTGTTCGAACCCTACTTGATTTGAAAGACAAGAACAGACCTGAGAGAAGAACAGCGCTTGTCACCCATGAGCTTGGACGAATGAACATTGATATTGCTGCCGTAAGTGAAACCAAACTGTCCAGCGAAGGTAAACTTACAGAGTTCAGCACAGGCTACACAATCTTCGGGAAGGGAAAAGATGGTGTGGGATTCACTGTGAAGACCACATTGGTGAATGATTATCAGGTAACTCCAACCGCAGTCAGTGAAAAAATTATGGCTCTCCGAATCCCACTCTCTGATGCCAAATCTATGACACTCATCTCTGCATATGCTCCCACCTTGGATGCTGATGTAGAAGCTACAAGACTAATTCTATAACCTGCTGAGCACTACGGTATGCTAGGGGCTTTACGTCGCACCGACACAGATAGGTCTTATGGCGACGATGGGATAGGAAAGGCTGGGGAGTTGGAAGGAAGCGGCCGTGGCCTTAATTAAGGTACAGCCCCAGCATTTGCCTGGTGTGAAAATGGGAAACCACGGAAAACCATTTTCAGGGCTGCCGATAGTGGGATTCGAACCTACTATCTTCCGGATGCAAGCTCACAGCCGCACGCCTCTACGCGCACGGCCAACTCGCCCGGTCTGAGCACTACCATCACCAAAGTACCACCAAGAAACAAACTCTTACTACTTGGCGATTTCAACGCCAGAGTTGGTTAAGATCACCAAATACAGGGTAATGTGATGGGAAAACATGAACTTGGCAACTGTAATGCCAATGATCTACTGCCCCTTGGTTTATGTGCTGAATATGAACTCTTCATTACTAATATTCAGTTCCATCTGCCTAATCGCTACAAGACCACTTGGATGCATCCTCGCTCAAAGCACTGGCACATCCTTGATTATATCATCATAAGGCAATGCGATAAAAAAGATAGAAATGTAGATGACTGCCGGACAGATTATAAGCTCCTTTTCCGCCAGTTGAGAACTTCAATGTGTCGCAAACCAAAAAGATCCATCCACAACCTGCCCAGAAAGAAATTTGATACTTCTAAACTTCAAATTGAATCCACTGCTACAGATTACAGAAATGCAATCTCAAACAAACTAGCTAGTCATCCAGTCAACAGGGATAGTACAAATCAGGAATGGGCCACACTTCAGAAGGTCATCTCTGAGTCAGCTGAGGAAACAATTGGTTTTGTGAGGAAAAAAAAGACAGGAATGTTTGATGAAAATAATGAAGAAATCAAATGTTTGATCAATGCCAAACGAGAAGCCCACCTATCTTCAAGATCCGTCTTCCAATGTGAAGAAATCACATTTCTTGGAACTAAAGGAAAATGTCAGGCACAAATTAGGGAAATTAAAAATAATTGGTAGCAAAAACAAGCTGAAGAACTGCAAAGACTATCCGATGCCTGTTACCTGCAAAACTTCTATGCTGGCATAAAGGAGATGTATGCTCCAATTCAATCTTCATCGGGGTCATTGAAGACTGCTGACAACTCCATCATTGTAACTGATAATGAAGAAGAGCGTTGGAAGGAACATTTCTCGACACTTCCAAATCGTGTCACCAATGTTGCCGAGGACTTTCTTCGTAATGTCCCTCAGCAGCCCCAACAACCATGGATAGCAGTTCCACCTACATACAGAGACTTCACCAAAGCACTCAATCAACTAAAACCAAGAAAGGCTCCTGGTCCTGATAACATCCCTCTCGAACTGATATAAAATGGAGGTATACCCTTGAAGATTAGACTTTTCACACTCATCCTCTTGATTTGGAAAAATCGAGAAGTACCTGATGACTTGAAGAAGTACCATCATCACTATCTTCAAGAAAGGTGATCGTAGTGTATGTGGGAACTACCGTGGTATATAACTTTTATCAATTGCAGGTAAAATTCTATTAAACCGGCTCCGAGATATCTCAGAGAGAATTTTGCCTGAGTCTCAATGTGGTTTTCGAACCTCTAGAGGCACAACAGATACGATCTTCTGTGCTAGATAACTCCAGGCAAAATGCAGAGAACAACAGCAGCCTCTGTATTTAGTTTTCTATGATCTGGAAAAAGCCTTTGATTCAGTACCAAGATCTGCTATGTGGAAAGTATTGAGACATTTTGGATGTCCTGAACGTTATGTGGAATTGGTTCAAGTTCTTCGTGATGATGGCATGTTTGGACTGATTCTTCATGGTAACTCAGTATCAGATTCGTTCCCAATCACTTATGGATTGAAACAAGGCTGTGTGCTTGCTCCTACACTCTTTGCACTGTACATGGCTGCCATGCTGCATGAATCACCTGCAAACAATTTAGGCATGGAGATTAAATTTCGTTTTGATGGAGGCCTTTTCAATCTGGCAAGACTTCACTCACAAAGACGTACTCTGGTTACCCGGGTGACAGAACTGCAGTATGCCGATGACACTGCATCTCTTGCTCTAACACCTGCAGAACTACAACAGGGTGTTAACTGCTTTAAAACTGCATGTGATCCCTGGCTGCTTATGCAGCATTCGGACGGTTAATACACAGAGTCTTCATGAATAACTACCTAAAACTGCATACCAAACTTATGGTGTACAAAGCTGTTGTCATCTCCACGCTACTGTATGGCTGTGAAACTTGGACACACTACCGTTGTTATATCAAAACACTTAAGCGCTTCCACCAACAGAAAATGAGATTCATCTTGAATATTATGCGGGAGGACTATGTGACCAACATGGCAGTTCTCAACAAAGCACAGCTAAATAGCACTGAGGTATCATCGCTCATCAACCGAGATGGTTAGGCCATGTTTACCACATGGGTGATACCAGGCTTCCCCACCAAATTCTTTATGTTGAACTTTGCTCTGGCAGTAGACCTCATGGAGCATTTTAAGGACCAGCTGAAACACATCATGAAGACAATTGGTATAGATATACAGACATGGGAAGAATGTGCTGTGGACCGCTCACTGTGGCGGAACACTACATCCACCGCTGTCAACTTGTTTGAAAGAGAACGCTGCAGACATCAAGAGGCCAAGCGACAACTCCATCAATTAGATATAGGAAAGGATTTCCACGTATCAATACTTGTTTATTGCACTTATTATGCTACAGGACCGGTTTCGACCCTTTGCATAAGGTCATCTTCAGCTGAACCATGCATACATATCTATGTGATGAAGCTATGATTAAGATAGTATTGTCAAAGGAATGCCATACAATAATAAACATTAGGTCACATCGAAATGAGGCATGTCGTAACGTGAACTGGCATATATGTCACTATGTACAACAATGCATTGTATGTCTAAAATAATATGTTTAAGGTCTTAAAATTAGTTGATAAAACATATCTCTACTTAAAACTAACTTATATACAGTAGAACCTCGATAACTCAAAATCGGTTAATTCAAAATCCCGCCAAATTCGAAGAAGCTCTTGTTCCCAGAAACATGAGACACAGTTTTGCATGTTATTTCAATTGTTTAATTCGAAATACGGATAATTCATAATTCGAAGTACAATGTCGGCCCCATTACCGAAATTCAGACTTTTAATTCGAAACTGCCTTTACATTTTAAAACAATAGTATGCTACAGAGTAATTTCAACTCGAAATTTATCCGCTCCGCGTCATAATAGAACGCGCGTTCCGGAATGTGGAGGGGTAGCTTTCCGCACTTACACACACTTCGGTGGGTCTACAGTGCGCTTCATGATTGCTAAATTGAATGAAATCGGAATTCTTTTGTATTCAACCTTTTAAGGAACGCCGTAATATCACGCAACAGGTAGTGTGCGGGAAAACAGAATCCGTGAACATTGGCGATGCCGACAGTTGACGAAAAAACGTGGCCCATATAATAAATTCGTAGGCACCGAACAATATTGTCATTGCCGGTGAAACTGCATTGCTTTATTTTAATGCTAGCCCAAACGGTCTTATGGTTTTAAAGGATATATTGTCAGCCGGGAAATCGTACACGGGTGAGGGATGGGAGTCGTAGTGCGTTGCAATGCACATGGACGAGAGATACTTTATCCCCTCGTCATAGGAAAGTTCGATAAGCTACAATGTTTTAAGGGCTTCGGGCGCTTTCTATGCCAGTACAAAGCATCTAAAAATGCAAACAGTACAGAAATCCAAAAAATAATGCATTTGTACAGGGGAACCGGCATAATTTATCCTCGTCTTTGAATTGTGCAATTTTTTTTTCTTTCGTTGCGTGAGGTTATGTTTGTCAGTGATTTATCCAAGTGCATTATTTGAACATTGTAAATGCACCTTGTTGGGTACATTTCGGAAATAGATTTTTCCATGGCATTTGGAAGATTTAAACTGTGAATCGAGGTGATTGCATGTATTAATGGGTTTTAGAATACTTTGTGACGCAGCAAGTGTGTACATTTCTGAAGTATGAGAGAAGTGCCATGGTGGGAAATCGTAGAAGGATAGAGTCATAGGAAAGTTCTATTTTAAGGGCATCGGGTACTTTTTGTGTAAATACAAGGCATCTAAAATGCATACAGTATAGTAATCCAATTAATAAAGCACTTGCACATGGGAGCCAGCATAGATTTCTCCTCATCTTTGAATCGGGCTTTTTTTTTTCTTTCTTTCATTGCGTGAGGTTATGTTTACCAGTGAGATATCCGAGTGCATTATTTGAATACTGTAAATGCACCTTCTTGGATACATTTTGGAAATAGTTCTTTTTTCATGGCATTTGAAAGGTATAAACTGTGAATCAAGGTTAACTGCATGCAGTAACGGGCCTTAGAATATTTTGTAACGCGGCAAGGGGTGGTACTTCTGAATCGCGAACTGGCGGTTAATTCGAAATCATGTAATTCAAAGTCCGATTTTTGAGTCCCAACGACTTCGAATTAACGAGGTTTTACTGTATATATGTACAAGATGAATACAATATATGGGAGCACTTCATGCACATGAACATTCGTGTCTTGCTTGTTGGCTGACTCCCGTGTTCAATTCTTATTTACTCAGCTGCTGTTCCTGGAGTTTAAATGATATGGTTTGCTTGTAAAATTGTATAAGTAAAAGATTTTGTCTTCATGTATGTACATAGAATAAAACACTTTCCAATTTTAAAAAGGTGCCAGGCGTATGGATAAGATTAGGCTAAAATATGTTCAGCTCTGCTGTGTGTGTTGCCTTATGTTAAAATCAAATCATGTTGTCCTATGACGTCCATAAAATTTGAGTGATATTGGGTTCAAAGTAGTGGCTCCTTTCCCATTTGTAGCTGTGCAGTGATGTTATATTTATTGTTGTTGGTGTGGCTGAGATGTGTTTGATATGCGAGCTTGTTGTGTACTGCCACGGGAATCAGCCAACAAGCAAGACACGAAAGTTCATGTGCATGAAGTGCTCCCATATATTGTATTCATCTTGTACATATATATATAAGTTAGTTTTAAGTAGAGATATGTTTTATCAACTAATTTTAAGACCTTAAACATACTATTTTAGACATACAATGCATTGTTGTACATAGTGACATATATGCCAGTTCACGTTACGACATGCCCCATTTGGATGTGACCTAATGTTTATTATCGCATGGCATTCCTTTGACAATACTATCTTAATCATAGCTTCATCACATAGATATGTATGCATGGTTCAGCTGAAGATGGCCTTTTGTAAAGGGTCAAAACCGGTCCTGTAGCATAATAAGTGCAATAAACAAGTATTGATAGGTGGAAATTCTTTCCTATTTCTAATTGTGTAGTTCGTCAATATGGAAATGAAGATTATAGATTACGAACTCCATTAATAACAACCCCGCCCTCCTCATTCCATTCGGCGTAATTTGTGTGGGCGTATGTTTTATGCCAGGATTGGTCGGTTTAGACATCATAAACACATCCATAAACTGAGTTGAACTGGTCAATGTATGCAGGAAGAAGTTATATATACTCGGATCGAGTTACAGCCGACGACGATCTCATATAGATTACAAGTTTAGTGCCATGATACTATTAAGACTAAAGAAGTAAACCATTTTAAAACTATATCTCCAGAGGTAATTTTGAAGTGGTAACCTTGTGATTTTATGGTAAGTCTTCTAAGGAAGTGAAACATATATTCCATAAAAATAATACATAATTAAATGTATGATATAAACTAACAATTGGATATTTTGTCAACATGGATATTGGAATAAGATGAAATTCATCAACTGTAGTATTCTTATAAACACATACACTAGGGTTATATTGGAGGATCATTGCCTTTTGGAATGAACACAATTGCCTCTTACAATTTACAGTACATAACTTCACATTTGGACACTATAAAATCAGTAAGACCTAGAGTGAATTTTTAACCTATCAAATTCGTAACATCCATAATAATCAGTACTGTTTCCGTACTGCCACAGTACCCATGAAGAATCTGTAGAAACTACAGAAACTCCATAAATCCATTGTAGCAAGGAATACCATAGATGAATTCTACCACTCCCATCAACAGAGATCTTTTTGGAAGACCTGTAGCATACTTTGAGAGTGGTGTTGAATATTTTCCCAAACAAGACTTCCATGAAACATAAAAAATGTGGTAAAATTTCTAATACTTGTTACTTTAAGGGTTATACCATCAATTTGGGAAATTTTGGGTAACACTATATAATATTGAGGTGTTTTACTTGGTAACTTCAGGTTTTAAAATTAACAACTTTTTTTAACATTAACAATAAATACACTAAGTATATTTCTTTTAATTAAATATGCATGGATGAGAATTATTTTCTGTACATACATAGTGATGTTAACTATACACCAGAAAATGACCAACCATAATGTGTCATACTCTAATATTTAAAATATATATCATTTTTATATACAGTGAAATCTTGTTAGTGCATTCCTGTATACGTACACGAATGTTCGTGTACTGAAAGGAGGAAATTGCTGTCTAAAGCAAGGGAAGTCAGACGAATTGAAAATATTAAATTTTTGTGGACTTGTAATGGCAAGATATATTTAAGAAAGGGTGAAAATACCCCAATTTTCAGCATTAACGAGGAAAACAATATGGTAAAGTTAAAGAATAAGTATACCAATGGCTAATGTAAATGTTAATAGTACATTAGAGATTTACTATCAAAATGTTAGAGGGCTTAAAACAAAAACTGGTATACTGTTTGATAATGTATTACTTAGTAATTTCAATATCATTGCATTGACTGAAACATGGCTGACAGATAAAATTTGTGACTCTGAAATATTTGATGATTGATATGTAGTTTACAGAAAAGATAAAGACTTACTTGCCACTAACAAGAAAACTGGTGGAAGAGTTCTAGTAAACATTAAATCTACGTTATGTTCTGATAGGGTAAATAGTTTGGAATAAGGAAATGAATCACTGTGGCTTAAAATAATCTATAATAATAAAAAATACTACTTATGTGTTGTATATTTTCCACCTAATAGTAACGTAGAAACTTACATACAGTTTTTTGACCAAGTCGAATGCTACGTCTCATTATTTCAAGATAGTAATATATTAATTCTAGGTGACTTCAACATATCAGAAATAAAAGGAACTCTGTACGAATTGTCAAAGGGAAATACAAAAGCCAAGCTGTTATTTAGATTTTCAAATCTGTTAAATATGGAGTCGATGAATGATGTCAGGAATGTTAACCCTTTTAGGACCAGGCGTATTCAAGGTGGGCGCACCTAAGAAGACCAGCTGTTTAGCATGTGGTATGGTGAAAAAGACCAAGGCGTTCAAGGCATATTTTTCACATCTCCTTTCAGAAACCTATAACTTAGTCTGTAATAGTTTCTTCACGATTACTTTTTCAAAATCTTGAGAAAACAACCCTTTTTCTTATGAGATGTAAACAGAGGCAGTTTGAATAAAATTAATATTTTAAAATAAACAATATTTTGTATATACACTAAAAACTATTTTGAAATGTTGAAATGAAATATCTGTAGCTTCTAGACTAAGAAATATTTATCTATCGCAAATGTATTATTTACGTTCCATACTTCATTTTCCGTATTATCACTCATTTTATTGGAGTTCAGATTGAAATTAACAAAATATGAAGTGTGTTTTTTAAGTAAGGTCCGTTTTGTTGTAGATGCTAGTAGTTCGTGCGCATATCGCAATGAGCGCTTGCGTCGTGTACCGGCATGCCTCGGGAACAACTGTGCTCAGTTTCAGCTCTGTAGCTAACCTGTACGGTTCTGTACTATGCTTTCAAAATGTTTAAGACTATCAACTCGCCCGGAGGTTCGGTCAGTGATACGGTTTTTGTCAGCAAGGAACCTGCCTGCTGCAGAAATTCGACAGATTTACGAAGTGTACGGTGATACTGTTATGAGAGAAAGCAAAGTGCATAAGTGGGTACGACAATTCAAAGACGGCCGTGACAACGTCCATGATGAGGACTGCTCTGGTCGCCCTTCTTTGATTACAGACAATTTGGTGGCTTCAGTTGAAGCGAAGATTCGTGAGAACAGGCGCTTCACAATAACAGATATGTCAAACGAATTTCCTGACGTGTCGAGATCAGTGCTTTACAACATTGTTTCTGAACACCTAAAGTTTGGGAAACTGTGCTCCCGTTGGGTCCCGAAACTCCTAACAGAGGACCACAAAAACCAAAGATTTGAGTGTGTGATGAAGTTCTTGACTCGCAGTGACGAAGGAGGTGATGGCTTCTTGAGTCAGATTGTAACTGGAGACGAAAAATGGGTTTCGCATATCACGCCCGAATCGAAGCAACAGAGCATATAATGGAGACACACACACTCGCCTATAAAGGTGAAGGCCAAACAGACTCTGTCCCAGTGCAAAATCATGGTGTCGGTGTTTTGGGATAGTCATGGTGTTTTGTTGATCGACTTCATGCAACGAGGAACCACTATCAATGCAGAAGCATACTGCCAAACCGTGAGAAAGCTACACAGAGCGATTCAAAACAAAAGAGGCGGCATGCTGACAAAGGGTTCTCCATGACAATGCAAGACCTCACACTGCAGGTCAGACCCGTGATTTATTGGACAGTTTTGGCTGGGAAGTTTAAGACCACCCACCCTACAGTCCTGATCTTGCGCCGAGCGATTACCATCTGTTCCTCCACCTCAAACATCACCGCAATGGCAACCATTACAACGATGATGACGACGTGAAAACGGCAGTGAAATCTTGGTTAGCGGAGCAGGCAGCAAGTTTCTATGAAGAGGGTATTTTAAAATTGGTTACGAGGTATGATAATGTTTGAACAAACTTGGCAACTATGTTGAAAAATAGAGTGAAGTATGTACTTTCTGAAAATAAATTTACTTTTTTGAAATAACATTTTGTTGTGTACTTATTTTCAAACGGATCTTACTTCAAAACACGCCTTGTATTTTTATGTCGCAGTGCACACAGTTCTTCAGCTGGTCCTATAAGGGCTAAAAATTATTATTATTATTATTATTATAAATAATAATAATAATAATAATAATAATAATAATAATAATAATAATAATAATCTTATCAGGTGAGGTGGCAAGTAACTTAGTGCACTCTTCTCAGTTTCATCGTTTCTTTGTTTGCTTATTTACGGTATCTCCTTTCCAAGTGCATAATTATTTTGATTGTTGTTTTCCATTTCGAGTGATACAGCCATCGCCTTTGTAAATAATGAGCGTTTCTCATGAACGTATGACAAGTTGCGAATTGTGGGCAGAATTCAACAAGAACTCTGACGATGACTTGTTCGATTTATCAGATTTCTGGAAAGGAAATATCATAAATAAGGAAACAAACAAACAAACGATAAAATTGAGAAGAGTGCACTATGTTACTTACCGCCACACGTGGTTTATGTTAAAACGGCAACAGCAGACTGCACAGCCCGGCGATAAGGTTAGCGCAGGCTGGCGCTCTCTATTAGATGTACTGCACTGTATTTGTTGGTGTTTATTTCGTGCTTTGACTCTCACACTCAATCAAACTTTAATTATTTTTTTTTTGCTTTACGTCGCACTGACACAGATAGGTCTCATGGCGACGATGAGACAGGAAAGGCCTAGGAGTGGGAAGGAAGCAGCCGTGGCCTTAATTAAGGTACAGCCTCAGCATTTGCTTGGTGTGAAAATGGGAAACCACGGAAAACCATCTTCAGAGCTGCTGACAGTGGGGTTACGAACCCACTATTTCCTGGATGCAAGCTCACAGCTGCGCGACCCTAACCGCATGGCCAACTCGCCCGGTAAACTTTAATCCAACAGTCCCGAAAGAACTTCAAGACACTTAATATAGTGTCATATTATTCATGCGTTAAAATATTTCGCCTACAGATATCCTTTTATTCCATTAACGAAATATCGCCAGCTGGTTTTTTCAGCCAGCGTGACCATTGGCGATATATCATCAGCTGGTCCTATAAGGGTTAATGACACTAATCTTGATTTGGTGTTAAGTAATACTATTAATTTAGTGATAGTTGATGATGTTGACCCTTTAGTACCTAGGGTTAATCTTCATCCTCCACTGTGTGTTAGTAATAACATGTTGAAGTTGTTTAAAGTAAATGAGGCAAGAAATTATAATTTCAAAAAACCTGATTTTTTGAAGTTGTATAATCTTTTGAAAAATTGTGAATGGGGGGAAATGAAGGGTCAAAATGTCGATAAAGCCATTCGTGTCTTCTATGACAAAATTTACTCAGTATTTTATGAATGTATTCCCAAAGTAAAAACTTATACAGTAAAACCTCGTTAATTAGAAGTCGTTGAGATGCAAAAATCGGACTTTGAATGACGTGATTTTGAATTAACCGCCAACACGTAATTTGGAAAAGCCAACCTTTGGTGCGTCGTCACAATGTATTCTAAGATCTGTTACTGCATGCAATTAACCTTGATTCACAGTTTAAGCCTCTCAAATGCCATCGGAAAAATCGATTTCCAAAATGTATTCAACAAGGTGCATTTACATTATTCAAATAATGCACTTGAATAAAACAATGGCAAACATAACCTCACACAATGAAAGGGAAAAGAAAAAACAAGATTCAAAGATGAGGACAAATTATGCTGGCTCCCCTGTGCAAATGTTTTATCTTTCGGATTACTGTAATGTTTACATTTTTAGATGCCTTGTACTTGCAAGGAAAGTGCCCGATGCCCTTAAAACATCGTGGCTTTTCGAATTTTCCTATGACGGGGAAAGGAAGTCTCTCGCTTACGTGTGCACTGCATAGCAACACAGTACATTTCCTGGCTGGCAATTTCTCCTTTAAAACCATAAGTCCGTTTGACCTCAGCATTTAAAAAAATGAAACAAACAAACAAAGAATGCAGTTTCATCAGCATTGACAATATTGTTTGGTGCGTATGAATTGATTATAGGCTATAATTGTTTAATTCAAAATGCGGATAATTCGTAATTCGAAGAACAATGTCGGTCCCTTTACCAAAATTCAGACTTTTAATTGAAAACTGCCTTTACATTTTGAAAAAAAAAAAAAAAGTATTTTACAGAGTAATTTAAATTCAAAATTTCTCCGCGTCATGAAAGAACGTGCCTTCCAGAACGTGCAGGGGTAACTTTCCGCACTTTCACCCACTTTGGCGTGTCAACAGTGTGCTTCGTATCTGCTAGGTTCAAGTGGAATCGTAATTATTTTGTATTTGGCGTTTTAAGGAATGCCACAATATCATGTAGTAGGCAGTGTGCGGAGAGGTAGAATCCGCTAACACTGGTGATGCTGACAGTTGGCAAAAAGGCGTGGCTTATATAATCAATTCATATGCACATGAAACTGCATTGTTTGTGATGCCACACCAAAGGTTGGCATTTCCAAATTAATGAATGGATTAATGGATTATAACTTAGATCAGTCTCTTATGTCTCTTCTGGTTTCGTATTTGAAGCATAGAAGTCAGTTTGTAAGTTACAGAAGCATGTTTTCTTATAATTACATTGCAAAATCTGGAGTACCACAAGGCTCTAATTTGGGGCCTTTGCTGCTTCTCTTGTTTGTAAACAATATTCCCAGCAAAATGTGGTTCTCAAAGGTATTATTATTTGCTGACAATATTAAATTATATAAATCAATATCAACTTTGTGCATGATTGTTTAAAACTGCAAGTTGATTTAAATACCTTTTCTGAATGGAGCAAATTTAACAAATTACCCTTGAATATTAATAAATGCAGGAAGATCACTTTTTCAATGAAGAAAAGATAAGATAAATTTTACGTACTCAATTAATGATGCCCAATTGGAACAAGTAAATTAAATTAATGACTTACGAATAATGTTAACTAGTCATTTATGTTTCACTACTCATATTAAAAATGTTGTAAATAAGGCATACAGAAGCCTTGGGTTTATAATGAGACATTCGTATAGCCTAAGTAATAAGTCTTTAATTTGTTTGTATTTTTCATTAGTTCGATCAAATCTGGAATATGCCTCTGTTACTTAGAATCAAACAACAAAATTACACATATTTGATAGAAAGATCCAGAAAAAGTTCTTGAAATATATATACCTCAGGCAAAGCGGAGAATATCCTAAATATTTATCATATCATAAGATGATTGAAATGTTTGATTTTGAAAGGCCTGATATCAGAAGAAAATGCCAGTCGATGTTTCTCTATAAGCTAGTTAACAATGAAATAGACAGTATTGAACTAATTTGTCAACTCCTACTGTAAGCATCTAGAAAATTGGCAGGTAAATTCAGGAATTTGTTTTTCTTGCCAAGAGTTAACACAATCAAACATGTAAATTCACCCGTATACAGACTGATGTCACTGTATAATAAATTACATCCACTTAATATAGATTTATTTCAAAATAAGTAATCCAACTTTTTGAAATCTTGTAAGCATTTATTACATATAATTAGCTAGATGTATGATGCCATGGTGCCTATTTTTGTTTAGTTTTTATTCTATTATTTATCTTTATTACTGCTGTTATACTGTAGTTATGTAACTCTTCATTTCATACTCTATTTTGTGTCTATTTTGTTTCTTGTATTTTTCTCCATATGTTTAGTAAGATTAGAAGTAATGAACAAATATTGCACTTGGGCCACCGCGTGTATATTTGGATAAAATAAATAAATAAATAAATAAATAAATAAATAAATAAATAAATAAATAAATAAATAAATAAATAAATAAATAAATAAATAAATTAAATAAATAAATAAATAAACAAACAAACAAACTTGTCTTGCTTAGCACATCATAAATTTCAAGTATTGATTTCTATCACCTATACAGAAAAGGGCTAGGATTCGGAAGGCAGTGGCTGTGGCCTTAATTAGGGTACAGCTAGCATTTGCCTGGTGTGAAAATGGGAAACCATGGAAAACCACTGCCAGGGCTGCCGATGGGATTCAAATCCACCATCTCCCGAATGCAAGCTCACAGCTGCATGGCCAACTCCCTCAGTCTCCTCTCATCCTCAGAAATGGTATATACAGCTTTCACTGCAGGGCCTACCCCTACATACACAACGTAAAATGCATGCATGTCAAAGTGTTTCCATATCCTTGTTGGGTAGATTTTAATTGGGTATTTAATAGCATGTTTTCTCGCTTCAACACGCTCCATTACCTTATTCCCTGTCAGAATGCCTTAATGAGGTTTTACAATATATGCATTATTATTATAATATATGCTACTCTTTAGTCCCATATCCTGATACAGGGTTGAGTATGAGGTATGTGAATATCATAATACTTACAAGAATGTTATCAGGTTTTATATCTGCATGAAGAATATTTGCTTTCTTCAGCAATTTAAGAGCCAGAAAGAGTTGCTGACTATATGAGCGAACTGCCTTTACATGAAGTCCAACATCTTTTCCATATTTTTTAAGAACCTGAAAATAAGCTCAGATAATAAGAATTTGATAAAGGATAATATGCAACATATTACAGCAATATTGAATTATACAAACAGAAGCATTTTATTCTACAATAAAAATTAGGGAAATTTGAGTTTCTTAATGAAATTTGAACAGTAATCAATGAAGGTATAAAATACTAGTTAGAAAAATCTACACAAAGCTGATATGTACAAAAAAAATACTGTTCTGAAGTTTGAAGACAGTTCCAGTAAGAGAGGTTAATGAAAAGGAGGAAAGTAGGGGAATTTACAGCAGTTGGACTGATAGCATTGGACAAGTGAGATATGTAAACTTGACAGTCAATGAAAACATATACAGTAGGTAAAATATAAAGGAAAAAGGGTGCACATCTCTACATGGGGTATATTTGAACTATATGAATATTCCACTAGGAAGCTGAAAATGTTTTATGTTCTCTGGGTTATTCAACAAAGGCATCCCTGTTTAACAGCTGACAGTTATTTTCCCTCCATTTCACCACTTCATGTTTAATCGGTAAAACATATGCTGTGAAGTTGTTAAAAATTTTCTTCTAAGTACTATTGTAAGAATTGTCTAACCACTTGATATATTTGTAAATACAATAAATTTATCTCTATTTTTACTTGATATGTCTTTTATATTGTATTATGATATAAGATTTTGACATTCCTTGCCTGCTGATTTAAATGTAAGTTAAAAAACAGATAAACCTGGATATGGGACATTCTTGAATAGTGTTCATTTTAACACAATGGAGACGCTGCCCGAAGAAACCGTGCTAAGAATAGTAGCTGCCATTTCAACATGCTGTTACTTCACTAAAATACTGCTGGATGCTTCTATAAGCATAAAATGTACTCATTATGAGTGTAAGTTTAAAGCTCTTCTTTCAAGGCATTGATAATACAGACTAATTCCTACATAATCTGAGGCTGCTGCATCATTCACTCTCAGCTGTGAAATGAGCGAGAAAGTACGTGCGTCTGGACAGGAAGAGTGTGTGTTTGAGAGGCAGGCTTGTCGGTCATTCCTGTTAATGATTATCATGTTTAATTCAAGTGTACAAAATTTGGATGAGTCCATACTGGATGTTCTTAGGGAAGACTCAAGTTATCAAATTGAGGACGAGGATAACAATTACACACCAAGTGAGCTTGAATGACTCTGACACTTCAAGCAAGTGCACTTAGACAATGAACTCATTTCATATTGGTGAGAAGTGGGTTCTGTAGTATAAAGTTTTATACCACTCCCTAAAAATGTGGGTTGTTTCCCGTGTACAAATGACGACGGTAGCAACTTCATCCAAGCCTGCTGTCAAGCGACGAATGGCAGGAAAGCAAATTACTGGTTGTAAACAAAGATATCCGTGCCAATTGACAATTAGGTCAGAATTTGAATTAGTACGTTTTAGTAGGTGTGCCCTCAGTATATATCAAATTTCAAAATGTTAACATAAATGATGTCCACAGCTGTGCCAGAATTTTTCCATTTTAGAACTATTATCTTCATAAAATTATATATAGAAACTGGTGCACTATTATGATAATTAAAGCTCATTCTCGTGTCGAGGAATGTGCGATTTTTCTAAATATTCTGAAAGTTATTACAATCATTGTTTTCCCTAGTATTGACAAAATTTCAAAAACCATTAAATATCCTACAATTTCTGGAGGGTAGCAAATCAAATATGGACGTCTCCAATTGAAGTTACCCAGCAATTTTTACTGTAATAGCAATAAAATATTGGTAATGTTTTGTTTACCAATAATTATTGCTATATTCTATTTCCAATTTTAAGTTAAGATTCGCTATATGCTGTTTCTGTGTTTTGTTATGGGAGTTAAACAGTTGATGTTAGCCATCGATCAATCACAATCGATCATATACTCATTTGTAGCAAGACAATCAATACGTTGCTTGAAGTCAGTACTGGTTTGCTATATCGCTATTAAAGTTATTAATTACTTAACATTCAAGATCATGCATGTTTTAATATGTCTAATTTATTCATCACAGATTTTTTTCTGACATAAAAGATGCACACTAGATTACTGTTATAAAAACTGGGGGGGAAAACGTGTACACATTACGTGAATAAATACAGTACACTTTATGAGCTCTATCGCTTTTAAATATTATATATATATATATATATATATATCTGATTTTGACCACTGTTAAGACAAATATTTTCTACATGTATTAAAAAATTACAAAACAAAACTTGTTCAGATGTACGCCATTCTCTCTATATTACAAAAAATGTGGTGCAAATGAGCTGGTGGGAATATTTACACTCATGAGCAATTGAATCAGAGACAGATGCCATAGTGGAGAAATGGCTCTGTGATCGTCCAGGCAAATATAATACGACAACGTGACACATAACAGTGAGGCCGTCATACAGGCTGTACGAGTGCCAGAAGACTACAGGATGGGTAAAACAGGTGACCTCAGCGAATCTGAGGATGGCCAGATTGTCGATGCCTGATGAATCGGCCACTCCAACTCTGAAGTCGTGCAGGCACTGGGTTTTTCAAAGGCAACAGTGTACCGTCAGTATAGGCAAAACCTCCGCTGCTAGGGTCAACTGTTATGGCAGATGACGCGCTAATGACAGGGGTTGCTGTTGGCTATCTTGGATCTTAAGAGCGGACTGATGAGCCATGGTGCAGTAGATTGCTTGCGGTATGTTGTTGATATTGTACACTAATTGTTGTGTAATTGTTTTAACTTTACTTTATTATCACATTACTGTAAGTGATTATTGCCACCACGATATTTCCCAATTGCGATGTATTTGTTGTTAATAACAATAATAATTCAATGCTTGACAACGACAACGTGTGAGCAGCCATGCCATCCAGATCCATCTCCCCACCATGGAGTACAGAAGCAAGTGTTCCACGAAGGTACCTCTGCTCAACACTCGTCACAATGCACGACGACTGACATGGGCAAAGGAACACCGACATCGGACGTTCAAAGCATGAAAAACGATTCGTATGGAACACGCTGATGGCCAGGTATAAGTGCATCGTTAACCACGAGGCAGTGGATCCCTCTTATCAGCAAAGTACAGTTCAGGCCAGTGGTGGTGGTATCATCGTACGGGGTCTGTTCACGTTGAATGAAATGGGGCCTCTGGCACATCTGACAACATCCCTCATCAGTGAATGTTACAAGAATCTGCTGGCAGACCATGGTTCATCCCTTTGTTCGCCTGCAGCATCTTGCAGGCAAACCATCACTTCCGAATTGTGGCTGACTGGTTCGATGAGTACGCCAGAGATGTGAAGATAACTGGATTGCTCCCGAAGAGCCCCAATCTAAATCTCATGACCTGGGATACTGTCGAGAGAACTGTGCATGGCCTAGACCTTGCTCCGATCAACCTCCATGGATTATGGGCGTCTGTGCGGTGGCCACAGATCAGTATGGTTCCCCAACGCTTCTGCATCTTGTGCAGTCCATGCCATGCTGTATCACTGCAGTCATCAAATCAAAAAGGGGTGCTGCAAACTACTAGCAAGTTATCTCTAATTGAATTGCTCATGAATGTATTCATACAGAGTATAATGCACATGACAGTATCTAAAAAAGAGACTCTCTAAAATGCACTGTGTGAACTTGAGGTAAGCTTGCATGGTGGGGTAGAGAACAACAGTGCCAATCCGTCAGTCCCATCGAACAAGTCAGATATGAAGACATATCTTGGGCAAGGGATGTGCTTTTGTGTGTGCTATTTTTTGTGATTCTGTAGAAAGTGATGAGGGAATGCAGGAGTGGACTGAAGTGAAGATGGATGGTAACTTGAAATACCTTGCATACACAGACGATATAGAATTTTACAAGGGCGAAGAAAATGTGCTGGGAAGTAGACTACTGGTTGTTGGGAGGTTGGACTACTGGTGAATCAGGGCAAGACAGGGTTCATGGATCTGGGCAGAAGGTAAGGACAGGAGAAATCCCTTAAGATACATGACTACAGGTTCAAGGGGGTTAATAAATTAAGGTACTTGGGATCCTGCTTTAGCAGTGACAACCACTTCCCAATGGAGATCAGAGAGAGGATAGAGTGGGTTCAAAATGCATGTATTCATTCAGAGCGACGTTCAACTCAAAAACGATCTCAGCAAACACCAAGATGGGAATCTACACCATCATGATATGTCATATAGCAGTCATGGAAACCTGAGGACTGGAGGGGGAAAAAACATTACTCATTTTTGAAAGGAAAGCTATGAGGAAGATTTAGAGACCTGTACTGGACGATGGAACAAGAAGAAGAATGAAGAAATCTATTCTCTGATGCAACAACCAACTATGTTGCAGAAACAGAGCAGACGAATCCAGAGGACAAGCCATCTAGCCCACACGCCCGAAGAGACACTAGAGAAGATGGCACTCGACGGAAAGCCATCCCATAGGACAGTGATGACTACACTGGACAGATGACCTGCAGGTACAGAGAGCCTGCCTGAAGGGCTGTCATGGACAGAACAGAGAGGAACAGAGGCAGTTTGATCTCTGGGGCCTTTGTTTGCTGAATATTGTATCAGAGGAAGGAAAAATGCAACATTGATGCTTAATTTTGTAGCATTTCACCTTGTGTGCAATATTTACAGAAATGACATAAAAAATAATCCTGCATAATCAATGCTTTTCTACGAACACTGCGGTAATTTTTTAAATTCCACACCTGAAGAAACTTGCTGGTTTGGAAATAAAAGAAATTGTCAAGTCAAGTTTGAAGAGCCATTTTTCATTACCAAAAAGAATTCCTTGGATATTGTTGGATACAGTACAAAAAGGGAGGAAATCTGAGGGGGACAAGATAGGGAGAGTGTCATGAGTACAATATAATGGTACACCAACTATATGTGGACATCAAGGCAGCCTATGACAGTATTAATAGAAGGGTGAGTGTAAAGGTGTTACAGGATTTGGAAATACCACCAGTTAGTGAGACTTGTGAAAATGACGCTAAGCAACACTAACTGCAAAATAAAAGCTAATGGCAGATATACCAATAATTTTCCGATCAATCAAGGACTAAAAGGAGGAGATTCTGTATCATCTACACCTTTTAATCTGGCATTGGAGGGGATCATGCGCAAACTGCCAAGCAAATTAGATGGCACTATATTCAACAGAACGTCCCAGAGTATGGCTTTTGCAGATGATATTGCCATGCTTTGGGAGAAAACAAAATATATGATCAACACCAGAAACAAAACAAGGTGGAGAGGCACAGAGCAGTTTGAAGGGTTTGAATGAGTAAATCAGTTCAAGTATTTGGGAGGAATAGTCTCTGAAGATAATGTGGTAGCAGTAGAGATAGAGGCAAGAATAGCAACAGGCAACAGATGCTATTATAGTTTCCATAACTTGTTGCGATCGTCAAACATTTCAAGGCAGCTGAAGTTGACAGAGTATAGAACGATTATAAAACCTGTAGTTTTGTATGAATCGGAAACATGGACAATTACACAACAAATTAGAAATACTTTGGATGCATGGGAACGTGTTGAGGAAGATATATGGTGCAGTATACGAGAATAGCTGGAGAAATAGGACCAACAAAGAGTTGTATGAACTCTATAAGAATCCATCAGTAACTGCAGATATAAAGGTTAGAAGATTACGGTGGTTGGGACATGTGCAGCGAATGGAGGAACAGCGAGTCACCAAGCCCGAGGGAAGTTCATTCAGTGGTACGACTAAGATTACAATGGCTGGACGATGTAGAGGCGGACTTGAGAAGACTAGGAATACAGAACTGGAGAAGGCTGGCCGCTTCGACAGACAACTGGAGGAGACAAGTGATCGATAAGGCTCAGGTTCTTCAAGGACTGTAGCACCGGATAAGTAACAAAATAGGGAGAATGTGGAAGAACCTCCCAACCAAGCTCCTAAATGCTCTTGCCAAGTAAGTGGAAATAGTGTACTATTCATGAAGGGAAACCTGTGGTGTGGGGCAATAACAGAGATCAGCGTTACTGGAATAACGGAAATGCAATACCCTTTCAGGAGAATGTGAGGATATAAATTACTTACCTCTCTCAAGTTCATGCTGAGAGGTTCAAAAACCATACATAAATGATTTTTGTGGAAGAAATGACGAAATAATCGAAGACAATGAAATCTATCTTCTGAATCTGCATCATTTAGCCTTCGTAATACTTCTAGCTCTTTAAGTCCTGTTTTATGCCTGAAATAAAAATAATTTCAAATATTAGCTAATTGAAATGCAGCTTTTAAAATAAAAGAAAGATCTATATCTTCATAAAAATATTGTACAAAAGAAGTCAGGTTTACATGGCTAATTTCAATCAATCAATCAATCAATCAATCAATCAATCAATCAATCAATCAATCAATCAATCAATCAATCAATCAATCAATCAATCAATCAAAACACCACTGATCTGTATTTAGGACCTGTCACCCAGGTGGCAAATTTCCTATGAATTGTTTACTTAATCTTTTCTTAAATGATTTAATATTTGAAAGAAATGAAACAATATTTGATAGGAATAAAAGAAATAATGATAGTTATTGGCTTTCTTTCGTCTGTTACTTAACATATAGTACTCTACTACAGTTTATTCAGTCTACTATTTTGCTCATGGTCTATCATCTCTTCAGGTATGTTTCCATGCCTGTTTGTCATTCATTGCAATGCTATTGTTAGTATTAAATTTATTCTTGCTACGGAAAGTGAACAAATGCTAGTATTATATGAAAAAGTGCAATGTTAAAAATGAATGACATGAAGTTTATGATATAAACTAATACATACAATCCATGCATAATGTCAACAACTGGACTTAAGTAGACCATTTCAGTGTGTGTTCAGATAGAAACTAAAATTTACATCTATATCATCTTTACATGGTTCATGTTTGTGGGTTACTGTAGTCATGTCCTAGTTCGTGAACCATGGGCAACGGCTGAGTGGCCTAGTAAGTGGTCCTGAGAGTCGGGATACCAGTTGCTATGGAATGGGAGTGGGTATCTCGGACATATTCTAAGTCATGGCCCTCCTTGTGCTCAGGCGGCTAGGACTATACAATCCACCGGTGATCCATAACCCGTTGGAGGAGAGATCCTCACTTGGACTATGTGTAAGTAGGGTAGAATCCTCCTTCATGAATTTACCGAGCTCAGAACATTTTAAGCAAGCCTCGGACCTATGGGAGTAACAGAGTCCCACTCCCATTTGACAGGCGAGGGATTCCTTGGAAACAACTTGGCGAATGAAGTGGAATTCGATGGGGAGCTATCAATATTAATGGGGCTTATGGAAGAAAGTAGAACTGGCTGAGTCAGCAAAGAGGATGCATCTGGATGTGCTAGGAGTAAGTGATATTCGGGTAAGGGGAGATAACGAGGAAGAGATAGGAGATTATAAAGTGTTAGAAAGGGAAGGGCATGAGTCTGGGGTAGGGCTCTTTATCAGGAATACCATTGCATGCTACATAGTTTCTGTTAGGCACGTAAATAAGCGAATGATGTGGGTAGATTTGTCAGTTGGAGGAATTAGGACTAGAATTGTGTCCGTGTATTCGCCATGTTAGGGTGCAGATGAGGATGAAGTTGACAAGTTTTATGAAGCATTGAGTGACATCGTGGTCAGGGTCAACAGCAAGGATAGAATAGTGGTAATGGGCGATTTCAATGCGTGAGTTGGGAATAGAACTGAAGGATACGAAAGGGTGATTGGTAAATGTGGGGAAGATATGGAAGCTAATGGGAATGGGAAGCGTTTGCTGGACTTCTTTGCTAGTATAGGTTTAGCTGTTACGAATACATTCTTCAAGCATAAGGCTATTCACCGCTATACATGGGAGGCTAGGGGTACCAGATCCATAAATAGACTATATCTTAACAGACTTCAAACTCAGAAAATCTGTTAGGAATGTACGAGTTTTCTGGGGATTTTTCGATGATACAGACCACTATCTGATCTGTAGTGAACTAAGTATTTCTAGGCCTACGGTAGAGAAAGTGAAATCTGTCTGCAAACGAATAAGGGTAGAAAATCTACAGGACGAGGAAATTAGACAGAAGTACATGGATATGATTAGCGAGAAGTTTCGAACAGTAGACAGTAAGCAGGTTCAGGATATAGAAAGTGAATGGGTGGCATACAGGGATGCTGTAGTAGAAACAGCAAGGGAATGCCTAGGAACAACTGTGTGTAAAGATGGGAAAAGGCAAACATCTTGGTGGAATGATGAAATGAGAGCAGCTTGTAAACGTAAAAAGAAGGCCATCAGAAATGGCTCCAAACAAGAGCCGAGGCAGACAGGGATTTGTATGTGGATGAAAGAAACAGAGCGAAACAAATAGTTGTTGAACTCCCTTGAGTTATAATACTGACCAGGAAAACTAGTAGAAAGAGCCAGCTGTACTTCAAGCTGGCTCAGCCAACTAGAAAATGAAACTCAGGAAATTAAGGAATTTCAAGTTACCCAATTGCAACAGTCAAATTTTAGGGAGGAAGGGGGTCTGAGATTGCTCTTGGTAAACTGTCAGAGTGTAGTAAATAAACAATTAAAATTCGGTACATTGATGGAATCTTATGAGACTGATGTGGTGATAGGAGTGGAATCGTGGTTGAGAGAAGGGGTGGGTAATAGAGAAGTATTTCCAGAAGGGTACACAGTCTATCGTAGAGACCGAGGAGATAAAAAGGGAGGGGGGGGGGGTGTTTATTCTGGTGAAGGAAACATATTGTTCACATGAATGGTTTACCGATGAAAGGGATGAAATATTAGGGATAAAATTAATTTGTGATAATATGAAGGAGGTGGGAATTATAGGAACATACAGGCCTGGAAGAGAGGAAAGAGACGGAAATATTTGAGAAAATAATAGATTATACTCATAAAAACAATAATAATGATGTGGTAATAATTGGGGGAGATCTAAACTTGCCTGAGGTTGAATGGAATGGAGCTGCAAGTGAAGCCCATGAACAGAAACTGGCAAATAAGTTAATTTGGGAGGGAGGATTTACACAAGTAGTACAAGAACCAACTCGTCTCAATAACTTACTAGATGTATTCTTGGTTAAACCATGGGAAATTGTTGATAAAACTGAGGTAATTGAAGGAATAGGTGACCATAAGGCTGTAATAATGGATGTAGGACTGGTACCAAAAAGGCTTAATAAGAGGATCACACAAGACAAGAAATTGTACAGAAAAACTAAAGTTGATGAATTTGGGACTTACCTTAAATCACAATTCAGTTGTTGGATAAGTGAAGGGAGTAATGTGGATACACTTTGGGCTAAATTCAAAGGAATTCTTTGGGAAGGAGAGAAGAGATTTGTACCTGTTAAGAAGGGCAAAATGACCTCAGACCCTGTTTATTATACAAGGGAAATAAGAAAATTAAAAAGAAAATGTAGAATAGTAAACAGGAAAATCAAAGAAGGTAGGGAGAGTAGAGAAAGTAGAAAACAGCTAATGAGGGAACTGAAAAGAGTGAAAAAGGAAGCAAAAGAGAATTATATGAATGGCATTCTTCAAGAGCGTAATGACCACAAAGGGAAATGGAAAAAGCTGTATTCATATATCAGGAATCAAAAAGGAAAAGGAATCCAAATTCCTACAATGGTGGGAGAAGGGGGTGAACACTATTTAACAGATACTGAGAAAGCAAACCTCTTTAGTAAGGAATTTAGAGATTCAGTAGATGATTGTCAGAAATTGGAAACCGAAACAGAAGTTACAGAGGGACAGACACAGAGGGAAACAAGAAGCTTCTTGTTCACAAATGAAGATATTTTCAGAGAAATCCAACTGCTTCAGCAAGGAAAAGCAGCAGGAAGTGATCAAATTACTGGGGAGGTGATAAAGACAATGGGGTGGTACATAGTGCCTTATTTAAGATTTCTCTTTGACTATGTCATAAATAATAGTGTAATACCAAAGGAATGGAAGGAATCTATAATAATACCAATTTATAAAGGAAAGGGTGATAAAAGGAAACCAGAGAACTACAGACCAATCAGCTTGACCAGTATAGTTTGTAAAATACTGGAGAGTTTAATATCAAAATACATCAGAGGGGTATGTGATGATAAAAATTGGTTCATGAGGAGCCAGTATGGATTTAGAAAGAAATTTTCTTGTGAGCCACAACTGGTGGGATTTCAGCAGGACATATCAGATCAATTATTCAGGAGGCCAGTTAGATTGCATAGCCATAGATCTTTCCAAAGCCTTTGATAGAGTGGAACATGGAATATTATTAAAGAAATTGGAGGGAATAGGATTGGACGTAAGGGTTACACGTTGGGTAAAAACATTACTAAATTCAAGGGTTCAGAAAGTCAAAGTAGGAATTAACGTATCGCAGGAAGAGAAAGTTTGGAAGGGAATTGCACAGGGTAGTATAATCGGTCCGTTACTTTTCTTAATATACGTAAATGATTTAGGGAACAATATAACATCAAAAATAAGATTGTATGCAGATGACATAATTGTTTATAGGGAAATAAATACCACTGAGGATTGTTCAGAATTACAAAGGGACCTTGAGAGTATCCAACAATGGGTTGAAGAGAATAACATGAAGGTTAATGGAGGCAAATCAACTGTTACAACATTTACAAACAGGAGTTTTAGAACTGAATTTGAATATACTTTGGATGGGTAGTTATCCCAAAAGATGGCAAGTGCAAATACTTAGGTGTGAGATTTGAAAGTAATTTGCACTGGAAGTGTCATGTGGATGACATTGTTGGGAAAGCATACAGATCGTTACATGTCATAATGAGGCTACTTAAAGGATGCAACAAAGAATTAAAAGAGAAAAGTTACTTAAGTATGGTTCGTCCATTATTGGAATATGCAAACAGTGGTTGGGATCCTCACCAAGAATACCTAATAAAAGAAATAGATAGTGTGCAGAGGAAAGCAGCAAGATTTGTAACAGGGGATTTCAGGAGAAAGAGTAGTGTGTCAGAAATGTTAAAGAAACTAGGGTGGGAAACTTTAAGTAAGAGAAGGGAGAAAACTAGACTTATAGGTTTATATAGAGCCTATACAGGAGAAGCAGCATGGGGAGATATCCGTGAGAGGCTTCAGTTGGAAAATAATTATATCGGCAGGACTGACCACAAATATAAAATTAGAAGGAATTTTAGCAGAAGCGATTGGGGTAAATTTTCATTCATTGGGAAGGGTGTGAAGGAGTGGAACAGTTTACCAGGGGTAGTGTTTGATCCTTTTCCAAAATCTGTACAGATATTCAAGAAGAGAATAAACAGCAACAGAAAAAATAAATAAAATGTTAGAGGGCATTCGACCAGTGCAGGTTAATGTAAATAAAGAATGTGTGTGAATAAATTAATTCCATCCCCTGGTCTAAGGAGTTTGGGCAGCCAAAGTAGGGGACTGCCTGTAGGGGTGAAGTACAGTGGGGACTTCGAGGGCCCTGGGACCGCTACGGTAGCTGTGAAGGCCCTTCAGGAACTCCGAAAAGTGGTGGTAAAAGGGGCTCTGGTTAAGACGCAGCAGGTCGTTATGCTACTTAGGTTCCAGAATGGGTAAAGAAAAGAAAAAGTAAATAAATGCAATGTAAATTTTAATCTTATACCAGTTGTACAGTATCATTTGAAGTAATTCCACATACTGTATATCAGATGACTATATTTGTAAGTAGTACAGGAGATATTATAAGTAGAATTTTGTAAACAATGTAAATTTATTAAGGATGAGCTGTGTGTTTAATAGAAAAAATTGTTAGCGTAAATTATACAATATTGTATTATAGGAAAATTTTCTTCTCTTGTTAATTTAATATTTAGTGCTTGACAATAATGTATTTTAGTGTACCATTCGCCACCGAGGTAGACACCTTATTTGCAAATAAAGAGATTGTGTGTGTGTGTGTGTGTGTGTGTGTGAAAGAAGTCATGGGAAGATTTTGGTAACAACCTGGAAAGGCTAGGACAAGCAGCAGGGAAACCTTTCTGGACAAGAATAAAGAATCTTAGGAAGGGAGGGAAAAAGGAAATGAACAGTGTTTTGAGTAATTCAGGTGAACTCATAATAGATCCCAGGGAATCACTGGAGAGGTGAATGGAACATTTTGAACACCTTCTCAATGTAAAAGGAAATCATCCTGGTGGTGTTGCAAACAGCCAAGCTCATGGGGAGCAGGAAAATGATGTTGGTGAAATTATGCTTGAGGAAGTGGAAAGGATGGTAAATAAACTCCAATGTCATAAGGCAGCAGGAATAGATGAAATTAGACCTGAAATGGTGAAGTATAGTGGGAAGGCAGGGATGAAATGGCTTTATAGAGTAGTAAAATTAGCAAGGAGTGTTGGTAAGGTACCTTCAGATTGGGCAAAATCAGTAACTGCACCTATCTATAAGCAAGGGAACATGAAGGATTGCAACAACTATCGAGGTATCTCACTGATTAGTATACCAGGCAAAGTATTCACTGGCATCGTGGAAGGGAGGGTGCGATCAGTCGTTGAGAGGAAGTTGGATGAAAACCAGTGTTGTTTCAGACCACAGAGAGGCTGTCAGGATCAGATTTTCAGTATGCGCCAGGAAATTGAAAAATGCTACGAGAGGAATAGGCAGTTGTGTTTATGTTTCGTAGATCTAGAGAAAGCATATGACAGGGTACTGAGGGAAAATATGTTCGCCATACTGGGGGACTATGGAATTAAAGGTAGATTATTAAAAGCAATCAAAGGCATTTATGTTGACAATTGGGCTTCAGTGAGAATTGATGGTAGAATGAGTTCTTGGTTCAGGGTACTTATAGGGGTTAGACAAGGCTGTAATCTTTCACCTTTGCTGTTCGTAGTTTACATATTCATCTGCTGAAAGGTATAAAATGGCAGGGAGGGATTCAGTTAGGTGGAAATGTAGTAAGCAGTCTGGCATATGCTGACGACTTGGTCTTAATGGCAGATTGTGCCGAAAGCCTGCAGTTTTTTTTCTAGTTTATTTACATCGCACCGACACAGATAGATCTTATGGTGACGATGGGACAGGGAAGGGCAGGGAGTGGTAAGGAAGTGGCCGTGACCTTAATTAAGGTACAGCCCCAGCATTTGCCTGGCGTGAAAATGGGAAACCACGGAGAACCATCTTCAGGGCTGCCGACAGTGGGGTTCGAACCTAATGTCTCCCGAATACTGGATACTGGCCGCACTTTAAGCGACTGCAGCTATCGAGCTCGGCAGCCTGCAGTCTAATATCTTGGAACTTGAGAATAGTGCAATGAGTATGGTATGAAAATTAGCCTCTCGAAGACTAAATTGATGTCAGTAGGTAAGAAATTCAACGGAAATGAATGTCAGATTGGTGATACAAAGCTAGAACAGGTCAATAATTTCAAGTATTTAGGTTGTGTGTTCTACCAAGATGGTAATATAGTAAGCGAGATTGTATCAAGGTGTTGTAAAGCTAATGCAGTGAGCTCGCAGTTGCGATCAACAGTATTCTGTAAGAAGGAATTCAGCTCCCAGACAAAACTATCTTTACATTGGTCTGTTTTCAGACCAACTTTGCTTTACGGGAGCGAAAGCTGGGTGGACTCAGGATATCTTATTCATAAGTTAGAAGTAACAGACATGAAAGTAGCAAGAATGATTGCTGGTAAAAACAAGTGGAAACAATGGCAGGAGGTTACTCGGAATGAGGAGATAGAGGCTAATTTAGGAATGAACTCGATGGATAAAGCTGTACGCATAAACCGGCTTCGGTGGTGGGGTCATGTGAGGCGAATGGAGGAGGATAGGTTACCTAGGAGAATAATGGACTCTGCTATGGAGGGTAAGAGAAGTAGATGTAGACCAAGAAGACGATGGTTAGACTTGGTTTCTAACGATTTAAAGATAAGAGGTATAGAACTAAATGAGGCCACAACACTAGTTGCAAATCGAGGATTGTGGTGACGTTTAGTAAATTCACAGAGGCTTGCAGACTGAATGCTGAAAGGCATAACAGTCTATAATGATTATGTATGTATGTATGTATGTATGTATGTGTGTATATCTTCACCTGGTGATCAAAATTTCACAACTCCATCTTCAAGCTAAAACCACTTTAGGCAGTTCCATTAACCATTATGAAATACCATTGCGAACAATGTTTTAAAGCACTATATACGATCTTGACCCAAATTTCAATCATCAAATCCAAAAATAAAAATCTCAAATTTTTCTTTAGAATTCAAGGTTTCAGAAAGATTTTCCTTTCTCCATTAAAATTTTCCACTTTGGAGTTACAAGGTGTTGACTGCTGGTCAGTGATATATAGTGTTTAACTTAATCGCATCTTTTGTATGCATATGCAGTACCGGTATATTTCTATTCTGAAATTTGTTGAAGGTTTAAGGAAATTTAGAATGGCCTTAGAGGGTGGATTTTCTTAAAGCAATCATTACCTAAAGCAAAAGACCTGAGCCACGAATGACCTCATTTGTAACTTTCAAAAATTTACCAGCATATTACAAAACTGATGGGGCACTCTGGGCATTGGCAAATGGATTCAAAGTATTTCAGACCATAGCCCATAGGTCTCCACAGAAGCCAATTCAATATCAAAGAGATGAATGAGATATTCTTGTGTGGTGACCATTCCATTCTGGAGAGCAGAGGATTTGGGTGTGAACTCCAAACGTGGACATGTTTCCAGCTTTTAAAAAATTCAACTGTTAATTCTGGTATTTGTACAACCTACTTTTCTTATTTGCATTAATATCAGCTGATGTGATAAGTCTTTTCATGCTTATACCAAAGCTTTAAAAGACTATACAGACTATATGGCTCTGATAGGACTAGCAATAGGAACAACTCATACAATGTATTTGACTTTAATGCCGCATGGTGGCAATGTTGACAAGTGAATGTAAATCATTAAAAAGAAAAAATATCACTGTTTTTTGTAATGCACCTAAGTGATTCCATGGTCATGCACTGTTCATTATGATATTTCCTTTAAAAAAAAACACCCTATGTGATGCTACAGCGCTTGATGGGCCAAATGCTCAGTCTGAAGCCCTGCAGATTGTGAGGCAATGCACGGTCAAGGTGAAGGATTCTCTTGGATTTTATTCTTGGCTTTGTAGCTCCTTAGTTTTTCCTCATATAGGCTGAGTGGACCTCGAGTTTGCCCTGACGTCCAGTAAAAATCCCTGATCTGTCCAGGAAATGAACCCAGGGTCTCTGACTAAGAGGAAGGTCTGCTACCTATAGACCAGGCATGTTAAGGTCATGAGATGAATGACAGCTCTTTGTGCATGAAAAACAGCTGTTACGAGTGCTAGCCCATGACATTATCAAATAGCGCAAACCTGGAGGAGCATAAATTACACGTTCATAACTACAGTACTCCGTGCAGTACACGTAAGGACATACATAATTAAATGTGTCCAACATGGCGTTTGCATAAAATGTGTGAAACACCATAATTTTTAATCAACATGTACTAGGAAAATAAACAATTATTTCAAAGGCTGCCATGAAGTATGAAGTACAATACAAACTGCATTTGTTTGTTTAGGGACTTAACATGCTCAACTCTCCTATGAACTATTATGAAGCAGAATAATGCCAAATACTAAGCTGCTCCTACCTCACTTTTGTAGTAACACAAATGTTTTTATAAATGTAAACAAAGGAAAATAGGCTTCGGTAAAAGAAGCACCTCGTCAAGTAACTCTATTGATACATAAGTACACGAATACACACACTAACAAATTACAATGTCAATCCTTATGGCGTATGTTTCAACCATTATATGTAGACCTAAACAGGTAACTGGGGCCTGTCACTGACAGGTATGCACAGCCCTGAGTCAGCGATGTGAGAAGTACAGCTGACTGAAGGGAAGAGACTTGTGGCCGCATGCACAGATATTTCTAGTACAGGCACTGTGCTTATGGTGGACAAGGTTTTTGATACCCGTGCCGTACACTGAGGAGCCGGCTTTTTAACTTGGAAGTATTAAATTTCATATCACTACTTCTATATTTGGAAGACAGTGGAAAATAAAAATTTTCATACAGGTGACAGAATATCTTAAAAGTTATTACCACTTTCACGAAACAAAACATCTTCAGTATGAAGATAAGCAGGCTGCTCATTGAGGAAAAATCATAAACAATATCTTGTAAAAATGTATTATTAGGAGCAAGGAAATTATGCATCTGAGAGCACATAGGCTGATTTTAGAAATGGCGACTAGTTTTAAGCCTTGGACAATGTCTACCTAAACAACATCTAAGTTACGCACCATATTCCATTGCATAAACAATGTTCAGCCATTGTTTATCAAGATATCATTTAAGTTTCAATGTTCGTTCAAAAATAGAGAAAGAAGTATCTTCCATGCTACTCTAGGCTGTCACAACCAATGAAATTCATCGGTACATGCGTCAAACATTAGTCAGCTGTCATCTGTCTTACAATTACACAACATGGCTAAACACGAACATGACTTGTCTACAGAAGGAGAGTAAATTGACATGTCACCATATGAGGAAGTATAGCTTTGATTATACTGTTGTCATCAGGGTGAGTGCAGTCTAAATAGCAGAGGCAAGGAGCAGAAAACTATAGTAGTCTGCAACCAAGCAAGTTGCTGTGCAGTACAGGCCATGTACATGTAAGCTTGCATTCTGAAAATCATAGATTTGAACCCTACCATACGCAGCCCTGAAGATGGTTTTCCATAGTTCCCATAATTTTACACAAGGCAAAGTACTGGAGCTGTAATTACGGCCAAAGCAGCTTCCTTCCCGACCCGTGTCTTTTCCTACGTTATAATTGCCAAAAACCTGTCTGATGATAATCTCCAGAAAATAAAGAAAAAAATACAGAAGGAAAAAAACCTATACAATCTGCTTTGTGGTGCATTTACTTGGCAGTAAATGTAATTTTATAGAATCCCACCTGGTTGATGTATGCAACAGCCTCTGACAATCAGAACAAGTTATTCTGATGTGGAACCTTATTATTATTTCAGGGAAATTATCCAACAAAAAATAAAATGTACCAGTTGTCATAGATTGTAGTCAGGTTGAGAAGTACTGACCTGCCCCTTGTGTCATACTCAAGAAACAAGCCCCTTTATCATCTCATGAAGTTTAAATTCTCATTTCAAACAGTGCCTCCCTAAACATTTCAAATGAACTGCTATGACCTTGCAGCAGAAGACCTACAGGAGGCTGATGGACTAACCTTTCTTGAAAGAATCATCTCAACATAACAATACATGTTTCATACAACTAAGCTCCAGGTGTGATTCGCTCATAAAATTTGAGGTTAAACTGTGTCTTCTGCAGTATTCGAACATCGCCTAGACAGTAACAAAATGATAAGCAACATCTTTGCACTGCAACAGCCATATTTAGGCATTTGAATTGTAACATACTGGTACTGACTGGGTGGGCAATAAAAGAATGTTATGATTATATATGTCAATGTCGAGCCAAAATTAAGTTTATTACATGTTTATTTAGGCAATGTTTAATAATAAACATTATCTTAAATATTCACTGAGATGACAGTTAACTGTCATGTTTCTGTTATGAAAGGATTAGCCAGCGATTCTGCCGCTGCCCAGAGAACACCTGATTGCATCATAAATCTTAAGTGGGTCTCAATCTTCAGAACCAACTCAGACCCAATTCTTCTAAGACAAAAGTATGTGCCTTCCAATTAACTCATCGTGAGTTACATCTAGAATGGTCAGGTATCCACCTGAGTGCTAGGATGTGAGACGGAGCCAAGCAACATAGACATGCAACCGAGATATTTTGAGTTTCAGTAAATATGTTGGAAGATAGTCCGCCTAGTCAATACTATTCACTTATTTACCTTTCACCTTAACATCTAGTACATGTTTCGAGAATATCATGCATTCTCTTCCTCAGCTAGTAGATTAAAATTCAGTATACAATAAGACCTGACTAAAATATGGGGGCCCCCATTAAAATTCAAAACAATGAGTATGACAATGTGACACTTAAAAATTTTTGATAGTACAAACATAGAATTAAAATCCCATTTTGTCAAGTACAAATTAAAAACACAATATAGTAATGTCTAATTAAATACAACGTCTTGTGACGATATGAATTCACAGTGTCCTTGAAGTTGCCTTGCGTAGTTCAAAAATGTTGAGTTAAGAATGAATGAAATTGCATTAAAACTTGAAGTCCTGCCGATATCCACCGTTAATGGGTGTTAAAATGATGTCTATTTAAATTAAAATATTGGACACAGCGTCGTATAATGATGTGAATTTACGGTGTCCTAGGAATTATAATACTATCTTGCGTAGTTCAATTGGATTTGTACAAGAATAAATGAAGTTGCGTTAAAACTTGGAGTCCTGCCATTATCTTCGGTTGATAAGATGTATTATGCAGCCAGGTTGAAAATAGGTTAAAATGGTCTATAAAAAGGAAATGAAATCTGGTTACAGAATTACATTGGGTTGCGTGATGGATGGAAGGAGGGGTGGAAGGAACCGCCCCTGATACTACAGTCATACTTCCCCCCTTACACGCTTGACATCATTTGGCCTCTTACTAGGGTATTGGGTTACCAATTTAAACAACTGATTGTCTTCTGCAATGTGTTCATTTAGGTTGTTCTCATTATCAAAATTTTGCAATTTGTATATTTCTAATTTCTCTAGGGCATTCATTTGTTTGCCTTTGCTTAATGAATGTAATAAAGTCATATCACGTTCAATATTTGTGAAATGATGGTTGCTTTCATGCATGTGTTCACACATTGCAGAGTATCTAGAATGTTTTCGTGCATTGACATGCTCTTTATACCGTACCACCACACTTCTACCTGACGGTCCGACATATTTTTTTCCGCAATCTTGGCACGACAGTTTGTATACTCCTGATTTACTGAACCTACTGTTGGTGTTTACGCTATTCGAATTGAACAATAAATTATTATTATTATTATTATTATTGTCTGTCCTAAAGGATACACGGATATTGTGTTTTCTAAATAGTTTAGCCAAACTGTATGATTGTTTATTAATGTAAGTGAATGTAGCAAATTTCTTTTTTTCTTCCTTATTTACAAGTAGGGTGTTAGGTCTATTCACGACCTTACTCTTTATCCTATTGACATAGCTTTTGGGGTAACCGTTTCTTTTGGCAATATCTTGTATAATGTTTATCTCTTTATTAAAATCATTTCTGTTTAATGGTATTCTTACTGCTCTATTGATGAAGCTGTAAAATGCCGCTTTCTTATGTTCTCCTGGGTGGTTCGAGTCTTTCCTAATAACAACATCTGTGTGTGTAGGTTTTCTAAATACTTGGTAAATCAGGTTTTTATTGTCTCTAGTTAATGTTACATCTAAGTAGTTTAGACTTTTATTATCTTCCGATAAGGTTGTTTAATTGGTCTAACAGTTCGTTTGGCTTGAGGTCTTGTTCGTTAATGATAGCGAACGCGTCATCAACAAACCTTAACCATAAGTCTAATCCTTTTATTTTACCGATTATTTTATTAGATTCCATATGGTCCATAAATATATCTGCAAGGATACCAGACGCTGGTGATCCCCATTAACTTGTTTGTACACGTTGTTGTTGAAAGTAAAAAAGTTGTTTTCTAATATAAACTTTAATAAGTTGATGAATTCATCAATTTCTACTTTACTCAACGAACTATGTGTGTAAGTTGTTCTTAACAATGTTGATAGTCTCCGTGATCGGAATATTCGAGTACATATCTTTCACATCAAAGCTATGGATAGTATTATATTGCGATAAAATTAAATTTTTTGTCCTATCACAAAAATCTATGGTATTGCGGAGACTTGTATCTACATTAAATCTGTAATGTTTCTTTAAAAACGTGTGTACAAATTTGGCCGTTTTATATATAGGACTGTTTCTGAAGTTAACAATTGGTCTAATAGGTATGCCTTCTTTGTGTACCTTAGGCATAGCCCTCAATTTCGGTAATCCTGGGTTCATATTTACCAAGCGTTTTGTTTCATTCGAATTCATCAAAAAATTAGTGTTAGCTAAAATTTGTTTGAAAGTCTTTTGCATGTTGTTAGTGGGGTCCTTCTTTATCTGACGAAAGTTGTCTCTCTTCAGGAAATCATTCGTTTTACTGATGTAATCATCTTTATTCATTAAAACTATAGTGTTACCCTTGTCAGCTTTCGTGACAATTATGTTATTGTCTTTAATCTTCTTATTAATCTTTTTGATGAATTCGAATGAAACAAAACGCTTGGTAAATATGAACCCAGGATTACCGAAATTGAGGGCTATGCTTAAGGTACACAAAGAAGGCATACCTATTAGACCGATTGTTAACTTCAGAAACAGTCCTACATATAAAACGGCCAAATTTGTACACACGTTTTTAAAGAAACATTACAGATTTAATGTAGATACAAGTCTCCGCAATACCATAGATTTTTGTGATAGAACAAAAAATTTAATTATATCGCAATATAATACTATCCATAGCTTTGATGTGAAAGATATGTACTCGAATATTCCGATCACGGAGACTATCAACATTGTTAAGAACAACTTAAACATACATAGTTCGTTGAGTAAAGTAGAAATTGATGAATTCATCAACTTATTAAAGTTTATATTAGAAAACAACTTTTTTACTTTCAACAACAACGTGTACAAACAAGTTAATGGGGATCACCAGCGTCTGGTATCCTTGCAGATATATTTATGGACCATATGGAATCTAATAAAATAATCGGTAAAATAAAAGGATTAGACTTATGGTTAAGGTTTGTTGATGACGCGTTCGCTATCATTAACGAACAAGAACTCAAGCCAAACGAACTGTTAGACCAATTAAACAACCTTATCGGAAGATAATAAAAGTCTAAACTACTTAGATGTAACATTAACTAGAGACAATAAAAACCTGATTTACCAAGTATTTAGAAAACCTACACACACAGATGTTGTTATTAGGAAAGACTCGAACCACCCAGGAGAACATAAGAAAGCGGCATTTTACAGCTTCATCAATAGAGCAGTAAGAATACCATTAAACAGAAATGATTTTAATAAAGAGATAAACATTATACAAGATATTGCCAAAAGAAACGGTTACCCCAAAAGCTATGTCAATAGGATAAAGAGTAAGGTCGTGAATAGACCTAACACCCTACTTGTAAATAAGGAAGAAAAAAAGAAATTTGCTACATTCACTTACATTAATAAACAATCATACAGTTCGGCTAAACTATTTAGAAAACACAATATCCGTGTATCCTTTAGGACAGACCATAATAATAATAATAATAATAATAATAATTTATTGTTCAATTCGAATAGCGTAAACACCAACAGTAGGTTCAGTAAATCAGGAGTATACAAACTGTCGTGCCAAGATTGCGGAAAAAAATATGTCGGACCGTCAAGTAGAAGTGTGGTGGTACGGTATAAAGAGCATGTCAATGCACGAAAACATTCTAGATACTCTGCAATGTGTGAACACATGCATGAAAGCAACCATCATTTCACAAATATTGAACGTGATATGACTTTATTACATTCATTAAGCAAAGGCAAACAAATGAATGCCCTAGAGAAATTAGAAATATACAAATTGCAAAAATTTGATAATGAGAACAACCTAAATGAACACATTGCAGAAGACAATCAGTTGTTTAAATTGGTAACCCAATACCCTAGTAAGAGGCCAAATGATGTCAAGCGTGTAAGGGGGGAAGTATGACTGTAGTATCAGGGGCGGTTCCTTCCACCCCTCCTTCCATCCATCACGCAACCCAATGTAATTCTGTAACCAGTTGCCATACAACATCAGGTGCCTCAACATCTATCTAACACATGCATGCCACACGTAATTTTTTTTTTTTTTTTGCTAGGGGCTTTACGTCGCACCGACACAGATAGGTCTTATGGCGACGATGGGATAGGAAAGGCTTAGGAGTTGGAAGGAAGCGGCCGTGGCCTTAATTAAGGTACAGCCCCAGCATTTGCCTGGTGTGAAAATGGGAAACCACGGAAAACCATCTTCAGGACTGCCGATAGTGGGATTCGAACCTACTATCTCCCGGATGCAAGCTCACAGCCGCGCGCCTCTACGCGCACGGCCAACTCGCCCGGTACACGTAATATTAACATCATCACACTGGTAAGGTTTAATATTTTTACCCCGTTGTATTCTCATTTGTTCATGTCGGAGCCTTTTGTTAATTTTTATTTCATTTCCTTTTTATAGACCATTTTAACCTATTTTCAACCTGGCTGCATAATACATCTATCAACCGAAGATAATGGCAGGACTCCAAGTTTTAACGCAACTTCATTTATTCTTGCACAAATCCAATTGAACTACGCAAGATAGTATTATAATTCCTAGGACACCGTAAATTCACATCATTATACGACGCTGTGTCCAATATTTTAATTTAAATAGACATCATTTTAACACCCATTAACGGTGGATATCGGCAGGACTTCAAGTTTTAATGCAATTTCATTCATTCTTAACTCAACATTTTTGAACTACGCAAGGCAACTTCAAGGACACTGTGAATTCATATCATCACAAGACGTTGTATTTAATTAGACATTACTATATTGTGTTTTTAATTTGTACTTGACAAAATGGGATTTTAATTCTATGTTTGTACTATCCAAAAATTTTAAGTGTCACATTGTCATACTCATTGTTTTGAATTTTAATGGGGGCCCCCGTATTTTAGTCAGGTCTTATTGTACACTGAATTTTAATCCACTAGCTGAGGAAGAGAATGCATGATATTCTCGAAACATGTACTAGATGTTAAGGTGAAAGGTAAATAAGTGAACAGTATTGACTAGGCGGACTATCTTCCAACATATTTACTGTTACTAAGTCAATACGGATCCAATCCCGACCATCATGGTCAAGATTATTAATAATATTTTGAGTTTTGCGTTTGCATACCTGCCAACTTTACAAAAACAAAAATCAGGAGATTTTGATAGGAAAATCAGGAAAATCAGGAGAGACAATTGGTAAAAACTGCTTATTCTACATGTCTTGCACAATACAGGACTCTTATATATTTGTAACACTTATCGTCTCAAAGCCTGACTATTACTATACGAGGCTACAAGGCTAAAAAATTACACATCTCTGTTGCCTCACAGGAAGTATGCGAGTGAGATGATCGGTCTCTGATAAGCCTTCTGAAAATAGCATCAAATAACTAGCTGTTGTACCCGTGCTTCGCTACGGAATTCTCAGAAAGACTGTCCTCATAGATTTCCCAACTGAAGTACACATAGATCATTACAATGACGTCAGTATGAATGTCACGGCTAAAAGTAATGCTGACATATGATATATTCGATAGAATGTAAAACAGCACATATTCTCACTTTTAAAGAAAACTACTACGGTGTCGATCTAACAGTTCAAAGTTCCAGAGCTACAATGACCAGGCCGCAGACAGCCGCGAACACTCCTGTGTCATTATTTGAGTTAAGATGATGCTTGTTGTTTAAAGGGGCCTAACATTTAGGTCATCGGCCCCTAACGGTATGAAATGTATTGACAAATGACTATTTAAAAGTCCAAAATTATCCACTGACCAGAATTCAAAACGTGATGACGAAGAATGAATGGATGGATATGAATTTAAAACAATCAGTGGAACCAACCGCAATGCCCCAGATTCCCAGAAACTAGCATTAGACAATAGTATTACTGACCATGGGATTGCTTCTAGAGCACAATCTTGAATTGATGATGGTTGTAGTCTAAAGGGGTCTAAAATCCAGGTCATCGGCTCCTCATAATGGTACTTATTGTTAGGAAAGTAAAACCATGGTATTTGTCATGTTGCGGTACTAATCAAAAGTAGCGTAGATTCGCGGCATTCCACACATTATGGTACTATTCAGGTAATGTAATGTGCACATGTAACACAGAACTATGGTGTTTCTCACATTGTGGTGCCATTTACAGGCAACACAAACCTATGTTGTTTCTCATGTAGGTGTACTAATCACAGGGACTCGTACTATCCCATGATGTTCCTCACATAGTGTGTACTAATCATAGGCAAGCCTGACCCATGGTGTTGCTCAGCCATGGTGTCGGTCGTAGAGTGGTACTAATCAGAGGTACTGTGAAACTCACCCTGATTCACACACTGTCAGTACTAATCACAAACCTATTGTGTACCTAACATAGTGGTACTACGCGCAAGTAAAAGTGACCCATGGTGTTCCCCACGTGGTGGTACTAATTACAAGTTGTCTCAAGGTTCTAATTCGATCATCCCTTGGTCGCCCCTTTTAGTCGCCTCTTACGACAGGCAGGGGAAAATGTGGGTGTATTCTTCACCTGCGTCCCCTACCCACAGGGGGATGTGTGTTTGGTCCGCGAGAGCTATTTTATTTCACTCAAGTCCGCCGGCAAGCCGGTTAGGACCCCTCTATCCCTCACGTGGGAGTATCACCTCTTCCCCTGCTATGCCAGCATAGTAGGTTCCTTTAAGAGTGCACACTGCTCATTCCAATCACTGCCTCAGAATATGGATCGAATAGCTGGAATACTATGATGATCTAGTGTGTTACGTACCAGTAGTATCAGAAAATTTATGAACTAGAGGAAGAGAGAGATCTAACAGCCCAGCTATTTCTCACCCATATTCAGGCAGGCTGTTATACTAGATACGCAGCAGTAATCCCATCTATCGGAGATAAATGGCAAACACAAAGCACATCACAACAAACAATGGCCAATGTAATGTTATTGTTGATCAATTTTATGAGCTTTCTGTATTGCAGGCTTTCGCATTTAGTTTTCTTCTGACTCTGTGATATTAAAGCATCTAATGTAAAGTGAATCCTCCTTTCTTTCATGACTCCCTCTTCTGTCATTTTTCAAGCGATCGTTCCTTCATGGCTTTTTTCTCATTCTTATAATCATCTTCACAATTTAATCACCAACACCACCAATATTATTATAGTCAGTACGGTAAAACTGAATAAGACATGAATAATTAGAAATTGTATTCTCTAACTTTTGTTACGTAGTACTTTTCGATATGACCAATAAGATAGGTAATTAAAAATGAAATTTTTGGCACCTTCCCTGAAACTACCGTTTCGAACAGCATGAATAAAATTATTTATAATGTAGACAGTAGTTCCTTACTCTTCGACTTTACATATCGATTTTCATTAAATTCTGTTCACCCATTTTTTCGTGCCTCGGCGCTGATAGCAACAAAAATCCAAATTCATGAATATCTCTGTTATCATAGCCGGTACGGTAAAAATGTACAAGACATAAATGATAGGAAATTTAATAATATACAATCTTAATTATGTAGAATTTATCGATAGGGCCAATAATAACATAAATATTTGAGAATTACATTTTAGGCCTATCCCTAAACTACCATTTCACTCAGCGTGAATACAATTATGACCAACTTTATGTATCAATTTTCATAAAATTCTTTTCAAACATTTTCCCATGATGCGCGTATATTAGGGTGTCCCTTAAAAGGGCAAAAATGTTTTTTTGTTGTTTTTTTTCATTTATTGAAATGCATACATCATTATTGTGTTTATTAGTCTATTAGTTACCTCTCTTAAATGTAGTTGTAGATGATCACTAAAAAATTATTTTAGAGAAATATAAATGAAAACAGAAATTTATATAATGCTGTTCTTGTAAGTAACAAAAAGGATACAATTTTTATAGTTATTCATTTGGATATTTCCTCTTCAAAGTCTATTTTTTCCAGTTGGGGTAAATTTTTCTATGTTCTTGCACAAAATGTAATAAGAACTGCTTTTGTTCTTCATCTGCAGTAATCAAACCATGAAAGTCTGTCATTAGTTTAACAGCTCTTTCAGCTGTGTCATTAACTGCTTTTAAGGTAGAAACCTTTTTAGCTTCCACAAACGCCACGTTGTTTCTCCATGAAGATACAATTTCTTGAAGGAAACCACTGACAAGTTTCAGTCATGAAAATAAATCTTTACTCTTGACAGAAACAAAATCACTCAAAGATTTCCCAGAAACAAGATAAAAAATACTTGTAGTGCCTATAAATAAAACAAATAAGTTCTAAATTACATACCAGATTAAACACTACTATTCTACTACGTACCATAGACATCTCTTCTTTCGATGGAATCGCCAAAGCTTTCTTTTTGTAAGTTTTCTACAATGTTTCCTTCAGTCTGCTCATCAACTTCATTATCACAAATTGAAAGGATGGCTATTTCCTCCGACAAGTACCACAAGTGTTGACTGAACTTGTTTAAAGCTGCATTGGAAATCAACTTGTCAACTTTCTCATAATCTTTTAAGGTCTTTAAAAAAACAAAAATCTTGATTCGGCGCTTTTATCGCCAAACTACATCCAAGCTAAGGCTTCACGTAAACTGCCACAATGAATAAACAAACCTTAAAAAGCTTGTTTGTCCTTAGCGCTCATTTTAAACTGCGACATCAGTAAACACATTTCTAAGGAGTAAATAGCTCTTGCCATCCATCGTGCTTGATGCATTGCACCAGGAGGTCTGATTTTTATTTTATTTTTAACATCTCCACCCAGAAAAACAATAGCTCGCGATATTCATCTCGTACAGTTGAATTTGCCAGCTCATTGTTAAGAAACGTCACCAATTCAAAAATATTTGCCTCACAGAGATGATGTTGGACAAAATCAGTGCACGCTTCGATGGCACTAGGATTAATATTCTTCCAGTTGTCTCTAAACTTTTTGAACAGCGGAATATCAGGACTGCTAGAGATTTGTTGGATCTTTGATTCAAACACACTTTTGAGCACCATTCATAAATATGATGGCGGCAAGGAAAGAGTAACTACTCTTTTTCTAGTTTTTGCTCTAAAAGCACACACGCTCCGTTCAAGCGTCCTGTATTAGATGCTTTTGTATCACAGCACATTATTTGTACCTTATCATTCAGGTTCCAGTCATGAAGGTCATTTGACACTGCTTTCGCTTGCTCTTTGCTGGAAGAGTTGTCTAACTTCGGCACAGCAAGAAGTTGTTGTTCCTCGTCATATGAAATAATAATTGGTAGGCATTCTTTAGAACTTCTTATGCCCAGAGCAGGTAACAATTTTCCATCCCAATGAACAGTAACTACTTCGGGCACGTTATTCTGAAAATCGGATTTAATGGATCTCGCTCTATCTTTTCTCATCTGTGTTCGAATGCGTTGAATAAAAGGTTGGTTGATCGCGTAATTGTCAGAACTAAGACCAAGTGCTTCTACTATAGACTGAATTATATAAACAGAATCTCTGATGCTTAGTTGACATCTGCCTAAAGTTGCAACTAATTTAGATGTGATAAAATCTTTTCTTCGTCTTCTTGTCGACGTAGCTAAAGAACTTTCAGATTGAGATGTGGATGGCAGAGATTCTCCGAGGCTTTCTTCAGAGCTTGTAGATTGTTCTTCTACTTCTTCATGTGTATCAAAAGTCTGTAAAGTTGCAGATCTTCGATTTTTATTCTTTCAAGAGCATCAGCATGTGCGATATCAAATAAATTATCTAATTCAAGTTGAAAGTTCTCTTTGCGGCGCCTATGTAAATCCTGAATCTTCCTGCTATTTTTTTGCAGTTCTCACCAGACCTGATAAAGATCCACTAACTTCTTAACACAATTAGGCACAGCTCTGTTAGGTATTTTAGCCTTTTCCCAGAATATATCGTACTCGAGAAATAACAAGATTTGCGCTTTCACTAACAGTCAACTTAACCTCACATATGTTGAAAAATAGAACTGCGAGAACTTGACGATTAGATGGTAATTTTGCGCCTGTTATTTGGTGATTTACTTCACCAACAAAGAAGATGCTTTTTTTATTGCTCCTTAGTTCCACTGACATCTTCGAAATATAAAACAATCCGTGATAGCTACCCGATATGCGAAAACTAAGTGACAATAACAATGAGAGCGCGCCACTCTTGTAACGCAACTTGTATGGACATGTTTGCGCGCGAGTCGGCACGGGTTGCACTGTTCCAAATAAGGGGAAAAAAAAAAAAATTTCGGATGTTTTAGGCCCAAATGAATAAAACAATAACCTATGCATTGCAAAATTAAAACTTTGAAAAATAACGGACACCCTAGCATACATACATACATACATACATACATACATTCTGGAAAATTAAAACACACATTTCTCCTCGTTACTGTGGTCACGACCGGTACAGAAATATCATTCTTTTAAAATTCTGAGCAATGTACAGAATTGTCTCCAAATGGCCCCTAAAATCTCTAGAAAAGTCGCTAGTCGTTATCACTGAAATTCTGTCACTAAATTACAAAAAAACCCCTCCAAATCTAGCGACTTCTCTCTAGAATTGACTAGGCTGATGCGAATGAAGATGAACATAGCACACGAGAACGAGAGATTTACAATCGATGTACGCGTTGTGATATACAGGTTTCAATAAACATCGCACATTTGTGCACATTTCTCGCATTAATAAATGCTGATATTTCGTTTGAAAGCGGCCAATGAGCGAAGGACTTCCAGCCACTGGCGTACAAAAGCTGAAATGGCGAGATCTGAAAACAAATGTATGAAGTTCACCAAAAGAAAGCTAAAATCGGGAGGAATAATAGAGTAATTGGGAGGTGGGAAAAATTTTAGAAAATCGGGAGTCTCCCGGCTAAATCAGGAAAGTTGACAGGCGTTTATTTTTATTGCATGAAATTGAGCACATTAACAGTCTAACAGTCACATTTTTGGTTCATAGGCAATACTTTTTGTGGCAGTAAAAGACAGCAGTGGGAAGCGATTTGAAATTTCTTATTTTATTGTATTATAACAATTTATAGTCCAAAAAATATAAGAAAATTGAAATGTTTTCTAATATCCATGTCAGCTCCAAATAGCCAAATCTGAAAAATGAAATTTAAAAAATTGGTTACTTTTACAGTTAAATTTTCATCAATTACTTGTTTTAAAATGCAGTTAGGTTCAAAATTACTTGAACATGAATTTCTTGTTACCCTTAAGGTTTACTAATAGTGTCTGGGATTTTAGTCACACCGACTAAGCAGCCATCTGTCACTGTCAGCCATGATGTCAACACTAAAACATGTGATAGCAAGCGGATGTGATACTGGCTACCACTAGCTGACATAATGTTTACTGCATGGCTAAGCTCCCTTTCACAATGCAAGATAGCAATTCAGAGATACACCAAAATCTTTCTTTTTTACAGTGGAAAAGTAAAAGTGGATAATAATTATTCATATTGTAGATTAATAAATATATAACAGTAGTTATCCAAATATGTCAATAACTCATTTTTTAACAATTTGTGGGTAAACTCCCTCTCGCATTCTAGCACACAATTGCAGCACTGTAACACTCAATACCTCGGAGTGACCCGTGATTGAGCTCTTACATTTAAAACCCATCGTAAGAGTAATAAGATGAAAATCTCCAAACAAAACAATCCTATTCGCAAATTGGCAGGGTCACAGTGGGGCTCTCATCCTCAAACAATCTGAACTTCAGCAATGGCACTGTGTTTTTCTGCTGCTGAATATGCTTCCCCAGTCTAGTATAGTTCATCTCATGCCAGACAGGTAGATACGGCTCTTAATGAAACCTGCAGGTTTATTACAGGTTGCTTAAAGCCTATTCCAACAGATAAGCTCTATTACCTGGCTGGAATAGCACCACCCTGTGTATGTAGAGAAGTAGCTGCCAACAGGGAGAGGCTTAAGGTGGAACAGAACAGTGCCCACCTGCTGCATGGACATAGTCCTCCTCAGCAACGGCTGAGATCCTGGAAGAGCTTCCTGAGGACATCTGAAGAGCTTACCGTCTCACCAGAGAAGGCAAGGCTGGGGCTGTGGAGGAAGAGGAACCCTCACCTACGCAGATGGATGCCAGCAGCTGAGCAGTTACCAGCTGGACATAATGAAAGCTGACTGGTGTGGAAGTCCTGAACAGGCTACAACCAGGAGTGGGAAGATCCAGGGATAACTTGAAGAAATGGGGGTTCAGTACAAGTGACACAAGGCGTGAATGTAGACAAGAACAAACTACGAGCCACTGTGTAATATGATTTCATATGTTTTGTGTACTTCATACTGACTTGTACATTAACTGTAAATATGCAAGTTTTCTACTCGAGTATAATAATTATCTTAAATATCGTTTCTGTTGTCGGCACTTTTCACCTTTTCATACCTGCCAACTTTACAAAACCAAAAATCAGGAGATTTTGGTATGAAAATCTGGAGAATTCAAGAGATACAATTGGTCTAAACTGCTTATTCTGCATGTCTTATGCAATACAGGGGTACTATGGTATATATTATGACTTATTGTCTCAAAAACCAACTGTTGCTATACGAGGGTACTATGCTAAAAATTACACATCTCTATTCCTTTCCAGGAAGTATGCGAGTTGGATGACTGGTCTCTGACAAGCCTTCCAAAAAGAGTATGAAGTCATGCTCCACAGGTGTGAATCAGTCATGCACTTAGATACCATTACTAAGCAAATGCATATATTAAGATATTGCATCACGTGCCCGCGCAATTATGCAAAGCGCAATGCTATTTTTATTGAGTAATAAATTATAATTTGCCAGAATTGTCTCCAAATAATTCCTAAAATCTCTAGAAAAGTCACTTGAAATGTTTGAAATTCTGTCACTAAATTACTAAATAAAGACTCCAAATCTAGCGACTAGTCTCTAGAATTAACTAGACTGATGTGATATCATCTGATGGCCGGGCAGGCATCAATTTTTGAAAATGAGACAAAATCTCTCATAGTGCACTGGCACTGCTGGTGGCTCCAAGTAGCCTATGCAGTGGCCTCCACGGCAGGCACTAGCCATGCGTCTTGGTAGGTGTGCTATTTGCCAACTGATGAGCCCAACTTACCACACTGGGGCGAAATGCTGGCGACCAAGAATGAGTTAGCTGGAAAATTTATAATGTCCAATAATGGACCAATTATATTGGCATTAGACTGTTGTGAACGAACACGAGCATAACATGCAAGAACGAGAGATTGTCAATCTATATACGCGTTGCAATATACAGGTTTCAATCAAGACAACTCCACATCTTGCACATACACGCGCATTTTTCGTATTAATAAACGTTGATATTTCATTTGAAAGGGGCCAATGAGCAAAGGACTTCCAGCCACTGGCGTACAAAGCTGAAATGGCGAGATTTGAAAACAAATTTTTGAAGTTCACCAAAAAATAAGCTAAAGTCAGGAGAAATAATAGAATAACTGGGAGGCGGGAAAAGACTGTTGAAAGAGTCTCCTGGCTAAATCGGGAAAGTTGGCAGGCATGCCTTTTTAATGTAAATGATTCTCTTCAGCTTTCATTTAAAATATTGTTGTCAACCTTAATTATGATTACATTGCATGCCTTACACCCACATCACACAAGATCACTGGCAAGAACGTAAGATTCATTAACAAACTCCATACCATTCTATGGCTTTGTTGGTTCCACATTTTCAACAATACTAAAACATACTCCTCAACTGCAATGTTATTCTCCAGCCATCTTTCAGTGTTGTTCCTACTTCAACTCCTAACCAAGAATTTCATTCCTAAATGATCCAATTAAACAGACACATCTGTAATCTGAAATATCTCTTATCAGAACCTAGATCTTAACTAAAGCCTCTTCTCACCTATCAGTTCAGTTTCCTGTCAGTATCTTAGAAAACATTTACACAGCAAAGTCTGATCCCTAAACAAAGTAAAACAATCAATTTTAATGACTACAAAGTAGATAAATGGAAATTTTCTACCCTCTTCAAAAGTTAATATTTTAAGGAGTTGTAATACAACAGGGCAATTTCTTTTTCTTTTTTTTTTTTTAAGAAGTCTCTGTTTCACCGACAATATGATAGGCCTTCTCCAGGCAGTTTAATGCAGTCAATATGCTACTTAATAAGGCAATTTGCAAAACTATGCAAATAATACAAAATCCTTATTTTCCAGCCAATAGTCAGAAGATACCAATATTTCTTTTATCTTCTCCAACACTTTCCACCTATAGTTCGCAAAGACTTCACACAATCCACAATCATATTGAAGAGAAAAAGATACTACAGCTGATTATGTCGAGCTGGAAAAGGAGAAAAAGTGAAAAATAAATAAATGGAAGCACAAATGAATGAATCCTAGCCAGGACTAGAAATAAACACACACTGCAGAGTTACTGTTCTCTATGAGGTATGTGTCTAATGTGTTCTTTATTCATTTAGTTTTATTCTTTTTCCAAGTCGACATACTCCCAGTGTTCTACCTTTGATTTTATACATCTTTTTACAGCCAGTTTTAAGTTATTCCTCAGGAACTGTTAACTTCATCATCAACATTATAAACTGCATTGGCCTGCATAATTCATGCAAACAGTAAACTTATATTTCCCTTCCTCAAAGTAACTTGGGTCAACAGGTGTGACTTATCTTGGCATGTCTTCCAAGGTCAGCTCTTCATGACTTTTATCTGCTTGCCATACAGGAGTTGATGACTGCCCTGGATACAAAACCATGCAGCCTGTGGGCTAGATAATAAAGCATTTTACTTAACAGAACAGTCAAATTGAAGCAATGACATATAGCTACTACCGTACTGCTAACTATGCCTCAAAAGGTAAGGAGATATTTATGCTTATTCATGGTCTCCATTGTATATTAGTTTATCATTAGAGAACAATAAACATTTTAAAAGAAATAACAGCTTTTTAGCTAAATCAAAAAACAAACATATGCAGGCCAATACACACTTACCCACCCATTCCAATTCACGTCACTTCCTGAGGTCAAAACACAGTGGTTCGGTCTGACAGCTTCACCACATGCAACACCTCATTTAATGAAATTAAAAGTTATACAACATTTTTCTCAAATTTAAATCTAACAGCACATGTACATTAAACAGAGACAATACTTCTCATTAATCCATCTGTATTATAGTTTCTGGAATCTACCAGAGCTCTTAAATCTTTTTAGGACACAATTTAAATTTTGGAATGACACTAAAGAAATAAAATAAGAGGTAAATTTTACATTACATCTCCTGGAATTTGAGGTGCTCGATTGGAAAGTATGATCTATATTTCAGATGGCAAAAACACGCCTTAACAGGATAGCTTACAAATGGAGAAAACTAAACAAGTCAGTTTAGGATTAGGTCATGTAAAATTAGTATTCGCAATAAAGGCAAACTCAGGCTCTGAAGCCTGATGTTCTGCCACACCATGTCTCATAATATACACACACACAATAATAATAATAATAATAATAATAATAATAATAATAATAATAATAATAATAATAATAATAATAATAATAATAATAATAATACAGTTTTTAAAATGCATTGAAGGAAAGAAAAAAGAAAAGAAATGTACTGGGTATCTAAAATAACCTAGAATAAAGAAAGTTGTCCTGATAGATCAATATATATATTTTTTTTGTAAAACCTAGTGACACATGGAATGACATAACAAAAGAGGAAAACAGAATTCAGATATTTAAATTCAACTTGATCTGTCCAAGTACCACTGACAACATTTCTTTTGAAGTAGTGGTTCAGATAGGGTGTGTCTTAGGTCATTGGGGAACAAATTTCTCATTCGAATTGTACTGAGGTTGTAGAGGTTGGATCTGTGATTTGGTATACTGAGGATTAAGTTAGCTGCAGATCTGGTCTGGATGTTATGAATGGCTGAGAGCAATTGGAAAGAATGTGTAAGATAAGAGGGTGTCTGCTTGTAGAGTACAGCCCCAGCATTTGCTGATATGAAAACGGGAAACCAAGGGAAACCACCAGCAGGGCTGCCAGTGATGGGATTCGAACGCACCATCTCCAGGATGCAAGCTCATATCCAAACAACGCTAACAGCAAGGTCAACTCGCTCTGTCCTTTATGCTTTCTTATATGTATACATGACATGAGTAAAGAACCTGAATCACAGATAAAGCTTTTTGTGGATGATGATACACTGTTTAGTTGGGAGAAAGCAGACAATGGTATGATGTTAAAAAGGGCAAAAAGTTGTAAGTTTCACAAAGATGAGAAGTCCTCATTTTTAATTATACTGTTATTGGAGTGGAAATACCTCATGGTTATTGTAAGTAACTATGTGTTAATATACGAGATGATCTTCATTGAGGTAATCACATTAACAAGGTTGTAAATAAAAGTTCCACACCTCTTCATATGGCTACGAGCGTATTTTGGGGATGTAGCAACGGCGAAAAGAAGAGTATGGTTTCATTCTATGGGATCATCACCTCGATTATTAGATTCAAGAACTACAAAAGAACCAAAAGGAAGCAGCACGATTTGTAAAGTTACGAAAATGTTGCGAACTTTGGGCAGGGAACACTTGGGGGTAAGGAGAGACCTAAGTGGTTCCAAGCTGTCAGTGGAGAGATGGCATGGAAAGACATTAGTAGAAAGGAGTTTTTAATAATAATAATAATAATAATAATAATAATAATAATAATAATAATAATAATAATAATAATAATAATAATAATAATAATAATAATATTGGTTTAAAATCTCACTAATTATTACTTCTATGGTTTTTGGTGACATCAACATGGCAGAATTTTGTGAATGGTAAATCTACCGAAATGAAGCTGGTATATTTGAGCACCTTCAAATACCACCAAGCTGACCCATGACTGAATCTGTCAACTTAGAGTGCTGAGTTACCAGTTGACTGATATCTCAGTGTTGAGTTTTCTCATTCGTATGTAAAAAAAAAAAAATAAAAAAAAATGTAGAAGCCTCAATTTTTAACTTATCAGTAGGGAGATTAGCTTGTTTATAAATGTTGGTTTTATAAAAATCTACATGCAAATGTAAAATCCTACACTTATGTTCAATATTATTTTGAGAGAAAACAAAATTATACTTATGTACCAATGCGTGCATTATCTTTATACAAATTAAAGAGTCCAAAATAATATTATTTCCTAAAATCTGTATGCAACTAACATGTAACTTCTTAGAAGTATATAAGTTGATATTTTAAAATACTTTCCAAACCTGAAATGTGCTGATAGTTAAATGTTTTCTACTAGTTGTTTGTGATGCTGATGTGTTCAACTATCTGCACCAACTCCACTGGCACAAAAGTTTCTAAAAAATCAATGATTTTTGGGATGTCATCAAACACTACTTGGCCCTCAGAGCCTGTCACAGGTACCTGAAACTCTGGTGAAGAAAAGTAATCCATCCGACACAAAATTAGTGATAAAATAGCTTTTGTACTCACCGTGTTCCTCTTTCGTTTAGAAGGAGGCTCTGTTTCTCTCTCACATACAATATTTTCGGCACACTCTCTATCACTCTCACTTTCAAAATCGCTTAACAATTCCTTAAAATGATCATTTCCATCATCACTTTCCGCTGTGGTTAATGCCTGAAAGATTCTGTGATCCGAAATAACATCGCTGCAAGAGCAACTAAATTGTTGTTCTGCCATGTTTGTTTACATCACAGATGAACAACTCCACAGACATCTACAAAAAGCTCTGTAAGTTACTTCCTGAAGCTATAATCTCTGATCAGTTAGTTCTACATAATGCCCAGCAGATCGCAGAACATGTCAGAGATCAAATTCACACTCGAAAGTGAACCGGGAACTTTAAAAAAATTAAAATTCTCGTGCACCGTCTATAGACGGGCGTAGCACTGGTGGACCGGCCACGTCAGCCCGTCTATAGGCGGGCGTAGCACTCATCGGGTTAAGTATGGAAGATCATAATCATCATGATGATCATGAATACCTTCAGTGAGCCGGGTAGGATGTTTAAGAACGATGTGTCTTGGAACTGCTTTTCTCTCTAGGGCATCCCATGTTTTTCCTCTCTTCTCTAGGTCTAGATAAAGTTGGAATTCAAGAGAACAAATTGGGGCAAATACTCATTTATAGGAGACTTCTCTTCAACAGAATTCCTGAGGCAGTGGATAGGAATTGCTATTCAACGATGAAACACTGCCAGCGTTATGGGATCATTTCTGAATAATGCTCCACTAGATGAAGTCTTTTTACATCTTAAACTTTCAAGCTGGAGCGAAGCACCAAGGAAACCTTGTTGGAATTATCTCATTATTTAATATATATTTTGGAATAAAATAGAGGAAAATGATTGGAATAATTTACCAAAGGAGATGTTCAATAAATTTCAAAAATTTCTGAATTAATTTAAGAAAAGACTAGGTAAACAACTGACAGGGAATCTGCCGCCTAAATTCAGATCAGTGGTGAGTGATGATGACTAATGATAGTCTGCAGATTATGAGGTGATGCGTTGTCAGCAAGACAAATCCTCTCAGCTGTTATTCTTGGTTTTCTAAACTGGGCCTGAGAGAGAGATCGAATAAATTTTCCTCTCGTTCAAGACATTAACTTAAAACTGGATGGTGGTAGTCCTTTATCTTCAAATTATCAGACAATAATGATTATGCTCTCACAGTTTTTGTTCAGAAGAAAGCATACCTATGGCATGAGTTCACTGTTACCCAAAATTACTCTAGCTGCTATTTGGGTCAGGCTGGTTTTTGAAAGAACTGGTTTGCATTCACCTTGAAAAGTAGTCTTTATGCTTGCTAAAATTACAGCGGAAGTCCAGGCTTTAAAATCAGAACTTTGGTTTTAAGGCTCAGTATCACAGGCAGTGTCATTAACTGTCACTATTAATTCATTTGATGGATGAATATAAGTAAAAGCTATTCATAAGGACAACCCAAACTCCTTTACCACAATCATCTCAGCAGTGGCAATGAAGCATTAACTTTATTACCATAACAAAAGTTAGATTAAACTGTTGATAGGAAATAATTCCACATCTGAATAAATATATATGTAGGTTGATTCCTAGAAAGAAACAATTGAATTTCATCGATTGCAAATGTTAAAAAACATCTAAGCTCTTTAGGCTTTTTCAATCGTGAAATGCAGTAGCACTAGCCGCCAGCTTATTGGAAAGGTGTAGCAATCCAACTGATGAGTTCACTGCTACACTAGGGCGAAACGCTGGTAATTTCACGACTGAAAAAGCCCAAAGAGCTTAAATGTTTTAAACTCTTATTTTATCTCCCACAAATATAGTGATACTGGAAATCTAATAACATATACGTTTTAGATCAAGATGCTAGTGGAGTTTGATCCCAGCTTAGTCCAGTGGTATTTGAAGATGCTGAAATACACCAGCATCGTGTCGGTAGAATTAGTGGCACGTAAAATAATTACTTTCCTTCTTCCATCACCCTTGTCCAGGGAGCTCCTGTTCAGGTAGTGGTCCACTCACCTCCATTTCGCCTCTCCTTGTCCTGATCCACTTTGACGCTTCATATAGGCTATTATTATGGTGTGCTCACCACACCCAAATACATTGTATGTCCAACTGCCAGGTTATATTGAGACTGCCCCTAACCAGGAGAACAGATGCTGCATGTTAAATTTCAATAGCATTTCCTCCACTGGAGGACCATCACCCTCCTATGGAGCTTCTCCACCTAAAGCCATTGGCTCTGTTACAGAGTTGGGTTTCTTACCACCACCAAACACTCAGCATTGAGTAGCTGGCTACACGGTCTATTTCATCCTGTAGTAGGTAACCCAGTCATACATGGATAAAATAACTCTTATGGGACAATTTTCCAGCACGTCCAAGTCTCAGGAAACCATAAAAAAACAAATAGCACCGTCATCATCATCATCATGGCAGTTGTTTGGTGACAGTAATACAAACTGGAAGTAACTGAAGATGAATAATACTCGTACCTCAAGATAGCCTTCTCTGCAGCCACAGTGCAGAGGAGAATAAGCAAAGATTTGTGAAACACTGGGCGATGGACAGAAGCCTTCACATGGGGAAAAGATAGACATGCCGATCTTCCTAAAGTAAATGTTCTGCATATCCCCACAAAAATCAACAGGGGCTATAATCGAACCATGCACAGTGGAAGATGTGTTGGACTGTGATGAAATCAGCCTGGCAAACGAGTATTTGTGCATCATATGTCTTATTTCGAGCAATTTTGATTCCATTCCTAAAGTCAAGATGCTGCTGCGTGAGTAAATACTCGGCTAACTCAGCCCAATACTCACTTGCAGTTTGACATGAATTAACATCAATGAATATCATGTAGCTGAAGGTATTCTTCACTATCCTGATCAATGGTGGCGAACAGTGGGGAAACCTGGCTGATCACTTTTGAAGAAAGTTAAACAGGTTATATAATTATGTGTGTGAATAAAACAATGACTTAAAATGTCATGTTTGATCCTTCTATCCTCCTAGAAATTTCTGTATGCATGCCCCACCTGATGACAGCACAAAATTTCAATAGCATTTCCTCCACTGGTGGACTATCACCCTCCTACAGACTCCTCCACCCAAAGCCATTGGCTCTGTTACAGATTTACATGCAATACAGATGCTACCTGGTGGACTTGATCAGCAACTGATATTATTTTAATAATAACAGAAAATATTTCTGTATCAAACCTAAAATTAGTCTAAGTCTTCACAAATGAAGACAATAGACCCAATTACCATTCAAAGTGAACTCTAGGTATTCTTTACCTAAATTTTTTTCTTTCTAAAAGAGTCGAGCCCTTCAGTTCCGAGGGTCCTGAGTTCGATTTCTAGCCAGGATGGGGATTTTAATCGTGTCCAGTTGATTTCTCTGATTCAGGGACTGGATGTTTGTTTTTGTCCCAATATATTCTTCATATAAACATACAGCACTCTATACTATCAACCACCACAGAAAGAAGCAATAATGTATACATTCCTCCACAATGGTTTGGCTATAAAACAGAGCTAAGTTCACATGCCGCAGGGAATGCGAAAAGCAGTGGAAAAATAAAAATAAGAAAGGTTATGATTTTACTCTGACTAGCAAAACTTGCAAAGGACAATATTGGATTAATGATCATCTACTGCCTCTATTTTTATATAAAAAATTTCCTCAAACCCAAAACAATAAATTTTAAAGTATTTCTTTTAAAAATGGTTTCTAAATAGCTCTTATTAAAGATACTTAAAATACTGTACATAAAACTATTATCCAAGCTGTATATTAGAATATTAAGGAACAGGCTTTTATCTAAAAAATATTTTAATACTCACATAATCTCATTATTACGAATTATTTTAACAGCAACATCCATGCCACCTCTGGCATTATCTCGTGCTCTGATAACATTTGAAAAAACACCTTGTCCAGTATAGCCATATACAACATAACGTCCATCCATTATTTCACCAATACGGACTCTATAATAACCTTCTGCATCATCCCAATTATCTGTTAAACTTGGATTTTCAGGACCACCATGTGTCTTGTCTATTGTACCGGGGCTCTGAAAGAGAAAACATTTAAGGCATGTAAAGTTCAAAGACCAAAGGTAGTGTATTATACAACTACTTTCTCATGCAGCTACTAGGTTTGACATTCCAAAAGAGACAACTTCTTACATCTACAACATACTGAACAACACTGGAATTTTCTTTGTTCTCTTGTCATACATGTTAGGCCCCTTTAAAGAATAAGCATCAGCATCATCATCATCATCATCATCATCATCATCATCATCATCATCATCATCATCATCATCATCATCACCAATATTTTAAAAAATAAGTATATTTCCCCTTGTAAGAATATGTCTGCTCCTCACTATGTTGATGTTTACTAGTGATGGGCTGGCAATGCAGTCAAGTCCTGTGCCTGGAAATCGGTACTACTTGAGTCTATGAGAACTTGTGTTGCCATTCCTGAATTATGTGTAATAATGGAAATGTAGGAATGAAATCACATGATTTATTCTGAGACATCAATAAAAAGAACCATTATTAAAGTACAAGGTCTTCCAAAATATGTAATTGTTGGGGTTTCAACAAGTCACTGAACATAATACAACCGAGAAAGGAATATAAAGCGTGTTTATTTGCATAATACAACTCAAAACTTTTCAATACATTCATTACAAATGCTTGATGTGTGCAACTCTTAGTCACTCTGCAGACACCTACACAATAGCCCATTTTGTCCCACAAATACCTCAGCATGAAAAACAGTCCTGATATCTTATCAGGAAAAGTCACAGGTAGAGGAAGTATAAAGATATGTTGCTTCACATACCCAAAATCATGTGGTGTTTGGTCCACTAAACAAGGTGGCCAAGACAATAGCATCTGATCACCGTCAGTCACCCATCCGATCAACCTCTGCTGTAAGGGCTGGTTTAAATATTCCCTGACCTCCCAATGAAAATCCGAGCTGAGCTGAGTGGGACTGATGCACTGTGCACAGGAACTCTGCGCTTCAATTTGCAGGCGTGAGATTTTGGGCATTTGAGAGGCCCTGGTATACACTATGTAGCAGACATTATAGGCATGTCTTGTTCTAAGGCATAGAGAACTGTTAAAAGGTACAGAGAGGACAATATCTACACCAGGAGGCCCAGTTCTGGTCGCAGGAGAAGTACTACCGAGTGCGATGATCGTTTTCTCGTAATGCAAGTTCTTCATGATTGACACATAACAGCTGTGGAGGCCAGAAATCATTTGCAGCAAGTGCGGGGCAGGAACATCAGCAAAAGGACAGTAAGAAGGAAGTTGTATTAGTGGACTAAAACTCCAAGAGGCCCGCCACTGCTTACATGTGAGCACCGCACCTTTCGGATTCAATTTGCAATGCCCACCGAAACTGGACTGTGAAGCAGTGGAGCTCAGTGCTGTTCACGGATGAATCCAGATTCTGTTTGAGGGCACCGGATGGAAGAGAGTATGGAGAAGGTCCAGGGAATGTTATCCACCCTGTATTTTCTCTGCAAAGACACCATTCATTGGAGGCTCTGTGATGGTCCGGGCTGGGATAACCAATGATGCACCCACAGAGCTTGTGTTCGTCGAGAATGGAAGTCTGACAGACCACCGATACATCGAGGAGATTTTAGCGGATCACACGGTGCTTTTTTGCATCGGTGAAAACTTTTCCCTGATGCATGACAATGTTCATCCCCACACTGCTGTTTGTGAACGTGAGTACCTGGATGAAGTCACAATTCAGCGTATGGTGTGCCCTGCTCGTAGTTACGACCTAAATCCGATAAAGCATGTCTGCGATATGCTTGGGAGGCATGATAGGAGTCGTTCCCCTGACACACTGGCTCAACTTCGGGCAGCGCTTCAGGCAGAACGGGAGGTCATATCACAAGAGAACAATCAAGACTATACCATGAGCATGACTGATCAAATCACAGTTGTAACTGCGGCTAGAGCTGGAAATACCCATTACTGAAGCAATGGAAATGTGTTGAAAACACGTGGACAAATGGACTGCATACAAAACTGTGCAGAGCTCCAGGTTTCGACATTTCCAAATTCATGTTGGTGGACTGTCATTATTGTCACGATCAACAATCTTTATCAATTACTGCACCAAAACTTCTCAAATGGGCTAATTAACTTATGATACATTGCCATATTGTTGTAATGTCACAACATTTCATTTTTGCCATGTTTCATATGGACTAACATTAAATTTTGTCTGAAATACATAGTGTTTTTGCTTTTTTGCCGGTGAGTGTAGCTTCAAAAAATTCCCGGAATTGGTTAATAACAAAGAAATTAATAACCATAATGCAAATCACACACCACTTCCTTCAAAATACTTCCCTTCCGCAGTGACACACTTCTGCCAGTGCGTATAAAGTGAAAGAAAAAAAAAAAAAAAAAAAAAAGGTAGGGCTCTCATCACATTTGCAGTAACTTTATCAGCGTTCATGAATCTTTGCCTCCTCAGATGAATTTTCAGCCGCGGAAAGAGAAAGAAGTCAGGTGGTGACAGATCTGCTACCTTTTATTCGGCCCACCCCCTCACAACAACGCATACACACTCAATGCTTGCTACATTTATTGCTATTAGTGGTCAGCCACTCTGCAGATCGCCTTTGATGCCATCGCAACCTTCACTGAAACATTTATGCCAAGTATGAATCTAGGATTTTTCATTGCTGCTTCACCACAAGCTTCTTCAAGCATTCTTAATGTCTCTGAAGGAGATTTGTGTAACAAAACACAAAACTTTATATGTCTTAGCATTACTCTGTGGCCAAGATTATCAAATACAATAAATGAATATGCACAATAAAAAACAGGTTGTTATGCAAAGACAATCAATAATTATGATTATGGATATTCTATGGATGTAACGTTATGAACACCTAATATAAAAAAATATCCACTATCGTACATACTATACGAACAAAGCAAAGCAAAGTCATCTCCATGAAGGCCCTTGGAAGGGTGGAAGGTAAAGGCCTCTGTTATCCGTAACCTCGGCACTTCATTGGGGCGAGTGGTCAGCTCTTTGCCTGGCCGCCTTTGCCCCCAGGTATTAACCTGGTACACATTTTTGGTGCAGGCCATGTGCACCTCTGGAAGTGGAAATCTTGTTTCTTAAATTTTTGACTTTGACGGGGAATCGAACCCACATCCTTCCGTGAACCGAGCACCCCTTTACCGCCTCGGCCAGGCAGCCGCTATACTATATGAACACCTAATTTAAAAAAATTATCCTTCACTATCATATATACTATATGAACACCTAATTTTCTTTAAAAAAAATCTTCACTATCATATATATTAAAAATAAAGTGTTCCAGGGACTTTCAAATGTACGGATATCCCTTGAAAGTCAATCATGTTAAAAATTTGCATGGAATTCAAATTTCGATGTTTACTGGACAAGGATTTCAGTAATACAGCAAATTTTCCAGGATTCCAGAATCAGTAAAATTTAGGAAATTTGTAAGTAATTTTAAGAATATCTACAGCTGGACCAATACCAAACAGTATAATGTATTGTACTGTACATAGTTTTCAGGTGTTTATGGGGTTTGAACCCAGTGTGGGACTATCCACCTTTTTCAAGTGTAGGTACAGTAACCACACACTATGTCCTTCAAATCCCTTCCCCACTAGCCACCAAGTTGTAAGAACAAACAATTTGTGAAAATCTTCATAACTGCTCTTCGGTTGTAACCTTCCAGTGCATGTTGTTCATAATGTCGAAATGTGGCGTGTATGTTAACAGTAGAGAAAAAATTTAATGTTCTAAAAGAAGTGGAAAGAGGAGTGAGGAAGAAAGTGGTGGTGGTGATTACTGTTTTAAGAGGAAGTACAGGTAGGCAATTTAAATTACATTAACAAATTAAATGGAAACAAAAATTAAAATAAAAGACATTTATTTATTCTATAGAAATTCAAAAATAAATTTAAAATAAAACAAAAATTATTTAAATAAGCCAAAAAGGATACAAAGGCATCAAAAGGGAAGGTAAGTTCCCTGAGTAACAGAACACTTGAAATTTATACACCCTTGATTAATCCATTTTCACACATCAAGCAAATTACAAGATCAGCAGTATTCTCGTCATCGGCCAGTATAAGTTTAAGTGTCTCCAGCAAGCGGAGGTTGTGTTCTGGACCAGAGAGATCGCTGCACTCTGTAAGTATGTGAACCACAATGAATTCAGCACCACAAGAACACAGTGGGCGGGGGTCTTCCCTCATTAGAAGGTAAGAGTGCATAGATCTTCCATGACCTCTCCTCAGCATACATAAAACTATAGCCTCTCTCTGTGAAGGCCAGAAAGACGACAGCCACAAGGCAGTTAGTTGTCTTCTTAATTGCTATCAGCTTGATGGGAGTTTGGTTAGCTAGCCACTCCAACTCCCAAGACATCAAGATGGTTCGACATAGCCGAGAACAAATATCACTAGCAAGTACATTCATAGGTTTAGGTGATAAAAGTACCCCCTTCTTTTACAGTTCGACCTGCAAGTTCATTCGCCACAATCCCCATGTGGCTTGGAAGCAATGCAAAAGTGATTCTGGTTAGAAGGTCTTGAACCTGCCGTACCAGTGTGTGTTGCAGGAAAGAGATACAGTAAAACCTTGTTAAGACATTTCTGCAGGGGACAAAGGAAACAAACGTGTTAAGCGAGAAAACGTACGACTGAATCCACAAATAAAAACTATCCCACAGGGATATGGAAACGCTCGATACGATTTTTTCCGAGATAAAGGGATTTTACGTCGTATATCCAAACAAACAAACAAACAAACAAACAAACAAACAAAAAAGAGAGGAGAAAAATTGCTCGAGTTTTGTGAACAACATGAACTATTTAATAACCAATACATGCTTTGATGTTCACAAAAGACGACGTAATTCATGGAAGGCTCCTGGAGATAGTAGAAGACATCTGTTAGATTACATAATAGTAAGACAGAGATACAGAAACCAAGTGCTTACCAGTCACAGTTACCCAGGGGTTGATGTAGACAGCGATCATATATTAGTTGCAGTGAAGGGCAGTATTAGATTCAGAAAACAAAGCGAACGGTTTGAAGAAATGGTGTTTGAATAACTTACACATTGCAGATTTGGCTTCAAAATTAAAAGAGAAAACTAATCAACTGAGCAGTGAAAGTACTGGATGGGAAAATGTCAAGAACAGCTTAACGACAGCCGCTTCAAAAATATTGGGTAAAAAAAAAAAAAAAAAAAATTGGAACCAAAGAAGCCTCGGATGACTCAAGAAATTTTAGATCTCATTGAAGAGAGGGACAAAATGAGAAGCAGGGATTTTGAACAATATAGAGCTTTAAAAAGTTTAATAACAGACAAGTGTCACTTAGCAAAAGACAGCTGGATGAATGAAATTGGTGAGGACATTAAAAAAGATTTGAAAGCAGGGAAATCTGATAAGGCATATTTTAAAATAAAATCATTGCAGAACAGGAAAATAACCAGAAGTAATGTGGTTTAAAAACAAAGCAGGAAAGATTCTTTTTGAAAATGAGGAGGTAGGTGACTGCTGGAAGCAATATATTGAAGATCTATATGAAGGTCAGGAAACAGATAACATTCGGGATTATGTAGAGGATGAGAGCCTGATTGAGGGAGAAAGGAAAGGCCCTCCAATTATAAAAAATGAGTTTAAAATGGCTCTACACTTATTAAAGGATAAAAAAAACTGTAGGTGTTGATAACATTTCAGCAGAGCTTCTAAAAAACTGTGGAGACATCATGAAAGAGAGATTGATTTTCACTACAAACTGCTATGAAGAAGGAATCATACCACCTGCCAAGAACTGTTCAGATTACAGAACAATAGGCATTCTATCCCATGCTTCTAAAATCCTACTGACAATACTTAAAGGTCGAATCAGCAGGAAAATTGAACAGAATTTAGATGACGACCAATATGGCTTCAGAACAGGTAAGGGTACTAGAGAAGCAATTCTAGCTCTGCATTAAATCCTGGAGTGAAGACGGAAAGTAAACAGGAAAACTTATGCAACTTTTGTGGATTTAGAGAAAATATTCGACAAGGTTGACTGGAAGTTATTATTTCAAATTCTGAGAACATTGGGTCTTGACTGGAAGGACAGATGTTTACTTTTTAACCTATATAGAGCCCAACACACAGAAATAAACATCAATGGAACGACAAGAGATGCAAGAATAAGAAGAGGAGTGTAGCAAGTCTGTCCTTTATCGCCTTATCTGTTTAGCAACTTCATAGAAATTGCTATTAGAACAGTAAAAGAAAAAAACCAAAGGGATAAATTTTAATGATAAACAAATTCATAGTATTCACTCTGCAGATGATATTGCATTAATAGCTGATTCAGAGCACAAAATAACTAGGATGCTCAGGATACTAAACAACATGTTAGAGAAGATCAGGCTGAAAATAAACACAAAGAAAACAAAAATGATGATTGTTCAAAAGAAGAAGACTGAATTGAAAATAAACATTAAATTAGGCTGTGAAAAAATAGATCAGGTTAAAGAATTTTGTTATCTGGGTAGTGTTATTACCAATGATAATCAGTGCCTGACAGAAGTCAAAAGAATTGCTATGGCAAAATAGCTGTTTCAAAGCAGGAAAAATCTATTGTTAAATAATTGAAACCAGGAAGAAATTTGTCAGAACCTTTGTTTGGAGTGTGCTAACTTACAGCTGAGAGACCTGGACTTTGGGAAAACAAGCACAATCAATAATAGAAGCTGCGGAAATGTGGTTCTGGAGAAGACTGACAGGGACGAGTTGGACAGAAAAAAAGACTAATATCCAAATCTTGAATGACGTTGATGAGAAACGGACCTTAATTTATTCAATAGAGCGGAGGAAAGCTAAATTTCTTGGACACGTCCTACGATATGACACCTTTCTCCAGAATGTCTTCGTAGGAAAGGTCCTAGGGAAGAAGTCAAGAGGAAGACCACATCTCTCATACCTTGGGAACATAATCACTCAGCTGGGTTTTGCTTCCTACGTCACGATGAAAAGGACGGCTGAAGATCGTGGGATGTGGCTGCAGCAACAAGGCTTAGCCTTTAGATAATGGATGGATGGATGTATCCACGGGTATAGTGAAACTCTATGGGAAGAGAGTAGGCCTACCAGTATTAAAAGAGGTTAAAAAACATGAGAACAAATAAGAAAATTTATTCCGCTGGGGCTTATAACAATAGCACACTGCAAAGTGTCAAAAACATCAAACAACAAATATGAAAACATTTGAACGGGACCCATAAAAATATTGAAATATTATTGCAGATCACACTCTTCCTAAAACAAATGTTAGAGAAAGCCTTTTATTTTGGACCAGTGGGTTATTACACATTATTTTTCTGGCTACATACTTACACAATGAATTGGAGGTTATACACGACCATGTGCGACTGCAACATAATGACTTTGGCCGCTATTTTGAATCGAACCTAACTTTGACCGACCAAGATCGATTCGAGTGATAGAGTCAAAACTGGAAGGTGCGAGTTTCAATATTCATGCCAACTCTGCGAGCTCAAAGATGTAAATGCCAATCGACTTGTCGACAGACTTCAATTTTGTCGTCATTAGTAAGGAATTTCACGACTTTCTCCGCATCCGTAATTAGGCTATCGCAAGACAAATATGCCATGCCAATCAACTTCACACGATTATGTTCCAGATGTACGCTATCGCGTGACAAATATTCGCTATCCGTCACTGTACAACTAAACATGAAATACACTCCTAACTCCTGAATGGAATGCAAAATACAAGCACAAACATGCTCATTGTGTTATTCTGCAGTTTCACTGCTAACCGGCAAGCAAAATTGAGCTCCCCAAAGGTGCAATTTATCTCGTGAAGTTCAAGAATTCAAGGCCTTCTCTAGTTATCATGCAACTGCGGCAAGGGCTCTTACCCGAGTTGGAAATCACGTTCCTTCCACAAGGTACGACAAATAACATTTTCAGGTGTAGGAAAAATGTGATCGTACTAAGCAGTGATAGCGAAAATTCATGATGTGTTAAGTGAGGTAGTTTTATATGATGATGATGATGCTTGTTGTTTAAAGAGGCCTAACATCGAGGTCATCGGCCCCTAATGGTATGACATGAGACGAAATGGAATGACAAATTAAAAGTCCAAAATCCTCCACTGACCAAAATTCAAAACGTGAGGACAAAGAATGAATGGATGGATATGAATTTAAAACAATCAGTGGACGTGACCCGCAATGCCTTAAATTCACAGAAACTGACGTAAAACAATAGTATTACTGACCAAGAGACTGCTGCTATAGCATAACACTAAATAGATGATGCTTGCAGTCTAAAGGGGGTCCAAAATCCAAGTTATCGGCCCCTCATACGGTACTTATCGCTAGGAAAGTAGAACCATGGTATTTGTTATGTTGCGGTACTAATCAAAAGTAGCAGAGATCCGCAGTATTCCACACATTATGGTACTACTCACAGGTTATGAGATTCGACATATAATACAGACCTATGGTTTTTCTCACATTGCGGCACCATTTATAGGCAACGCAAACCTATGGTTTTCATCACATAAGAGTACTAACAATAGGGACCTGCACTATCCTGTGGTGTTTCTCATATAGTGGGTACTAATCATAGGCAAGGCAGAACCATGGTAGCCATCATCCCATGGTCTTGTTCATATGGTGGTACTAATCACATGTATTGCAAAAGCCGAGCGCACGGTGCTCCTTTGTGCTACTAATCACAAACCTATTTGGTACCTAATATAGTGGTACTACGCGCAAGTAAAAGCGTTTTGGTGTTCCTCGCGTGGTGGTACTAATCACAAGTAGTTTCATGGTTCTAAGGCAATCATCCCTTGGTCGCCCCTTTTAGTCGCCTCTTACAACAGGCAGGGGATACCGTGGGTGTATTCTTCGTCTGTGCCCCCCACCCACGTGGGGTTGTGTGTTTGGTCCGTGAGAGGTATTTTATTTCCCTCAAGTCCGCCGGCAAGCCAGTTAGGACCCCCTATCCACCACCTGGGATGCGCCACGTGGGAGTATCACCTCTCCCCCTGCTACGCCAGCGTAGTAGGTTCGTGGTAGTTTTATATAGATTTAATACGATGAGAATTGGGACTTTGAATTTACAACATGCTAAGCGGAAAAACATGTTGATGAGGAACGCATTAACGAGGTTTCACTGTATCAACAGATTGCAGAGAGCTTATGCAGGAAAGAGATATCAACAGACTGCAGAGAGCTTAACGAGTTGATACACACAAGAAAGTGGCATCTTTTACTGTTCAGCAAACTGTAGAGCATCTAAGATGGTGAAGCTCTCTGCAGTATGCATGTTACAGACACTAGGAAGCGAGATCTTCATGCTTACTTTATCAGAGACAAAAGAGCATCCCATATCTTACAACCATCTGTGAAGACATGTTGCGTGTCTGGACATTGGTGAACTAAGTAATGGAAATACCTCCGATGAACAGACATTCATGGATCCAAGGTGAACATGGAGCACATCTAGCCGTACATCCGGCTGTGGAACTAGCCACGGAAGTACCTTGCTAGGGATCTGCTCAAGATAAACACAGATAGCCACATCCAACTCTATGACTCAAGCTATCAATCTGAATCCCAACCGGTTGTGTGGCATTCGGCCAGTTTTGGTACCTCTGTTGGTATGGGTTGATTGCTTGATAGCTTGGATGTTGTAGCATTTAAAGAATTTTGGCAGCATACACAAGGAGTTTCTCCTGCTGCCTTATCTGTAAAGGTGAACTACCAATTCAGTGCATACGCTGGGAATCGTGCTAGTAAGGAAAGCTTCGGTTACCAGCCAACTCCACTATGATGAATAATGTCTAGAAGGTTCAGCATAGATCTTGCTGCTGAACCATAAGTTACACTATCATAATCAATCCAGGAAAGGACCGTAGCCATCTAAAAACTCAGCAGCACCGCATGCTCAGCGGCCCATGAAGTGCTGCTGAGAAACTAACATTTTAACTCGAACATGTAAGTCTCTTCGTGCAAGCAACCTTCAAATGACGGATGTGGGGCCACATTAGTCTCTTATCAAAATGCGAAACCCAGGAACCTGCAGATGTCTACCACTGGTAAGACATTGTTTCACAAGAGGAGCTTTGGTTCAGGACACACAGAATGACATCAACAGAAGTGTACAACTGAGGTTTATGCCACTGAAAATCGAAAACCATGTGGCAGGACCAATCTGCTGACTGGGTTAATGGCTTGCTGTAGGTATCTCTCAGCAAATACCATCCCTCCAGAACCGAAATATAGAGCAAAATCGTGTACATACGATGAAAAAACTGTGGGTCTAACAGCGCTAACTATGTCATAGTTGGTGATTTATTAAAACCTTTTACAATTTATTTAAAACCACCTATTCAATACTTTACAGTCTTTAAGACATATAATCATTCTAAGGTTGTAATGGTACATCTTTCACCTGTCATCGCAGGCATCATCAGCCATAAATTCTATAAGCTAAGTCAGAGCTCTGAAGTGGATGTTATAACTATTTTTAAAAACTAATTGTTTACAATAATTTACATTGATGTATAAGGACATAGTCAAATTTGGATTGAACTGGTTAATCCTGTTTTAAAGTTCTAAATGGATATAATATTTATGTTCCCATCTAATGGAGATAATATAAAATAATATTAACACTCATAATGTTTATATTGTGTTGACAATTGAAGTCAAATGGGAATCAAAATATTTAACAGAATTTTTCAGTATATACAAGAAATCAATACGTTTAGCTTAAAATGATTTTGTAGATTAGTTAAAATTTTCTATAGATTAAAATATTTTCTTTATTGAAACGAGAGTCTTTGAAGTGAAGATGCTGGTTAGAGGGCAAGTATAGCTAGAAGAGGATGTTTGATCAAGTCTCATTCATATAACATATTAATCCTTCTTCTCTTTAAATATGCACGTATGCTGCCTAGATCGTGAAGCTTATGAAATTATCATCCATGTAAGTGTGAAGAGGAGTTCAACTGTATTCTTAGGTGTAAATGAAATGGCTTGTGATGCGTGTTGAAGTCTGAATAAGACGAAAAAGTGTGTCAGCTGCTATATTGGAATTGTTCAATAGTAGAATTAATCTTCTTAACACTTACCCTTTAGACTTTAAGAGAGATGTCCAGGCAGCGTTGCTTGTGTGAGGCAGTCTGACAGTCGCTTTACTCTACTCTTCGTATTGTAGGGATGTGTCATTGTTGGTGGGGAGTGTGTCGGGTGAAGAGGGGTGGGCGTGGCGTTAAGATCGCTATTACCGAGCTCGATAGCTGCAGTCGCTTAAGTGCGGCCAGTATCCAGTATTCGGGAGATAGTAGGTTCGAACCCCACTGTCGGCAGCCCTGAAGATGGTTTTCCGTGGTTTCCCATTTTCACACCAGGCAAATGCTGGGGCTGTACCTTAATTAAGGCCACGGCCGCTTCCTTCCCCCTCCTTTCCTATCCCATCGTCGCTATAAGACCTATCTGTGTCGGTGCAACGTAAAGCAAAAAAAGATCGCTATTGGTACGTGTAGGGGAAGGAGAGTGTGTCGGGTGGAGAGGGGTGGACGGAGCATTAAGAACGCTGTTGGTATGCGTAGGGGAAGGAGTGTGGCCAGGCGAGGGGACATTAGCTGCTGTTGATATAGGGGTATTCATGCTGGATTTATAGTTGAAGATTTTTTAAAAATTGTCATTGTTTATGTTGAGAGATGACAATGAGTTAGGAATTTGCTCAATGACCAGGCTCTTTGTTTCTACGATGTCATTTAGATTTTGATTCTTATTGAAGTGCTGGTCCAAAAAGATATAGGTGCTCTCGAATTCAGTCATTAAACTTCCCTTAATGATAATCTTTAAGATCTGAAGGTCCTGGTCTATAGTGGTGGAGCTATGTCCTGTTTCTCTCATATGAATACTCATAGCGGAGTGTTTGTTGTGCTTAGATGCATTGTAATGCTCTAAGTATCTCGTTTGAAAGCTACGTCCAGTTTGTCCCACGTAAGAAAACTCACAGTGCGCAGCTTTCAAACGAGATACTTAGAGCATTACAATGCATCTAAGCATAACAAACACTCCACTATGAGTATTCATATGAGGGAAACGGGACATAGCTTCACCACTATAGACCAGGACCTTCAGATCTTGAAGATTATCAATAAGGGCAGTTTAATGACTAAATTCGAGAGCACCTATATCTTCTTGGACCAGCACTTCAATAAGAATCAAAATCTAAATGACATCGTAGAAACAAAGAGCCCGGTCACTGAGCAAATTCCTAACTTATTGTCATCTCTCAACATAAACAATGACAATTTTTTTTAAAATCTTCACTATACATCCAGCATTAATACCCCTATATCAACAGCAGCTAATGTCTCGTCGCCTGGCCACACTCCTTGCCCTACGCATACCAATAGCGATCTTAACGCCACGCCCACCCTCCACACTCCCAACCAACAATGACACATCCCTACAATATAAAGAGTAGAGGTAAGACGACTGTCAGACAACCTCACACAAGCGTCGCTGCCGGACATCTCTCCTAAAGTCTAAAGGGTGTTAAGAAAATTAATTCTACTATTGAACAATTCCAATATAGCAACTCACACACTTTCTCGTCTTATTCCACAGGCTTCAACACGTATCACAAGCCGTTTCATTTACACCTAAGAATCCAGTCAAACTCCTCTTCACCCTTACACGGATGATAACTTCATAAACTTCACGGTCTAGGCAGCATACTTGCATATTTAAAGAGAAGAAGGATTAATTTGTTATATGAATGAGACTTGATCAAGCATCCTCTTCTAGCTATACCTGCCCTCTAACCAGCATATTCACTTCAAATATTATTAATAAAGACTCTCGTTTCAAAAAAGAAAAGATTTTAATCTATAGCAGATTTTAACTAATCCACAAATCATTTTAAGCTAAACGTATTGATTTCTTGTATTTACTGCAAAATTCTGTGTAAATATTTTGATTCCCATTTGACTTCAATTGTCAACCCTGTATCAACATTATGAGTGTTAACATTATTTTATATTATCTCCATTAGATGGGAACATAAATATTATATCCATTTAGAACTTTAAAACAGGATTAACCGATTCAATCCAAATGTGACTATAATGTCCCTATACATCAATGTAAATTATTGTAAACAATTATTAAAAATAGTATTAATATAACAGCTCTGACCTAGATTATAGAATTTATGGCTGATGATGCCTGCGATGACAGGTGAAACATGTACCATACAACCTTAGAATGATTATATAAGTCTTAAAGACTGTAAAGTATTGAATAGGTGGTTTTAAATAAATTAATTGCAAAAAGTTTTAATATACTGAACTTCAATACGGTCTAATAATGAGATTAATCACTTGTAATAGTTGGCGATTGTGAACGGTGTGACACTCCATACAGATCCCTGTGGTACTCCATTTTCTTGAACAAAATACTGAGAATAAACATTCCCTACTTAGAATCAAAAGAGCCAAAGTTCTCAATAGACATTTGTAAATTACCCCAAAATCCCCACTGGTGTAGTGTGGAGATAATCCCATATAGTCGGGTAGTGTCGTAAGCTTTTTGTCGGTCATAAAACATAATGATTAAGTGTTCCTTCTGCCTACTCGAAGGGCACTACCCAGTCTGACCAGATGATCGGCGGCAGACCCAGAGAGAAAACCACACTGGTAGTCAGTTAAGAGACCTCTCTCTTCCATGGCCCACACAAGTCACCGGTTCACCATCCTTTTAAATAGCTTAAAGAGGCTATTTGTAATGCATTTTGGCCTATAACCAGAAGCTTTGGATCTTACCTGGCTTGGGAATTGATGTTACAATTCCCTCACGCCACTGTGATAGAAATGCTCCCTCACTCCATATTCTATTGAATGAGTGAGGATATCCTTGAGATATTGGTCACTCAAATGTTTAACCTCTGATTGTGGACTTAGTCCAATTGAGGAGCCATATCCCTGCACAGCGCAAGTACACTCCACAATTCCAACACCGTGAAAGACACATTATAGGAATAAAAAGCACTAGAATGAAGGAGATATGGTGTGCCTCTGTCTCGTGCTTAATAAGCAGAAATGCAGGGTCATATCTCACAGAGCTGGACGTGTCTGCAAAATGCGACACAATGCGATCTGCAATGACTGAAGGAATAGTAACTATATCACCATCAACAGAGATTTCATTGATTGAGGTCATGTTCTGGACTCGGAAAAAATAGCTGAGTTTGTCTACACTTGCGATGGTGCATGTGCTGTCATGGAAGAGACATACATTTCCCAAGTATATTTCTTACTCTCTCAAATCAAGAAAGCACGCAGGCGCTTGAACGTAATACGGTTGGCCATCATAGGATTTCGGCAATAATGCTTAAAAGTCCATTGAAGATCATGTAGGATTGCTGCAATTTAGTCAGTCCACCATGGGACCTGCTTCCGACAAGGAATGCTGGACGAGGAAGGTATTGGCTTCCTCTGCTGCAGCTAGAATTCCAGCTGTAACGGAAGAAACCTGGTCGTCAATAGACCCCAGCATCTTATTGGCCATCACTGTGCGTTTTGAATAATGTGGTCAATTGGCCCATCAAAGGAACTAATGCTTCTGTACTTCAGACTGCCTTTGATTCAAGAGTGCGATAAGTTTTTTCCTTTTATTTTACTAACACAGATAGGTCTTATGGCAACAACGAAACAGGAAAGCGCTAGGAATGGGAAGGAATTGACTGTGGCCTTAATGCACAAGGTGACATCCAGGTGGGAGAATGTGCCATGTGCGCTGCTGAAGCGTGTAAGTTCCCCTGTTGAGCACACAAAATATCAAATTGGTGAATCAATTGCTCAAGAAGCCTCCCCCTACAGCATGAAGGAGAACCCCAGTGTGTGTTACAGGCATTCACTACTCCCAGTAAAAGGAAAAGAGGGCGTAATAGAGAAATCAAATATGAAGAGTTCATTAATGTGAAGATCGTAGTCTGGTGGAAAGTACATGTTGTGCACTGTTGTCATTACTAGTAACGGAGTGCGACCTGCAACTGCATTCAGCTGGGTTAAGACTGTCACTTCTTCAATGAATATGTTAAGCGCACTATGGTAAAAATGCCCCCAGTTGCCCCACCATCCAAAGCTACTTGGACTTTAACTAAGGTTAGGTTGAACCGATGCCAATACGGGACAAAAAAATGAAATTTATAAGTTGTACTTGGACTTTGGAATGAAGACAATATCCTCTCATAGTTGTGTCATGTCCAGTCTCAAACAAGATTCCTGTAGACAGACTATGGTTGCTGCAGAGATGGATATTAAGGCGGGATTCCACTGAGGCAACATTTGGGCGACATGGAGCATGCGGCTGGCAACAAATGTTGCTCTTTGTAGCATGCGGCTTGTTGTCAGTCGTGCACAAAAGATGTGGCATGCTACATGTGTTGCCGGGTGTAGCATGCGTCACTTGTGGAGACTTGTCGCCAACTACAAACGTTATTCCATCAATGCAACCAAGACAACAGTTCCTCACTCGACTTCGACCGGTTGGTGACAGCTATACTTCCTTGTTTCGAATTTCTCAATCTATCATCTCACGAATCATCCCGGAAATGTGCATGGCGCGGAGTGATCCAAGCTGATAAGACATGGAGCCCTTGGCAAACAAACCACGTCGGAATTTTCAAGAGGCGAAAGCCATTAGTGATGATTTTTTGGAATACTTTGTCAGATGAAGGTCGTTGTACCATTACAGAATATGTATGCCGAGAGGTACGGGATGATTTAGAAACTTATTGTTCACTGGAATTTAATGATATTTTAAAATTTTAAATGTATTAGTTTTAAGCAGAATATCCTAACCCTATTTTGATTATTTTACCCCCTTATAGTTCACATTTCTAATACAGTTATACTAGACTAATGAAAGATAACTCGTGGCAACTATGACAACAAGTAGGCAAAAATACCATGGCACTACAGCCCTTGAAGGACCTTGGCCTACGAAACGACCGCTGCTCAGCCCGAAGGCCTGCCGATTACGAGGTGTCGTGTGGTCAGCACGACGAATCCTCTCGGTCGCTATTCTTTGATTTCTAGACCGGGGCCGCTATCTCACCGTCAGACAGCTCCTCGTGTCGGTGGCACTTGAAGGAATTTCTGCGGGCCTAAATTGCGGCACCTCGGCTGAGTGGACCTCGAACCAGCCCTCAGGCCCAAGTAAAAATCCCTGACCTGGCTGGGAATCGAGCCTGGAGCCTCCGGGTAAGAGGTAGGCACGCTACCCCTACACCACGGGGCCGGCAATAAGTAGACATAGTGAGGAAGAAAAAGACTATGATGAAACAGTGTTGGAAGACTGCGTAATTAGAGTAGCGGCGAAGAGTATCCGAATAAAAAGTAGATTGTTGTGTGTTAACAGTGTAGAAAGAGAACCATTTGTTGTTATGCTATTAAACGACGTGTTTACGAGAAATCCATAGGCATGGAAATGCCATAATATACTGATATGTAGAATTTTTTTTTATTATTATTATTATTATTATTATTATTATTATTATTATTATTATTATTATTATTATTATTGTTATACAATAATGTTATTGGCTTCAAGTCCCACTAACAACTTTTACGGTTTTCTGAGTCGCCGAGGTGCCGGAATTTAGTGCAGCAGGCGTTATTTTACGTGCCAGTAAATCTACCGACACGAGGCTGACGTAGGTCTACTAGAACACCTTCAAATACCACCGGACTGAGTTAGAATCGAACCTTCCAAGTTTATTATTGTTGTTGTAGTTAGTACTATGATGTCATTAAATTCTATTTTAATAGTTATCTCTAATTTATTTATTTCTAATGCAAACTATTGCCAGTACTAATAAGGATAAAAACCAGGAACTTAATAATAATAATACTAATAATAATAATAATAATAATAATAATAATAATAATAATAATAATAATAATGGCTTTACGTCCCACTATCTACTTTTATGGTTTTCTAAGATGCCGAGGTGCCGCAATTTAGGCCCGCAGAAATTCCTTCAAGTGCCACCGACACGAGGCTGATGTATCTGAGCACCTTCAAATACCACCGGACTGAGCCAGGATCGAACCTGCCAAGTTGGGGTCAGAAGACCAGCGCCTCAACCGTCTGAGCCACTCAGCCCGGTGGGCATTGAAAAAATCTCAATCTTATTACAAAAGTTCATAAGCAGTTAACTTATTTCATTTATTAGAGGAAAACAGTAGCATAAAATCAATTCATCTCACGTTCCTCATTGTAACCTGACGTTTGGAGCATCGATGTCAAGAAGAAAGGTAAGTAGATTATACGCGAACCACAGATTTCCTCTCAATAGAGAAGCAACACCAGTTTTCATTTTCTGAATTTTTTATGCTCTCGGTGGAAAGCTGAACGCATTTTTAAAATTTTCTTCAGTTCGTGGACTCTGTAGTCATATTTTTCTGGGGGCCGTTTTAATGTATGCTTTCTTTCCTACTGTTTTTATAATCACTCAATGTTACATTCCGCAATTCCGGAGCATTGTGATAATCCCCAATTAAATTCGCAGTGTTTTCAATAGCCCACTTCATCTTGTCGCACGGAAATTGTAGCACCGATCCACACACTGTTGGATCCCGGGCGACAGTGTTCGACAAGCATATTTTTGAAGCATGCGGCACCAGAGAGTGTTCGACAGGTGGCAACATGTCTCATGCCACACAGCCGCACGCTACATGTCGCGCCGTGTTTCTTCAATTGAAAGTCGACTGCAGCATGCTTCACTGTCGCATGCTCCATGTCGCCCAAATGTTGCCTCAGTGGAATCCCGCCTTAAGTTGACTTAACAGCCAGACAACATGGATAACTATTGCAGTTGCAGTGCTATTGTGTGGATGGGTAATGCAATGATATCAGGAAAACTGCTTTGCTTCTTTTGCCCAGCTAACTGCCATTTTCCACCGTCCTTGTCGCTGTCGAGGCCTCGAGGCCTCTTGCTCTTGGACGCCGTTTCTGTATTCTTTGAAGGAGATCCAGCATACCGTATGCCATTTTATATGGGGATGCTGTAACACTCAAATGGGTTGGAGAACGCTTCTCCTCCAACATTTTAGGGGACCAGTTCCATTAAATACTCCTGCCTGTTGGTGGCTTAGACTTTTCAATGCTTTCTTTGTACTGAGTTTGGTACAAGGATAACTTATCCAGAGTTTAAATATCCTGGATCTTCTTCTCCTCCCTGAATGTGGGACACTCCTTGGAGACTGGAGCATGTGCACCCGTGCAGTTGACACACGCAGATGGGTGATGGCGGTGTGCAGTCGACACCAGCATGCTCACTTTTCCCACACATCTTTCAGGTCGTTGGAGCCTGATATCGCAATACGGTGTAGGCAAATTTCCAGCAGTTGTAACACCTGTTTTGCCCTGAAATGTACGGGCGTACAGTCGTACGGTACAATGAAACCTTTTCACGTACGTGCAGAGCCCGGGCTTCGAAGGTCAGGAAGAAAAAACAGCTTATCACCAATACACCGCTTTCAACCTCTGCACGTCGGTCACTCCCCGAGCGAGGTTTCTGATCATCATCGGAAGCCTTAATCAATTCCCTGTGAAAAATTATGCTACATTTCTGTAATATGGAAGAATACAAGTGTATTCTCTCCATGAACGTAACCCATGGTGGTTTTGCTATTAAAATTAGGATTCATTACGACTTTATGTAAGGAGTACTGTAGGAAGTGTTAAAGTCAGGAAAGTTGTAGTACAGCTAGTGGAGTATGCATGAATCAGGAATAGGAGTGGAACCAAGAATGAGAGATGACGACGCCTGTACGAGAGGTCCATCAAACATCATCCGCTACATAGATCGTATCCAGATAGAGTCTACAAATGGTGAGCTAATGGCATAAATTACTGCAAGTCTCCATGTAACAATTCATGTTCTTAGAGTTTATTTCATTCAATTTTTCTTTTGCTTCCGTAAGTTCACATTTTGTTAATACGCCGTTACGTCATGTTTTTCATCCTAATAAATAGCTGATTCAATTTGTATTTTCGGAAATTCTTATTAATGATCCTTAACTTCCAAGTTAGTGTACTTAATGGTTAGTATTCCATCACCCCACCCCTGGGAGTATTTAAGAGTCATTATTAATTATCAACTATCGTATTCAAGCCATAAGCTTGAAGGCTGGCGCCCATGTGTTTATGGAGAAACAATGAGATATTATATATTTATATTAAAATTAAGGTGATTTGCCACGTCACAATTTTGTCACACATCTGTGGGCAAGAGTGGGAACGACACACATTGATGTGCCTCTCGATATTAACGTCAAACAAAATGAGAAGAAAAATAACGATCACTCGAAGAATGAGTGAAAAAAAAAACAACATAAAAGAGGCAGTTGAAAGCCTAGGCCTCGAATGCTTTAATAACAATGAGCTGGAAGAAAACAAAATGTGATGACTTAAAATGCCCTAAGTACCTAAAACTTATCAACAATAATATTACACTGACTGAACATTGTTAGTTAAGATCTGCTTTGTCTCCTTTGTTGCCACTCATCTCCACTACAGCGCATTACTACTGCAATCATACAAAACCTACCTCATCAACAGCAGCAGGTCCAACAGCTAGTTTAAATAAAGTTGTGAAGATAAATACAATTAGTAATAACAATTGAAGGAAGATAAGACATTTAAATATAAACCAAAACAATACATACATTATAGGCTTCTAATGTATCAGCTTCAGCAAACATGTCCCATTCATTTTTCTTGCCATCTTTACGATCCCGCTTATCTAATTTATTTGCATTTTCTTTGTCCTCTTCTGCAGCATCATTAGAAGTAAACCTAGACTTTCTATTTTGTTGTTTCATTTCATCCTCTCCATCCTTCGAAGGAGTTGCTTCACTTGATTTTAAAGACTGCTCATTGAGACTATTATTGTCTTCTGACATCATGGCTGGTCTCTCGGAAGGACTACTACGTCCAGACAGATTAGTTACAGATATGTTGGAATCTTCACTAACAGCACCAAGCCTCTGAAACATTCACCAAAAATATTCTTCACATATATACACACTACCGCAATTAGCTATCATAAATACATCATAAAAGTTGGACAGCCTTATTTTTAAAGGATAACTTTCTTTTCAGGTATTCTGCATGAAAAATACATTTAAAAAAAATATAGGCAACAATATTATTGTACAACTTTCAACAACAATGACAATGGGCCTGTTGTACCTGTTGCTATTTTTTGCTGGATGCAATATTTTAGCATCTGTCCCTTGGCATAGGCCAGAGCAAAATATAGCTTCCACAAAAGTCTCAATCTCATTTATGGTTGTGAGTATATGGAAGCTGATGAGGCTTGGGTGGAGCAGAGTAATAACCTAATAACATTCGGAGCAAGACTACTTTGTCTGGATGATATTATTTACAATAATAATTATAAAATTAATGTCGTAATGGTCCACCTTTCAATACTATAATATGCAATATTTCTGAATTACATTACTAAATCAGCGATTAGTTTCGGCCTTGGCTGGCCACCATCAGCCTTAATGTAACACTTCTAATAACTAAACAAGTGTACAAACACACAATTGACATAAAACAAATGTACAAATACACAACTGACATTAAAAATCTGGGATGAACTATGTGTAAAATTTAAAAAATAAATTAGGCTCTAAATTCTTAGCATCTGGAGTAAGCTCATCATCCAAACTCTTTCTTGTGTTAATATTCATAGAATTGTTAGTTCCATCACTGCTAATCATTACAATTTCAATTGCAAAATGGGAACTGGTAAATGTTGATTCTGTAGTCAGGTCGTCAATCACCAAATCTACTTGAGTGATATTAGCAGTATGCAAGACACTGGACGCCACTGTAAATAACCACCAGCTGAGGCAGAGCTGCTGGATGGTGTTTCCACATCAAACAATGTAAATAAAATGTTCCCATAATGCTATTTAAAAACATGATGAAATACTGTTGGACATTGCCAGGATGGCACATGAAGAAATCGTTAAAACTGAGACATTTTTAATTTGTGGCTGGTATAATTTTGCAATTCATTACGGTGTCCATGAAGTTAACGTGAATAAATAATAGACAAAATTAATGAACTAAAGGAGAGAGCGTGTTAGTCAAATGGCATAGGTTATACGAGACTTACCTCTTGTTGCGACAATGGTGCGTGGCCTATTGTTGTGTGCCTCATACTAACAGTTGAGAGATTCAAAGGAAAAGGAAGGGGTGGGGCAAGGAGAGAGGTCGGGGAAAGGAGAGGGGGTGGAGGGAAAGGAGGGGCATGGAGAGGGGGAATTAAGGCGGGGCCAAAGAATGTGGGAAAACAGATGGCTGCTGAGGAAAAGTGCTGTGAATGTTATGAAAAACTGAATTATGACTTGTTGGTTTGAAGTTTCTGAAAATGGGAAGGTCAAATAGGATATTTGGCTTTTCTGAAATGTTATTAAAATTACGATTTGGGTTAAAATATTGATCTATATGTATGAAGCAGCTTTCTGTAATGGTAAGGAGGGGTCCTTTGTTAACGATTTTGAGAATTTCCATATCTTGTTTTGTGTCTGTGGATTTGTGATTATAGTCATGCATATGCTGTCCTACATCTGAAAATTAATTGTACTTCAGGGTATTGGCATGTTCCGAGTACCTTATATTAAAGTTCCTCCCAGTCTGTCTGATGTAAGAAGAATAACAACTGTTGCAAATAATCCTGATTTTGAATAACTATTGAACTTGTTTATGGAAGTGGCATTATGTAAGATTTGTGCATTCCTATTGTTGGTTTTGAAAACTATTTTTACATCGTGCTTTTTGAAGATGTTGGTGACTTTGTAAATTTGTTTGTTGAACGTAAAGATACAAAGGGAAGAGCTGTTTTGTTTATCTTTTTTCAAAGATTTGGTGATTGATGACTTGACTACAGAATCAACATTTACCAGTTCCCATTTTGCAATTGGAATTTGATTAGCAGTGATGGAACTAACAATTCTATGAATATTAACGCAAGAAAGAATTTGGATGATGAGCATACTCCAGACGCTAAGAATTTAGAGCCTAATCTACTTTTCCAATTTTACACATAATTCATCCCAGATTTTTAATGTCAATTGTGTATTTATACATTTGTTTTATGTCAATTGTATGTTTGTACATTTGTTTAGTTATCAGAAGTATTACATTAAGGCTGATGCTGGCCAACCAAGGCCGAAACTAGTCCCTAGTTTAGTAATGTACTTCAGAAATATTGCATATTAGAGTATTGAAAGGTGGACCATTACAACATTAATTTTATAATTAATATTGTGAACACAATTCTATACGGATCAAAACAATGAAGTTTATATCCTATGATATTATTTATTTATTTATTTATTTATTTAATTTAATGTATTTATTTACCACAAATCATGCACAATTTATGGATGGAGGGTTCACTCCATCTACATTAAATGCTTCACAGACTAACTAAAGAATTATTTACAATAATCACATTATTCACATATTATTTACACTTGTATAGTAACATTTATACTCTATAATATTTATACTCACTTTCGCTCCTGTTCATTTACACACAGATTTATCACATCTTTTTTACCTGATTTGTAAACTGCAATAGAAGCAAGGCTTTTATTTCAGGCGATAGTCCATTCCAGAGTCGTGAGGAGTGGAAGTAGTGACCAGATTGGTGGGACGAGGTACGAGCAAATTGAGGGACAAAATTAATTCCTCTGTGAACAGAGCAAAGGGTAAGGAAATGACAATGTCGCTACACTGAAAAACAGGAGATAATATGATCCGCCTTGTCAATACTATTAAGAAAAAGTTTAATACATATTATTTAATCGTACATGTTTTGAGAAACATCATTCTCTTCTTTAGCAAAAAAAATCCACTGACTTGATTTGAATGAAAATTAATTAGATGTTCAACTATTACAAGTTTATCGATTCAGGACAGGGAAAGGCAATGAAAAGGGTCGAGATTAATGGAGCTGGCAAGGAATTTTTAAAGGAAGATCAAGTCAGTTCTTCTGACAATAGTTTCAACTGAGGGAAGTTTAGCTGAATGAAGATGGGAGCAGTAAGTTACTAGCATCTCCACGTGGTGCTGTATGCTCTAAAGCTTGTTAAAGTTACTGACTGTGGTGGGACTCCAGGCAGGAAAACTATAAGTTAATATGAGTCTCATCATACTGAAATGGCTGTTCATAGGATTCCTGATTTGAAGCCTGTTAGATTCCTGCTTTCATAGGAAAGTTCGATAAGCCACGATGTTTTGAGGGCATTGGGTACCTTCCATGCAAGGGCAGGACATCGAAAATGCACAGGTGCCAACCTTTGAAATGGCTTTTCCGTAATCACCCTCCCATACCCTCCAAAAAATTTTGGAGTCAAATCCAAAGCACACTCATTCCTTCTGGATAATTACACCCTCTTTGACCTTCCCGACAACAATAATTCTAAAATATATCTTATTACACAATAAATTTGCACATTACCAGTTAATTTTGTCATAAAATATTCTTTGTAGCTTGTTTCCCACACAGCAGCTGCTTTTGTGTGGGATTTTTCTTGTAGCATCCTTCCCCCTGTAAGGACATTTTCACCTTGTGAACAATAAGCAATTCCAGTGTAGATGTGATTATTGTAGGCCTGAAGTCCTTCTGTTTTTTCCTATTAACACTGAAAACTCTTTCTGTGGGAGAGTTACTGTCGGGTACACTTAATACTGCAATAATTCAAGGTTATGTTTTAAAGTGAAGAATAGCAGAGTAGAGTTCCTTCATTCACAATGAATTTCAAGACGCACACGGGTAGCAAAAGGAAGTCACGATCGAATAAGTATCTTGCCAACTCACAAGCATTGAAACGAAGAGAGTCTAGTACTGATACTCGAACAGATTCTTTTTTCCTTCTTTCCCTATTTTTTCCGTAGAAATTATATTTTTTTATAATGTTGCTTTTCCGTAATAATTTACCCTTTGGCTGTAATTGTGAGGGGAAATCCGTAATAATTACGGATAATCCATAAGAGTTGGTACCTTTGAAAATGCATACAGTACAGTAATCGAGTGAATAAAGGCACTTGCACAAGCGAGCCAGCATAGTTCTTCTGTCTTTGAATCATGGTTATTTTTTTTGTTGCGCGAGGTTATGTTTGTCAGCGAGTTATCCAAATGCATAATTTGAATAATGTAAACACAGCTTGGATACATTTTGGGAATAGTTTTTTTTTTTTTTTTTTTTTCATGGCATTTGAAAAGTTTAAACTATGAATCAAGGTTAACTGCATGCAGTAACGGGTCTTAGAATATTTTGTGACGCGGCAAGGGTTGGCATTTCTGAATTACAAGTCGGCAGTTAATTCAAAATCACGTCATTCAAAGTCCGATTTTTGCGTCCCAATGATTTTGAATTAACAAGGCTTTAATGTAATAACTTTTTATGTTACATACCTACACTTGAGGAGGAACAACATGGATTTAGACCTCACAGATCAACTATAGACCTCATTTTTGCCACCAAAATGCTCTATGAGAAGTATTGGGAGAAAGGTAAAACACTTATAAATGTTTTTCTGGACATCGAGAAAGCATATGACCACACACCATGCAGGCATATATAGGAAAGTTTGAGACATAAAAAATTGCCCGATGACATCACAGCATGAGTACAAGTGATGAAACCAAGTGTTGTGTCCAGGTCCAGGATGGAAGATCAGGTTGGTTTGAAACAAAGAGTGGAGTCCGGCAAGGAAGTTGTCTTTCACCCCTTCTCTTCATAATCATAATGGATGAAGTTTTAAAAGTGGTTAAAAGACAGGATCCAACGACTGATAGCCTGGTTTTTGCTGATGATGTATTGGTGTGGGGTGAGAAAAAAGCGGTAGTACAAACTAGACTAGATCTCTGGTATGAAGCTTTTACAACCTTAGGTCTCAAAATCAGCAATATGAAGACAGTTGGCTTGGTGATGAGTAGAAACTCTCCAGCAGTTCATCTAAGAATTGGAGATGAGGAGATGGATATTGTAGACAACTTCCAGTATTTCGGTAGTGTTCTGTCGTCCGACAGTACCATACATCAAGAGATTGGCAACGGAATGCAGAAAGCTTCCCAATTCTATCACGATGTACGTCAAATATTTTGGGATGAAGCATTTCCACTGGTTTCCAGGATTGGCTTGTGAAGGTATATCTGGTACCTATATTGATGTATGGCCTGGAAGCAGCAACACTTGCTGGACCAACAAGGAGTAGTCTTCAGGCAACAGAAATGAAGTTCCTCCATTCTTGTCTACAAAAAGCAAAAATGGATAAAATAAGGAATGTGGATATCCGGCAACAGCTTGGATTGGAAAGAAGCTTGCTGGAGACTCTAGAAGTGAAGAGTTTGCAATGGTATGGTCACATGTAAAGAATGGACCCTCACAGGACTCCTCGAACATACTTTGACCACAATGTTCTTGGGAAGAGACTAAGAGGAAGGCCTTGTGATATTTGGGAAAAACAAATATTGAAGGACCTTGAAATTAGAGATGTGAACTGGCGTTGCATATATGAGCAGCATTTGTGGTTGGACAGGACAAACTGGAGGAGGCTCGTCCCTGTGATTCTTTGGAACTTTTCAGTAATCATATTCATGTACTTTTAATTTTCTCATCCTAAAGATTTTCTGCAGACAAACTTCACTTTCTCTATACCAGGCCTAGTTATAGCTCAATGCAGATTAGTCAGTGGTCTGTACCACTGAAAAAATCTCCAGAATACCCATACATTCCTGACAGATTTTCTGTATTCAAAGTCTATTCTGGATCTGATGCTGATACCCTCCCACGTTCAACAATGAATGGCCTTATGCTTGAAGAATGAATCTGCAACTGCTAAATCCATACTAGCACAAAAGTCTAGAAGATGCTTTCATTCCTATTTGCTTCCATATCTTCCTCACATTTGCCTATCACATTCTCAGAATCTTCAGATCAATTTCCAATTCTCGCACTGAAATCACCCATTAGCACTACCCCATCCTTGCTCTTGACGCTGACTATGATGTCACTCAGTGATTCATAAAACTTGTCAACTTCATCCTTATCTGCTCACTCACATGGTGAATACAACTCTTTGTTGACTCAGCCAGTTCTACTTTCTTTCTTCCATAAGCCCCATTAATATTAACAGCACTCAATCAAAATCTACTTCACTCACCAAGTTGTTTCCAAGGGATCCGTGGCCTGTCACATGGAAATGGAGACATAGACATTTGTATTAATTTCCATTGTTCCAAAATGCAAGCATCCAATATAAATTTTGGATTATCAGATCATCATGCTCAAATTTTGCAACTAGAAATTGAGAATGTTAACAAACATTGAACCAAAATGAAGCAAGCACAATTAACTTGTTTTTTCTCTGCAGTTGCATGTGACACTTTCATTAAAAGTCTTGAACTTCAGACCGGGGCTCCAATACCATTTGGTCATAGCATCAAACAAAAGTATAGAACCTTTTTAAGCATTTTTTAAATGCAATTTGAATTACATTTTCCAAAAAACTTGCAGTAATTAATGAAACTTCAAAAAAAGTCATGGATCACGAAGGGTTGCGGATTTTAAGTCAAAAATGTAAATTACTAAGTAGATTAACACAGCAGAGTTGTGACCTGGATTTTTGCAAGTATGTTAAAAAAAACTACAAATCAGTCTATCGAAGAGTTCTTAGGGCAGCTAAGATCATGGACAATAACAAGAAAGTTAGAGTCGTGCAATAAATCACGAACCATATGTAATCAGGGGAGAAAACAACAGACATGGAGCTGGAAATAAAGTTGCTGCCATAAAAAAAGATAAGGGACTACAAATCATCTGGCTAATTATATAAATGATTTCTTTCTATCCCCACCATACAAAGTTGAAAATACAAATAAATCAGATGTATTACCAGGACTCTGTGCAAAACTCTATGTAAATAACTCCAGTAACAGAATTGAACTTAAAATCATACAGTCTTCAAAGAATAAAACTTCCAGAGGTGTAGATGAAATTCCCGCAAAACTCGTTAAAAAATGTGCTCTTTGTCTGGTACGGCTTTAACTTATCAATGAATCGTTTTCTAGTGGTCAGTTTCCTAATCTCTTAAAAATAGCTAGTTATCCCAGTCTTTAAAAGTGGAAACTTACATGATTTACATAATTACAGACCAATATCAATACTTCCTAACTACACCCGGGTGACTGGTATGGGACACTGATGATGATGATGATGAAGATGATGCTTCCTGTTATTTCAAAAATATGTGAATGTGTTATGAAAGATCAGCTTACTAAATTTTTAATCAAATATAACTTGTTAAATAATGCATAACACAGGTTCAGAGCTGGCAAAAGTACTTTGCTTTACCACATTTTACACAGTTGGTTGTAAATGCTCTTGATAATGATTAAACTGTGATAGGACTATTTCTTGATCTTTCAAAGGCATTTGATACTGTTGATCATGAAATATTGTTGCACAAATTATACCAGACTGGAGTTAGAGGAATTGTTAATGACTGGTTTCGATCATACCTGGAAAAATGATCCCAATTAGTTTCTTATATAAATGATTTCTACTTACAGATATCATATTCTACAACAAAAAAGAAGCCCTCACGCTATCACCAGAACAAATGTACATTGACTAACATCGATATAATTTAAACCTTACTTCAAGATGTATGGCATATCAAGTGAAATTCAGCTCATAATAGGCACTATTTAACTTAATAATGGCACATGCAATCTTTCATAACATCTGTATATCAAGATAACTTCATCACCTGTATACTAGCAGTTGTTAAGGAACATTGGAACGAATGAAAACAACTATAAGCCTCAACTTTAGCATATATACACCGTGTACTTACCAATTTACAAGTACAATGCAGCAATAACAAGCAGTACAAATCAGAACAAAAAAAATTGGTCCCATTTTACTTGTTTTTACCATTTCATTTATTTTTAATTGGCCTGTTACATCGGGTCTAAAACTTTTTATGTATATATATCTTGAAGACTATAAATGCTGTAAATATCTAACAATTTTACAAACACTAGTGTAAACAAGTGTAAACTTATTTGATGTTTAATAGATTAGGTACATGAGGTCATATGCCTCACATAACAAGTACTTTTCAACCCAAAGAATAAGATCCATTTACTATTTTAATAAGCAACTTTTTAATGTTTGGTTTAATTGAGTCAGTTATATGAAGGTGTAATGTTTTACATACGATGTTTTTGAAACCAATTTAATGTGTGTCAGCTGAGGATGACCCCATAGGGGTCGAAACCGGTACTGACTGAATTTACTGCTCCATAGTAAATAAATATTGTATTGATAAGGTGGAGGCTTCTAAATTATTTTATGTTGTAGCAGCAATCAATACGGAAATGAAGCTAATAGATTATGAACTCAAATCCTGTTGGCATATTTCAAAATATGTAATTGTACGGTCTATGAAAGCTAAATAAATGAATGAATGAATAAATCATGATCAGTTTGAGTGAAAACGTAATTTGAAATACATACCCTAAGCAACTCCTCCCTCTCTTTTCTTCGTTTTTGAATGATTTGCTCTTCATCTTCATCCTCTTCAATGTCAATATCACCCAACCTGCAGGAAAATACACAAGCAATATAATTTTATATATTCATTCATTTTTATAATATTCAGTAAATAACTCTTTCAGGAATACTTACTCATCAGATGATGAAGATGACTTCTCAGCTTTCAACCCTTCTGATAAGCTGTCTTTATATTTATCTCCTCTATCACCTCCCCTGCTCTTATTTTGTGATCTACAGTAGGTAAAACAAAACATCAAATTAATACATATAAAGATATAAAATGTACAAAATGCACAAAAATGTCTCATTCAAAGTCAACCCAAGGAAAACTCTTGCGTGGTGGTTTTTTTTTTTTTTTTTTTTTTTTTTTTTACAATTGGCTTTATGTCGCACCAACACAGATAGGTCTTGTGGCGACAATGGGACAGGAAATGCCTAAGAGTGGGAAGGAACCAGCCGTGGCCTTAATTCAGGTACGGCCCCAGCATTTGCCTGGTGTGAAAATGGGAAACCATGAGAAACCATCTTCAGGGCTGCCAACAGTGGGGTTTGAACCACTATCTCCCAAATGCAAGTTCACAGCTGCACGATCCTAACCGCATGGCCAACTTCCTCAGTGGTTCAAAGAGTCCCGAGTTTGATTTCTGGCTAGGTTGGGGATTTTATTCCTGTATGGATAATTTGCCTGGCTCAAAAACTGGATTTTTGATTGGTCTCAATACCCTTCTCTTCATACACACATAAAACACCACATTACCAACCACCACAGACACATGCAGTAGTGGCCTCCACACAGGGTTAGCATCAGGAAGAGCATCTAGCTGTTAAAAAAAAAAAAAGGCCAACCCACTTATGGTTCATACCCGTGGGAAAAAACTGTAGATGAAGATGTTGATGATTATTATTAATATTATTATTATTCTGTGTAGTGTGGCTATTGCTAGCCTCGTGCAGTCAAAGGGTACAGATCTCTGCACATTGTTATGAGAGTATTTAGGGGTTGTAGTAAGGATGTAAAGAAGAGAGCATATTTGTCTCTGGTGAGACCTCAACTCAAGTATGGTTCCAGTGTATGGGACCCTTACCAGGATTACTTGATTCAGGAACTGGAAAAAATCCAAAGAAAAGCAGCTCGATTTGTTCTGGGCGATTTCCGACAAAAGAGTAGTGTTACAAAAATGTTGCAAAGTTTGGGCTGGGAAGACTTGGGAGAAAGGAGATGAGCTGCTCAACTAAGTGGTATGTTACAAGTCATTAATCTCATATTTGGTCCGTATTGACGACAGTGATTACATATAATTTTAAAAAATATTTGTTTAATGTCAACCTAGTCAATACTTACAATTACCACTATTGTGGTTAAATGATTATAAATAACTGAAAAATCGTGAACATGTTTCACCCTTCTTAACGGGCATCATCAGCACTATGAACAACTTTAAAAATAATAGTTACATTTAAGACTGTCTTGCAATAATCAATCATATAAGATTGGAATAAAATGTGACATTAAAAGTTGTTTTTGATACCATTATTAAAAAGTTATAAGTAAATCTTATAAACAACTAGTTAAAACAATTGTAGGTCAATCTCATAGTCTAAAAAATATATATATTAATGTTGGTAGGAAGAATGTCAAACGGCATTCGTCTGAAATTGAAATGGATCCATTTTCTTTAACATTTGGTGAAGGTCCATATTAAGCTGTATTCATCAGCAAGTAGAAATTCGAAGAATAATATATATACAAAACAAGGGCTCTAATTAGTCATGTAGTAGAAGATTAGGTCAGGGATGATCATGGTAATTCTTCTTGAGTTAAATTGGTTATGTAACCAGTCGAATAAGAATACGTTGAATTAAAAATATACGTCGTAAATTCATGACGATGCACTGGATTGAAGATATTATCAATATAATTGTAGTATCCCTTCTGTTGTGTAAATTTTCAATGATTAGAATGTTGGATAGACTGTAAAGAAAAATATAAAAAAAATGCATTTAAAGTGTATGTACAAAAAAAACAGTTGTGGTTGTATACGGTTATGGGTTACGTAAAAATGCGTACTTACTCGAATGCCGTAGTGTCTAACTTGTTCTGTTGCTAGCGGTAATCTGACCGGCGTTTCTACTACGTGTATTGTATGGGTGTGGCGGAGGGAGGGGGACGAGTTGAGGGAGGGAAGAACTAGGCGGACTGGTACATACTGGTGTCGATATGGGAGGGGGATTATTCGGAGGGGGAATTATAGGTATGGTATCTGGGGGCGTGTTTGGAGTTGTTGTATTGGTAATTTTTAAAATATGCGGGATTCTCTTTTGATTTGGGATAACTGTTTTCAACAACTTAGGTATTAATGTGTACAAAGGACTCTTAATTTCCGTGTCGTCATTAAGGTTATAATCCTTATTGAACATTTTGTCCAAATAAATATAGATATTTTCAAATTCGTTCAGCAGTTTTTCCTTGTTAGTATTCTTTATTATTATTAAAATTAAAATTATATGTAATAAGTGGTATGTTCCCAGCTGTCAGTGGAGAGATGGCGTGGGAGGACATCAGTAGACGAATAAATTTGGATGGTGTCTTTAAAAGTAGGAAAGATCACAATATGAAGATAAAGTTGGAATTCAAGAGGACAAATTGGGGCAAATATTCGTTTATAGGAAGGGGAGTTAGGGATTGGAATAACTTACAAAGGGAGATGTTCAATAAATTTCCAATTTCTTTGCAATCATTTAAGAAAAGGCTAGGAAAACAACAGATAGGGAATCTGCCACCTGGGCAACTGCCCTAAATGCAGATCAGTAGTGATTGATTGATTGATTGATGATTGTAAGGTAGAGTTGCAGGAATACTGAGAGCAACAAGTATGGGCATGGGTGCTAGAGTATTAATGCCTCTATAGTTTCCACAAGCCTGAACCTTCCGTTTACTCTAATAAACTGGAATCAGCACACTCATTCTCCATTCGTCTGGCATATCTTCATTCTCCGTTATGTTGCTGAAGAGATCTGTGCACCATCTACTGCTTCATCTGCTAAAGCTTTCTGCACTTCCATTGGTATGTAACACAGATGTCTTCATTGTTCCTCTCTCTCACTCCATATCTTCCCTGTATCCTTCCAATTCCATCACACTTTTCTCCTACATGACCATGCAAAAAAAAAAAAAAAACACACAACAGTCTCTCACTCCATGTCAGTTCCCTCACTACCTCATCTACCTCTGCCCAGAAGCATACCTTTTCCTCTTTACTGCCCCCTCCCTGTGGCGAGTATATGCTCATCAAATTTAGGATCTTACTCGCCCTTTCATGTACATTTTTCCTATCTGATTTTCTATTTACTTCAACTACGTATTTCTTCAAGTTGTGGCCTAGAATTAAGACAACTTCATATTTTTTAAATTATCCTCATCACAATAGAATAATTTAAACCTCTTCCAATCTCTCTTGCCTTACTTCCTTTCTACTTAGTTTCTTGAACTCAGAGTACTGACAGTTTTCTCTTTTCCACCATATATGCAACTTCCCAGTTTCTTCCTTATCTGTCACTGTTTTTCCCTCCCTTCTTCAACCATACCTGCTTGTGATATGGTAGTGTTTGCCCGTTTTTTAAATGCGACAGGCAAAACCCTAATAAATAGCTTACACGATATGCCCTAGCCATTAAACTAGCATCTTTAGGAGACTCCATATATTATATGAGTTGGCATAATATTACAGCTGGATGCTCTTCTTGCCGCCAACCTACTATACGATGAGATGAGGATAGGATTCCACATGTGAATAATCCCCACGTATTTTCTTCAAGAACAGGTGGAAAAAATTTGGGGTATGGATATTATTTGCATCGCAGCTGGTACAGTGCTCCTGATATACTGAATCTGGAAGTTGGTATTTTTCTGCCCACTCTGTTGGCAACTCTGTTCCTGCCACAAGCGAAAGGCATGTTGTGTATTTAGGCTAATGCATCATCTGCATGGAGTCAATTTAAATAGTAGCACATGATTATGATGCCTGTTGTGAGTTCTAATTGAGGAGCTAGATGCAATAACAGCGTTAAGTCTATTTACATCGTCATTGCATGAATACCGTTTTCGAATTTCTCGGTCCCTTCACTACAACCCAGTCCAGATCTTAGTTCACTATGGTGTCGTTAGAGGTCAGGAGCTCACTAAAACCGGTACCATGCGCTACACTGTTATTGCACGAAGCATGCTACACGAGTGGCATGTTCAGTTGCCGCCAATTCTTTGGCTGGAGAAATGTCAACGAGTGGAAGAGAAGGTTTTGTGTCTGGTACCTATAGTCACTTAACGCCACTTCTGATGGTACTGCCTGTTTAAACAACAGTTTTAAGCCCAAGTGCAGGGGAAGAAAAAGGATGAAAGATCCTGATTCATGGAAAAGAAATACTGTAAAGTGTGCAAGAAACAGTGGCAGAAGTTACATCTTTCTCCCAAGTGGAAAGGAAATCAGAAAGAAGAAATTTAGCAAAGTGGGTAAATGTTGCAGGAAAAGGTAGGTTCTTCTTTACAAGATCGATTGGTTTTAGTCTACCTAGCGTTAATAAATATAATGAATCAGAACGCTGTTTCATTTTATTAATGTAGTGGTGTTGTGAAGGAGGGTTGTTCTTACATTTTACATCTTTTTCAGGTGTTTTGAAACTGTAACGTATGAAGATCAGAAGAATAGCTTTAGATCATTTTGGGAGAATGGTGACAACTTACCAGGATGCAGCTTTGCTGGGTTATATGAAAAAGAAAGAAAATACTTTTCAAAAGCCTAACTGATCTAAAAATAGAGATAATATATACAGTTACTGTATAAAAGTGAAACATGATGTTTGTAGACCATTTCTGCTTTCTATATTCCAAATACACTAGAGTCCTGTTAATCCGAACCCCGTTAATCCGAAACTCCGGTTAATCCGAACTGAAATATTCAATTTTAAAAAATCTCCTTATTGAAATGAAAGAACATATAGAATGAAGATTTACTTGCATTTTATTAGTCATATTTTACTTGAATAACTTAATGTAAACATAATTACACATCATAAACCATCAATCACTGGTCGTTTATCTTTACAAAGTCTGTTAGTTTCTTTTGCCGTAGTGATTGGAACCCACTCGAAGGTGCAGTGTTAAACCTGCGTCTCGTAAACATCAATCAGTGAGGCACAGGTTCACGTTCTGCAGCACTACCACTGGCAGAACTATTAAATAAACATCACAAGCAGTCTTCGCGTCCCAGGAACAATGCAAAAGTGTAACCCGTTACCGTATTTTAGCAGTTTTAGGAGACTAGTTTTAACCTAGTTTTAGTGGTTTTCTCCTCTACGGGTTTTTAACTGCCCTACTGTAATTTTATACATTATTTTATTAATGTAACTGCTAAAGAATGGAGATTCCAAATTACAGTGTGCACTGTAATGTATTGTAGAAACTATTTTCCTCAGATGGTTGAGGCGCAGGCCTTCTGACCCCAACTTGGCAGGTTCGATCCTGGCTCAGTCCGGTGGTATTTGAAGGAGCTCAAATACGTCAGCTTCACGTAAGTAGATTTACTGACACGTAAAAGAACTCCCGTGGGAGAAAATCCCGCCACCTAGGCGTCTCCGGAAACCGTAAAAGTAGTTAGCGGGAAGTAAAAATAATAACATTATTATTAGAAAATATTTTCCGGTTAATCCAAAAATTTCGTAATCCGAACAGACTTCGGTCCCAATTAGTTCGGATTAACAAGACTCTACTGTATCAGAAATGCGACTGAGGACTGTGCAACAATCTTTAAGAACAGGTAAGTGTAATATGGTATGTAAAAATATTATGGATGTATGGATGTGCTTGTCATAGTTACTGTTTGAATAAGGGCTAGCTAATGTTCAATTTTATACGTGCTCGTCTGGAAGATTGTAGAGGAAAACACAACAAACGTCTGAATAAAATTGCAGATAATGTCTAGCAGCTTGTGGAAGAACACTGGGGACTGATTCCTCATTGGGAAGCTCACTTCAGCAGGGCAAAAACAAACAGGAAGTACTTTGAGAACCCTGAATTAAACGTTGGGAAATTACATACAGTTTTCAAGCAGTATTAATATGATAAGGTGAGTAAACCTCTGAGAGTAGGGTATAAGGCATATCACAAGTACTTCAGGGAAAATTTTGAATATTCATTCCGACAACAAGAGACAGATATGTGTGATTACTGTGCAGAATGTGAGGTATCTCTCAAGGCAAACCCTGATCATGATTGCAAAAATCATTACCTTAACCATAAAAAGCAAGTTAAGGCATACAATGGATTAAAGAGAGAGCTACTGAATAGTGTAAAAAATGAGGACAGCGATATTCTCGTGGTTGGATTTGACTATGCTCAAAACCTGCCTTTACCTCGGCTTAACATCACAGGTCAATTCTATAAGCGTTTGTTGTGGCTTTATAACTTTATTGTGCATTGTCACAATGATGGTAGTAGTGTTTTCTGGAGAGTAACTCAAAAAGGAACCCCAATTCAGAGTGCTCTTTCTTACACGACTTTTTAACAAGAAAACTACAGGACAAGCCCATCAAAAGAAAAGTTGTGCTCTTGTCCGACTCATCCGGTGGTCAAAATAAGAATAATGCTATAGTAATATTCAGTGCTTGGTTGTCGAAAAAGCTGAACGTTGAGATTGAACATATTTCTCCTGTTAGAGGGCATTCTTTCAGCCAGTATGATAGGAACTTTGGGAAATATGGCATTCTTCTAAAACAGGTCAATGCATAGAAACTAATGAAGAATATCTGAACATCATGAAGGACAGTAGGAAGCATCTAGAACCATTCAGTGCAGTAATGGCGTCACATTTAATAAAAGACTTGATAACAACACTTCGACCTATGTTTCTAAGAATGCCCTCTGCTAAAAGCAACAGGTTTATGATACAGAAGTTTGTGCGACTTTATTACCATAATGGTGTTGTATCAGGTCACAGTCCTACACTCCTAACGACGTGCCATTTACCTTCTTAAAGAGGAATGTTAGCTTTCTCAGTTTTAATGATTTGAGGCTACTTGATGTAAGAAAGTGTGTTGTAAAAGCAGACAAAAGGGTTGATGTTCTATTACTAATGAAATACTTAAAACCTGAAAATGTTGAGTGGTATGTGAAAGTCATGTCTGTGTGCAATGATTCCCAAGAGTCTGCTAATACAGCATGTGAAGATGAATCATCCTGATTTTGGTCAATGATGCGGTATTTGAGTATTTCAAACAAGACACACAATGTCTAAATCCCAATTATATACTTTGTGACCTGTTTTTTGTTTCCTTTATTTTCTTTTAGGTTTAGAGAATCACTTTGTAAATGAAAATAGGAATAAAAGTTGTACAGAAAGGAATGTTTCTAATTTTATAACATTTCAAATATTTGTTGGGGAGGGGGGCAATTACCATAGCCTAATACCATAGTTGGGGGAGGACACTGTAACAAACCTCTCTCAGCCCTTTATGCAATAAAGAACAAAAAAGGTGAATATTAAATAAACTTAATTTTTTTTACCCTTCTTAGTAGACTTTTTAAAAAATTTGTTCTTAATTTTAGTAAGTTTAGACATTTTGGAGAACTGAGGTGGGATAAACTGCCACTTTTGTTCTTCTATAGTGGGCGATCATGCTTTCCTAACTCCCTAATCAATTGATAAAAATCATTGCTATCGGTATTGAAGATACTGAATGTAGGATGCTAAAAGGTTAGTTTTTTCCACCTATTCAATACATATAAATTTTATAAATTAGGAATTTATTATTGATTCCACTTGAGACATGTTTCGCCCTTCATTGAGGGCATCATCAGTCGAAATATCACCTCAAGGTAAAAAATCAGGTAACTGGTTAGTAGTTGACAGTACAAATTATATAATTATATAATAATAATAATATATAATAATAATAATATAATATAATAATAATATAATATAATAATATAATAATATAATAATATAATATATAATAATATAATAATTATATTATATAATTATATAATTATATAATATGTATTAATTTGTACTGTCAACTACTAACCAGTTACCTGATTTTTTACCTTGAGGTGATATTTCGACTGATGATGCCCTCAATGAAGGGCGAAACATGTCTCAAGTGGAATCAATAATAAATTCCTAATTTATAAAATTTATATGTATTGAATAGGTGGAAAAAACTAACCTTTTAGCATCCTACATTCCCTAATCAATACCGTTGTACGGCGTAATATATAATATTCCTGCTCTTCATGCAATAACAGCGTATAAAAGGAAATTTTAAATAACTCTGTCTTTCTTATTAACTAACAGATCAATAAAATTCTTTGTGAAATACATTTCCTGGCTCTTTTAAATGTCTTTAAATGAAATTCAGGTTGATTCCTAATATTACTTTTAACTCAGAACATTTATAAACTTCAGGCTTTTGTTTCTCAAAATAACGTAAATCTACTTATGCTGTTATTGCATCCAACTCCTCGATTATTAGGTCGTTCATGGCTAAAGGAAAGCTCCACATTACTGAAGAGGTAGTGCGAATTGGTGTAATAGCGCTGCATGAAGAAAGTCCAATGCGGATGAAAGTTCAGTCTATTACTGGAGGAAAAATAAAGCTTGCCCTGGACAGAAAAAATGGTAACCAATTTGCATTTTGCAAAGAAAGAGCAAAGTTTCCAGAAATCGAGAACAGGATATGTGAGCACGTGACTGAAAAGGGATAGTCTGGATGTACAGTCATGAGTGAAATGCGTTTGTTGAGAGGAACAGCAAGAGCAAGAGAGTTTAAGATTACAGGTTGTAAGGCTAGCTGTGGATGGGTCATGCATGTTTCTGAACTAAATAACATAATTTTTCATACAAAAATTACTGCGCATCATCTCCCAACTAATTATGAAGGAAATGTTTTGAATTTCCACAATTTTTAAAAATGATTTGCACCACAGAAATTCATATTCACTCTCACAAATTGGTAATGTAGACTAGACGTTAGTATCCACGGTGTTTAAAAAAGAATATACGTATTACAAAGTATTATTTTTTTCAAACTATCTATTGCTGCGCCTCGGCTCGGCTATTGGAGAAACGAATACATAGTCTAGTTTATATTAATAGCCACTAGAAGTCAGCTGTCTTCTGTTTTGCTTGGTAACCATCATATGTTTAAAATGGCTACTCCGCAGTAAAAATCATTTTGTGTTCTCGAGTTTGCGAAGTGCAATTTCGTGATTACAGTGCAAAGACGTTTCAGGTTGAGGTACCAAATTGATCTTCCGAATGGATGGAACATTCGCAGATGGTATCGACAGTTTGTAGATACAGGATGTGTATGTAAAGGAAAGAGTCCTGACCGCCCTCGTGTTCCTGAAAGAAAGGTTGCACGAACTGAAACTGCTTTCCAACGTAGTCCTTCAAAATAAACTCGTCGTGCCACTCGGGAGTTACAATTGCCTACAACAACAATTTGGCGTGTTATGAGACGTCGGTTGGTTATGAAGCCGTACAAGTTACAGCTGTTACAAGCTCTACGTTCTGATGCCAAACACAAACGTGTGGCATTTTGTAACGAGATTCTTGATGCTATCGACAATGATAACACTTTCGCACAATGCATTGTGTTCAGTGATGACACGACTTTCTATGTTAGTGGTCAGGTGAACAAACACAATGTTTGAATTTGGGGCCTGCAGAACCCATATACAGTCATTGAACATGTACGAGATTCGCCCAAAGTCAATGTGTTTCATGCGATATCCCAATCATCTGTTTACGGCCCATTCTTCTTTGATGAAAACACGGTTAACGGTCAGCAGTATCTCACTTCTTAACTACAAAGCATAGACATATATACATGACTGATGCATACTTGTAATGCGCTGATCGGACACGAAACTGTTCACCTATTTGTGCGACTTCATCAGAGTTGCACTAGGCCTACAGTACGGTGGTGGACATTTCTTAAATACGAAACACAGATCAACCGCATGACTTCGACGCGTGTTTTCATAATACCAATATACACTGACTGACAGAGCAAATGCAACACCAAGAAGGAGTGGTCAGAACTTTATGCCAATTGCAGGGTAGACTGACGTCACTGAGGTATGCTCATGATGTGAAATGCGCCGCTGTGCTGCGCACGTAGCGAACGATAAATGGGACACGGCGTTGGCGAATGGCCCACTTCGTACCGTGATTTCTCAGCCGACAGTCATTGTAGAACGTGTTGTCGTGTGCCACAGGACACGTGTATAGCTAAGAATGCCAGGCCGCCGTCAACGGAGGCATTTCCAGCAGACAGACGACTTTACGAGGGATATGGTGATCGGGCTGAGAAGGGCAGGTTGGTCGCTTCGTCAAATCGCAGCCGATACCCATAGGGATGTGTCCACGGTGCAGCGCCTGTGGCGATAATGGTTGGCGCAGGGACATGTGGCACGTGCGAGGGGTCCAGGCGCAGCCCGAGTGACGTCAGCACGCGAGGATCGGCGCATCCGCCGCTAAGCGGTGGCAGCCCCGCACGCCACGTCAACCGCCATTCTTCAGCATGTGCAAGACACCCTGGCTGTTCCAATATCGACCAGAACAATTTCCCGTCGATTGGTTGAAGGAGGCCTGCACTCCCGGCGTCCGCTCAGAAGACTACCATTGACTCCACAGCATAGACGTGCACGCCTGGCATGGTGCCGGGCTAGAGCGACTTGGATGAGGGAATGGCGGAACGTCGTGTTCTCCGATGAGTCACGCTTCTGTTCTGTCAGTGATAGTCACCACAGACGAGTGTGGCGTCGGCGTGGAGAAAGGTCAAATCCGGCAGTAACTGTGGAGCGCCCTACCGCTAGACAACGCGGCATCATGGTTTGGGGCGCTATTGCGTATGATTCCACGTCACCTCTAGTGCGTATTCAAGGCACGTTAAATGCCCACCGCTACGTGCAGCATGTGCTGCAGCCGGTGGCACTCCCGTACCTTCAGGGGCTGCCCAATGCTCTGTTTCAGCAGGATAATGCCCGCCCACACACTGCTCGCATCTCCCAACAGGCTCTACGAGGTGTACAGATGCTTCCGTGGCCAGCGTACTCTCCGGATCTCTCACCAATCGAACACGTGTGGGATCTTATTGGACGCCGTTTGCAAACTCTGCCCCAGCCTCGTACGGATGACCAACTGTGGCAAATGGTTGACAGAGAATGGAGAACCATCCGCACTCTTATTGACTCTGTACCTCGACGTGTTTCTGTGTGCATCGCCGCTCGCGATGGTCCTACATCCTACTGAGTCGATGCCGTGCGCATTGTGTAACCTGCATATCGGTTTGAAATAAACATCAATTATTCGTCCGTGCTGTCTCTGTTTTTTCCCCAACTTTCATCCCTTTCGAACCACTCCTTCTTGGTGTTGCATTTGCTCTGTCAGTCAGTGTAAATGGTCCGTTATTGGACATTATAAATTTTCCAGCTAACTCATTCCTGGTTGCCAGCATTTCACCCCTGTGTGCGAAGTTGGACTCATCAGTTGGTACATAGCACACCCACAAAGCCACATGGCTAGTGCATACGGTGGAGGCCACTGTGTAGGCTACTTCGAGCCACCGGCAGTGCCAATGCACTATGAGAGACTTTGTCTCGTTACCAAAAATTAATGCCTGCTTGGCCATCAGATGATATAGATGTTGATTCCCATAGGGAATCATTGCATGGGTCGTACAGATGAAACTATTCACAAATTTGTGTGATGTCATCAGAACTACATAAAGCTTGTAGCTGCTTCAAAGCGGAATCGTTGTTCTTCTCTGATGAATGACGTGGGGTTCTTGTATGCGAGTTTTATTTGTTTCATTTTCTTCGTTTCGAAAAGCCAAGGGGAGTCTAATACATGAGGGGGTAAATACATAAGTAAATACGGTATTTCCAAAAGGTATCCAACAAGTACAGTATTCAAATAATGCACTTGGATAACTCAGAGATAACATAACCTCACGCAACGAAAGAAAAAAATTCAAAGGCAAGAAGTCTATGCTGGCTCCACTATGCAAGTACTTTATTCATTGGATTACTGTACTGTTTGCATTTTTAGAGGCCTTGTATTTGCACGGAAAGTACCCAATGCCCTCAAAATATCGTGGCTTATCGAACTTTCCTATGCCGAGGGGAGGATGTTTTTCGGTTCCGTATGCATTCCAACCCATTACAGTGACCCCATCTCCTTTTAAAAAGTCCGTTTGGGCTAGGCATAAAAAAAATACAGTTTCATTGGCATTGACAATATTGTTTGTTGCGTATGAATTGATTATAAATTATGAGCCACACTTTTTGCCAACTGTCAGCATTTCCAAAGAGAATCACAAGTGTTTGTGGATTCAGCTTCTTCGCACACTGACTGTTACACGAAACTGTGGCATTCCTTAAAACTCTGAATAAAAAAGAATTATGATTTCACTTGAACTAGCAGCTATGAAACAAACTGTTAACACACTGAAGTGAGTGCGGAAAACTACCCCTGCACGTTCCGGAAAACGCATTCTATCATGACACGGAGAAATTTTGTATTTAAATTACTGTGTATAATACTGGTTTTTTTTTTTAATGTAAGGCAGTTTTAAATTAAAAGTCTGAATTGTTTAAGTTTAAATATGACATATGGGGGCAGTTTTATTCCATCTGCAGTTACACAATATCGAAAACTAGGTGAGTCAGGAGCGTGCTGGCAACATTGACGCAAATAAAACCCGCACCCCAATTTCATGCCTCAAATTTTTAAAATAATATGCAGGGATTATTTGCGTAAATACAGTATATTGTGTAATTTACCGTACGCTAAATAAATCTTCACATGCTGTTGGATAGGCAACCTGCTGATCAGAATTGTTATGCGGTTTACTTCCCTTCCCCTGATATTCATAATCGGCTAATTTGCCCATGTGTTGTAATGAATGTGCTAATCTCGTATTAGGTGCAAAGGAATGTGTTGTGCAAAATGCCCAGCGATTAAAACAGGATGCATTTCAATTATATTTTGAAAAAATAAAATTAATGTAGGCAAAAAGGCTAGCTATTAATTCATTAAACTGGACGAATTCGTTAAATTGAAATACGGAAGAGGTAAGAGGCCTAAAAATAATTTTGCACTTTTGAACACTTTGTTACATTGGCGTTCATTATAGGAACATTTTACTGTATATGCACTTAGCTCACAGTTTTCTTCTTTAATAGGATGATGCATAATTTGTGACACAAGGATTCTCCTATCGTTTCAACATTTCAACAAAATGTTGTAAATTAATAGGGAAAATGTATTTTAATGACTCATTAGACAAATGCAGTGGCGTGCACTGAACCCCATCTATCCCAGCGCTGCTGGGGCAAATAACTTTGTATTAACATTTTCTTATTATTCCTTACAACGCTTTTTATAATGTTTAAAAAAACTGCAAACATCTAAGCCAAGCCAAGTACAGCTGTCTTGACAATCCACTCACACAACCGCAGTTCAGCTTCTCCAGTGAGCTGGGTTTCCTTGCTGGCGCTAAAGAGAGCTACGCCAGCAAAATTTAAGTCACTTGGATGGCGCATGCACTTGAAGCTTCCTTGTCCTGAGAATGGGGCAGGGATTTTGGAATGTATAAAGGTTTTTGAGCAATTCATTGATGGCACGTGTAGAATATGTTTTCCGACAGCCACAGAAAAATATTTAGGTTGTCCAGTATGAACACAGAGTTAAGCACGAAATAAAATAGTTTTGTATTTGGTTGTCTGCGATGGTGGTATATAGTGAATTTTTGTAGTGTTCCTCTTGGATTATAGGAGAAGGTATTGCGAGTTACGTGGCATTCTTCATTAATATATTGTGTGTTATACGTTGTAACGAATACTTTCCCTCATTTGTCGTTGATATGCAAACACTCAGTAAGCGAATGAAACTATAAAACTTCGGTGACGGTAAAATACCAGTTAAATTTTGCTGATTCAGTTTAGGTTAGGCTTTTTAAGTTAAAAACAATTAGTTCCAGTGTATTTTTGTGAAAACCATAACTGTATAATCACAAAAAGTCACCGAGTGAAACTGTAAGTACACTGAATATGGAATTTTCACGACCGCATTGTAATTGAAACCGACTTTCAACCTATTAGGCTGTGTTACGTACATTTAGTACGCGTTGAAGAGACATTAAGTACAGAACAAAAATGGCCAACCAGACACCAGTGGAGGTTGTGGGTTCAGATCCCACTGGAAGTACACTGTTTAAAATCTGCTATAGATTTAAGTTATGATGGTGTTGTCACTGCCGTGAATATCAATTTGGAAATATGTGCGAGTGTGTGGTTGAAAATATTCTTTAAGGGGGCTGATAAACCTGGAAATATTAATATTTTTTATTTTTTGTTTTTGATCTCAAATTAAAGAATATACATTTCTTTACCTAAATCTGAAGTTTTATAGCAAAATTTCCAATTTTGACAGAGATATTTTGATTTAAATTCATACATGTACTGAACTGTCAGCTCTGTGGGCATGGCATTTGTGCATTCCATCAATTTTCACTGTTTTGGAAATATTGGTTTGGAACAAAAATGGCTGACCATTAAATAATTATCCTTTGAACCGGAAATTATAGTCTGGGCTTGTCTTATTCTGTTATACAGTGCCGGTAACCCAACCACGAGGTTTTGTTTTGAATCGTGTCAAGTTTGTAAGACTCAGAAAAAAGAAGATGGCTGGCATAAAATTAGAAGACGGTAAGGGTGTTGGTGGTGCGGGTCATCTCACTGATGCTATCATCGACAACCTGCAGTGTTATTATGGCAATGCCATAAGGGAAAATAAGGACAACTTGGAAAACATGAGGAAGGTTATATGGGCTATATGGTACCATGAAGTTTCTACTGACATTGACCCTCAACATAATGCTCTCCGAAAAGTTTAGGATCATGGTGTGGGTGGTATCAAGCCCAGGCAAATGGAACTGAGGAGTATAAGCACCCTCACACAATTCAAATGGCTGTAATGAAGGCAATTAAGCCAATCTTCCAAGACCGTGCTCTACAGACCTCCTAAGGAGATGTCTGAATGGATGGACTCAAAATGCTAATAAGTCCTTTAACAATAAAGTATGGACTGTTTTCCCCAAAACCTCAAATTCAGGAAGGATAGTTGTGAAAATGCAGCTGCTGAATCTGTGTCTTCTTCTAATGATGGTAATAAAAGAAAACTGGAAATGCTAGAATGTTTAGGCATCAAAGTTGGGAAATATGTAACATCTGCTCTGTCTGAACATGATGTTCTTCAGGTCAAATTTGCTGAAAATTGGTTTTGAGGGTCTTCAGAGGAGGAATAAAGGACAAGAGGAGGCTGAGGATGGAAAAACAAGGCAAGAACATGGAAATGGAGGGTACTAAATATGCAGCAGGTGCCTTCTAGTGTTATGTGGAAGTGGAAATGTATATACTATGTTTAGAGCCATTTTCCCAAAAGTTTAATTTTTTAACACAAACAATTCAATAACTCAAGAACTAATGGTCCAAAATGCATGAAATTTCGAATTCCCTTTGTTGGATCTAAGTTACAGAGGATGAACCTCAATTATTGAATTCCTTTGAAAAATATGCTCAGTGCATCTAAAAAATCCTGTAAAATTCAACGTTTTTAAATACAGTGCACTCCCGATAATTCGTGTGCGGATAATTTGCTTTGTGGTTAATTCGCGTGCGGATAATTCGCAGGTCTCGGAGAGTTATTTTATAAAGTATTAATTCTTACACCCACTAATCATCATGCTGAGTAAAATTGTCTCTGCCTGGTTTAGAAGAATTTTAATGCGATGCGTGGAGACGAAATCATTGATATTTGAGGAGACTGGACTTCCGTTTCTCTATGATGTAGTAGCAGTAAGCCTATATGCACACTGCTGCCAGAATGCTGCAAACCTGGAAACATTTGAGCATGTTGCTGTGCGTGGCACAGCACAGATTACCGTGATCTTGGAAGCAGAGACAATGAAAGACGAATGCACTCAGAATTTACCCTCCCTTTCCCCACAGCCCAAGGTCGCTGAACTGTAAGCCAAGTGAAGGTTAGGTGCGCCGGCAGCAGGTGTATTGTAGGCTACTGTACTTGAGAAGTGTGAATGGAGTGCGGAAGTCTTTTCGAAGTTTTGAATAAGTCAATAGTAAGAGTTTTCAATATAAGTGGTCGAAAAATGAAATATAAAAGGTTAACCGCCAGTGAAAACTGAAAATTATAGAAAGACTGGAGAAAGGCAAGGCGTCATCAAAGTTAGCCTGTGAGTTTGGTATGACAGGGTTGTATTGGAAATGTTTACCGTCCCGAACATTAGTGATGCAACACGAACAGCACGCCCCAGGCAACAAAACATCGAAGGAAAGAATAACCATTACGGCGTGTGCTAACGCAAGTGGTGATCATAAATTAAAATGATTAGCGATAGGGAAATCCAGAAAACCCCATTGTTTTAAATGAGAGAATGTACCTTTGCAGTACTACTATCAAAAGGCAGCATGGATGGACACACAGATATTTAAGCACTGGTTTCACAATCATTTTGTGAAACAAGTGACGGCCTACCTAATTAAGCAGTCACTGCCAATCAAAGCAGTGCTCTTGATTGACAATGCACCTTCTCATCCACACAAAAGTGAACTTAAAGAAGGTGATATTTACGTGAAATACCTTCCCCCTAATGAAACTTCTATTCTCCAACCTATGGACCAAGGCATTATTGCTGCTTTAAAGAAGAGGTCATCTCTGTTACAGCAATTGGTTGAGGAAGGCATCGATATTCCAACATTTTGGAAGGACTTCAGTTTGTTGGATGCTCTTCATGCAGTCAATAGGTCATGGGACAAACCTACCGCTACTACGCTCGCACGATCATGGAAATCTGTTCTGGGTGAAGAGCAAGCATTTGCCGGCTTCAGTGATGATATTTCGAACGGGCAACGTAGTCTCGCTATGATGATATCATTACTGAAAAACCTGGATAAATGCAAAGATGCAGAAGAAAGTGATGTTATTGAGTGGTTAGATGTCGATACGGACGATTATGGTTTCAGACATGAAAGAGAGGAGATATTGTACGGAATTTGACGGTTGGTGAGGAAGACGGAGATTCAGATGATATCGAGTGCGGGAGTGATGCAATGGAAACTCCAAAAGTTTCCCACAGCCAAGCTAGTGTCTCTATTGATACACTTATCTCTTACATAGAAAATAGAGATGAATTTTCATTTTCAGATTTTGTTTTCTTGAGAAATGTATGATCCAAAATTAGAAAAAATGAACAATCGACTAAGAAACAAAAAGTGATGACCAATTTTTTTCGTTAGATACGAATGTTGGCATAATCCACATGGCATTTTGTAATTTTTCTCTAGTGTGTCTTACAATACAATGTGAAGTGTTATAATTATTTTCTGCTTGTTCATAAAATACATTTCATTTTAACCTATGGTTTTGTTTTTACCAGGCTTAAAAATGACTGCAGATAATTCGAGGCTTTCGATAATTTGCGGAAGTGCGTGCATTAATTACCGCGAATTATCGGGAGTGCACTGTATTAAAATTATACCTATAAAATGGTAACTTATTCTTCCACTAAGTTCACAGAGGTCTATCCTGGGTAACTTAGTGTTGTCTTTAAGTAAAAAAATAGTTTATGCCAATCACATTGATAGTTTTCAAGAAATGTTGTTTTGTGTAACATTCAACATTTTTTAAATATTTTAATCTGAAAATTTTATTACACTTGTATATATTGAATTTCAAAACTTTATACATCAAATGAAAGCCCAGCATTTGTACTGCAAGTTTACAAAGTTTAATTCAAATCCCTGTTATGGTTCCATAGATATAGAGTAATTTACAAAATGCATGCATTCCAGATGTATCAGCCCTCTTAGGACCTTTCCATGAAAAATGCAACCTTATAAAATGGTAATGTTGACTTTACAGAATGTAGTGGGTGCTATGATTGTTTACATTTAAAAAACATTTTTGCAGCTGGGGTAGCGAATGTGTTCACCGCACGCCACTAGACAAATGTATAAATTTTCTATAAATAACTGATAGATAATCTTAACTTTCTTTAAATATTTAATGGTTGTAGCAGGAATGTTTTGGTCATTTACTCATTATAAAAAGTTTTAGATGTAGTTTATACCACAAATTACTCCAATTCAGCGACTTCAGTTTTGACCTTATTCACAGAAATACTTTAATATTTTTTTTTAATTTTATAAACTTTCTTTGTTTCTTGAATTTTATATTATAATAATGTTATTGATTTTACTCCCGCTAACGACTTTGACAGTTTTTGAAGACATCTTCTTCTTTTTCTTAAGACGTCATCTTCAAACAGAGGTAAATGATCCACACGGGCAGCTCTGTTCTTGACGTTGCAGCCCATGCCATGTGAATTTATAGGAATATCTCTCAGGATCTTTAATGCAGTGGTTTCCCGTTGCCTTCTGCATCCTAATGCCGTTGACCAAAAGTGGTTCCTCCGCCTTTGGGAACACACCCACTCATCCACTCTCAAAGAGACTGTTGGCACTTGGTATAGGGGATCTCCTTATACCGGGAGATAATCGGTCCCTTCATTCGTTAGCCGCCTGCATATAAAATAGTATTTTTATATGCAGTCGTTGCCCCCTCTCTAACGCAGGGAGATGAATGTCAGGATTTCACTGTCATTGAAACAAGGACCAAATGGCATTTTCTTGTTTCTCTGGTTCTTAAGAGGAGACACCGAGGTGCCAGAATTTTGTCACACAGGAGTTCTTGAAAGTGCCAGTAAATTTACCCACTTCAGGCTGACGTATCTGAGTACCTTCAAATGCCACCAGACTGAGCCAATATAGAACCTTCCAAGTTGGGCTCAGAAGGCCAGCACTCTACCGTGCAAGCTACTCAGCCTGGCTTTCTTGATTTTTCCTATATGTGGTAAGTTCCACATAATTTCCCCTACACATATTTACTTTAAAATTCTGAAAAATTGGGGGGAAGGGCAATATGTAAGTAAATACAGTAATTATAGTATATAATAAGTGGACAAAAATACACATGCAATGAAAGAAAAGATTATACTTACTTCCCAGGTCTTGCTCTTGATCGGTGATTATCTCTGCTTCTAGATCGAGATCGGGATGAACGCCATCTTCTGTTCCTATCTCTATCTCGTTCTAACCGAGATCGGTCCCGTTCATAATGTTCTCGTTCCCTTTCTCGATCTCTCTCACGTTCTCTGTCCAGGTCCTTCCCAGATGAACGACGATATGCATCTTGATTTCTGTTGTGACCCAATCGTGAACCAGAGCCACCTATGTTCAACCAAGATCTTCATTTCAACAAAATTAAAACTTTTATCAATAAAAATAACGAAGATCTACATTACTATGAATTCAACAAAAAAGGTGAATGCAAATACACTTAAATAGAAAAAACTTAGTAATTCAAAATAACTGTGTTTAACCCTAGAATACTAGCATTCGTAAAATTAACATGTATGCATCATGTAACTGTGCACTGCTCCTTCCCATGTTTGCCCCCAACAGACCCCTTCCATGCAGTGCATGCCGGGAGAGTTCGTTCTCGGGAAGTCACTGTGCTTTTCTTTTTATGTGCTGTAAGTACTGACGTACTGTCGTTGGTACATAAAACTTACGTATTATTAGTATGTAACAGGTACTTGTTGTCGTATGCGGGTAGGGTGCTCATTCCAGATGATTGCTTTATAGTTATTAGGCATGTGGCTTGCCAGGACACAATGGATAAACGAAGAGTGAAATAGGAGGAATTTATCTGCCATATTCTTGACGAGTTGGATGAAGATGAGAGTAGGGAAGACAACTGTTTAGAAACTGAATCTGAACATGAAGACTCTCTGATGATGAACCGAACTATTCACCCAGTGACAATGGTTCTGAAGATAATAATCTCGACTGTGATAGAGTTTTATGAGCTTTTGTTGAAATTCAGCAAACTGTGCGGACATCGGGAAGAAAATTTCAAAACGGAACTAGGAAGAAAATAACAGAAGCAACTACTTCAAACAGCTCAGCTTCAGCCTCTCAACCTCTAGGACAGCTTTTTGTTGATAGTTCATATCTGACCAGGAGTTATGTTGAACATAGAAGCCAATCCATATAGGTGGTTTAAATGATTCTTTACTAAGAACATAATTAAAGCTATAGTTCGTAATTCTTACATAATTTATTAGCGTATTTCTCCGAATCCAAGACAACCCTGAATGCAAGATGACTCCCACTTTTTCCTTAATCAGGCTTAAAAAGTAAATGTCTACTGTGTACAGTACACATCTTTGTACAGTACATATCTTTGTCTTCACGCCAATGCCGAACATTGGCTTTAGTTGTGCCGTATTTTCTTGCGGCTGCACAATTATTCTTCATTTCCGCGAGTTTAATAGCCATTAACTTAAAATTGGCATCATGATACCAAAGAGAACCCATTGAATATTTGCTGGCAATACCTATTCCACCTATCACTAGAATACGACGATCCATCAGGAAAATATTTCTTCTGTCTATAAAACTGTTACTTTTACTAAGCATCAGGTACAACCGGCTGCCGTGTATTTTTCACGCACATACCTCATAATTTCATCTTTGACTTCTTTAAAGCATCCTTGTTGCGGGCTACTAAATGCTTTTTTTGTACAGTACATATTTTGAAGCTATCTTTGTATTCACACTATAGCAAAACATTGGTTTTGGTTATGCCGTACTTTCTTGTGGCTGCACAATTATTCATCATTTTCGCGTGTTTAATAACCATTAACTTAAAACTGGCATCATAATATTGACGAGAACCCGTTGAAAATTTGCTTGCAATACCTGTTCCATGTACCTTTACAATAAGACAATCCATCACAAAAATGTTCCTGCCTATAAAAGTGTTAATTTTACTAAGCGGCAGGTACAGTAGATGCGTTATAACTCTGCCACTGAGTAGCCATGGCCTCTCTAGGAATTTGAAGGTTCACATCTTTTGAAGCCATTCTGCGGATTTGAGAAACTTTTATGTAGAGGATGATGATGATGCTTGTTGTTTAAAGGGGCCTAACATTGAAGGTCATCGCCCCTTTATGTAGAAGCTAACAGAATGTCATTCTCTCTTCACTATTTCACAAGAGCCAGTGACAATACACAGAGGCACTGTACAACCGGTTACTGCAGCTAGCGATGAGTAATAAAGACGCAGACGTTGATGGTCAATGAGATTTGTGCGTGCACAGGGGGTGAAGGAATGCAATGTGGTTACCGTGGTAGTTGCCAGGGGTGTTCATTACTGTTAGATCACGAATGCAAGATGACCCTTGATTTTTTGCATGAGATTCTGAGAAAACGTAGCCTCGGATTCGGAGAAATACGGTACTTGTGGCAACAATGTGGAGTTTGCTTATTGTATTAGCGTAGATATGAACATGCACGTAAATTTTATGTACAGTATGTTAGTATAGGGCAACTAGTGAATAATGTTAGTATTCTAGGGTTAAGGCTGTTCAAAATCGGTGAAATATTCACTCTAACAAGATGCTTTCAATATAGAGAAACAAGAAGTATGGCATATGCACAACTGAAGGGCTTTAAGAAAACCCAAGAGCTCTATTTCCTGGACAAACTGAGTGTACATGGATTCTGAAAGAAAAAGAAAATCCTCTTTCATTTGGGGAAAGAATTACGCGATTCTAGAGAACAACACAGTTGACGGAGAGAGTCTGTGAAAGAGATACACATGTATTTATACGTAAGAAGAACTTTTTTCTTTCATTACGTGATTCTTCTTAAATATTCACATCATCTTCCATTCTGATGTATTTTTGTATGCAATATCCTCTGATCAAATGCCAGAGATTCTGGCAAAAAATTCAGTACCATACTCCTAGATATTTTTTTGGCAACAAACTGGGCAGCTTCAATGTTTTAAAAGTATTTAGATACAAGAGATTTATGTATGATATAAACTTACTTACAATACTCCTGCTCTATCAATATTTAAAATTAATGGAAACTGAACCATATGCATTTACAGCTGCATCTTTTTTATCATATTTTGCGTTCGGTGTTTTCATTTTGGACGACCCTGCACGTGGAGACAAAACAAAAGACAGCTGCACAATGCCTCCCATTGAAAAATCAATAAGTGTTACATTTATTTGATAGGTTTCTTTTGCACAACTTCATGTAATATTATGGTATATTACATAAGATGGTTGTGATTTTAAGGTCCCATGGCCAATGTTCTTACCTTCTTTTGTTTTAAATCCACTTGGAATTGTTCCTGGTAATTTATATTTAATGCTAATTTACTTCTGCCTTTCAGTATTTGTTTTGTAAAGAGATGAAGTTACACAACCTGTTACAAGTGCACCATTGCATAAGTGTTCATGTGGACTTTAGCACAAGTATTTGTTTTCTTGTCTCAAATTTCCTCCCTTTTTTTAAAAAAAAATGTCCCCCATGTTTACTTTTCTTTTAGTTAATAAATGTTGTTTTATAAAATAGCTGTATATTATTGTATCCTTAAACTCCTTAACTTCAGAATGATCCAAAGTATAGCTTAACACACCTGTTCTCTCTCTCTTTCTCTCTTCCATGTAACCATATAATGAAGAGATTACAGAAACAATATTAAATTTTCTGTTCACAATGAATTAGAATGGAGCTACTTGGTTCTTTGTCCAAGCCCTTCAATTTAAAAGCTGGCCAACAGCTCATTTATAATACTGAGATTGTTACATTATGTTTTCAGTTACCTCTGCAATTAAGAGCCAGAGAAAAGTTATTCACTACCAATAGTTCAAAACTCCTCAATATCATCATAAATTGGCTGTGATATTTAGAACACCAATAGATTACTTATGTTGATTAACATTTTCATTGCCAAGTTTTATGCACCCTTGTGCATGTTCCATTCCAGATTTTTCTGAATCTTTTGACAACAGCTGAAATAGACTAATAAACAGTTTATGCTTACAAATAATTATCAAGTTACTGAACAATGATGAAACAAAACAATTACAATAGTTAACTATTGGCTGTGTGTGATAAATTTCCACAGTTTCATCAATCAAACTCATGTTCACCATTCTTGTAAGAGCCAGACTCATTGTCATTCCCTAAAATATGTAATAATCACTGATGAGCAATTAAATGTAAATGTAACAGTATGGCATAGTAAATGATTGTGATGTTGTCACACCTTGTATTATAACAGAGACCAGCTTGTGATGTCACACCTTGTATTATAACAAAGACCAGCCCCTTTCCTACTTCCAGTCAAATTCAAGTTCGGGAGTTTTCATTATAATGGCAATTCCCCATGTCTACTGCCAGTCAGTGTGAGCAACACAGTTGACTACAGAATGGGCAAGACACAAGATTTCTGTGCAATTGACTGCGGCTAGATTTTCGGTGCCAGGTGTATGAGTCATTCCATCTCCGAAATCGTACAGGCACTGGGCTTTCACGGGCTACCATGTCAAGAATGTTCCACATGTATGTGGATTCAGGGAATATCACCATCACTACCACCAGGGTAAACTGCTATGGAGTACAACACGTTGATGAAAAAAAGTCACCGTCGGCTAGCTTGGATGATAAGAGGTAAATGACGGGCCTAGAGTGCAACAGATCACTAAAGAAATCAATGCTGGACTAGAATGAATTGGGAGCAGCTATGCCATCCAGAACCATCTCTTCACAATAGGCTACAGAAATAAACGATCCCACAGGGGTACTTCTGCTCACTGTATATAAGAAGGCACAATGACTGACATGGGCAAAGGAACACTGCCTTTGGATTTCTAAGAATGGAAGGTCAGTCATCTGGTCAGATGAGTTGAGTTATCAGTTGGTACACAACTATGGCAGAGTAGGAGTGCATCATCCAGTAGATGAGACAACGGGTCCCTCTTGCCAGTAGATTACAGCTCAGCCAGAGGTAGCGGTATCCTCATATGAGGAATGTTCACGTACGATGAAATGGACCCCTGGTATATCTGCCAATGTCATTCACCAGCAAACATCGCAGAAATCTGCTGTCAAATGATTATGTCCACCCATTTGTTCGCCACCAGCACCATGCAGGAAATCTTTCCTGTAGCAAGACAATGTACTGGCCCATCACTCCCAAAATGAGGCTGAGCTGTTCAATGAATATTTCAAAGACATGAAAATGCTTGCCTAGCCCAAAGATCACCAGGCATCAATCCCATTGAATGCATGTGAATTGTTATTAAGAAGGTTTTATGCACTCTGGACCCTGCTCTGATCAATTTCTGTTCATTATAGCAGGATGTGAGACAGTCAAGGATCAATATAGCTCTCAAACGCCTTTGATACCATGTGGAATCCGCTTAGCATGTCGTAAATGAATATAGTATTTAAAAAATACAAAGTTCTGGTGATATGCAACATAAACAGTGCAGACGTTATACATGTATATATTTTTTAGATTAACATTATCTGAAACCATTATCTGAGGTTAATATGTAAAACACACTGTCATCACCAGGGTGAGACGGGGTGCTACACACTACTAGCCAGTTATCTCTAATTCAATCCCTCATCAATAGAACTCGGAAGTTGAAGACCTATAAACTGCCTAAAAAGAACTATAAAAAAGGCCCAAGAATATTCGAAAGAGGCTCTAAAAACTGGAAAAAAATGTAAAAAAGTGATCCAAATTAATTAATTAATGTTAGTTATAACTATATATTTAATGAATAAAGTATTTAGAAAATACAAAGTTCTGGTGATATGCAACATAAACAGTGCAAAAAATGCTTCTTCTTTCAGACATTATACATGTAGGCTATATTTTTTAGATTAACATTATTTGAAACCATACTACTTGGTGATTAATATGTAAAACACACAACTGTAGTTTAATAGTTTAAATCTCCTGCTATCAATTATAAGAATATTATCATACAATGAAACCTCGTTAATCCGTTCCTCATTAATATGCCATCCCACTTAGCACGTCGTAAATTCGAAGTCCCGATTCTCACCGTATTAAATCTATATAAAAATACCTCACTTAACGCGTCACAAATATTCGTTATTACCGCTTAGTATGATCACATTTTCCCTAGCACTGAAAATGTTATTTGTCATCCCTGGTGAAAAGAACGTGATTTCCAACTCGGATAAGAGCAGTCGCCACAATTGCATAATACCTCCCTCTCATCTTTAGAAATGGTAGCTATGGTCTTCACTGTACCCACGAATACACAAAGTAAAATGCCCTTATTATCACAAAAATTAGATTTATAACATGTAACAAAGTCATTCCTGCTGGTAACACAGGGTCGAGTGTGTGACCAGAAAATAATGTTTAATAACCCATTGATCTGAAATTAATGGCTTCTACTAACATCTTGTTTAGATAGAGTGTGATCTGCAATTATACTAGGATATTTTTATTGGCCCCTGTGCAAATGTTTTCATATTTGTTGTTTGGTGTTTTTCACACCTTTCAGAGCATTTATTTTATAAGCCCCAGAAGAAATGTCTTTCATATTTGTTCTCTCGTGTTTCTCACACCTTTTAATACTTTCTTCCCATCTTTAGAAACGGTAGCTATGGTTTTCACTGTACCCACGAATACACAACGTAAATTGCCCTTATGTCACAAAAATCTTATCTCATGTTTCCACAACCCTGTTGGATAGTTCTTAATTCGTATAGTCAGTAGCACGTTTTCTCGCTTAGCACATTCCTTTATATTGTCCCCTGCAGAAACGTCTTAACAATATTTTACTGTAAATTCATTTCACTTGATATTTGGTACAGTAATTTAGATAGCATTTATGTATTAAGCATTTAATTTTATTTGCATAGCAGGTTTATTCTTTTTATTTTTTGATGAAATGGACCACTAATGAACTAAGTATCTCTAGGCCTAGAATAGAGAAAGTAAAATCTGTCTGCAAACGAATACGGGCAGAACATCTCCAGGACGAGGAAATTAGACAGAAGTACATGGATAAAATTAGTGAGAAGTTTCGAACAATGAACAGTAAGCACGTTCAGGATACAGAAAGAGAATGGGTAGCATACAGGGATGCTGTAGTAGCAACAGCACGGGAATGCCTAGGAACAACAAAAATGGGGAAAAAGCAAACATCTTGGTGGAATGATGAAATGAGAGCAGCTTTGCAAACATAAAAAGAAGGCTTATCAGAAATGGCTCCAAATGAGGGCTGATGCAGACTGGGAATTGTACACAGATGAAAGAAACAGAGCGAAACAAATAGCTGTTGAATCCAAAAAGAAGTTGTGGGAAGATTTTGGTAATAACCTAGAAAGGCTAGATCAAGCAGCAGCGAAACCTTTCTGGACAGTAATAAAGAATCTTAGGAAGGGAGGAAAAAAGGAAATGAACAATGTTTTGAGTAATTCAGGTGAACTCATAATAGATCCCAGTGAATCACTGGACAGCTGGAGGGAATATTTTGAAAATCTTCTCAACGTAAAAGAAAATCTTACTGGTGGTGTCGCGAATGGAGCTCATGGGGAGGAGTAAAATGATGGTGAAATTACGCTTGAGGAAGTGGAAACGATGGTAAATAAACTCCATAGTCATAAAGCAGCAGGAATAGATGAAATTAGACCTGAAATGGTGAACTATAGTGGGAAGGCAGGGATGAAATGGCCTCGTAGAGTAGTAAGATTAGCATGGAGTGTTGGTAAGGTACCTTCAGATTCAACAAAAGCAGTATTGCACCTATCTATAAGCAAAGGATCAGGAAGGATTGCAACAACTTCCAAGGTATCTCATTGATTAGTATACCAAGCAAAGTATTCGCTGGCATCTTGGAAGGGAGGGTGCGATCAGTGGTTGAGAGGAAGTTGGATGAAAACCAGTGTGGTTTCAGACCACAGAGGGGCTGTCAGGATCATTTTCAATATGCGCCAGGTAATGGAAAAATGTTACAAGAGGAATAGACAGTTGTGTTTATGTTTCGTAGATCTAGAAAAAGCATATGATAGGGTACCAAGGGAAAAGATGTGGAATTAAGGGTAGATTGTTATCAAAGGCGTTTATGTTGACAATTGGGCTACAGTGAGAATTGATGGTAGAATGAGTTCTTGGTTCATGATACTTATAGGGGTTAGACAAGGCTGTAATCTTTCACCTTTGCTGTTCATAGTTTACATGGATCATCTGCTGAAAGGTATAAAGTGGCAGGGAGGGATTCAGTTAGCTGGAAATGTAATAAGCAGTCTGGCCTATGCTGACAACTTGGTCTTAATGGCAGATTGTACCGAAAGCCTGCAGTCTCATATCTTGCAAATTGAAAATATGTGTAATGAGTATGGTATGAAAATTAGCCTCTCGAAGACTAAATTGATGTAGGTAGGTAAGAAATTCAACAGAACAGAACTGTATGTCAGATTGGTGATACAAAGCTGGAACAGATAGATAATTTCAAGTATCTCGGATACGTGTTCTCCCAGGATGGTAATATAATAAGTGAGATTAAATCAAGGTGCAGTAAAGCTAATGCAGTGAGCTCGCAGTTGAGATCAACAGTATTCTGTAAGAAGAAAGTCAGCTCCCTGACTAAACTATCTTTGCATCGGTCTGTTTTCAGACCAATTTTGCTTCACGGGAGAAAAGGCTGGGTGGACTCAGGCAGTATTCTGTAAGAAGAAAGTCAGCTCCCTGACTAAACTATCTTTGCATCGGTCTGTTTTCAGACCAATTTTGCTTCATGGGAGAAAAGGCTGGGTGGACTCAGGATATCTTATTCATAAGTTAGAAGTAACGGACATGAAAGTAGCGAGAATGATTGCTGGTACAAACAGGTGGGAACAATGGCAGGAGGGTACTCAGAATGAGGAGATAAAAGCTAAGTTAAGAATGAACTCAATGGATGAAGCTGTACGCATAAACCGGCCTCAGTGGTGGGGTCATGTGAGCCGAATAGAGGAGGATAGGTTACCTAGGAGAATAATGGACTCTCTTATGGCAGGTAAGAGAAGCAGGGGAAGACCAAGACGACGATGGTTAGACTCAGTTTCTAACGATTTAAAGATATGAGGCATAGAACTAAAAACGAGGCCTCAGCACTAGTTGCAAGTAGAGGATTGTGGCGACATTTAGTAAAGTCACAGAGGCTTGCAAGACTGAGCGCTGAAAGGCATAACGGTCTATAATGATGTAATGTATGTATGCATTTATCTTGTATCACCATTATTGTGTATCTGTCCTTAGTATTTAGTTCTTGTAGATGTCTTACTTTTATATTTATTTTAAAAATTTTATTTTCATTGTTATTTGCTCTCCAATCCAACATTATTACTGAAAGTGGTTAAGTGTAAGAGAGAGCTGTGAGACCTAACTTCACAATCAATCAATCAATCAATCAATCAATCAATCAATCAATCAATAGATAAAAAAAATAGAGAGACATCCTGGAGAAAGAAATTGAAATCAGTAGAACTAGCATTATATTTGGCTTAACTACACTAGGGTTACAGTAATTGGGACTTTGAAAACTTGACCTCAGTGGGCATTGCAGTATATCACAATCGCTCCAGGTTCTTAGGTGTAAAGGATCATTGATTTTTAGACAACACACTGCAAAACATTGAGAAACTTCTCTCCACATCAATGGATGTCAATGCTGCACACTTAAAGCAAGTGAGATATTTTGGTGAAAATTCCTCTTCAAAAGCACCATTTTCTCCTTTAAATATTTCACTTACCTTGGACATTATATGAACTCCTTGTTTTTTTCAAGCACTAGTTTAATTCTTTTGCTGACGGTTTTTCCAATTTTACCTTCACATTGTTCCAATTGTTGGTGTTCATCACTTTTAGGAGATGGTTCAAATATATTTAAATAGCACTACAGAAAATATGTTCAAGAGGTGATGAACTGATGATGATTCAAATCGAGAATGGGCAGTAAAAATTTAGTTGAAAGAAGGTGAAGTTGCAAAAATCATGAAGACAAAAAAAGGCTAAAAAAGAACCACTAAACCAAAAACACTGTAAAAGGCAAAAAAGGACAAATAAAACTTACCATGCTCTGGCCTATAATGAGCTAAAATGAACATACCGTATTTACGCAAATAATACCCGCACATTAAAAAAAAAAATTGAGGCAATAAATTGGGGTGCGGGTTTTATTTGCGTCAATGTTGGCATTATTTTTCAACATCAGCCTTCCTAAATTTAGGGTGCGGGATTATTCGGTGGTGGGTATTATTCGCGTAAATACGGTGGCGGGGATTATTCGTGTAAATACCCGTATTTACATGAATAATACCCGCACATTTTTTTAAAAAATTTGAGGCACGAAATTGGGATGCGTTTTTTTTTTGCGTCAATGTTGACATTTTTTCAAAACAAGCCTACCCAAAGTTAGGGTGCGGGATTATTCGCATAAATACGGTATATTCAGCCTCGTATTCGGGACACTCAGGAAAAAAAGTTCCTCAATTTCCAAGCCCTAGCAGGAGCGACTTACAGTACTATGTAAGTACACATAAAAGAAAGACATGGATCCAAAATTTTCAGCTGTAGCCTTCATCAGTAGGGGATATAATAATAATGGAGTGGTCATCGTTGGCAAGTAGAGCCTGTGTGAGGTAAAGGGAGAGGGGAGACAGACAGATAAGAGAATGGAAAAAAAGAGCAGTTTCCTAATGTTATGGCCAGGTGCTTCACCAGACCTCAGAACCAGTTAATGTCTAATTTTAGAATCTCTAAGGGCAAGGGAGTAGGAAGTTGGGGGTTAATATTTGAGAACTTTAACTGTAAAAAATATCATCAAACATGGTTTAATGGAGCCGAGTGTGAATGGAGACAAGAAGATCCATGTTAGGAATTTTGCAGGTACTGCGAAGGCCACATATTCATTTGGCTAGTGTGCTGGTAGTTAAGCCAATGTAGAAAGCTGGCCAGAGTCTGTATTGAAGCAGGCAGACGATGTTGGATGAAGTGCAGTCATGACGACCTTGTATGGGTTAAGACCTGTTGGCAATTCTACTGGTGGTGCTTGGTATATGTAAATGGCATGGAAAAATAAACTGTCTCAAAAATGTTATTCTATTTATTATGTCCTTTGGTACTAAAATTATAGGATGATTTATATGATACTTGCAGAATGCTGCGAGAGTTAATTTAATTTCCACCTTTAGATTGATCAATGCTTCAATTAAATACTGGCTCAGGAGTTAAGAAATATATTGCAAATTTAAGGTGTATAAAAACAGTTTTTTTTTTCAAGATAAAAAACGTAGCAATAATTTGATTGATGTTACAATAACATATAAAACGTAATCTCAGATTAACAAGAAAAATCATGGCAACGTAAATTTACATACCAACTGGAGAGCGACTAGATCTGCTTGGTTTCCATTTATGTTCATCCCTACTTGATCCAGATCTCTTAGTGGAATTCTCTCTTCTTAAGTCCCCACTTCTGTCCCCTTCTCTACGACTTCGGTCAGGAGGGCGATAATAAGTATCTCGAGTGTGATGGTCAATATCACTCTCTCTAGGTCTCTTGGGGTCTCTACTAAGATCAGAGGGAATTCTTCTCCTGTCTCGATCTCTGTCATCCTTCAATCCACTTCCTCTTCTTCGATCATCAAGCATTTCGTGCCTGAAGTCTCCTCTATCTCTACTTCTACTACTGTAAAAAGAAAAAAAAAGTAATATGCATTAGTAATACGTAGAGCCCGGATTTCCATGCACTATCAAATATCAAAATATGCATGCATTCATGCACTACCATATGGCAAAACATGCACAATAAATTGAAAAATATGCACTATCAAAATTCAGTACCTTTTGAAACTTTGTACAACTACCGTAATTTCCCCAAACTGTCTTGATTTAAGTTCATCCGTTTATCTGTCAGTACATTCTGAAGCACAGAAAATGACCTTTCTATGTCACAAGACGTGACAGGTGCATACTTAAATGAAGACACTTTTTAATTTTTTACAGGCTGCTCTACGTTGCACTGACACAAATAGGTCTTATGGCGACGATGGGACAGGAGAGGGCTAGGAGTGGGAAGGAAGCGTCCATGGCTTTAATGAAGGTACAGCCCCAGCATTTGCCTGGTGTGAAAATGGGAAACCACGGAAAACCATCTTCAGGGCTGCCGACAGTGGGGTTCGAACCCATTATCTCCCGAATATTGGATACTGGCTGCACTTAAACTACTGCAGCTATAGAGCTTGGTAAATGAAGACATTTGGGACAAAGTGAGGTCAAATTGTACGTCTCTTGCATTTTCAGCACAATTCGTCTTTCATAAGCTTGACGAATTCAAAATAAGGATTTCAACGGATCACTTTGTTCAAAATATTCCTAGCTGCCACAGCTACTTCTCCGTGCGTTGATTGCAGACACATTTGAATGTCCTCAATAACTGGTAACGATTGCCTTCCACGATAACAAAGACGAGTGACGAGTGAGAGTTCTGGGTAGGAAATTCCATGATAACGCAAGAGGGTTCAGTGCAAAACCAAGATTTGTAAGCTGCTATCTCTGTAACGCGGCGTCACAGAAGTGTGATACAAAATTTTGTTGACGAACAAATGAGCCGTCAATGAGTGATGCAGAATTTAAGGTTCATTTATAGCAATGTATAACTGGGACACCTTATTCCTAAGGAGTACAGAGATCGACGTAGGACCTTCCGGCTTACGTCAATGTTTACTCAAGCAACAGATAGGAAAGTGCTTGGTTAATTATGTTATAGTACCTCTACTGTATGTAATAACTTTGGTTGTCTCATAAGATACCAGGAATACCTTCTCTCTGTCTCTCTGCAATAGATATACTATATAATGTGGAAAAATGATTCCGAAATCTGCAAACCAACATTCATAAAAGGCGCCATCATGCAAGTTACAATTATATACGTGCCAAAGTGAGAAGAAATGTCATATTATGCAATATAAACATCTAAATATTTGCTATTAAATCCAAAATATGCATTATGCATTAATTTTCTCCTAGAAAGGCCAAAACATGCGAACATGCAGGGAAAAAGAACTGTTATTTGAAATTGTTGAGCCATAAAATGAATATTTGTGAAGTTTGAGAAATGTAACCAGCTTATTCAGAAACGTGCATTTGCATGGAAATCCAGGCTCTAGTATTAAGCTATAACTGTAACTTGGATAAAAGTTTTTTTTGCTAGGGGCTTTACGTCGCACCGACACAGATAGGTCTTATGGCGACGATGGGATAGGAAAAGCTTAGGAGTTGGAAGGAAGCGGCCGTGGCCTTAATTAAGGTACAGCCCCAGCATTTGCCTGGTGTGAAAATGGGAAACCACGGAAAACCATTTTCAGGGCTGCCGATAGTGGGATTCGAACCTACTATCTCCCGGATGCAAGCTCACAGCCGCGCGCCTCTGGATAAAAGTAACCTTAATGAAAGTTTTCTATAACAGATTGATGAAGAAGTATGTATTCTACAGACATATACGATATAAATGTATACTTATTAATTTTAGATAAAATTCTCCATCTTATACTGATATTAACTGGTGAAAGACACACATAAGACAGTAACTTAAGATCTTTAACTGCTCAGTGCTAGAGAAGACCACTACGCACGGCGCATCAGGAGCGTAAAATGAGTGATACAAGAACTAGTGTAACTTCATAGTTTCAGCACATATGCACACAAAATATTGGTACAGTATATGTAAAACACTCCTATTCTACATCATTTCAAGAGATATACCTTCACACTGGAATGCATAGGCACCTGACGCACAAGCGTATAGCTTATCACACACCTTGCGGTTGCCTACACTTTCGGCATTAATTTCCACAACAACAAAATTTATTAATGAACTATATTCGGAATTAAGATCACTATCACCTCAGTCATAACTGTTTTTCAAAAGCAAAGAAATACAATAATCACGGAGCCACACTTTATAGCTCCCCACCATGATTGGTTGTTGCAGCGCTAAAATACATAACTTCCAACATGCTCAAAGAAAAGGTTCGATATATCCACCAAAACGAAAAGGAAACAATACACTATCCCTAAGTAAAATGAAGTTGGACTAAGTAAACAATTTTTATGAAAGATGGTAGCACAACTCAAAGGCAGTGCGTTGTGTATAAGTATGGCATTCAACACCTGCCAATGTTTGGGACATGCCGTACCTAGTGTGAAACTCCGTACTGTTGGGTTGAAGGATCTTCCACAAGAAATGTCTGTGATTTCTCTGAATAACGATGGGGTGAAATAAATAATTTCTATTCTGACTCAAGTTTCTGTTCTGCTTACAAAGAAAATCAAATAGCTTCAATTTCATGCAGCAGAACAGTGTGAACATTACAAGATATTAGAATCATTCCGTATTGACGGTTTTCACTTTACAATGGCGAAAAAATGAAAGTATCCTCCTATTCAATACATCATATATTCCGTCATTAGACGGAGTAAACAAGTTCAGACATGTTTCGGCTCGTTTGAGCCATCTTCAGTGAAAAAATTAGGGGGGTTGGAATAATTTACATAATATGAGTTGAAAAAATGCTAAAAAACATAATGAAAGCGCAAATGAAAAAACAAACAAAAGAGAGCTTAGACGGAAACAAATAGCATAAATATACAATATTTACATCAATATGCAGAGCAAAAAACAACTTATTGTGACAAAATTCAGTGAAACAGGTGTTAATTTGAAATAATAATTGATACTAAAAACTGCGTTAACCTAAGAAACAAGGGAATGAGAAAACAAATGATGCAGATGGAAATGAATAATAGTAGCACATGGTGAGGTTGTGGAACTCATAGTTTACAAATTATTAGTTTATAAAAACGACAAAACAGTTTGAAATCGCTGTCAAAATCCTAGTGGAAACCCATCACATAAAATTGGTCAGGAGGAGAGCGGGAGCAAACATTTTGAGAGAAACCAAGCCTGAATTAACCTGCAGGTGAAAAGCCTGTGATAGGAGAAAAAACACCTTAAATTTAAGGCTTCAGAAATAGCAGCATTCTTAATATCTTCTCAATCTAGCGGTCCCTTTCTTCATTATTGTTTCATAATGTTGGCTGGTGTTTTGCCTTATTATAGAGGGGTCGGAAGGGCCGCATATAAAAGTTCAGACATGTTTATATGGGTTTCCACTAGGATTTTGACAGCGATTTCAAACTGTTTTGTCGTTTTTATAAACTAATAATTTGTAAACTATGAGTTCCACAACCTCACCATGTGCTACTATTATTCATTTCCATCTGCATCATATTTTTATATGCGGCCCTTCCGACCCCTCTATAATAAGGCAAAACACCAGCCAACATTATGAAACAATAATGAAGAAAGGGACCGCTAGATTGAGAAGATATTAAGAATGCTGCTATTTCTGAAGCCTTAAATTTAAGGTGTTTTTTCTCCTATCACAGGATTTTCACCTGCAGGTTAATTCAGGCTTGGTTTCTCTCAAAATGTTTGCTCCCGCTCTCCTCCTGACCAATTTTATGTGATGGGTTTCCACTAGGATTTTGACAGCGATTTCAAACTGTTTTGTCGTTTTTATAAACTAATAATTTGTAAACTATGAGTTCCACAACCTCACCATGTGCTACTATTATTCATTTCCATCTGCATCATTTGTTTTCTCATTCCCTTGTTTCTTAGGTTAACGCAGTTTTTAGTATCAATTATTATTTCAAATTAACACCTGTTTCACTGAATTTTGTCGCAATAAGTTGTTTTTTGCTCTGCATATTGATGTAAATATTGTATATTTATGCTATTTTGTTTCTGTCTAAGCTCTCTTTTGTTTGTTTTTTCATTTGCGCTTTCATTATGTTTTTTAGCATTTTTTCAACTCATATTATGTAAATTATTCCAACCCCCCTAATTTTTTCACTGAAGATGGCTCAAACGAGCCGAAACATGTCTGAACTTGTTTACTCCGTCTAATGACGGAATATATGATGTACTGAATAGGAGGATACTTTCATTTTTTCGCCATTGTAAAGTGTGAACATATCAATTTCCTTTACTTTGGCATGAATGAAAATATCTGATTTGGAAATACACAAAATTGAATGTATATAATATATACCTGATACCTAATATACCTAATAATGCAGGGTAAACATTTATTCGACCCTCAAAACCATCTATCCTTATCAACACTCTCTAACCGCGGCTTTTGTTAAAAGAGGCTATCTATATGTCACTCGGTAACACTACCACAGCTTTTGTTACAAGAGGCTATCTATATGTCACTCAGTACCATTATATCATCATCATCATCATCATCATCATCTAACGGTCTCCAGTTTCCCGAGTGCGGTGCAAGAGCACTCTCCACTTACATCTATGCAAGTACACTTCAACTTTACACAATTCCCCTCCTCTTCCTTGCAGATAATCTTTTACTTGGGAGATTCATCGTGACCTTGATCTACCCCTAGATTACTTTCCCTCCAGATCTTTCATCAAACCATTTTTGTGCTACCCTCTTCAGATCCATTCTCTTCAAGTGAGCAAACCATCTCAATCTTGATGTTGCTAGAATTTCATTGAGTGGTTTCACTTGGATGTCTTCGCAGACCTTTTCATTCCGGATCTTATCTCGTCTCGTTTTCTGCAGCATTGACCTCAGGAATTTCATTTTCGCAGCCTGGAGTCTGCTGTTATCCCTTCTGTTGATGGTGCAAGTTTCCAGATCGTATGTTATTGGTGCAAAGTAGGCCTGATATAAAGTTTTCTTAGATATTAAAGGAATTTGGCTGTCCCAGAGGAGGTTCCTGACTTAGTGGTACAAAAGAGCTCCTTTCTGAATCCTATTGGTAATTTCATCTGAGCAATGGCCATCTCGAGTTACAATGCCGCCAAGGTATTGGAACTGATGAACTTCTGCTACATTCTTTCCATCCAGCATAATATTCATACTACTTCTTTGCTTGCTAACCTTCATGACTACAGTCTTCGTAGGGCTAACTTTTAGGCCAAACTCCTTAAATTGGTTGTTCCAGGCATCTAGTTTCTGCTGTACTTCATCCTCTGTGCAACCCCCAAATCATCACATCGACTGCGAAAGCCAATGCTTTGAAATCAGTACGACACACTGTTGTTTCACTCTCTCTATAATTTCGTCCATTACAGAGATGAATAGCAGTGACGACAATGCACTGCCTTGTTGCACTCCCTTAGAAGTAACAAACCAATCTGAATATCCGCTCCCTATTTGAACACAGCTCTGACAATGGGTATACAGCATTTTCACTTTTCTGATAAGAGAGTCTGGAATGTTTCTTCTTGATAGACAATCCCTGATCTTGTCCCTAGGCATGGTGTCATAAGCCTTTTAGAGATCCAAGAAGACAAAGATGATATCTTTTCCTTCCTCCCAATACTTCTCTATAATCAACCTAACAGCAAAGATGTGGTATGGTTGTTCTATCACACGTAAATCCATATTGTTCTTCTTCTAGCTGAGGTTTAATGATGTTCCTGAGCCGTTTATCAATATTTTTCTCCATAATCTTTAATCCATGAGACAGGTGTGTGATTCCTCTGTAGCTGCTACATTGATGTCTGCTTCACTTTTTGACGAGGGGAACTATAATCCCCTTTGTCCAATCTCCTGCAACCTTATCTTGTTTCCAGATGGCATTCATAACTCTGAACAACCAATGAAGTCCAGGAATTCCCGCAACCTTTACCATGTCAACACTCACTTCATCGATGTCATGTGACTTGCTTTTCCGCATGTTCTTTAAAGCGTTTTCAACCTCTGACCAGGTTAGGGGAGGCTCACTTTCACTCCTCTCACTCTCAGCTTCTGAACCTTCTCCATTGCATCTTTTCCATTATATAACTGCACAAAATACTTCCTCATCACTTGTCTTATGTCTGTTTCTTTCCATACAATCATTTCGTCCTCATTTTTTATAGCTTTCAATGGTACATATGGTTTTCTTCTATTTTTCATAATGCTGTATTGTTGTTTTTGATGTCCTTTTCTAATTTGGCAGTGAAATCCAACCAAAATTTTTCTTTTTCCGATTTGATTTATCTCTTAGCTTTAAGTTTCAAGTCTGTACTTCTGATCTAATTCTCTCACTCTGATTTCATTTTTTCTAACACCCTTCTGGTTCTCCTTGTCCTTATCTTCCCTAGCCATATTCCTTTCCTTTATCACTTTCTGGATAGTGGCATTCCCCCAGGGGGTTTCTTTCTCCTCTACTTTGGTGCTTGTTTTACCAACTATATCGACTGAAACGTCCACAATTATTTCTTTAAACCTGTTCCACTCTTCTTGGCCTAGTCTTAATTCATCTTGTGTTAGGTTGTCTTTGATTTTCTGCTGGTATGCTTCCTTTTTCAGGATATTCTAGATCCCAAACCTTTATCTTTGGTATACACTTTGGTTTCGCCCTTCCCATTGGAATGTTTCACAAAGTAGCAGTTAGTAGCTAATGGTCACTATCGAGGCTTTCACTTGTGAAGACTTTTACATCTGTGATTTTAAACATTGGTAAGCCTTGTTGATAGATAGGATCCCCAACATCAGGCATACTAGCCGAAATTTACATAGATCACTTAGAATACCAAGAAATCAGCAAAATAGACATTTTCTTCCGGTGTAGATTTGTAGATGATATCTTTGTCATACTAGACAATAGATTTACCAATGAAACCAGAATACTAGAACAATTAAATGAAATAGATCCACACATAAAATTCACCATGGAAACAGAAAACAACCATACCATAAATTACCTAGATATATCTATAACCAGGCAAGAAAGTCATCTAACATATAAAATATATATATATAAAGCCCACACATACGTCTAACACAATAAAAATAGACTCCATCCACCCTAACGCTCACAAGAAAGCAGCATACCATATTCTAGCATATAGAGCATTTAATATACCACTAACTCAAGAAGAACTAAACAAAGAACAATCTGATTCACGAAATAGCCAGACAAAATGGATACAAAAAAGAAATGATCAATAAAATCATCTATAAAATAAAAAAATCAACCCAAATCAAAACTAATCAGAACCAACAAAACCAAGAAATATTACATACTTTTCACTTTTAATAACACCCACATATATACTATAACCAACATTTTCAAAAAACAAAATCTAAAAATAGCCTATAGAACTACATATAATAACGCCAATATTTTACACAACACCAAATCCATCAACAACAATAATAAATACAACCATTCAGGAGTATATCGTATGAAGTGTAACAGCTGTGAAGCCAGTTACACCAGGCGCACTGGAAGGAACTTTCAGATATGTTACAATGAACATATTTCTGCAATAAAACATAATCATTTCTCAGCCATAGGCTAACACACCGAAGACTACAAACATAAATTTACAAACATTGAAAACAACATGCAAATTCTAAATATCAACCCCAAGAGCCCCTTACTCAACATCCGTCTTGATCAATACACCAATCCAAACTTCAATTTAAATGAAATTACAGACAGAATTAATATTCTTTTCAATGCAGTTATCCCTTCCCTAAAAAATACTTACCTAAAAAGAATCAAAAAACAAAACACAACACACATTAAAGAACCGCCAGAAGACACGCCCCACTCCACTCCTACTCCCTCAACAGCTGCTCCTCCTACCCCTCCAACCTTCCCCTCCGCAACCACAAGCAGTAACTTCGGACATACACGGAACAGTGCACGACGTGCTCCCGAATAGCACACACCAAGAGTCAACAACAAGAGTAAGTACACGCACACCTATTCCCACATTAAATAGACATTCCAACTTGACAGGTGCAAAATTTCTTACACTTCATTCTCTATTTTTACAGATACAAATACATCCAACAACACAAAGTGAAGAAAGGAACTTTCACACTAATCATATAACATAAGATATGTTAAAATAAAGCGACATGTAATGACATTTGAAAAAATCAAATAACATAAAGATCAAGGGAAGCACATCGTAAGAATAACGATCTATCTATAATTTTCCACATCCTATTAAATTTAGTGGCAACAACTATTTTTAACATGAACTGCAAGCACTGCATATATATCGATGAAGTTCCACATCTAATACCGGACAACAACCTTGACTTCAACATAAGTGTTCATATTACTTCAAGAAGCTTATACCATTATACCATCAATAGATGAACACGGCTGATCACGTCATAACATAGTCACATAAGTAAAATACGTCGCATGAATTTAATTGTGCATCAAAATGTTTTATTCATCAAGCTATAAGTTTTATTATTATTTTTTTATGTTAGTGGCTTTACGTCGCACCGACACAGATATGTCTTAATGGCGACGATGCAATAGGAAAGGCCTAGGAGTTGGAAGGAAGCGGCCACGGCCTTAATTAAGGTACAGCTCCAGCATTTGCCTGGCGTGAAAATGGGAAACTGTGGAAAACCATCTTCATGGCTGCCGACAGTGAGATTCGAACCCACTATCTCCCGGATGCAAGCTCACAGCCGCACGCCCCTAACCGCACAGCCAACTCACCAGGTGCTAAAGATTTAATGTGGAACAGTGGACGTTTATAATTTAAGAACATTGTATATTTAACATACATCATCCATGCACATAATAGTAATGTTAAGTTTTAATTCGCATCCAGGAGATAGTGGGAGCTGAATTCCTTTTATGAGGACACATATCTCAAAAACTGAAGATGTTACAGTGGTGATAATTGGTATTTAGAAGATCCTTTAGTGATAAAGAAACCAGTATTCTTCCGAAAATTTAACTTAATTGGGGAGAGGGGGAGTGCGTGAAAGGAAGTGAAAAAAGTGAAATCTTCTGCCTCCTTTCTTTGAGGGGGGAGGGGGAAAGAAATCAACTTATCGGCGGTGGGGTGGAAAAGGAGTTGAGACCAATTTTACTGTTCATAATGTACTTGATTCTGGTGATAAACATGTAATTTTTTAATCTTTCCTGGGTTCGTTTTCAAGAGCCATCTTTTCCTTTGAAGAACTTAAAGTTAGATTACAATAGATTCTCCTGGCACATAAATAAAAATTTAAACACATTTGAAATGAATGATAGGAATGATAATGACTGTGCAATTGTTCACACTATAATAAGGTCAATAATACACAGAAGTATATAATTCGTATCGCCAGAAATCCCGCGCACTTGCCTACGCCCGACAATAGTGCTGGTTTAATGCCAAGAATTTTATTTTTTGGTCCGTATTGAATCAAAATTTACAATTACAGATAAGGATAAAGGTTTCCACCTGTTCAATACGATAACATAGTGAGATTATTAAAATATCACATATTTATTATCTGTCACTTAAGGAGCAGTTTCGGCACCTTCCTGTGGCATCATCAGCCTAGGAGATAGTTGCAAGGCTTTTTTAGCTACATGATACACTTGTACCACTGTGAGAACATGAACAGAGCATTCTAAACTAAGATGTAAATTTTTTATAATTATGTATGTTACTTATAATCTGTGTAAATAAAATACAGAGACTAGATTAATTTTTATGGGATAATAGACACATCATAAAACATTTATACACATTTTTAAATTTAAAGCTCTTTGCGTTACCGATTTGTTGTAACTATTATAAAACTAATTGTAACACCCAGTTTTGATAAAATCTTTCTTGTAGGGCAAAACTCATACAGCTATAAAGTATGTACGACTAGCCTTAAAGAGTAATAAGAGCATTCCTTTAAAAATGTATGTCCTTAGGCACTTTCTGATTTCTAGCATTGTGTTCTCTCTACGTGGGTAGAATAACTTATTGTCTGTTTAACATGAAACAGTTCCTCATAATATGTAATCTAAGAACCATCTATAATGTACAGATTTTCTTCCGTTAGAATAAAAGATCTAATGTCACAGTCCTTGTACAGTTGCTCTAAAATAGCTTAATTTGATGATGTGTTGTAAGTATTAGCTCTGTATTTTCAATGTTGATCCAATATTAGTGTAAGGCTGAAGCTGTGCATTGATTGATGAGATATCTTGAAAATTTCAATTTTCAGGTGGATTTGAATGAGTTTACAACGATCTTGAATCAACACGGACCTTAAAGAACAGACAAAGTTTTTGAACTGTATGTTAGCATTACAAAATCGGAGACAGAGAAAGCGCTTTGTAAAAAGATAGTAAAGAAGGAAAACCACCTCGAGCACCAAGTTGACAAGCATAGAGTTGGTGAGGAACTGCAAAGCATCAGCTGTTAGGCGGGGCGTGTTATGTAGGTGGAGGGAAGGTTGCGGTAGCAGGAGAATGTAGGTCAGGAGGGCGTGGATTCCAATGGGGGTAATAGGCCAGCGTGTTACGTATTGTTTTGTGAACCAATTGATCTTTAGCTATTTTTAAATTATTTATAACCAAAATACACGTATCAAATAAAATTGTGGGTTTTTCGGACAGATCATTGAGATTGTAGTTGGGGTTGTAATACTGATCCAATAAAATAAAACATTGCTCCGTAAGGTCAAGTAGTTGACCTTTGTTCGTTATTTCAATGTTGTCCAAATCGTTATTGAAAGCCATGTTTATAATCCTGTATATGCTGACCTATTGCCGACAATCTCCTGTATTTAACACCATTTACATGCTCGTATCTAATTTTGAAAGATCTCCCTGTTTGCCCAATGTATACGTTGGAGCAGTCGTTACAGTGAAACCTGTAAACGCCTGATTTATCAAAGGGGTTAAAGTTATGAAAAATATCAAGATTTATGTTATTTCTGTTATTAGTCCTAATGGAAATTATGGTATTTCTCTTTTTAAAAATGTTTGTTAGTCGGAAAATATCAGGGTTAAACGAAAGGTTGCATAAGTTTTTGGCTTGGTTGTTTCTTTTTTAAACTGGACCTGGGTCAGTGTTTAAACTTGCATATTATACGTTCTATGAAACTTTGGTTATAACCATTATGTAATGCAATACTACGTATAGTGTCGAGTTCTTTATTTAGCTCTGATTTAGACATGGGTACACTGAAGGCACGGTGCATTAAACTATTATAGGTGGCTCTTTTATGGCTAAGAGGGAGTACGGAATCTTGTTTAATTGTCGTGGCTGTGTGTGTTGGTTTTCTATAAATTTTGTATTTAAAAGAAAATGGAAGTCTAGTGATGGTTAAATCTAGAAAATGAAGGGCCTTATTGGTTTCAGATTCTATTGTAAACTTGATATCTGTATCGATATTATTGAGGTGTGTTTTGGTAGTAGATGTGTTGGTAATATGTTGGTCCATGATAATAAACGTGTCGTCTACAAACCTGGACCATAGGACTATGTTGTTAAATTAAATTTCTTGTCTTTGTCGATTTTTGTGTACTCTAAGAAATCTAAGTATATGTTAGCCAAAATGCCTGATGCCGGTGAACCCATGGTTGTTTGTATACTACTTTATCAAACGTGAAATAATTACTGTTGGTTAGAAGCTTCAAAATGGGCATAAAATCACCTATTTCAAGTTGGCTGAGCCAGCTATGGGTCTGCAGGTTTTTTAAAACAATTGGTATAATTTAGTAATATTAGAAATGTCGAATGAGTGCATTGTATAATATGGGTGTAGTTTAAAGTTGTCCAATCGTTTAATTAATTCTCGGGTGTTTGTAATAGATTTGTTTGCCTGAAAAGTGTAATGCTTACTCAAAAATTGTTGAATAAATTGAGTCATTTTATAAAGTGGGTTTGGTCTGAAATTTACTATAGGGTGTATAGGAACTCCGTTTTTATGTATTTTAGGTTGCGCTTTTACAGTCGGTAGGCCAGGGTTCATGTTGATAAGTTTGTTCTTTTCACTAACAGGTTGTGTTTTAGAGTATCTATTTTAGTTGTTTTTGGATGGATTGAGTTGGGTCTTTATCAATAATTGTGAAAGTTTTATATGTGAATTTTTTTTTTTTGTTTTAGCGATGTAATCTACTTGGTCCAATATAACAGTAGCGCTGTCTTTATCTGCTTTATTAATAATGATATTTGTGTTTCTAATTTTATTTTTGAGTTGACGAATCTTTTTCCTGTCTTCAAGCTGCGATGAAGTTACAATTTTTGTCATTGTACTGAAAATGTTATTTATTTGTTTTTTAGCTTAGTGCCCGATTTCATCTTGAGTGTCTATGGGTATTTTATTAATAGCTGCTTCTTTCTCGATTATTAATTTTTTAGACATGCTTGCTACGTTATAATTGGGCCAATTATGTTTGGGACCCTTGGAGAGGATGTCAATTTCTTCTTGGTCGAAGTCAGTTTTGGACAGATTAAAAAAAGGGCAGGTGAAATTTGGTTAGCTGCTGGGTTTGTGTGTTGTGTGCGGTTGCGTTTCTAAATGGCCAGTTTTCTGCATTGAACTCATTGGAAAGAACTTTGAATTTTCAGTCTGTCCTCTGTTTCTGGGAAAGTATAGTAGTTAACGTGCTCTGAACTTTATCTTGAAAGATGTCCACTGTGCAGCTGACAACATCTTGGTGACTTCGAGATGGGCTTCGTACAAACGGTTGTTTAGAAAAGATTTTTTCTTATATAAATTTTTTTATACTTTATACTTAAATAATCTGGAGTAAAATTATTTATGATGCACCTTTTGATGAAGTTAAAGTCCTTGCCCAATTTTCCTATTTTGATACGTAAGCTCATGTAATAGTCAGCTTTATTTTTTGCCTGGTGGGCCAGCTTATTTAATGTCAAGAATTTCATTTTTTGGTCCGTACTGAATCCCCATCGGAATCCACGCCCTCCTGACCTACATTCTCCTGCTATTGCAACCTCCCCTCTACCTACCTAACATGCACCGCCTAACAGCTGATGCTTGCAGGCTGTCTCTTGAGACTCTGCATTGCAGTTCCTCACTAACTCTACACTTGTCAACTTGGTGCTCGAGGTGGGTTTCCTTCTAGTCGTACATACTTTATAGCTGTACGAGTTTTTCCCTACAAGAAAGATTTTATCAAAACACGGTGTTACAATTAGTTTATATAATAGTTACAACAAATTGGTAATGCAAAGACCTTTAAATTTAAAAATGTGTATAAATGTTTTATGAAGTGTCTATTATCCCATAAGAATTAATCTAGTCTCTGTATTTTAATTACACAGATTTTAAGTAACACACATAATTATAAAAATTTACAATTTAGTTTAGTACGCTCTGTTCATGTTCTCACACTGGTACAAGTGTTTCATGTAGCTATTTAAAAAAGCCTTGCTACTATCTCCTAGGTTGATGATGGCACAGGCAGGTGCCGAAACCGGTCCCTAAATGACAGATAATAAATATGTGATATTTTAATAATCTCACCATTTTATTGTATTGAACAGGTGGAAACCTTTATCCTTATCTGTAATTGTAAATGGTGCTGGTCACATTGTCAGCAATGATAATGGCAGCAGATGTAATTTACAGCCAAGTAGTGGTCTTGCATCTTGCTGAGGCGTCCAGAACATCAATAATAATAATAATAATAATAATAATAATAATAATAATAATAATAATAATAATAATAATAATAATAAACTAAATTCAACTAATATCACCCACACTAATAATATTAATAATAATAATTTTCTGGATCGTCGTCAAAATGTGCGGACTGCGCTGGGAAAGGGTCCTGACTGGGTAATGACTACGAATGCAGTCCGGTCGCGGCTTCAGTACCTCCATGACACTCGGGACGACACCATGCCGGATCTCCTCAAGGATTTGATCCATATTAACAATGCTTATAGTAAACAATGGCTAAGATTTGGGGACCCAACTGAGAGGGAGGAATACCTGGAGCTAGCCTGGGAAGTACGAAATCTATTGCTGGAAAGAAAGATAGAAATATCGGAGGAACTTTGCCATCAGATCACGGATTTTGGCAGATTATATATAAAATATTAAGCATTCAATTATAAATTTCAGTATAATACTATAGTGAAGCACGGGTATCTTGCTAGTATGTATATATATATATATATATATATATATGAAGCAAGCATGAAATTCAAGACAGAAGAAGAAGGCTATTTGCTTTATGTCGCACCGACAAAGATATGTCTTACGGCGACGATGGGATAGGAAAGGCCTAGGAATGGGAAGGAAGCGGCCGTGGCCTTAGTTAAGGTACAGCCCCAGCATTTGCCTGGAGTGAAAATGGGAAACCACGGAAAACCATCTTCAGGGCTGCTGACAGTGGGGTTCGATCCCACTATCTCCCAATTACTGGATAGTAAAGAGTTTAAAAAAACACTCATCACAATCATGTGACCTGTGCAAGCTGTCAACTTTCTTCCAATTGGAAGACTACACCTCACAGAAGACCAGGTGAAACACTAAAATGTCCACATTAAAGGAACTGAATAGCCCGCCTCGGGCCATGATCGTTAAGGCGCTGAATTTTAAACGGTCTGACACCGAGGTTAGCCGGTTCGAGTCCCGTTGGTCGAAAAAAATTTCACCATCAGAATGTCGGCCAGCAAGGTAGGGGAGGTGGTGGTATACAATTTCTAATCACTAGATTGCGTGCCAAAAGCCTGGATTAAATTCCAAACCTTTCCGCAGTTCTCCTAAGGAGTGAGGGCATATGACGCTGTTGATGTTGATTCGTCCGTTGGATGGGGACGTCAAGCCTTGAGCAAACCCCTTGGTGCTATTCGACAGGAGTAGGCTATGTGCCGGCACCGGGTTTCACCCTCTCCCTACTATCATATATCATGTCGTTCATTTCATCTCATTAACTCCTCTGATGAGGTTGACGTCAGGAACGGCACTTGGTCATAAAAACCCGCCATGGCAGATGGATCTCACCTCATACCCGACCCCGTAGGGAAACGGGACAAGGGTTGGACAAACAACAGAGGAATTGAACAGGTGGAAACCATTCTTTTGCTAGTGGCTTTACGTCTCACTGACACAGATAGGTCTTATAACGAAGATGGGAGAGGAAAGGCCTAGGATTTGGAAGGAAGCGGCTGTGGCCTTAATTAAGGTACAGCCCCAGCATTTGCTTGCTGTGAAAATGGGAAACCACGGAAAACCATCTTCAGGGCTGCCGACAGTGGGATTTGAACCCACTATCTCCCGGATGCAAGCTCACAACCGCGCACCTCTAACCGCACGGCCAACTCGCCCGGGTGGAAACCTTTAGCTTTCATTTTACATTATATATATATTCTTTTGCTAGTGGCTTTATGTCGCACTGACAGAGATAGGTCTTTTGGCGACGATGCGATAGGAAAGGTCTAGGAGTTGGAAGGAAGCGGCCGTGGCCTTAATTAAGGTACAGCCCCAGCATTTGTCTGGTGCAAAAATGGGAAACCACGGAAAACCATCTTCAGGACTGCCGACAGTGGGATTCGAACCCACTATCTCCCGGATCCAAGCTTACAGCCGCGCGTGACCAACTCACCCGGTTTATATTATATTGCTCTTCAATATGGATTAATATGAAATTTATTACCTATGGCTATGCAGAAAGTTTTTAGCAGCCTGTAAACCTTAATTCTGATGACAGTGAGATTCTTTTCATTTGAAAGAACTATGTTTCTCAAACTTGGAACATGTGCGTGCAACCCCTCCCAACGGTGGTTCCTCCACAGTGCGGGAAGAAAGCACAGGCAGTGCTGGGTCAGACACGGTGCAAGATGGATCTGTCGTGCTGCAATTTTCACGCAATCATTTTTTATGACTAGAAGGCCATTCTTCTTTGCTGCGTGTTTTTAGTGAGGCTTCCCCTTCTAGGGCCACAGATGGAAATTGGTGTCACAAGTTTTCAAGGGGTCAGCAGTCAATTGAAGATAAACCTTGTCCCGGTCGCCCAGCAACAGCTGTGACTCAAGACAAATTGATGCTGTAACGAAAATTATCAAAGAAGATTCACATCTTATATTTTGTGACATTGAAGGGACCTTAAATATTGGGTCAACAGCAGCTTGGACCATCGTCAGAATTATTTAGGCCTTATCAAAAGATGTGCTCGTTGGGTGCCACATTCCCTGACAGAAAGCCGAAAGGAGGCAAGAGTGGACTGCTGTCATTTCATGCTAGTAAATTTAACGGAGGGCAGTCCCAAGACACCTATAATATCGTCACAGGTGACGAAACATGGGTCTACCATTATGACCCAGAAACGAAGAGACAGTCTTCTGTGTGGTGCTTTCCAGGGGAGGAACCAGCCACAAAAGTTCAACGAAGTCGGAGCTATGGAAAGAAGATGGTGGCAACTTTCTTTTTACTAAAATGGGGAATCTCACCCCGGTGAGCTTGGACACACGTCGTACAGTCAATGCTGAATGGTACGTGAATGACTGTCTTCCCAAAGTCCTCGCCACATGGAGGTCACAGCACCTGAAGTCCAAGAGTGGGCACCTTCTGCTGTATCATGACAATGTATCTGCGCATAGGGCTGCCAGAACAATGGACTTTCTGGAAAAGGAAAAAGTGCGAGTGTTACCTCATCCCCCCTATTCACCTGACCTGGCTTCATGTGACTTCTCTCTGTTCCCTAAGACACAGGAAAAATTTGTGAATTCATGAATTTAGACTTTTCATGCTTAGTCCATATCAACGCTGAGCATTGCTAACATGGAAGTATTGTTCAATCTTGTTAACTGGCGAAGATTTTGGTCATGATTGTCTTGATGTGTAAAAGTGCGTGGTCATTGGTCCATATCGACAAGTAAAATTGTGGAGATGATTATAAAAATGAGAAAAAAATCATGAAGGTACAATCCCTTGAAGAATAACTATCGCTTGAAGAATAAGACAAGAGGGAGTCATGAAAGAAGGAAGAACTCTCTACATTTGCTGCCCTAATATCACAGTTGGAAGAAAACTAATATGAAGGCCTAGAATATTGAAAATTCGTAAAATTGATCAACAATAACATTACAATGACCATTGTTTGTTATGTGCATTGTCTCTTCTGCTACCACTCATATCCGATAGATGGGATTACTGCTGCGTCCCGAGTAAAATTGTTTACTTGAATATTGGCGGGGAGGAGCTGGGGAGTTAGATAACTTCGTTTTTTCTAGCATGCCATTCCTCCCGTTCATAAATTTTGTGATAACTATCGGTACGTAACACACTGGTTCATCATAGGATTTCAGCTATTCGATCCCTACCCTGAGGCACTCATTGGAATGAGCTGCGTCCAAATTTAACAGAATATGGCAGAGGAGCATTTATGGCTGTCTGCAGCCTGCTAATTCCAAAGAAGCACAGGCACGTCAGCAAGTTGGATATAAGGATAATGTCCATGCGGAGGTGACGATTAATACTAGCGAAGTATTGAAATTTATCTCTGATAATAACGACATTTACAGTCCGACTCTTGAGCTGAATGGTCAGTATTGAGGCCTTCGGTTCGGAGAGTCGGGAATTTCATTTGCATCTGATTAATTCTTCTGGCTCGGGGACTGGGTGTGTGTGTGTGTTTGTTCCAACACTCTCCTCTTTATATTCACACAACACACTAAACTACCAACCACCAGAGAAATATGCAATAGTGAATACATCACTCAAAATAGGGTTGGCATCAGGAAGGGCATCCACCTGTAAAACAGGGCCAAATCCACATGTGTGACACAGTTTGCACACAAGATCTCACACGTGTGGGAAAGCAGAAGAAGAAGAAGAATAAAGACATTAACAAAAAGATACAGAAGTTGAAAGCTAGTAAAGCAGCTGGGAATGATATTTCTGGGGGTATACTGAAGGCAATAGGTTGAATCAAGTGGTATATAGAGAGGAACAAGGAAAGGAAAACATAATAATAGCGTGAAAAGAAGAGAAAAAGACGAAGACAATCTCCACATCTTCATACACTGCCACCTGTGAACAGACAGGCTCTCTCATCAACTCCATTCTTCTACATCCATCTCTTCTCAGCCCCTGACGAGCTCGTTCCTGCTTCCCAGCCCTACCTTACCTACACTCTTCGATATTAATGTAAGAGCTTTCTAACCATAAGGTTGCTAAATTATGTGGTTTTTCTGTACTGGAAGGGCTTACCAAACAGTCTAGCCTTGCATTTGCTGACAACATAGCCCTTACAGGTAACAATAAAAACAACATTACCAGCCTTATTCACTTAGCAGAAAACTGTTTAGCTTTGATAAGCCTCAAAATTAATCCATGAACCACATTCAGAGATTTGTGCTCTTTCACTTTGATAGGAAGTTCACCACAGTGGTCACACTTGAGCAACTATTCAGCTTGAGCTGTAGTGTGAGTCTTCAACAAGAAACTAAGACTGTGCATCTTTTTAAGGTCCTCAAATTTGCGGTAGATATCTTCTATGTGCCTACCAAACAAAATACACTTGACCAGCTTGAAGTCATTCCCATTGGTCCCGGTAGCAACCAGGCACCTAGGAAAGCTGGTTTCCAACTTCCACACTGTGTTGCCCCCAGAGTCAAATGCAAAATACTCAGATGGCACATCACCCTCGACAGGTTTTAATCTTTACGAAGCCATGACCACAAGTACCGTTCCTGAATGCCATCAACTCTGATTATGGGCAGACTCTATAGCTGACATGCGGAAGTTATTGCCCAGGTTCCGATGTTAAAACTGCCATTCAGACATGTAACCGATTAACGTATACAGAAAGGTTCCTGCTAAGGCATGTGCCCGTGGAGGACCTGCGTTTTCAGGCAGATACTACTGCAGGGTACACGACACTCCTACCAATGGGTTGGATAAACCACCTGGGCTTTTGTGTGTAGTCACCGTAAGAGGCCTTCCCCAAGCAGCACGCACATTAAATTTTGAATCAGTTTACAACAAACCCTCAAGACGGGATCAATGGCCACATGACCCTGTTAGTCACCCTCAATGACAGGCAGGTGTTGTGCGTGGATGAATGTACACCCTCTCACCCATAGGGAGTCTAATTCACTATCTCAATACCACAATACAGTTCTGCGCCAAGGTTTCCCCGTTTAGTTGACTCATAGTATAAGCAGAGGATAACATGGATGTATTGTATGCCCGCACCCATTGGGGAGGGGGATGGGGGGTGGCAGCTCCGTACAACTGAGCCAAATCCATATTGAGTGCCAACCCCAATCAACTGGGAAAAAGGACAGGAAGAAGAAGAAGAATCCTATACTTCAAGGTTTACCTGGGGATGACGTAGCCTACAAAAGTGTAGCCAGCATTATTATTTACTCCGGAGATCAACTTGCTTACTCTGAAGAATTTCTTATCGGTCTTAATAATAGAAATGTTATTTGCTTTACATCCCACTAACTACTTTTTCGGGGACGCCGAGATGCCAGAATTCAGTCCCGCAGGAGTTCTTTTACGTGCCAGTAAATTTACCAACACAAGACGGACGTATTTGAGCACCTTCAAATACCACCGGACTGAGCCAGGATCAAACCTGCCAAGTTGGGGTTAAAAGGCCAGCGCCTCAACTGTCTGAGCCACTCAGCTCGGCCTGATCAGTCTTTAACCCGCTAGTGGTCGCTATATGAGCAAAATGCTCATGGTCATTGAAAATCATCTGCTCATTTATACAGCATGTAGATTCAAACTTGAGCCCTAATGTGCCTTCGCACAGCAGTTTTAAGAGAAGTACGGATGCACTGAAAGTCACATCTGTGACCTTGAGAAGGGACAGGGAGGAAGGAATTATCAGCGACCGCCAACAGTGAGCGTTTTGTTTCACGCGCGACCAGTCACGTTGGTGGTAATTTCTGTGTGTGTTATAGTTTCGCTATTGTTGTATGCTGTTTCATAGTGGAAACAGTTCTTTGCAGCTTATTGTATTAATGTATTGTGTTATTAGTGCGTGGCGATGACTTCAAGCAGTGACATTTTAGCTTGGTTTGATGAAATTCCTAGTGATCAACTCGAGTGCGAGAACAGTGACTCGGACTGTGAAAGTGAGCACGAGAACACAATACGGATACTGAACAGTCTGAGACAGAACGTGCTAATGTCTTAGTTGGCAAACAACCTATGTTGGAAATAAATGAGAATTTCATGTTTAGTGACAATGTTTGGATTGGGAGAAGAGAAGGTGACAAAGTGGGGCAGACACCCTCCAAGAAGAAATCCATGCTCACGTACTTATGCTGCAAATATAGTGACTCATCCTCCTTGTGTAAAGGGCATTTTGAAAAACGCACAAACTATTTTAGGAAGCTGGGAATTGTTTTTTCCAGATACACTTACAACCATTTGAGATTTATTCTTATTTGTAATTTTATTTGTAATTTTTAGTGTTAATTATAACAATTTGAGATTTATTCTTATGTTCATTTAAAGTGTTAATACATTTACGCCTGAAATTGGTTGGTATTTATTATGTAAACACGACATATCACATCGTGAGCATTTTGCTCAACACGCGACCACTCGCGTTACTTTCATTCTAGCGACCAGTTGCGGGTTAACCCCAACTGGGATGTTAGGAATGAGAATAACGAAAGGTTCTATAATCGTGTCACTAAGAAATTTACTATACGCTCTAACACTTATAGTTAACGAATTACCGTCTTACTAATAAAAAGTCCTTATAAAGCTGTTTAACATTTGTATAGTTATACACTGAATAAACCCTGTATAAGCATTGCACATTTTTCTTACTAATAAACGTTGTATATGCAGTGTATTACTATACTGCACGTATACACTCGTTCCAAGCCATAGGAATCTCTTCCTGGAGTTCACTGACGTATTTCGCACGTTCACCACCTATATGATCACTTTTGTTGGTTATCCAAGAGAAAAACTTTTCGGAAAGTTGCGTGGTAGCAAGAATAAACCTAGCACATCGAGAAGGCCGTGAAGATCAGCCGAATCATCTTGTATCTCTTGACAAAGAAAGAAAAGTTAAGATAGAATGTTCAAATAAACAAGAATAGAATAGTAATAAACACATTTCAGCAGCATATTATTCTCATTAGTAATAATGAGGTCACTAATAATAATTATTAACATCATTCCGCACCCATGAACAATGTGCTGTGAGAACTTGAAGATCGTACGATATAGAGCCACCTCTTGGATCTTTCATTAAGTCATTTCTGACTGTGTTAATAATTCGAGCATACCCCATCGTAAATCAATATTTAATTTTAAAACTTTCATTATCCAGGAAAAATGGGTCATTCTGTATCTTAAAGTGTTTTATTTTACCAAGGTTTCTAGCCTCCATAACCTCCAAATGGTTTATGTCATCAACGTTTAAAATATCGAGGTTTCTAGCCTCCATAACCTCCAAATGGTCTATGTCATCGACGTTTAAAATATCGAGGAAATCATGAACGTTGGATATTTCACCACGATTATATTACTACAGATAGTAAATATCACGAAAATAAACTGCTTACTCGTTTCTTATTCGTCACCCGCTGCTATACAATGCTTATACAAGGGTGCCGGTCTGTATAAGTAATTCAGTGAATAACTGTATCAGATGTATACACAGGAGGCTTATACATGGTTTATTAGCAACACATTTCACATAAAAGATGTATAAACCTTGTATAAAGGTTATACACCATTTATTAGTAAGACTGTTAGTCTTAATATAATAGAGGAACCGTTATACATCCTGTTACTATAGAAACTGTCCTCATATCAGAACAACATATCCCCCTCCCGAAAAATGCATGCTTTTAAATTTAAATGAAGGCAGTTTCCAATACAGTTAGCTTTCTCAAAGACGATCACCGAGTCTCAGGGTCAAACTAGGCACAAAATCTATCTTTATTTTCCAAAACCATTCTTCAGGCATTGGCAACTTGATGTATAGGGGTAGGCCTTTTATGAATGAGATTGTTTAGCTAACTATCTGTTGTCAGGAAATAACAAACTGAATATTCAGAAACTTTTGATGGTGACTGCCATAAACTAATTTAACAGAACATTGCTAGAATGGAATGTGAATATAAGTTAAGCTCAAACATTGTTTGCATTTTCATAGGAAATAAGAAGGCAAAAAGTGTCTGTTATATAAAAATTTACTTCCTATACAAGAAAATGTACATACATCTGTTACAACTATTCATACAACACCTAGCGTGCAGATATTGTGGGATATGCAAAAGCTTGCATTATCTGAACTTTAAAAAGAAAGGCAGAACTAAATGAGGCCACAGCACTAGTTGCAAATAGAGGATTGTGGCGACGTTTAGTAAATTCACAGAGGCTTGCAGACTGAACGCTGAAAGGCAAAACAGTCTATAATGATAATGTATGTAAAAAGCAAAGCAAAATGTTGATGCATTAAAATCAAAACATAGAAAAATCACTTCTTGCGTTCATGAATCAATTGCTATTTTCATATGCAAAAAAAAAAAAAAGATACAGAATAAACTATGAAGGCATCAGAGGTTTATTTTGCTAGTTGCTTTACGTCACACCGACACAGATAGATCTTATGGCGACGATGGGTCAGGAAAGGCCTAGGAATGGGAAGGAAGCGGTCGTGGCTTTAATTAAGGTACAGCCCCAGCATTTGCCCGGTGTGAAAATGGGAAACCACGGAAACATAAGATTTTAAATACATACAGAAATCACAATAAAGATCTAGTGGAATACTTACACACTATGCCTCCCTTTTCTTTTTTCAGGTCTTCTCTTATAATATGTATCATCAGATTCATCATCAGCCAAGTTTATGATCTCAGGATCCACAACCTTATTACTTGTTTTTTTACTAGTCTCTTTCTCTTCTTCATCTTCTTCAGACATATAAGCACCTAACCTCGCTTGCAGAAGTGCCTGTAAAAAAAACAAATAATAATAATAAAGAGATTTACACTACTTGGTGCATTGTAACCAATTATACTGTAAATAATATAAAGCATATGGTTAAAAAGCCACACACAGTAAATAATACTGGAAATAGTAATCTTTGGTATGAAGATGTAACACAAGTAAGATGGACCAATCTCAAAAATCTTCGTAGAATGAACGCAATAGGAACTCAAAAACATTACTGCCAGTATGACAATGCTTTTGCTAGCAATTCTGCCGCTGTTGAAGTCGCCAGCCGATACTCGTGTCCCAAGTTTACGCTTCTCATCTGTAGTACCGTAATTCATTGATCCACTCGATGGAGGTGACAATGGTGGCTTATCACACCAATTCTTGCATAAAACATGCAGTCACACATTGCATCCAATGGAAGGTGCAGGGGGTGCAGTAGTGTTTGACGTAGTTTCTTTCTCTGCGAGTTTCCTCTTCCTTTCTTCGACGTTCCTGCTCAAACTGTACAGCTGCAGCCGAGATGGTAGCATGCCAACGAATGTGATTCACTGCCAAATATTTGGGTTTATATCTACTCTTCTCAGGGTCTGTTTAAGTTAAGCTTTATATCACTTCAGCAGAGCAGTATGAATAATCTTGCCAGTGCTGAGTTCACCGCACAGGATTTTCCCAGGGAATTTCCTGTCACTCATACGATGGACACGGCCTGCACATCTAAGCCTATGAGCGATGATGATGGCTTCTATACTGTTTACCTGTGCTTTCTCGAGAACTGCAACATTAATTATACTGTATAGTCATTCTATTTGATAAAAGAGTTCCAGTTTCTTGATGTCCTGGTGGTATAAGGTCCAGGTTTCACACCCGTAGAGTAATGCAGAGATAACAGCATACGTATCAAGCCTAACCTCTCTTGGGCAGGCAAAGACGAATATTCAACTATGGCGCAATCTTTCTCCATATTTGCGCATACAGTCAAATATTCCGCCTGCCTCAAACTAAGAATTATCAACAATACATCATCACGCCAACATAAGAAGAGCTCGATCATCGAATTTTAATGGAACTATTATGTGTGTTAAACAATTTTATCTCCATTTCAACAGAACTAAAAAGAAATTGAGCTCCAGCATTTTAAGAACATTCTTTGAATTTTATCATGCATTTTAACTTGACGTCGTATTCGGTAACCTGAATCGTATTTTAATGTGTATTTGTGACCTTTTCTATTTTCCTCATCCAGCAAGTTATTTCAGTTGATGGATGTCCAAAACGAAGGACGAAACATCTCTCGACACTTGTTAATTGCCAATTAAACAAAAATTTAGTACTGTAAAGGTGGAACCTTTGACTGTACCTTAAAAAGTATACAATCGACAATACAGGCTTTGCAATGAAATTCATTTTATGCATTATCTTTCATTCTCCAGTTTCAAGCGACATTGGTCGTTCGCCATTTCATCCAGCCTGGAGATATCCTTGCACTGACCTCTTCAAAAAGTCAGCCATCATCAGAGATCGTGGAACCTAGGTACTTGAATCATGTCGCTCACTATACACTTACTCGCTCACCATCTACCTGAATGGTTCCGACTACTTGTGGATCTGACGTCATATATTCAGACAACTTTTTACTGAGGCGCAGGGTTTGCCGTTGCAGATCAACCTGGGTCTCAAGAGGCCTACATGACAGTCTGCATAGAGAAGCACCCATGGCAAAGGATGGCCTGCTGTTACAGTGTCCATCACTAGAATGAACAACAGTGATGACAGAACTGAACCTTGATGCACACAGATGATGATGGGAAAGTCACTGGATGCTCCTGCAGCGGCCTGATTGTAGCTCCATTGGTCTACATAAGTAAGCTGTACCCAGTTCACAAGGTATACTGGTATGCCATGCTCTCACAATGCTAGCCATATCAGGTCATGCAATAAGAGATCAAAGGCCTTCTCAAGGTCCAGGAAACCTAGATGGATTGACTTGCTCTTGACCAGATGTTTTTCAACCAAGAGTCATCCAGAAGAGCACATAGTAATGGATGAAAACTGACAACAGGGCACTTGAACATGCACTGGAGGAAAAAAAACCCTACTTCTCACTCTTCCAATGAATGTAATACATGAAACCTAACTCTTAACAACCAGAACCCCTCGTCTTCTACAGCATCCTCATTAAGATCAGCATCTGCACCAGATATCTGGGTGGAGGTTGAAAATACACACTTTATGTTGTACAACCTAGTTTCCCCCTCCCACCTTTATCTTCTGCAGTTCCTTTTTTTGTAAAACAAACTCTGATAACATAATTTTCCTTTTTGAAAATCATCTGCATTTTTCATTCATTCAGAGAACTTAATAGTTCGGTTTTCATATGTGCATGGAATTCTGTCTTGTTCTTCCTCACAAAACTACTGTAAGTCTTATCTGTTGGATTGGAACCAAGAGAACCATAAATAATCTTGACAGGGGGGGGCTGAGAAGAGATGGATCTATAAGAACTGAGATTGATGAGGAGAGACCCTATCTACTTGATGTGCAGATTGTCCTTGTTCTCTTGGGTTTTTCATCCTCCTTGTCTCCTCTTTCTGTTGCTTCCTGTTCCCACACTGTTCTACCATTGTGTTCATCCTATTATGTGTTCCTGTCCTTATTCCTATCTCTCTACATATGACTTGAAATGGTGAATTAACACACTGGTGACGGGCCGAGAATTCTCGTCTTTTCTCGACCGACCGTATGTGACGGGCTACAAGAATTCTTGGTTTATGGACCTTGTGCTTCCTTTATTGCTGCTACAATCTGGTGGTGAAATTATAAATTTAAAATGGTGTAGCCATGGAATAAATAGTATAAGGCAATTATTGCTCATCATCTGTTCTTTCAATCTTCATAACAAAATAATATTGGAAATGTCGAGCTGTTCCTTGGAGCTTCAGTGCAGTTGTCAACATGGCACGATGCATGCTGCTGCTAACAGATATGAATATTTATGATGAATTACGTGTAGACCGGTTATCAGATGTAACTAAAGCCAGTGAATTAGATATTTCTAATTATGTAAGTGATTCTCACAGTGCTTTTGGTCCTTCTATGTCAAATTGTGGACAACAATCCCATGTGTTGGAATACAGCAGCACACAAGTCGAGTATAGATAGCACTTGTAATATGTAGTAGGTATAGATACAGTCAGCAGCTTCTCAAAAGATAATCCAGTTCGTAATTTAAAAATTTGAGGTCGATATCTAGTATAGTTTTTGCATTACATGAGTTTGAATGCAGCAGTGTAAATTTGTTCTTGCAGGCTTGAACTATCCGATCAACAGAGGGTAGTACCCTCTATTCAGACCCAGTCACCAATGTGTTAAGAATTTTTTAGAGCATGTTGAAGTAGCCGATGTTTTCTAGCGAAGATCCAAGAGTTTTTCATAGGTCAAATTCATGATTGACCAGTTTCCTAACTTTCTGACAATGGAAGGAACTGAATCCTTAAAAACAGAATTTGGTCATTTTCAATTTTATATGTTTTCTTTTAACAATTATGAAAGGGTTTCTAGTGTTTGGCTTGAAGTTTCACTGGTGCTTCTGAAACAGAAAGTACCCTTCGCTAAGCAAGCTGATGATGGCTATAACTATCTTGACAGATCTTCAGGCTTGATGCGGAAAGTGTAGGATAAGAAGAAAGCCAGACGAATATAGAAAAAGGAAAGAAATATAAGATAAATGCAGGTGGTAAAAGATTACAAACATCAGACAAATATTTCCCCTTGGGATTTTACTTTTCTTCAGTTCACCGTCCAAAACTTTAAAAATTCCTTCCCCTGTATTGTCCTTTAATTCGTGAATTGTAAAGATGATTGCTGAATTCTGCCCAGTTTCCATACCAAAATGTGACAACTATTGGGTAAAGATTTTTTATTATCCATATCATTAATGCTATTTGTGGCCAGTGCAAAACGCTTGAGATTTCATTATATCTGTTACTTTTTCATCTACAGTACCAGACAAATTTCTAATTAGAGCTGCAGTTTTTGGTTCTCGCACAACCATAGATAGAGGCAGTAGGGTATCCTGGATTCCTCACGGAGGCATGCAACTAGTAACCATGCAGTAGCACAATGTATTTAGTAAATTCCAATTCTACTCACACTAATTACATGTAGGTGAATTCGACCCTACAGTTCTTTTTTGAATTCTTTGGCGACGTCACTGTAGAAGTCCTCGCATGCTTTCAATTCAGCAAGATGATCCTTCTCTATTATTATTATTATTATTATTATTTATTTTCCAAAAATTGTAGATACAATTCAGGAATGGTGAACGGAGAAAGGTCACGAATGTGCTTCCATCCCCACTATAGACATAATTCCTAATGCAGAGAGACGACTTTGACTTTAAGAATTGTGGGCGGAAGGGCCAATGTACACAATTTATAAAGCTCACGAAGACCACTATGGAGACCACTGATCAATAGGAACTTCTGGATTTGTGCCACAGTCTTATGTTTGAAGTGTTCAGAAGTGAACATTGCCCTCATTTCGGATTTAAGTCGTACTGTATCAAAATATTTTTCATAGACTTCTATCAATTTACTGAATTACTCTTTAGGAAAATCACACACACACACACAAAAAAAAATTTCTTGCAATCATTGTGTGGTGCCCAGAAAAATTGTGTGAAATATTTCAGTTTAGAACTCTGGCCTGTAAGGTTTAATTATCTAAGGTTCAATACTGTGCGAATTTCCATCAAAGAATTATCGTTCATAATTACATGTGTGCCGCGTGTCAGTACTTCGACAACATTGTCACATGGAAGATAGGAAACTTAAAAGGGTCCACCTTTTCAATACAATAAATGTTATAGTTTATTTACAACATATATTTACACTTGGGACTAGTTTCGACACTGTTTGGCGTCATCTTCAGCCAAAATGTGGGAAATAGGCCAGCATGTAGACATTTATATTACACAAGGCGTTGCATTAAACAATACACATCTTACGAGGAGATAAAAACAGGGACGAATATAGAAACAAATGAATCGTTGAGAAAGCAAAAGTTATACATATTAAAAATAACCTTAACCACACATCTTGCAGTGCGAAAATATTCGCCTTGAATGATTCCTGAATACAAAATGCACACGCACACACTTCTGAAGAGCCAGCAGGCAGGAAAAAGTAAGGTGAAACCTTAAGAGTTCTTCTGAGAAGAGTTCATCATTTTTCTATGTTCCGACTAACTAATGAAGTCTCCCTTGAGTTCCTGATAAACATACACAACAGGAAATTCTCCTTCACTCTCAAATAGCTATAAAGACCAACGGTAAATTGCATTTTAAATATTGTGCAGAGACGTGAAAGCATGATCTTGAGCATGATATAACTTCTTCATTGAACCTTTTTTTTTTTTTTTTTTTTACACAAGGTGTTACATTAAACAATACACATCTTATGAGGAGATAAAAACAGGGACGAATATATAAACAAATGAATCGTTGAGAAAGCAAAAGTTATACATATTAAAAATAACCTTAACCACACATCTTGCAGTGCGAAAATATTTGCCTTGAATGATTCCTGAATACAAAACGCACGCGCACACACTTCTGAAGAGCCAGCAGGCAGGAAAAAGTAAGGTGAAACCTTTAGAGTTCTTCTGAGAAGAGTTCATCATTCTTTTTTTTAAATTATGTTCCGACTAAGTAATGAAGTCTCCCTTGAGTTCCTGATAAACATACACAACAGAAAATTCTCCTTCACTCTCAAATAGCTATAAAGACCAACGGTAAATTGTATTTTAAATACTGTGCAGAGACGTGAAAACATGATCTTGAACATGATATAACTTCTTTGAAAGTCTCTCTCTATATTACATAGCTTCATTAACACCACCATTCTGTAGATGCACAAAATAATCTTGTAATCTTCACAGGTCCGGTATTCAGCTCGACAAGAATATAAAATTGGTGTTAAGGAATACGTTTTCTGAGAGTTTGGAGGTAGACTGTGCCAGTATTTGTGGTGTATTGTTGCAGCGTTACGTGTAGGGTGGGGGCAGGTTCCTATGATGTTTATTGCGGGACATAAGGCGGTAAAGCTATGGCGCGAGATGAAGAGGAACAGAGCGTGTTGGATAGTTTAGGTCTGGGGAGCGGCCATTGTTGGATTAGGAGGGGAGAGGGAAGGAGCGGTAGGGGAGGAGGAGTGGAAGGAGGGGAAATATGGAGGGTGATGTGGTGAAAGTGTGTGGCGTGACAAAGTATTATGCATAATGTGAAAGACAGATCTGTTTTTCGGGATATTCATGTTTTTGAAAAATTCAATGAGAAAGTCGAATAGGATCTTTGGTTTCTCTGAGATATCATTTAAGTTTAGGTTGGGATTGAAATATTGGTCTAAATGAATATAGAGGTTTTCAGTGACGTCTAGGAAAGAACCTTTGTTTAGAATATCTAATACCTCAAGATCTTGATTTATTTCAGTAAAGTTGTGCTTAAATTCTTTTATATGTAGGCCGACCGCAGAAAAACGGTTGTGTTTTATGGCATTGACATGTTCTGCATATCTGATTTTAAAGCTGCGTCCTGTTTGCCATAGGTAAGAACTTTTGCAGTCTTGGCAAGAAAACCTATGTACACCTGATTTAGAAAAAGGACTACTTTTATTTATTGATGAAGAGTTGTGTAGGATCTCTGTGCTTCTATTGTTAGTACGAAAGGCTATTTTAACGTTGTGTTTTTTAAGAACGTTAGTGACGTTGTAAATTTCTTTATTGAAGGTAAATGTGGAAAATGTGGCAGTGCTAGTATTGTCTTTTATTAGGGTGGTTTTTGGGCGGTGCCTGAATTTATTGATTATTCTTTCAATAAAGGATTCATTATATCCATTAAATTTTGCTACAGAGCGAATGGTGTTCAATTCTTTATTTAAGTTTTTTCTGGACATTGGAATTTTGAATGCTCGGTCTACTAAGCTATTGTATGTAGCTGCTTTGTGTGTTTGGGGATGTAGTGAGTCATTTCTTATAGTAGTGGCCGTTTGAGTGGGCTTTCTGTAGATACTATATGTGAACGAAGAGGGGTGCCTATTGATTGTTAGGTCTAGGAAGTTGGAGTTGTTTATCTCTGATTCTAAGGTAAATTTAATGTCATGATCAATGTTATTAAGGTTTTTGAGGGTGGATGGCGCGTCTATGGAGCGTTCATCTAGGATTATAAATGTGTCATCTACGTACCTAGCCCAGAATTGGATATTAGCAAATTTGATGTTATTGTCGATGGCGGTGTGCTCTAGGAAATCAAGGTAGATCTCTGCTAAAATTCCTGAGGCTGGTGAACCCATAGCCAAACCATCTTGTTTGTAAATGATCTTATCGAATGTGAAATAGTTATTGTTAATTAGTAATCTTAATATGGTCATAAAGTCTTGAACTTCTAGTTTACTTAGTTGATTGTTAGCAAGTAAGTTCTTTTCGATGATCGGGAATAATAAGTTGGTTTTTATACTGGGATACATGTTGACTATATCAAAGGAGTGCATTGAATGATATGGTTGAAGTTTGAAACTGTTTAGTTTGTTCACTAATTCTACAGTGTTCCTGATGGATTTATTTGATGAGAATTTATAATGTTTATTAAGAAATTGTTGGATAAATTGAGATAATTTATATAAGGGGCTTGGTCTGTAGTTTATTATGGGTCGAATAGGGACACCGGTTTTGTGGATTTTGGGTAGTGCTTTAGCTGTTGGTAGACCTGGGTTCATAGTAATTAACTTTTGTTTTTCTTGCTCAGTGAGGAGAAAAGATGTGCTCTTTAGAATTTGTTTCAATTGCCTTTGAATTGATTGTGTTGGGTCCTTCTTAACTATCGAAAAGGAGTCATTATCTAAGAAATTTTTGGTTTTTTTAATGTAATCTGTTTTATCCATAATGACTGTTGTGTTGCCTTTGTCGGCCTTTGTAATGATGAGTTGGTTGTCCTTGACTTTCTTTTTAAGATTGAGAATTTGTTTTCTTTCAGTAAGGGAATCTTTGTTGATTTTGGTGATAGGGGTCGCAGTGCAATTTTTTGAGAAAAAACTTTTGTTTAATTGTTTTTTTATGTCCATTCTGAGTTCGTCTTGTAGTTCATATGGCATTTTGCTGATAGCAACTTCTGATTCAACTACGAGTTTGGAGGCTGTAAGGGCCGAGTTGAAACAGGGCCAGTTGTGCTTTGGACCTTTCGAAAGAATTCTTATATCGTCCTCATCTAAGTTGGTGGTGGAAAGATTAATTACTGGTGGGTGGAATTGTTGTAGAGTGTCATTAGCGAGTTTAGGCTTGCTGTTAGGTTTTGGAGGGAAGTTGCTGTGTTTTACCTTATTTTTAAGTGCTTCAAGTTTTTTCTCTAGTGTTATCTGTTTTTTGGACAAAATATTGAACAACTTGATTTGGACTTTGTTTTGAAAAGATTCCACTGAGCACTTGAGAGTACGGTGGCTGCCTCTAAGTGAGTTTCGTATAGCAAAATTTTCAGGCGCAACAGCTGTATAGCCTGGTACTTGCATATATTTTCAAATTGACTTTATTTTCATTTGGCGTGAATTAAGGAATATGAAAAATGAATGCTCTTTATATCTGATGAAACGACATCCTGCGTTATATGTTTATTTTACAACTTGCTTTACATCGCACCAACACAGATAAGTCTTATGGTGACGATGGGATAGGAAAGGGCTAGGAGTTGGAAGAAATTGGCTGTGGGCTAATTAAGGTACAGCCCCAGCATTTGCCTGGTGTGAAAATGGGAAACCACAGAAAACTATCTTCAGGGCTGCCAACAGTGGGGCTCGAACCCACTATCTCCCGGATGCAAGCACACAGCTGCACACCCCTAACAGCACGGCCAACTCGCTCGGATTAATGTTTTTATTCCACCTTATATGCCCTAACTTTTCTATTAGATTAGCCTATAAATTGTGTTCAGTCGAATGGAATTACTTTTTTTTCCACATTAACACTCTTAAGTAGGGTGTTATATATCACACCTATACACTCATTGCAAGCCATAGGAATCTCTTCCTGTAGTTCACTGACGTGTTTCGCCACATACTCTTTCTGCTTATCTAGGAGCAAATCTTTTGAAAAAGCCATGTCGTAGGACAAATGACTTTGCATATCGAAAAGGCTGTGGCAACACGAGGTGATAAACAGCTGGCAAGTGACAAATATTCGTGACATTGGATGTGAAACAGGTGACAACCAACGTGACGTTAATAGCAAATTTCTGCAGGATTATTGAGAAAATTACGAATAAAGGAGACAGTTATAAAAAGGACAAGCACTCCTAACTGGGAGACGTCAGAAAAAGTACCACATATTATTGATATATTCATTAAGATGGTAATTTCATTATCTTATTGTATCAATATACTTGTCCAACTCATTGGCTGAATTGTCAGTGTTGAGGCCTTCGGTTCAGAGGGTCCCGAGTTCGATTCCCGGCCGGGTCAGGGATTTTAATTGCCTCTTCATATTCACACAACACACTACACTACCAACCACCGCAGAAACACGCAATAGTGATTACATCCCTCCATATAGGGTTGGTGTCAGGAAGGGCATCCGGCCATAAAGGAGGGCCAAATCCACATGTGCAACACAATTCACACCCACGACCCCACGGGTGTTGGAAAAGAAGAATATTGTATCAATATACTTGCATAAAAAAAGCCACATTATTATAACATGAACAATTTGTTCCAGGCATTATTGAAAGAGGACATAAAGGAGGAATTATGCATTATAGAATGCAAGACGACTGACACAAACACAAATAAGGCCAAGACTAAGGCATGGTAGAAAGTCCATAAGAGGTAAGCATGTATTTCTGTCAAATACTCAAGGTTTTGTGTACCAAGTGGAGTGGCCGCTACGGCTATGGAGTGAAGCTCTGCATCAGGAGACACGTGGGTTCGAGCCCCACCACCGGCTGTCCTGAAAATATTTTTCTGAGGTTTCCCATCTTCACTTCACGTAGCAAGGTTTACTGTAACTAACATACATAGATACGTTTAGTTGATGAGGCTAGACAGGAAACTATAAAATAGGCAGGGAAATTTGGATGTAAATTTCAGGTTCACAGAATTAAATGGCTGAGACAGAACTCTCCTGGAACTAAAACAACAGTGGCAGCGTATGAAAATGGATGTAAAGTAAATATTGTCTACACACCAGCAAACAATGCTGCAAACAGGTGGCGGACCAAAACCACCAAGTCCGAGTATGGACACAATGGAACTTGTGGAACTACTTCCTCCTGAATTTGAAGTGGGCCATAATGAATTTCATAACAACGGTCCGCCCATTACCATTAATTATAACTGATATGCTAGTGACCTTTCGTAGGCGTAAATTTTACAAATATTTATGCCTGTCACTGAAAGAGAATAGATGGAATAATTTTACTTTGAAGGGCACCGAGTATGCATGCATTTTTATGAACAATATTTAGTTACTACAGACTTCTTACAGGTCAAGGTTACAACTGAAGCAAGCTGTAGTGAGGCCCGACAACCAGATGTGTTTGGAATGGAAGCAGCGCAGAGGGATGAAACAGTTACTATTTGCTATGAGGTAGAAATATGAACCATTGATGTATTTTATGAACGTTATTTAAAATTTGCCAATTATATGATTATGTGGTTATTATTATAGGCTGACGAAGATGATTATTATGCACCTTCGACATCAAATGCTGCAAAATACACAGTTCAAAAAAATTAGGGGAACATGTTTTGTAACGTCTGGTATGTGAATGTTAATTTGATAGATGGGGTTCCAATGGTCGTACAGCATACCTTGAGACCTTACCTACTAAGGGTATGTCAAATCGAAGTTATACTCCATCTGTAGGTGTAGTCATGCATTAAACTGTCAGGTGACCCCTCAAAACCAAGTGAATAGTGGTGCATCCGTGTGTCATTGTGAGGTACACAGACTACTGCAGTCATTTGAGCATGTTGTACGTAAACCAGCACATCCCACAAGACATCTTAACGAGGTTCAAGTCGCAAGGGCTGTCACTTTGATCCAGAAAGGATGGACATTTTGTAGTGTTGCTGTGGATCTCAATGTCTCTCTGTCAGTTATTCAATGCTTGTGGAATCGCTACAATGAGACAGGCCAGTTCACAAGGAGAGTTGGACAAGGTCGTGGACGCATGAAAACCCCACAGGATGACCGATATCTGACCATCTGTGCATTGCAGCGTCGTTCAGCAACTGCCAGAGAACTGCAACAAGACATCAGAAGGGTCACTGGAATCACGGTGTCTGACCAGACAGTAAGAAACAGGTTAAGAGAAGTGTCCTTACGACCCAGACGAACTGTTCGAGTACCCCGTTTAACGCAGCAACATCGCGCAACTCGCCTTGCCAATGGAGACCTGTGTTTTTCACAGATGAGTCCAGAATTCCCCTGACACAACATGATGGACATTAACGTGTATGGAGACGCCATGGTGAGCAGTACGTGCCAAATATTGTCCAGGAAGGCGACCTATTCAGACAAGGTTCTGTTATAGTGTGGGGTGGCATCAGCATTGATGGCCGTACGGATGTTGTCATCATCTGTGGTAATCTTACCGCTGCGGGGTACATCGAGCAGATATTACTACAGAATGCATTGGCTGCTGCATACGGTGTTGCCCTGAATTCGTACTCATGTACGACAATGTCAGGGCTCATTTTGTGTGCATCATCAGAGCTGTCTTGCGAGAACTAGACATTCGAGAGATGGAATGGACATTGTTTAAAACGAACAACAATTACTTCACCTTCAATAAGAAAATTTACAAACAGGAAGGTTTGGCGATGGGAGACCCGTTACCTGGAATATTAGCTGATATATACTTAGATAATCTCGAACACAGCAAGATTATTAATAACATCAACGGACTCTGTCTTTGGCATCGTTATGTCGATGATACGATAGCAATCATAGATAAACAAATCAATAACAGTGATAACATATTATCTTTCCTTAACAATTTGAATAACATTAAATTCACTAAAGAAGATGAAATCAATAGCTCTTTAAATTTCTTAGACATCAAAATCACACGAGTATCAAATAAGTTCGACTTCCAAATATACAGAAAACCCACCTTTTCTCCAACAACCATAAAAAATGATTCTTTACATAAAAAAGCCACTTATCACAGTCTAATATAAAGGGCATTAAAAATTCCTATGTCCTCTAGTAATTTCAAGAAAGAATTACAATTCATTAAAGAAATAGCTAAATTCAACGGATTTAATACAGATATAATTGATAAAATCATCAACAAAACCAAATTAAAACTAGCTACAAATTTAACCCCATTGAAACCCGTCAAACCAAAATACGCTAAATTCACATTCACTAACCATGGTATTTATCCGATGCCCAATTCATTAATGAAGCACGATGTAAAAATAGCCTATACAACAAAAAACACTAATCGTAATTTATTCTTTAATCATAACTCTATTAACATCACAGACAATAGTTACTCTGGATCAGGGATATACAGACTAAAATGCTCCACATGTAATTTTTCTTACGTTGGCCAAACTGGCCACAGCTTCTTCACCAGAAACGCCGAGCATTGTAATGCACAAAGATATAATAAATTTTCCGCAATGGCCAACCACATGAGGGACACAAAGACAAATTTACTACAATAGAACAAGACCTTCATATCCTCAAAAGAGTCTATAAAAGTAAACTTATGACTGAGTACAAAAATTCTTCTTTTTCATCTTCTTCACCTATCAACTGAAGGCGATATCTCTGTACACTGTAGAAATTTATATATATATATATATATCTTTTTTTTTGCTAGCGGCTTTACGTCGCACCGACACAGATAGGTCTTATGGCGACGATGGGATAGGAAAGGCCCAGGAGTTGGAAGGAAGCGGCCGTGGCCTTAATTAAGGTACAGCCCCAGCATTTGCCTGGTGTGAAAATGGGAAACCACGGAAAACCATCTTCAGGGCTGCCGATAGTGGGATTCGAACCTACTATCTCCCGGATGCAAGCTCACAGCCGCGCGCCTCTACACGCACGACCAACTCGCCCGGTTATATATATTTTTTTAAATATATATATATATTTTTGAAACTTTCAACTAGTATATTTAGTAGTTAGATAGACAGATAGATAGATAGATAAAAGCCTTTATTTTCTGTGGCGAAGTTAAGGCTCTTGGCCCTTTCTTACACTTAACCACAAACGTAATATTACTTATTAATACAATGACACTGATTTATTTATTCCTCGACCAGCATTTTAACAAAGATAACAACTTAAACGACGTTATTGATTAAAAAAAAGCCCCTTGTACGAACAGATTTTATGTCTATTACAAGAATCAATTCCCCTCACCAATATATCCTTAAAAGTTTTCAACCTCAAATTAATAAGCCCTCCTACCTCCTCTACAACTAATACACTCCCCTCCCTTCCCCTCACCGCCAGTACCTCTGATTCAAATGCAACCAATAGACCCATAGCCACACCTACTGTAATATCACTCCCTCCAATGGCATCTCACCGTTACAATACGCACAGCAATACACTTCCCTCTCTCTCTCCCACCAATAGTAGCTCCCCTCCAAGTACTATAAACAAGCCCATAGTCACGCCTTCGCAAACAGATCCCCCTCCAACTCAAACCTACAGCTATAACACTTGTAGTAAGAAGTCGACAGTCGACAATAACGTTTAGTTTATAACGTAACAAATTACCCTCACCATCTTCAAATGGTAAGTGTACACAATTTCCACTTAAACATTTTATTACGATTTTTTCACACAATTAACACCACGTTTCTGGTTTCCTTTTACAGATTCAACTGTCACACTGCCGTTTCGACTGAATGTCATTAAACCCACATTCTTAACAACATTTTAGCATTGCATCAAATTGAGATGGTCCATAAAGGTACAATTTAAACATCGTTCTTCAACCTTCAACTACAACTTCGTATTTTTTGATCAAAGTGAACCACAACTTCACCATATGCCATTGTCTTTAGACTCTTATCTCTTGTAAACAAATAATTGCAGGTCACTTGACCATCCTTCATCATTATTTTATTCAACATTATTTTTTAATTAAAAACGATTTTGATCGTCATTTTCGTTGTAACTGCTGGTCGGCCAACATAATTTTATAGCAATCTTATCACTTGTTCATAACAGACTGTTGCTTTGTTCATTTCAATTATAATAGAAGCCTTCTAATGTCAATATAACAAATACTTTCACCAATTGTATATTTCCTCACTCATTGTAATATCTTTAAAACCAACTTCATTACAAGTCTTTTACCATATGTTAATTTTAGTTCAAGTCTCTCCAAGACTTTTTAAAAATTTGTTTTATTTCCTGTATATGTAAATCAAGTGCCTGATTTTATTTTAAGGTTAAGGTAATGGCTGATGATGCCTAAATACAAGGCAAAACATGTACCATTTTAGTTAACATGCCAATGTAAATCAACAAAAACAAGACTTATTTTATTGATTAGGTGGTCAAATTAATAAATTAACTTATTGTTATTATTGCAATCAAGTTTTGAGGCAAGTCATGTTTCATCAAAATTTGAAGTTCGCTCACGTTCCACCAAAGGTTTTCAGCGAAGCATGTCTCACAAAAGTTACATCTCCTCTACGTACACCAAAGTTTTAAAATCAACTCCTCTGCTGTTTACAGTCAAGTCTACTCCGTCGTTTTCTCACATGCCTAAATAGACCTCAGTTTCCCCATACTCTCACATGGTACGTCCAGATTGATCCTGGCCATCCAATCACGAGTGGAAGATCCTCTTGCCATACCAAGAACACACCCCAAACGTTTTCCAGGTCCTAAGACAATAACAACAAGGCCACCTGATCGGACTCTGGGATGTTCCACACGACTCACAGAAAGTTTCCAAGTTGTAAATAGCACCGTTTTCCCATCCGTTTGTACAAAACAAACTACTCATATCACATATGGAGAATTTTCAGCTTAAAATATTAAGAATAAATATACAAATGAAATAATAATAATAATACGAATAATGACAATATCATCTCTTACTTCTGAATACAGTGCGAGGGTTTTACATATGTACTATCACAACGAATATGTTATGTAAGATGGCTAGGGCAACAAGGTAAGCTTTTGTGTTCTCCGAACTAGTGGTGAATCCTCTTAATAAACACCGAAATCTTTGTTTCCATATACCAAAACACCTTTCAACAATATTTCTGGTATGTATATGGGCTCTGTTATAGCTTTCTTCTTTTGCAGAAGATGCGATCAAAACTGGAGTGAAGAGATACGGTGAGCATGCATACCCCGAATCCCCTAGCAAATGTGCTTTAAATTCCCCATTTTCAAACCGTTGCTTAATGCAACTTTCCCTGAAAATTCGGCTGTCATGAGTACTCCCTCTCCAGCTTGCAATGATATCCCTTATGCGTAAGGACGTATTGCATACTAATTGTATGTTAAGAGAATAATAAACTTTTCTATTGATGTAGTACTGTGCTGTCTCTCCAGGGACTTTTTTAAATTTTGATGTGGGTACAGTCAATAGCTCCAATGACATTTCTGAAGCCACAGATTTCTCTAAACTACGCAATCACTTTTCCTTGCTCAGGATTTGTCATTGGCATTGCAATTAAATTTTGGGACCGTTGAGCTAATGCTGTAGCTACTCAGAGACAAATGTTGGTTAAGGACTATTGACTGACCCCATGAATGTCTGTAAAATCATCATGAATCTATTGTACAGAAAAGGTAATTACTATTTTGATCTTAAATTATGTTTTACAATAATAACATTACATTATTGCACGTACAGGTAAACCCTATTATAAGCGGATTCGTTATCCGCAATTTTGCATATACGCAATTTTGGTTTTAAGTGTAGTGCTGCCATCTGTTAACAGTATGGGGAAGCGGTAATTCCTTAAGGCGGGTAGCTGTAATTCCTTAAGGCAGGTACAGACATGCGTGCCAAACTCTGTAACGTACACTACGTCGCACGCCAAGGTTAAACGGGGCAAGTGCATCTCTACGCACATCTTCTATCGTATTTGTCGAGACGTGAATCGTCAGTTCCGGTCAGTAGAGCTGTGAAGTTGGACTTGACAGGTTTCGTATTTAAAATGCCGGGTAAAAGGAAAGAAAGTGTGTCCGTCGAAGGAAAGAAGCATGTACCAAAGTCGCATTCGTCAGAAACAAAGTTAGAAGTTTTGGATCGCTATGAGAAAGGTGAGCATATTCTTGATATTTAGCATGCTTTGGGACTTAGCGAGTCTACTGTGAGAACTATTCGCGACAATGCAAAATTAATTCGAAAACTGCTCAATCATCTACTAACTTAAGTGTGATAAGAGTGACCAAATCTCGCTCGGGAGTAATGGAAAGAATGGATTGGATTGAGCATCACACCCAACAACACATGCCTCTCTCTGGAGCTGCTATTCAAGCTAAAGCCAAGAACTTGTATGCAGAGTTTAGTTTGTTAGTGTGTTTTTCAGTGTTAAACTTTTAAGTGTATAAAGTTTGCATTAAAATGCATTTCATAAACATGATAATGGTAATTTTTTGTAAAAATACTAAGAATCTCTGCTATTTTAAACTTAATATGTGAGTAAACAGAAACCTAATTCTATATTTTACATATAAAATGACTCTCGATTTACGCAAATTCAATATCCGTGGCAATTCCGCTGAATGTAACTTTAACGTATAACGAGGTCTACCTGTACCTCATTTCGTGCCCACGTCCGAAGGGCTGTTACAACCTGCAGTTCACAAGATATGGATGTGCCTCTTGGGTCCTGTACGATGTCAATTCGCACAATATCTATTATTCTACGTACATAATTCTTGCTGAACCTGTACTTCTGTTTAAAGTCCTGGTCATTTAATAAAAAGGGATCACCACGTTCTTTAAAAACGTTCACTCTCCTTGACTAATGTGCATAACCTAAACAGGCGATCGCTTCAATATCTAAAATATTGTGCGTTAAATCGTCACAATTGTTCATTATTACGATCAACTTCAGTCACTGAGCACGTAAATAATAAAATTCACAGTATTCATAGGAGTGCACAGAAATACTATTAAACGCAACAGATTGCCTTACACACTTCTTATACTAGGTCCTGCGACTGTATTACAATTGCCATGCATTAGCATTTCTGCTTATCACATTTTTGTACACAATACAGTAGAGCCTATATGCAGTTTATGGATAATGTTTTGTGCTGAAGTAGTGAGTAAGCTTGGTATACACAGTTTATTAGTAGGACTGTTTATAGTTATAATATGCGCAACATTTTCTGTTGCAAAAGTGTATAAGCTTGGTATAAGAATTATACACAATTTATTAATAAGACAGCAAGTATTTAAGAAAATCTGACCGTTTCACTGGATGAAGGAATATCAGATTTATGTTGTAAAATAATTTTCATAAATATTTAGGAGTTTTATTCTCTGGAAATTAAATAAACATGTTCAAAATGTGATAAAAAGTGAAGTTTCAGTCTTGAGACACTCATACACGGAGAAGTTCTGTCTTAAGATGTACAAACAAGATAATAATAATAATAAGAAGAAGAAGAAGAACAACATTAGTAATGCTGATGGGCCGATGACCTTGATGTTAGGCCTCTTTAAACAACAAGCATCAGTAATGCTAATAATAATACTGGATATTTTAAAAGGTCGTTCTCAAAATACACAGTCAGTATCCAATTAAAAATTTACATTACTAATCTATCTTGTATCCTGAAGTAACAAAACTAAATTGTTGCCCATTTTCAGGAATGTTCTTAATTATGTCAGTCTTTTCCTTTTGCGAACACAATCAGTCTCGCTACTTGGCCACGTTCAGCGGTCTTAATGTTGCGTGGCTGTGGGCATTACAAATCCCTTGTTTCTGCTGTGCAGTACTCTCGAATGTTGTCGAACAGATCTTTTGTCCTTTCTGCAGTCATGCATTTCACTTCCAGCTTCATAGGTAGGCTCTGTGGAAGATTATCTGTCTCGCAAATCTTCACAATTACGGTTGGACCATCCAATTTCTCGTTGACGCATAATGAACCCGGGGATATTTCGTTTTCAGAGTAAAATGACTGAAAGGTGTGATCTGAAGAACTTTTTACCAACCATGTTGCCAGTCATACATACTTACTAAGAGCTTGCCAGTATTTTTCCGACGATGACAGCTTTGTTAAGTTTTAATTCAGGGGTACTATCTTCAATGACTGAGACAATACCTGTCAGAGAAGTACGCCATGCAGTACTTCCTTTTCGTAAGACCAAAAGTCCAGTCACAAAAAGAGTCGTATGACCCAATGGCAGGATAGGAATTTTTATTTCTTCATGTAAACCTGACATAACACTCCACATGATAATGTTATTTTTATTTTGTACAACACACCTATCAGCATGAAGAAACAAATCACAGCAGTATGACCTTAGTTCAAATTACCAGTTATAAAATATGCAGCCCAGTAAATATCTTTAATTGTAACCATGCATTATCTTGATGCAGCAGTTGGTTATTTCATATTTTGGTACAAGAGGACAATGCAGGAACTTCATTTAAGAAACCATACCTCAAGTTGCCAATGTTAAATTCCCTTTGCGATTTAAGGTACGGTTTTGTTAGACTCCACGGCCTGTTTCCAAGGTTATTTTGAAGACTTTTCTGTACGGTGACATCAGTGCCAGTCCTTTCATCAAGTAGTTCAAGGATCAGACAAACGGATGGCGTTCAAATCTAAAAATCTATACTTCTTGCCTTTCCCGTGTTTTTCCTTCGTAGCGTAAAATTTTGTCAAACTGCTTCGGGTATGGTTTTCCTGGAGAGTGTCACACATCGATGTGAGCAAATTTATTTTCTTAAAAAAGGCCTTCTTTGCATGTGCTAGTCTGCAATTTACATCCTCCTTACTTTTGCCATCGTTACTGATTTTACTACCCAAGTAACAACATTCATCTACTTCCTTTGACTTCATTTCCTAATCTAATATTTTCTGCAGCCATTTGCAAGACTCTGCTGTAGATCACCATCATTTTAGAACCCCTCCAGCATGCTGGATGGGGTGGTGTTAAACGAGTCTCCGGCATTGTTATCTGTCCAGGAATGCAAGGTCTGTCTAGGGAGGTCAAGTCACGAATACTACTTATGGAGCCGCCATATTGGGTCTTTAAGCGAGCGTAACCAAAGGGAAGTGTATTCAAATTTAGAGGATTTCGGTACCGTACATTGAAATAAAAACAAAATACCAACCAATTTTGATAAAGAATTTAATAGGGCATCTCCTGGCCATGTATATATAACTGTATAACACTTAAATGATATGAATACATTCACAGCTATTTGAATAGGAAGATAATTAACAGAGCCCGATATTCTATTTTTTTTTTTCTTTTTTGAGAAACAAGAATCAACAGAAAAGCTCATGTTCTTCTCTTTTACTTGCTTATAACTTGGTCTTACTGTGTTTCTTATTAATATCATCTGTCCAATACGTAATCTTATTGACAGAAACATAGAAATCTGTACAGTACCTGTGTCATATTATGATTACCAGTACATGAAATACTGAACCTGAAGTACTATTGTACGGTTGTAATAAATTACCTTCAGCATTTTCTTTATTAAGAGAGTAATTTCCGATACTGTGTTTCTAAAAGGTTACCCCAGTATGTTGACAAACACTGAATGCCTCTTGAGTTGAGTGCATTAAATTGTGTATGGTAACTGTTGTTATCCATCCGTGTGGTATTTCTTTCGGTTCTAAGGCAAAAATATTCTGCACGTATACAACAAGAGTGATGTTCTTAGCTACTCTTAACTAGTTTATTGATAACCCATGCAGCTATATAGTACAAAGTGGTGGTGGTGATTATTGTTTTAAGAGAAAGTACAACTGGACACAAATCCTCTATAAACACTAATCAGAAGAAAACAAATGGAAGGGGACCAAAACTTCGAAAAATGAAGGTATCTGCAAAAGAAAGATGAAGGCCACAAAGTGCGTGGAAATGAAAAAACTTACTAGGCCTCGAATGCGCTAATGCCGTCGAGGTCGGAAAAGAACAAGTGTTGACCAGGGGAGGTCGGATGGGCTGGAATAGTGAAAGCAATGTCAAGACTCAGCTAAGGGCCTCGTAGTCACAACCCAAAATAGATTTCCCCCGTGGGTGGGGGCAATAGAACCACCAGCACGGTATCCCCTGCCTGTCATAAGAGGCGACTGAAAGGGGCGTCGGGCTCTCCTAACCAGGGTGCGTGAGTTGGCCACCACGGGGCTCTTAGCTGAGTCCTGATATTCTTGCATATAATAATAATAATAATAATAATAATAATAATAATAATAATAATAATAATAATAATAATAATAATAAGCTATTGGTAGACACGATTTCATAAGAAATAGAAATTCAGTCACTATTAAGTTGAGTTAACCTAGGTTAGGCTATTTTAGGGATTACATTAGGATATTATGTTAGGCTACGGTACATTAAATTACAGTAGTTGGTTAGTGCGAGTGAAGCGAGTGTTGTGATCTTAAAGTATTTGTCCAGCCATATAATGTACTCTATAGAGCATTTAAGATGAATGAAATATAGCTGTCAATAATAACTACAGTACAGTATAAGACTGCTATTATCAATGCAATTGTTGTAATGTTGGCCAGCTGGAAATAAATTGTTGGTTTGGAGTGATATACCTATTGTTTGTTGTGATTATAATTGGTAACTGAACAGGAACAAGCATTTCAAATATCTGTGAAACATTTCTACGTTGCATGTAGGGTTAGAATGATACTGTCTGTAGTTTACATGAAAAGGAATAGAATGAAATAGCGTTTGGCTTTTAGTGCAAGGAGCGTCTGAGGACAAGTTCGACTCGCCAGGTGCAGGTCTTTTGATCCGACTCCCGTAGACGACCTGCGCATTGTGATGGGGATGAAATGAAGATAAAGACGCCACATACACCCAGCTCCCGTGCCAGCGAAATTGACCAATTATGGTTAAAATTCCTGAACCTGCCGAGAATCGAACCTGGGACCCCTGTGACCAAAGGTCAGCACACTAACCATTTAGCCATGAGCTGGACACATGAAAAGGAAATTTTCATAAACATCAATACTAGTATTACACGTTTCCTGTTACTTTTCTTGCTTGTTTTGAAAGACAATTCTCTTTCTTTGGGAGGTTTCCTATTATATGCCAAAGACTTAGGTGGATTAGGGACTTTGAATATTCTTGGGATGGAATTCCACTTGAGTAGTTTCCGTCCATCTGCCCTCTTTAGTTCAAATTGCGATTCTTCAAAATGATGCTAGAAGAAAATACACCGGGCGAGTTGGCCGTGCGGTTAAGAGGCGCGCGGCTGTGAGCTTGCATCCGGGAGATAGTGGGTTCGAACCCCACTGTCGGCAGCCGTGAAGATGGTTTTCCGTGGTTTCCCATTTTCACACCAGGCAAATGCTGGGGCTGTACTTTAATTAAGGCCACGGCCACTTCCTTCCAACTCCTAGGCCTTTCCTCTCCCATCGTCACCATAAGACGTATCTGTGTCGGTACGACGTAAAGCCACTAACAAAAATACAAAACATAATTAGACCTATAAATATAAAACATCGTTCATATAAACATACTGTTATTCAGAAATAATATGAACGTATAACTTCACTAACCTCGCACAAGAAGCAATTATCTGTAGACTGCCATTTGTCACGCCTACAGTTTTGTACCCATTGAGCTCTCCTTTGCTTATCTCTCGGGAAGCGAAACACTCTAATTCCGTCAGTTGTCTTATTTTGACAATTTGGTGTGGCACAGTATCCCGTTTTCCTTCAAAATACAAGTAATAACTCGCATCATTACATCGGGCACGCCCATGTAACAACGATATTTGAGACCCAATATGGCCGCCACCGCAAAGGATTGTGGTAGCGTGACCAGACCTCCCTAGACAGACCTTGCAGGAATGCCTCTTCTTTCACCACAGACTCCCAATTCCTTCCTCTCTCAGCTGGTGTAGCTATCTTTTCCTAGGTCTTTCTACTACCCTTCTCCTTCAACCAATCTTTCTAGGTATGTATATGTGGTGTTTTTGTGCCAGGCATTCGCTTTACATATCCATGCCACATTCGTCTTGAAGTCCTTAGCTTGTCTTCTGTCGAGTCTACTTCCAGTTTCATTCTGATGTCATTGTTCCTTACATGGCCCTTTCATGTTTTTTTGGAGGGTAGTACACAGAAACTTCATTTCACATGCCTGCATTTCACTAACTTATCTCTCTTCCAGTGTACATGTTTCTAGAATGTATGTAAGAATGGGCGCAAAGCATGACTTATATAGAGTCATCTCGGTTCTCAATGGCACTTTGTTATCCCAAAGTAGATGTCTTATGAGGTTGTAGAAGTTGGAACTGCTGACCACTCTCTTAACGATTTTGTTATCTGCAGTACCCCTACTGGAAAACACACTGCCTAGATATTTGAATACCTGCACACATTGAATGTTTTCACCTTTAAGCTTTATAAGGCAGCCAGTATCTTTCCTACTCATTTTCGGAACAGTTTTTGGTGTGCTAACTTTCATCTGATAATGTTTCAACTTTGTTACCCAATCATCCAACCTAGTTTGTACCTCTACCTCAGTCTCTCCCCAGAAGGCTACATCATCAGCAAGCACCAAAATGTGTAGTTCTCCATTTCGTTCTTTTTAAGGTTTCTAAGAATAGTGTCCATGACAGTAATGAATAGCAATGATGAGAGTGCACTCTCTTGTTTGACACCATGTGATATTAAACCACTGTGAATGTCCCCCACACACGCGCACACACACACAGTGCAATGCCCATGCTAGAAATACCAGTGCACGTTGACGCAAGTCTCTTCCCCACGTTGCTGACTCAGTGTTGTGCACGCTTATCGATGACAAGCTCCAGTTACCTGTTTTAGTCTACGAGTAATGGTGAAAACAATCAGCTACAAAAGCTGAGGCATCTGGAATGACAGTAATTTGTTGGTGTGTGTTTGTATTTGTGTACTTTGTTATCAGCACAGTTACTTGAGAAGAAGCTACTTTCATCAAAGCCTATTTTTCTTTAAGTTTTAAACGTGACGTTCTTACTACAGAAGCAATACAGACGCAGCATAGTATTTGGCATAATTCTGCTTCATAACTGCTTATAGGAGCAGAGGTGCCAACCTCTGAAGTGGGTTATCAGTAATCCAACTATTAACTCGCCTTCCCCCACCACACATTACATGTTAATTCTGTGATTAAAAGTTCTTTGAAGCATGTTCCGCTCCCAGCAGCTGCTTTTCAGCGGAGTTTTCCTCAAGCATACTTCCCCCTGTGATGACATTTTCATCTTCTCAACCATAAGCGATTCCAATGTAGATGTGCTTAATGTAGGCCTGAATTCTGTCTGACTTTTCCTAACAATGAAAACTCTTTCTGTGGGAGAGTTGCTATGGGTTACACATAATACTGCCAAGACAACATTACTAACGGTTTAATACTTCATCTGTCCACTTTCAAGTTTAAGTTCTGCAATGTTGCCCCAGTTTATATCAATTTTATGTCCATGTACAATTTTTTATTTTATTTTTTTATTAACATTTTGGCATATGGTCTGTAAAACCATGCTGCCAGCTCTGTACATTTAAAAACAGGAAGGTCAAAGAGCAACGTCTTTACATGGCATTGTGACTACTTGGTGATAGCAAGCCATGAAAGCCATGGTACAGGAACTTGGGTTGGATGAAGACAGTTTAAACACAGATTATAGAACAAAAGTATCGCAATGTTAAATTGGCTTCACTTAAAAATTTGGCCATTGCTTGATATATATGGATGTTATAGCTGCTTAACAAGGACAAAACGTAAGTGGGAATTGGAACTTTGAGTTTTAAAAGCGTCTGATATAAATTGGTTACTTGTGGTTTGTATCTAGTGCATCCTAAAATTGTATGGTTGAGGTCTGCTTCTTGACTGGGATCAGAGGGACAATTTGGGGAGTCCATAACTTTGATTCTGAACAGATGACTGGGATAAGATGCATGTCCAAGTCTCGTTCTGATGATTGATGTGATATGTCGGCGAGTTAGAGATAGAATGAACCATGCTTTCTGTGGGATGTCTCTCTGGATAGCGGTGTAATGCTTGCCTTTGATGAGTTGAGTTGTTGTCCAGTGATTTGACCATTCTTTGTAAGCCTGTTCCTTGATGAGGCTTTGGGAGTCCATGTATGGTAGGGGTAGTGTTTGGAACTATCCTTCTGTAATGCTCTGCTTTGCCAGTTGGTCTACTGTCTCATTGTGTAGAATTCCAGTGTGGCCTTTGATCCACATAAGATGAACTTCTTTTCAGTTTCCTCACCACAGTATATACTACTTAATACGTCCATGGTATATTTATTTGAACACTTATTCCTGCATGGTTTTCTAGTTTTTGAAGTGCACTCTTGGAGTCCGTGAGTATTCTGCTGAAGTGCTGGACGCCGTACATGATGGCTGATTTAATGGCAAGTATTTCAGCTGTGAATAATGAAGCATCCTTGGGAAGAGAAAACATTTTGGAAGTATTGAGAGCAGGGCAGTAGTACGCATAAGTGAATCCTTCTTCGGTCTTAGACCCATCTGTGTATACTTGAGTACAACTGCCCCAATATGCATCAGTGAAACTTGTTACTTTTTCACTGATATTTGTATTGCATATTATAAAATCTGGTAGATGAAATGTGGATGGTTCAAATATTGAAAGTTCGTACCCATGTCAAAATACTGGAAGCGATGTATCTTGAAAAGTAATGGGTATAATGTACTGTAATTTCTTGATGCTTTTGATGAACAGAGGTGTCTGTAGTCTTCTGTTTGTTCTTTTTTCACACAGTAGAAGGAGTTGGCGCAGTTTAGATGTTAGAGGGTGGACAGTTATGGACGAGAATTACAGAAAGAAGTTGTTGGCAAGCAGATCTTGTCTTATCTGAAGGGGCACTTCTTTACCAGCAGTGCGTTAGCAGGACTTGAATTCATGGCTCCAAGACATATTCCGAGTGTGCAGAACTGTAGGAGATCTAGTTTTCGAAGAACATACTGCGGTGCGTTGCTGAAAAATATGCAACCATAATAAGTACAGATCGTATTAACGATCTATATATTAGTAGAAAAGATGGGTTCAGCTCCCCACCATACTCGACATACTGCTCTAATGATGTTTAACGTTAGGCCCACTTTAGTTGCCAGGTACTCGACGTGGGTTCTCCATGTAATTTTACTATTGAGGTATAAACCTAATAGCTTGGCTGAAGTCTGTAAGAGGAAGGAATATGGCCCAAGATGTACAGATGGTGATTGTAGTGGAGTTTCTTTTGAGTGAAAACAATAGAAGATTCTGTTGGAGATAAAAGACAATAATAGAGGATTCTGTTGGAGATAAATTAAGACCTGTTTGAAATGTCCAGGTTTGGAGTTTCCTTGCAGCATCATCTAGACATAAACATGTTAACCAAAGAGACTGAGATGATGCGTAGATACATGCGTAACCTGCATACTGTAGAACTTTGACTGTTTGATTAAACATGTGATCGAGATCTGCACTGTAGATGGCATACAGCAAAGGACTCAGTATAGCACCCTGAGGGAGTTCTTTTGCTACTAGTTTGGGCCCATACAAGGTGTTATCATTGGTTCGAATATAGATTGTCTGCCGGAAAAATATATATACCTCGCACATATATTTCTGGAAGACCTAGGTCTTGTAGATTTTCAGAAAGTAATTGTATAATAATACTGTCGTATGCCCCAGATATTACATAAAATCAAGAATTTTCTTATGCTATTTTTAAGGAAACTTTCTCTCAAAGCACTGATACTTTGTCAATATAATTATGAATTTTTCATCTAAACAGTGTTATGTGGCTGAAGATGTTAATAATATATGAAACATGTATCACTTTTAACCAATAAGTTGCGTAAAGCAACTAATGTATCGACAAGGTGGAAAATACTTAGCTGTGAATCTGCCCCAGATATATTGAGGAATATTGCGGTAAGGTAACCATGTCCATAGTCAGAATGCTAAGACGGTCGTAAGTAGATCGACTTTTCCGGAATCCATACTGAGGGCGAGGCAATAAATTGTGAAACTCTAACCACCACTCCAGTCTAAGTTTCAACAGCCGTTCAAAAGTTTTAGCTATGCATGAAGATAGAGCGATTGGTTAAGAAGCAGCTTCATTCGGATCTTTACCTGGTTTTAAAACTGGGACAATAATCTGAGTCGTCCAGTTGTCTGGAAAATGGTTGTAATTCCAAATATATGTGAAAAGTAATAGCAATCTTTCCTTGGCGTTGCGAGATAAGTTAGAAAGCATGCAATAATGTATATGGTCATATCCAGGTGCAGAGTGAGCAGTAGTTTTTAAAAATTGTTCTCATTCATGTAACATGAAGGGTGATGTAAGAATATCTTGCGTGGGTAGGGAAAGTTCCAACTGTGGATGCTGTTTTGGGGGAAGCAAGGTCGTAGGTGGAGCAATAAGGTCTGTAAACTCTTCTGTCCAACATTTAAGTACTTTAGGGGTTGGCAGATTTTTCTTCATTTTGTTAACCATCGACCATATTTGCGATAGGGGTGTATCCTTGGTCAATTTTTCACAATAAGACTCCAACTATTCTTCTTCACCCTTTTCAGAAAGTGTTTGACTGCCACATCTATATTCCTGAAGTTGAGGAAATTTTCCATTGCAGTTGCACGTTTTAACTTGCTGAGGTGATTTCTCCTTGCTATCTGTCGACTGCATTCAGAATTCCACCATGGAGTAGGGAATCTTTTTGAGATGTTGGTTTGTTTTCGTTCAGGAATGGATATGGCAGCAGCTAAATTAATGGTGTGTATAAATGCGTTGTATTTATCAAGCGTGGTTTTTTTTTTTTTAACACAGAGTGTATATTTAATCTATTACCCTTATGTATCTGACCCAATTAGCGTTCTGAACGTTCCATTTAATGGTGGGTTTGACCGGTGAGGGACAAAACGGCAAAACAGGTGAAATGATGATAGCATAATGATTAAATCCATTGAATACGGCAAGATTTTTCAATGAAAATCAGATGAGATATTAGAAGAACAAATGGTTAGGTCGACAGCGGAGGGACGTTGTCCCGGCACAAATAAATTGAACTCGTCTACTATTTGTAAGACAGCCTCACCATATAAATCATTTATCTCACAACCCCATGTTGTGCTATTGCGTTATAATCACCACAAAAGAGGAAAGGTGGCTGTATCTGTTGAGTAAGCCGATAGATACCTTTCTTGAAATTGAATTTTTGATCATGGTGGGCTATATAATGAGACCAATGTAACATCTTGGTTGTTAACACGTTCGCTGCCAGAGTGGTACATTGTACCACTGAGTGAGTGTCTCATGTGGCCACGGCGGTACAAAGTACCGCTGACTGGTGTTGCTATATGAATTTCTCTGCCGGGCCGGCGGACCGCTGAACTATTGAATTCACTATGCTAGCGTACCGCTATGGCCTCAGAGCAAATCCTGGCGTGCTTGGTTTCCAAAATATAGTCTTTATTTTTTATTAATCCAACCTCCTTTTAATGGCAATATGCAAGTATTTGTCCAATCAGTTTAGCCATGCGCTTAGGTGTGCCAGGTTAGCTAGCTCGCAAGCTCAAGATTTTGAAGATTGTGAGTTTGAATCCTACTGTCGGGAAACCTGATTATGGTTTTCTGTGATTTCCCATTTTTCACCCCAAGCTTATGCTTACCTAATCAATAGGCCACACTGATCCTTCCAAATTGTTGCACCCATACCTGAGCTGATTTCTGCGTTCATCACAGTAAATCTAGCGTAAACATGAGCGTATTTGCATTTTCTAAAATGACAACATTCACTGACAACATAGCAACATTTTACATTACCAATGAGCATTTGGCAAGAAGTAAATAGGAAATAAATATATATTTCAAATTTAATTTGGTGAAGAGTTTTTTTGTGTTACAAAACGTAATAGATCAGTTTGACATGGACCCTACTTACCAGAGTTCTGATACTGAGGGGCTAGCGTCATTGTCTTCCGAGTTAGAGAAGAAAACGGTTTCATTTTTATAACTAACCTCTCCGTTCACTGGTAAAATAACTTAGAAATATCTCGCAAGTATTTCAGACACACCCTACTGTAAAATAATGAGTGCCTTGCGACTGTAGTCCTAAGCGCTAGTAAACAAATCGTGGCACGCTCTGTTATCTACAATGTGTACCATCAAGCAATGCAAACTTCTAGTATCGCTAGAGTGTACCGCTCTAGCCATCTAGGCAAAACCATGCAGTGAACATTTTTGTGGGGCCACGGCAGTACCTCGGGGCGCTGGAAATTTTTATTGTATTTTGTACATACATTGAACACTTGAGTGAAATATCACTTCGAATTTTGCTTTACTGCTTATTTACTACATGCATAGAAGAAAACATGCTTTGACCACCGGGACATTTCTTGCTATGTGTCCTGGCAGTCAACGTCTTAATGTGAACTCTTGTGGCAACAGCCTGAAAACTTGCAATCTGCGAGTGGTCAATAACTGTTTCTGTGTATGGAATTGTATTCTTTATTAATATTGCTACCCCTCCATGTCCAACTTGTTGGGTGAATGGTCAGTGTACTGGCCTTGGTTCAGGGGGTCCCGGGTTCGATTCCCGGCCGGGTCGGGGATTTTAACCTTAATGGTTCATTCCAAAGGCTCGGGGGCTGGGTATGTGTGGCGCATCCAGCATTAGAAATCATCCTAGGTAGGGCCCTCATCTTCACAGACATGCAGGTCGTCTAATAGGCCGTCTACGAGAAAAAGACCAACACCAGGCCTCTCCGGAGGCCATACACCATTATTATTATTATTTTTTTGATTCGTTGTGCCCAACTGTGGAGCGCATTTGAACTTATTTTGCACAATGTTTCTTCTTCTTGTCTTCCCAATATCTCTTCATTTTTTCACTGTGTTCCTTTCTGCGTGTTTCTGTCCAGCCTGTATTTTTTCTTGTTGGTTTCTCTGCAAATTTATGTTTGTTTACTAAGCTTCTAAATTTCATTCTATCATGAATGGTTTCGTCCTCAATACCCATTTCTTGTAGATCTTCATGAATTTCTGCTAACCAATTGTTGCGGATTTTCAGGGTTAGAGCTAGATTTAGAATTTTCTTTCTCAGCCTGTTGTTATCCATTCTGTGTAGGTGTCCGTAGAATTTCAGTCGTCTCTTTCTGATGGTATCTGTGATTTTTTCTGTGAATTGAAAAATTTCGTGTGGTTTCTTTTTCATCCAAATTCCATTTTCGAACTTTGGTCCTAGGATTTTTCTGAGAATTTTCCTCTCTTATTTCTCAATGCTTTTTATTTGTGACCTGCTGCCAATGATCAGTGTTTCAGATGCATAAAGTGCCTCTGGTTTGATGACTGTATTGCAGTGTCGTAATTTTGCATTTTTTGATATACATCTTTTGTTGTATCTGTTCCATGTGATTTTGTAAGCCCTTTGCAGTTTAGCAGTTCTTTCTTTGTTAGCTTCCTGATTTAACCCTGCTGGCTGAATAATTTCACCTAGATACTTGAATTTGTCTACTTGGGAAATTATTCCACAATTTGTGATTAATGGTTGATTGTCGAATCTTGATTTAGTTCCTTCCATAAACTGCGTCTTTTCAAATGAAATTTGAAGTCCGGTTTTTGCGGCTCAATACCTTAGTTGTAACTATGAGATTGACAAAGATCAATCTCCCCATTATCTTCAACTTACTAGCATGATGGCAACGTCAGTTAATGATACACCATTATTATTATTATTATTATTATTATTATTATTATTATTACCCCTCCATAACTGTCTTCTCGGTCCTGTCGGATGGCATTATAGCCAGGAATGGTTAGATTAGAATAGTTTTTAAGCTAAGTTTCACTCAAGGTTGCTAAATCAATACTTTCAGTGTATAAAACTCTCCATAAGATCTCTTTATTCGCAAGTACGGATCATGTGTTTCATTGGAGTATTTTATTCATTATCTGAAGTAAATATACTTGCGATCATGTTATGTATTATAGCTGGGTTAGAGGCCTCGGGCGTTGTAGATTGGGCTTAAGTAATGAGGAGCATGATAAGGTTAAATATCTTCCCGATCAGATGCTCATAATTCTGGGAGGTAGTTGTCATGATGTTGTGTGTTTGGGGGGATAGGGGCTGTGGGAAATTGGGGTTTACAGGCAAATGTGGGAGAATATACTGATGTCCTTGAATCGATGGATAATTCAATTTCGGTGTGGATGGGGAAGGAGGTCTCTGGGGCTGATGCAATTGCGGTGGTGTGCGAGGATGCACTCTCATTGGCGTTTGTTGTCTTTGAGGAGGCATTATTTGTTTTTAATGGTGCTGTGAGATTAACTGTGAGTTTGTCAGTTAGTTTACTTGCTGAGAAACCTGTTCTGGATGCTGAGGCTGAATGTCAGCACTTCCATTAGTTGAGGGGTGACAGGGTGCAGATGTTCTGTGGATAATCCCATTTGTTTCACAGAAATGTTTAAATTCTATTGAAGTGAACTGGCTACCATTGTCTGTAATAACATATTAGGGAGTCTGACACGTGCAAAGCAATCCCTCAGTACCTCAAAAGTTGATAAAGGATCAGTCTTTGGCATTTGATAAACCTCTGGCCACTTAGAAAACGTGTCAATAAGAAACAAATACATTTTCCCATTAAATGGTCCTAGAAAGTCTAAGATGAATTTGATCAAAAGCATGTTTAGCTTCTTCAAATCAGACCAATTTTTGCCTTTTCTGCATTTCTCGAATTCCTCATACAAGGATGACAACTTTTAACATAGCGTTCAATGTCTCCATCTATTCCTGGCCACCAGAAATATTGACGAGCCGGCATTTTCATCTTTATAATTCCATTGTGAGCACCATGAATCTCTTCTAAGAGCTGCTCATGGAATTTCTCGGGCACTATAATTCTATGTCCCCACATTAGAAGATCTCTATCAAAATGAATTTCATCTGACCTATTTAAATAAGGCATCATATTCAGCAATGAGTTTATCTAGGTCTTTATCAATAATCACAGCACTAACAAGGACCTCCAGTCTTGTACAATCAAGCAAGTCAAATTCAACTAACAAATCTCTGCCTAACAGGACCCTATTTCCTTCATCAATAGCTATCAACTTACAAAGTCAGCTAATATTATTATAGCATACACTGACTTCAATTTCTCCAACCGGAATAAGCACATGGTTGTCATACATCTTTAAACAAACATTAGTAGATCGTATTTTACATTTAACAAACTGTTCCAAGTAAATACTCTTAGGAATGACAGAAATTTCTGCTCTAGAATCCAGTTGCAAACATAAATGTTTGTTATTAGCAGTTACTGTGATAGTCCACAAGGCCTGATTACATTATTATTGCAAAAGTTCATTTGAATGAAATTTAATACCGAATGATTTTCATCATGCACACTTTTGCAATTATTTCCTAGCAATTGACATACCTGATATTAAGTGCCCAATCTGATTACAATTATGGCATCTGTAACTCCTAAATTTACAAGCTTTGAAGTTATGATTACTTCCTCCACAACACTTGCACTTGCTTAGCCTTTCTTTCATGTCGAGCTGCCTGTTACTTATCAGCATGGTAGGCTTCTGCACACTAACAACACGGTTGACCTCTTGATATGCTGAAGAAGCTGTCAAAAGTGCGACCTCCTTCTTCAGGGCAACTTCAATTAAGTCTTGTAATGATGATGTGTGGTTTTCTTCGCAGACTTTATCTATCATGGCTCCTTCCAATAAACCACAAACAAACTTGTCCTTTAGCTTCTCCTCTAACATATTTCCAAACATACAGTCGCTAGCCTTCCTCTTAATTCTTACAAACCACTGCCAAACTGTTTCTTGAGATGACTGACGTAGATTATAAAATTTTCTCTCTTTGAAAATAGCTATCCTTTTGGAATACTGTTTTAAAAGAGCACACAATTCATCGTAAGTTTTATCTTTAGGGAGTGTTGGCTCACACAAATCCTTCAGTACTTTATACTCCTCCTCCCCAAACCAGCACTGCTACTCTCTGTTCATCATTAACATAATTCACTATGAAATACTGTTCCATTCTCTGTTGATAGGTATTCCAATCATCTCTGCAGTGATATTCAGATAAGGAGCCAATACAGTTACCTGAAACATGCATGACACTTGATGTGTGTTCTATCATCCACAATTCAGTTCCTGCATTTCCAATGGGTGTAGTCATAATTCGTGCAGTATGGTTTCAGTGCATCTAAACTTCATCAGAATATAATAATTTTTATCCTCGTCGCCACACATTAACAACCTTCTGTGCATAACTTCTTTAACTGGACACAGAGTCAAAACAATAGGACAAAACATAAACATAATATCTCTTGGCAACCGTAACTAAGTAACTACATACACTACAACTTGCTAACACATTAAATGTAAATTTTACTGTATTTTTAACTCTGACAAAGACAGCTTCATGATCACTTATACCATCTATCAATTCAGTTTTCCTATAGAACTCATCTGGTTTTATCAGCACCACGTCTAGAATATTTTCCCCTCTAGTTAGTTTTGTCACTTTCTGATTCAGCAGTCCTTCCCATAATAACCTATTCACCATTTGTTGGTCATGCTTTCTGTCATTCGCATTCCCTTCCCAGCTAACATTGGACAAGTTCAGATCACCTGCTCCAATAATGTTTCTTTCAGTGTCGTTCCCCACATAGGTGATTATCTTATCAAATAATTCTGCATCAGCATCACTGCCAGCCTTGCCAGATTTGTACACCCCAAAAACATAAAGTTGTCTTTACTTGTCTTTAAGAGATGAGTCTTACACTAAGAATTTCATGTTCCTCATCCTAAACTTTTTTGTAGCTTACAAATTCTTCTTTCACCACCAGTATAAATACCCCCACCCCCATCCACCCTCCTCATCATCATCGGTTTGCCTTTCCAGCGAGCCGGGTAGGGTGTTTGAAAATGAGAGTCAAAGTTTCCTATTCAAAAAGATTTTATTGTCCATGACAGATTCCCAATTCCATCCTCTTCTCTCCACGACTTCCCTCAGTTGATCCATCCATCTTCTTCTTGGTCTTCCAGTCCGGCTCCATGACTAAAGGGTTAGCGTGCTGGCCTTTGGCTACAGGAGTCCTGGGTTCGATTCCCAGCAAGGTCAGGAATTTTAACCATAATTGGTTAATTTCGCTGACATGGGGACTGGGTGTATGTGTCGTCTTCATCATTTCATCCTCATCACGACGCGCAGGTCGCCTAAGGGCGTCAAACCAAAGACCTGCGCCTGGCGAGTCAAACTTTTCCTCGGACACTCCTGGCACTAAAAGACGTACCGTATTTACTCGCGTATTAGACCTCCCTTTTTTCCCACTTTTACAGCCAAAAATAATAAGGGGGGGGGGGGTTTCCAATATGTGATACTCAAAATTTTGTGCAGCGAACACATGACTTCTAGGTTTAAAAAAAGAGCTAAAAATTGTACGTATAAACATTCTATACTATTTTTTAACAAACTTAGAATGTATGTAAGTTATACTGCCTATTTTCGTCGGAAGGCAGTGTTTCTAAACGTAAAAAGATAAAATATGAACACGACTTTTAGGCCTACGGTACATATAAAAGTCCGTTTTAGTTACTCATATCACGTCATTCGTTACATCTCATTAATTCCTCTGGTGAGGTTGACGTCAGGAAGGGCATACGGCCGTAAAAACTCGCTAAGAAGACTTGTCTCGCTTCATACTCGATCCCGTAGAAGAAAGGGATAAGGGTATCGTGTTATCATATAATTAAATATTGATACAAAAGAACTTACTGGCCAGTGATTTGCCTCTGTCAGTTCAGTAGTAGGCCTACCACACAGTAAACCTGATCACTGCTTTCATTTGAATTATCACCTTGCGCCGCCAACTTCCCTGCCTTGCTACCGGCGTGTCGGCATTCTAAGTGACATCACCTTCACTGCTATCTCTCGTCAGTTGCGTCAGCCATGCTTCATTCATTCCCTTTGAGCCATTCACTGCAGGCAAGAGCATACAAGGTCCCGTCTTTTTGAACCTTTTAAAAATAATTTTGTTGCCGACTATAGAGTCTAAACAGTGTAAATCTATTCCCAGATGGCTCCTGATATTCCCAGTTGGTGTATATGTAGCATAAGCCACTCCTTCCGAATAAAGCCGTACGGTAGAAGACATGCCAAACCATCAGCTGATAACTAGCGCATGTTACGAGTTGTACTTCCGAATGTAATACATAGTAACTGGTAACATTCTTTTGATAACTGCAGCTGTTGAAACACAGACCCTTATTTCTGAGTATATTTCATGCTTGTTCTCTACATTTATCACATCAGGATTTGCATAAACAGCTGCCCATGATATAAGACAGACCACACTGTTTAGGTTAGGTATATTATCGCCCTGATAGTGCCAAAAGTTCGACGGAAAAAATAAAAATAAATAACAGGAAAATATACCGAATTTATGGATATCTACAGGTGTGGCGGTAATGAGTTTTATTATCATAATGTTTAATTTTGTACGTTCGTTGTCTCTTTTTTTTATTAACGCATACCCTAGTATGGTTTGTTTGGCATCTCCAAAAATCGTTTAAAGTACGTCGGGACATAAAATTATTATTATTATTTGTTAGGTACGTTGGTGAGTAAAACGATCGTTTTAATTGGATAGCTTTTATCACGTTTTAAACTTACTTCTCTCTAAATATATACCTATAATGGCCCGAGTTACGAGATATTAAACGACCACTTTGTTAATCATCTCACCTGCTGTATAAATAGCAACAACCGCAAATATTTCTCAACTAAAGTAAACTCGTTTCCTCATCCCGAGGTGATACAGCTCTTTTTAACCCAGTGGAGGGGAGTTACAGGTACCGCTTTTACCGCATATCAGCCTTCCTGCCATTCGTAAATCTCTGGCAGTATGGTACTGGGAATCGAAGTCAGACCCCCGAAAACAGCAACTAATTGTGCTAGCCATTACACTGGCGGACATTATTAACTACAAAACACAGACATATAGCATGACTGATGCATGCTTGCAATGTGCGGGTTGGACACGAAGCTAGGCCTATTCATCTATTTGTGTGACGTCATCAGAGCTGCAGTAGACTTACACTACAGAGGCGGACATTTCTAAAACACAGATGAACCGCATGGATTGCATGCGTTTTTCATTACATAGGTCGTACGGACGAAACTATTCACAAATTTGTGCGATGTCATCAGAGCTGCAATAAGACTTGTACCCACTTCGAAGCGGAATCGTCATCGTTCTCTGACGAATTACGCGGGGGGGTCCTATAGGCGAGAGTTTTTTTTTCATTTTCTTCGTCTCGAAAAGCCAGGGGGGTCTAATACGCGAGGGGGTCTAATACACGAGTAAATATGGTACGTCATTTCATTGGTCTTCTACCTGTTATTCTCTTTTCCAAATAAGCACATGGTAACATTGTGCTATTCATTCGTTTAACATGCCCAAACCATTTAAGGCGATGTCATCAGAGCTGCAATAAGACTTGTACCTGCTTCGAAGCGTAATCGTCATCGTTCTCTGACGAATTATATTGGGGGTCTTGTATGTATGTTGGGTATTCAGCCCGAAGGCTGGTTGGATCCTCAACAGGTTCACCATTAGCTGTCATAGATGGCCTAGGTGTCACTGAAGAGGCGTATTAGGGAAATGAGGAGTGAGGTAGTTTCCCGTTGCTTTCCCCACTGAGCCAGAAGTTGCTATTGTACATCAGCCTGCCAAGCCTACTGAAATGCGTGCACCAACCGAGGGGGGTCTTAGAGGCAAGATTTTTTTTTTCATTTTCTTTGTCTCGAAAAGCCAGGGGAGGTCTAATACACGAGTAAATATGGTACGTCATTTCATTGGTCTTCCAGCTGGTCTTCTACCTGTTATTCTCTTTTCCAAATAAGCACATGGTAACCTTGTGCTATTCATTCGTTTAACATGCCCAAACCATTTAAGGCTAGATGACCTAAGTCTTTCCTCCATCGATTCATTTAGACCTAGGTATCTCATCATTTTTCACATGATCAAGTCGTATTTTTTGGAGGGCAGTTCTAAGAAATTTCATTTCACAGGCTTGAATTCTACTACAATCCTTTGATGTTAGTGTGCAGGTTTCCAGAGAATATATAAGGATGGGAATGAAATATGACTTGTACAGGATCACTTTTGTTCTTTGTGGGACCTTCTCATCCCATAGTAGGTGTCTAACGATACTGTAAAAGTTAGAGCCTTTGGTTACTCTGTTTGTTATTTCTATCTCAGCTCTATTATTACTAGCCATTACACCTCCTAAATATCTGAATTGGTGTACTACTTCAACTTGGTGGTCCTGTAGTTTTATGTTGCATTCTGTATTATGTCTGCTGATTTCCAATGCTACTGTTTTTGATGGGTTCAATTTCATTCCATAATCATCAAACTTCTTACACCATGCATTCAGATTATTTTGCACTCCCTCCTCTGTTTCATACCATATTGCCACATCGTCTGCAAACACCACAGCCTGAAGATCTTTATTACCTTTTCCTTTTAGTTCCTTTAAAATGTTAGCCATGACATGACACACACTTCCATCAGACACCAACAGCTGTAACAGCTGGGAGAAGACTGGACGGAGCGCAGACAAGATTCACTGAAGACATTATACTGCCCGATTTCGAGCTCGCATCCTGTGTAGGATAAGAAAGTGAGGGAAGAAGGGAATACAATGAGATGCATGAGGTAAGCATGTGTTAAATGACAATTCTGGATTTCAAGTTCATATAAGTTGCACAAAATCATTAAATTTCCCCACCCTCTGCCTCTTTCTTCAGTTTGTATTTTGACATCTGACTAATGGAGTATGGTAAGTATAACATTTTTACTGAATACTTCGGGCTGTTAATACTTCCTCACGACAATTTTTGGCTTCTCAATCCCAGCATTGAAAAATACTAACGAACGCTGACTGAGAGTCTCTTTTCCACAACCAACATGTATGTGCAACTTGGCAGTCAGAGAGAGGAGGATTTCAGTGAGGTACTATAGAACATAGTAAACAGAACATTACAGGGTTTTGACTATAATAATGCCATTGTGGGGTCTTTGGCCAAACATCATTCAGTCTCCCGCATTCACAATATCAGTAGCACTTGCAATACGTGGCTTTTTGAACAAGCTATTCTGGTTCTGAAAAATGAACGATAATAAGTGGGAAAATCATGCTGAGAATTCTCGGCGAAGAAAGCAAATACAAGTCAATTAACTCGGTCATGAAAGACGATAATGCGGCTCATTATCCAGTTATGTTCCTTAATTCTGACCTGCCAGCATATGAAATTACAGGAGTGCCAATAATACTCTTGAGGAACCTAGACACACTGAAATTAAACATTGGTACTCATCTGAGAGTAAGGTCTTTACGCAGCAATATTACTGAGGCTCATATTTTAATATGTACTAGAAAGGTTGAAACTGTATTTACACCCCATATTCCCTCCTAATTCCAAGCAGTTATCCCTTCCAATTTACACAACTTTAGTTCCTGATAAGTTTCTGCTTTGCTATGTCGATGAATATGTTGCAAAATCAAACTATAACTACTGCTGAGGTAGGACTAGGAAATTCTCAGGATATTTCTCACATGAGCAATTGCACATTGCTTGCTCTCGAGTAAAGTCCTCTAATTATTTTTTTACTTGCACAAGGCAGTGAGACCCTAAACTCTGTGTATACTTGGGCACTCTAATGGAAAGATATCCCTTTCACTACCAGAAATAAGATCTAAAAATACTCAGCAGCAGTCACGCCATATTTCGCACCTTCTACTCTCACTTTTAGGTTAATACTGTATAGTTTATATAATGGATCATCCAATTATCTTGGAACTGGAGCGATGGCTTAGCTGTACAGGACTACCAGTTGTAGCTTTGTATTGCAATGCAGTTTGTTTCACGTTTCAGTGAGATACCCACTGCCAGCACCCCTGAAGAAGGTTTTCCATTGTTTCCCAATTTTCACAACAGGCAAATGCTGAGGCTGTACCTTACTTGAGGCCATGGCCACTACCATCTCAATCCTACTTTCTCATTGTTATATCACAAATTGCAAACTGAAGTGAGAATTAATGGAAAATAATATACCTAATTATTCTATTCCACGTAGAGTGTTTATTTAAGATTCATATGTCCATACAGAATCCACTTATGCTGTTGGGAGATTACAAAAGACTTGTTTTGTTCATGGGCAATAAAGAGTTGGAATCTTAAACACCTGAACGAGACTCGAAGAGCTTCAAAAGGTCTGGGATTTCAAACTCATTGGACAGATCAGAAGGTGACACAGTGTGGAAAAGAGACAAAAAAATCTGAAACTGGTACCAGCAGCGGCGAGGATGGCACATCAGATACCACACCAGACACCGAAGCCAGCGATACAGACACAGAAAACTTGGAGAAAATTGTTTACCGGTAAGTCCGTACTTCACAACAATGCAATAATTTTTTGCAAGTCTAATATTTTAACTTTAATGCTAAAATCAATGATAATTTCATTTTTATTTTCAGATTGGAGAAACATTCGCAGAACTGTTACGAATAAATTATGAATTATGATTTCGACTATTTTACTTATCTTTATGTATACACGCAAGTATTACATGCACCTTAAACTTGTATAAAATACAATTTAGTTATGAATTAAAAAAACAAGCAACAATTATGCAGTTAAATATGGAACTGCTTTATTTTGTTTCAGGTCAACAATTATGATATGACTATTTTATGTCCAATTGCATGAATAAGGGTTTGATTTTTGTCCTTGAATTTATTCTATAGATAATGAGAGCAGCAGGAATTATCTTGCAATATCAACATTTGTTTATAAAGGGAAACACCATTGTCTTGTGCTGTCGTATCAGTTTGATTAGCAAGCATTTACTTGAGGAAGTTCCGTTTCATTTAAAGTAATTTCACAAACTTAGAGAAATGCTATGCAATAAGAAAGAGGGACCAATAACAAAAGGGAAGATAAATAATACTGTATTTTGTTATAGTATAGTTTGTGCATTCCTCATTAACACATTCTCCCGCTTAGCATGTCGAAAATTGAAAGTCCCTGATTCTCATTGTATTAAAGCTATATAAAAAAATTACCTCATAGAGTCACAAATTTTCGCAATTACTGCTTAGTATGGTCACATTTTTCCTAGCCCTGAAAAAGTTATTTGTCATCTGTTGTGGAAGGAATGTGATTTCCAACTAGGGTAAATGCCCTTACCACAGCTGTGTGATAAAAGGAAAAGGCTTTGAGTTTCTGAACTTCGCAGGATAAGTTGCACCTTCGGGGAGCAAGCCGTAGCCTCAGAAATGCTCAGTTTTGCTTGCCGGTTAGCAGTGAGACTGCAGAATAATACAGAATAATACCCTAGTTGGAAATCACATTCCTTCCACAAGAGATGACAAATAACTTTTTCAAGGCTAGGAAAAATGTGACCGTACTAAGCAGTAATTACAAAAATTTGTGACCCTATGAGGTATTTTTTTATATAGCTTTAATACGGTGAGAATCAGGACTTTCAATTTTCGACATGCTAAGCGGGAGAATGTGTTAATGAGGAATGCACAAACTATACCATAACAAAATACAGTGCTTGTATTTCGCATTCTATTAGAAGTTAGAAATTTATTTTGTGTTGAGTGGTACAGTGAAGGGTAGCGAATATTTGTCGCATGATAGCCTATATCTGGATAAAAAATAATTGTATGAAGTTGACCAGCACAGTGCATATTTGTCTTGTGATAGCACAGTTACGGATACAGAAAATGTCTTGAAATTCCTACGCACTGGTCCAAAATAAAAGGCTTCTACTAACATTTGTTTTAGAAAGAGTGTGATCTGTAATAATACTTTAATATCTGTATTGGCCCCCGTGTACGTGTTTTTAGATTTGTTGTTAGGTATATTTCACACACTCTTATCGTATACTGAAAAACCACACGGTTCAGCCACTGCCTTCTAGATTTGCACTATTCGTAACTCTTATTTCTTAGGGAAAGTTTGATGAAATGCAAGAATCTTAACATGCTTTTTAATTGTTAACATGGCATTGATGATGATGATGATGCCTGTTGTTTAAAGGGCCTAACATCTAGGTCATCGGCTCCTAATGGCACGAAATTAGACGAATAATGTAAGGACAAGTAAAAATCCATAATCCTCCACTGACCAGAATTCAGAACGTAAGGAAGAAGAATGAATGGATGGATATGAAGTTAAAACAATCAGTGGATCCGACCCGCAATGCCTCACATTCCCAGTAACTAGTGTTAAACAATACTATTACTGATCAAGGGACCGAAGGAAGAAGAATGAATGGATGGATATGAAGTTAAAACAATCAGTGGATCCGACCCGCAATGACTCACATTCCCAGTAACTAGTGTTAAACAATACTATTACTGATCAAGGGACCGCTTCTAAAGCACAATACTGAATCGATGATCCTTGTAGTCTAAACGGGTCCAAAATCTAGGTCATCGGCCCCTCATAATGGTACTTATCGCTAGGAAAGTAGAACCATGGTATTTGTCATGTTGCGGTACTAATCAAAAGTAGCGTAGACTTGCGGTATTCCACATATTATGGTACTACTCACAGGTAATAATGTAATGCACACATGTAAGTAGTAACATAGGAAGTTCTACAGTAGCCTTCTGATCATATGATGCCAAAGTACAATTTTGAAAAACTGTTTGAGACAAAGTTAATAAAAAAAGAAGACTGGGATATCAACAAATGGAATACAGAAAAAGAAGATATAGTGTGGTGGACTGATGACTCAAAGACTGTCGATGGTACAGGAGGAGGGATCAACGGGGGAAGACCTGAGAGATAAATCCAGATGAGCCTGGGCAGACACACTACAGTCTCTTAAGCTGAAATGATAGCTATCACAACATGTCTTGAAGAAAATCTGAAAATGAACTATAGGAATAAGAACATTTTCATTTTTACGGACAGCCAAGCGGCCATTAAGGCACCAGAGGTAGTTAACATCCAGAATTGTCTGGTAATGCCACTCACTTCCCCTGAAGCTCTCAAAGTACAACATCGTCAAAATAATATGGGTACCAGAGCACGCAGGTATAGATAGAAACGAAAAGGCAGATAAACTGGCCAGGAAAGGGGCAGAAACACATTTTGTAGGCCCAGAACCTGTATGCGGGATTTCCTACGGACAAGCCCGATACCACACAGAGATGCCAACTTTCAAGAAAAGCAATTCGTAATGCAGCCGCTAAAGCCCAGGCGGGGGGGGTCGTAGATTTTTCTTTTTTAGAGATCTTACAACAGTTTGGAGTTCATATTAGCGCGGGATTCAGTCTTGTTCTTCCTCATCATGCGCATCTGGAAAATCGCGGCTACACACACTAAAAAACATGTGTGAATTAGATTTTGAGGAACGCAGTAAACAGGGCCATTCTTTCGAGTATTCCTCCCTAATATCTCTTTTTTTTTTTTTTTGCTAGTTGCTTTACGTCGCACCGACACAGATAGGTCTTATGGCGACGATGGGACAGGAAAGGGCTAGAAGTGGGAAGGAAGCAGCCGTGGCCTTAATTAAGGTACAGCCCCAGCATTTGCCTGGTGTGAAAATGGGAAACCACGGAAAACCATTTTCAGGGCTGCCGACAGTGGGGTTCGAACCTACTATCTCCCGAATACTGGATACTGGCCGCACTTAAGCGACTGCAGCTATCGAGCTCAGTCCCTAAATTTTTGAACTATTTCTGGTTTATTACTAGCGTAACTAGTCACAGTAACGTAATCACATGTATTTTCCTGCACAAGAAATCGCTTCATTATTTCAAACCTTTCGCATTTCATAACACACGATTGCCATATATCCCAGAAGAGCAATATATGTAAATTTGGCAACTAAAATAGCAATAAATACTTCTTCAACATGTTAGTTTGCCGCAAGGTGAGCAGTTACATTGTTTGATAATTATCATTTTTTCGTTAATTTAAGTGTATAAATAAACTAAGGTAAGATACATGTTGTCCTAGACAATATAGCAATGCTAACGTCTAGGACAAAACAAATTTTATTCAGTATAGTTAAACAAATGTAAGAGGAAAATGTTAAATGTTAAGCATGTATCAAAATTGAACAAATTGCAATAAAAGAGTGCTCTCTCCCATAATTCCGGAAGCCGGAACTAGGGGATGGGCGTACTCCATTCTATTCTACTCTACTCTACTTCTTCAACAGTCACGCACACAGTATTCATAATTAAACGAAGTTTGTCACCACTTTGCCGCCAAAACAAAGAAAAAGAACTTGCATACTTGCATGGAAGTCTGATCATGTGAGGAACAAAAACAACCACTCCACAAGATATGCCAGTTCACAGGTGCCTATATTTCCGGTACTGGAAGCACACACTGCGTTCGGTGTGTGAAAACTCTAAATATTCTTAATCGAGGGACAAGAAAGGGGTATAAATGATTACTGAGAAATCCGGAAATAATATTCTGAGAAGTCAAGCTGTAATGGCATTCCTTATGCATCTTTTTGAACACTTCATACACTTAGATCTAAAAATCAACAACAAATCGTAATTTGTGGTGTGTGATACGTAAAGGCGTAATTACGATGGGTAATTCGTAATTATTACGATTGAATCGTAATAGTTGGCATCTCTGACCACATAGGAAAATGGGTACAAAAGAAACAAATGGAAAACTGGAAAAATACTCCAGATGCAGGCTTACAAAGGAACTAATAAAAGGACCAAACAAGAAGCATACTAAAGAACTGTTGAAACTCAGCAGAGAAAATATAAGATGGGTAGTAGGACTGTTGACAGGACACTGCCATCTGATAAAAACACCTACATAGAATTGGAGTAATAAGAGACAACATATATAGGAAATGCAATGAAGCAGAGGAATCAGCTAAACACATACTTTTCGAATGTGAGGCGCTGGGTAGAATCAGACTCTCCACTCTAGGACTACCAGGTGAAGAGAGAGAGAAAAAAATCGAAGGCGAACCAATAAGAACAACCTGCAGCTTTGTGAAGGGAGCAAGTATATCTAGGTGGGAATGAAGGAAAAATATGGTAGCAAAAGATCTTAGAGGTCGACGGTAATTAGGAACTCATATTTAGAGGCCCCATGAAGAAAAGAAGAAGAAGAATGCGCACATGTAACACAGACCTATGGTGTTTCATACATTGTGTTGCTATTTACAGGCAATGCAAACCTATGGTGTTCTTCACATAAGTGGACTAACCACAGGGACTCGCACTATCCCGTGGTGTTCCTCACATACTGGTACAAATCACAAGTACTGTAAAATGCATCCTGAGCACACACTGTCGATACTAATCACAAACCTATTATGCAACTACCAGTGGTACTATGGGTAAGTAAAAGCGACACATGGTGTTCCCTGCGTGGTGGTACTAATTACAAGTAGTATCATGGTTCTAATTTAATCATCCCTTGGTTGCCCCTTTTTAGTCACCTCTTACGACAGGCAGGGGATACCGTGGGTGTATTCTTCGTCTGCGGCACCCACCCACAGGGGGTTGTGTGTTTGGTCCACGAGAGGTATTTTATTTCCCTCAAGTCCGTCGGCAAGCCGGTTAGGACCCCCCTATCCGTCACCTGGGACGCGCCACATGGGAGTATCACCTCTCCCCCGGCTACGCCAGCGTAGTAGGTTCATGGAACATGGTGTTAATAAATAACTTATAGTATTCATTTAACAACTATTGACGAAGCCGGGCCCTAGAGTTGTATGAGATCTAGTTGTTTAATTCCCAGATTGTACTTCCCATGCTCATGTGGAGCATTTTCATCATTCCTATCCACCAAAAGCAGTATCGTCGTGCTATGAGTCAGTGTGCTGAAAGCCAGCTTGTTCTGTGCATCAAAAGTAACGTTACACTTCTGTTGGTAACTACATGCTCTCTGCGTACATGAACAGTGAGTCTGCGACAAATTCCGTTTCAAGCTAGGAAAAGCAACTTCCGAATGTTGTGAAATGCTGAAGACAGCTTTTGGGGATGTTCCCAACATCTGAATGGTTTTTCCAGTTTTGGGGGAGGGGGAGGCAGAACCTCACCCTGGTCACCCAGTGTCCATTTCATCAGAAATATTGCAAAAATGCATCAGACTATCAGGGAAGAAAGTCACAAAACTGTTGATGAAGTTGGTGCATTTGTGTGAATCAATTATAGAATCAGCCACAAAATTCTAACAGAAGATTTTCGCTTGTGATGTGTTGCACTAGATTCCCAAGCGAGAATCAAAAGCAACAAAGACTTGACGTGTGCTCGGACTTAGAAGAACAAGCTTTTCAATACCATTAAGAGTGATGAAACCTGGGTTTATGCATACAACCTGAAAACCAAAAGACAATGGAAAAGTCCAGGAGTCACATGGACCAAAAAAATAAACAAGGCAAGTAAAAACAATCCCAAGTGCATTCTGATTTCCTTTTTTTAATCAAAGAGGAATATTGTTCACAAAGAATTTATTCCGCCAGGTCAAAAAAAAAACTGCTTTCTATGTCAAGTTTTCAAATATCTATGAGAAAATGTGAAGACAAAGTGACCTGATCAGTGGTGAAACAACACGTGGTTCATTCACCATGACAATGCACCAGCCTATACTGCTCTCCTGACTTGACAGTTTTTGAACAAGAACATAACCCTGGTTTCCTCCCTCAAAAATGGATCCCTTTGAAGGTGGTTTCCTCCCTCAAAAATGGATCACTTTGAAGGTGATGGGGACCAATAGTGTCTCACATTTAGAATGAACTATTTACAAGATCAGTCTGGGAATTTACAGACTTGACCTCATATGTCTCGACTCTGTGACATTGTGCGTATTATCACTAATGTCGTGATTGCAAAAAGACTGGCAAAACATTGGAAAGCAGTTCTAAATGAAATTGCAGAAACCTTTCCCAAGAACACAACCTTAACTTGGAATAAAGTGGCGTCCGGTTCCAGTATCAAAAATAGTCCTCAAAGAACAAGCATTCTTCAACTGAAAGGCTATCCCATAGCTGCCAACTTTTAGAAATCAAAAATAAGAAGATTTTTTAATTCTTTAACTAAAAAAAGAAACATTAATATGGTTGAAAATGTACCTAATCACTCTAATTTATGATACATACATAATAATAATAATAATAATAATAATAATAATAATAATAATAATAATAATAATAATAATAATACAGTCGAACCTCGATATCTCAAAACTATACTTGAATTTTCAGTATCTCAAACTAAGTTTTTCCGGCCATTTGTCCCATTCTTCACATGTATTTATTTCTCTATTCCCGAAATTCGGTTATACGAATTTCTCGAAGCAAACATTTCCTCCCTTGAAGCAAAAAATACTATGTAACTCGAATTTTGTGCAACATTAACTGTGCAATACGGCATTTGCGGTTTGTGAGAAACAGTTAACAAGTAAAGAAAGGATTCCAGTGAACTAATTATGAAGTAAGAATAAACAAAAACGCACTGAAATATGCGACACTACCACATACAAAACAGATCGGCATGTCTCGTACATTATTGACATACGACTTTGACACGGGGAAAAGCACAAACCGCTAGAAATAACACGTGGCCTTCAACTCCAAATAAATTACGCACAGAAACGATGTTACTAGTGCGCGAACCACACAATAAAGGCGGCTACACACGTTACTGTATAACTCTGCAATTTACCTGCAGCAACCGAACTGTGAAGATTTATCTCACATGTGGACGGTAAATTGTTGCAGTTATATCTGCTTGCACAGTTCATCGGAGCAAGTTCATTTTTCTAACCAATAAAACTGTGTCGTTTGCGTTTGCACAGTTTTATCGCAATGTGTGGACTGTAGCAATTGCCGATTGCTCAGTTCAAGTGAGTCACTCGTTAAGATAGTGCGTGCTACAAGTTATCACAACATGTCTCAGGAAGACCAAAGCGGATATCGTGAGCATTTAGAAGCTTTCACAGAATGCTATAGAAACTAATCTTGTCTCTGGCAGACAAAGTCAAATGATTAACACAATCGGAACAGAAAGATGCCGCCTACAGTAAGTTGATTGAAAAATAAAAATTAATTGACTGCAAAGCCAACAGAGACATAGATGTAAAAAAAAAAAAAAAAAAAGGATTAATAGTGTTCGGAGTTCTTACAAAAAAGTTAAAGTTAAACAATCTAAAATAACAGGATCAGGCACTGACGAGATATACACTCCGCGTTTGTGGTAATTTCATCTATTGGACTTCTTATGTGAACAAGAGACCCCAAGAACTTCTACATGTAACCCGTGGCTAAATATCTTAAGGTAGCGGACAATCTCTCATGAGGAGATATAGCTTGTCTCATCACAGTATGCTTTTTCTTTATAAATGGAGTAACCAGTGATAGAAGGTGTAGATAAGTCTCTTCAGCCATTCTTAAATAATTGTGCCAATCTTTCGGTACGAAGCGTAACTCATTTAATAAAATTTACGTGTGAATATTGCTCTCTCTGTAGTAGCCAATCTTTACACCACACGCGGCGTGTCTTCTTTTGCTTTTTCATTATACACACACATAGGCCCAACACCGCTAGTATGTCATCATCGTCCGTAGATGACGTGTTCCTCTGATAAATGTCTGATGAGTACTGTCAATCGACGCATTTATCTGTACCGTGTGAAGGCTATAGGGCTTTCAGTTTTACTGCGCAGTTCATCATTGCAATTAAATCGCACTGTTATACAGTAACGTGTGTAGCCGCCTTAAGAAACTCATTCTTTCGTGCCGATTAACTCTCCTCTTGCCTGTAGGACGATTGTCGTCCTGAATCCCCAGCCGTAAAGCACACATGCTGCTGTAGTGAGCAAGAAACACGATACACGAAGGCGACGGACGATACACTCGCAAAATAAAAACGCTTGAAAATGAGGTGGGGTAAATTACACAAGCACATAAGAATTTATCCTAGGGGAAGAGTATTGACTGTACTGGATGTTATATTGGTAAAAAATAGGAAGAATGAAAAATAAATCGGAAAATCAGAAGACGAGTTAAAACCGGAAAGTTTCCGGGTAAATCGGAAGGGTTGGCAGGTATGCTAACCGTATTCATATCTTACTCTCACCATAATCAAAGACCCATACACCTCAAGAACTCTTTGTTATATACCCAGTTTATCTCACCAGTTAGAGTTACAGACTGTAAGCTCTTTGTTGCTTATATTATTGATGAAGCACACCAAATATCATCCAATCATATTCCAAGCATGTCTATGGACAATAATATCTAACCAATTCATAAGGTTACCATATTTCAAGCCTATAAATTTACCAAAGACTGCACACACATAAATCATTATTATTACCTTCTGCCGCATGAGATCTTCCAGGTCAATATCATCCTCAATCACAGTAATATCAATATCTGAATCAGAATCTTTTACTTTGACCTCAGCTTCCTCACTTTCTGATGATTCATCACTATGATGCTTCACAGTGTCCAGCACTGGGTTGTCTTTCCTTCTTGGTATTTCCAGAATTTTAATTGACTTACTACTAATTTCCCTGTGAGAAGCACTGTCTCCATTCACTACATCAGGAATGTGGGTAGTTTTAGACACTATTTTATCCAATTCTCTCACTTTGGAATCGTCTTTTATATCCTTTCCTTTAAGTTTAACTTCTTCTTTCACCTCTCTCTTCGAGCTTCCAGAAGATATTTTAACAGAAATATTTTCTTTCTGTTTACTGTGTTTCTTAGTATCTTCTGGAAGAAAACTCTCCTCATTTTCTCCTTCTTTTCTATGTTTCCTTTTCTTATGGTGTTTCCTGAATAAACAAAAAGGTGTTGTTATACATTTTTTTAAATTAGAACAAGTAAATAATAAAATAAACACAGATTAAATTACAATAGTATAGGAGCATTTTCAGGAAAAGTATTTCAGAATGCTACAAAAAAAAAAAACTAAAACTACATCGTAAGTTGCACAACAGCATACACTAAAACTCTCACCTACAACACAGGGACCTCTAACCCTATTCATTCAGTATAATGAGAATGTGGGGTCCATTACACAAGCCGACTATCTCCAATTCGGGCCTCAGAAATTTTTTAACCTAAAGGGCAAATTCTACCATGTCCAAAAAAGGAACTTAGATGCAAATATTATGATTTTTCAAAATGTGTAAGTAATTATTAAATGCAAATATTTGCCAAGCGCTAAGACTATCTTGCCATGGTAGCCATGTTTATGACGTCATAGTTCATCCCTTCAACTTGCTGAAGGTCAGCCACGATGAAACTATGATGTCACAAGCCAACATCTGACATTTAAATTTACATAAAAACACAAACTATGCACACCATGAGTTACAGCAGAAAATGAACACATCACATGATGCATACTGATGATATAAATTCACCAGAGAAACCACAATGAAACATTAAAATAATGGAAATTAAAAACAAAGGGAGACAACATCAGAGATCGCTTCGATACCGCTTGAGCGTTAAAGGTTATGAACTTCATATTGAACTGAGATAACATACAAATAATGCACAGTATAGTTTACCACCTATTCAATACTAAGTTGTATTTACAGTATTTACATTACATGGGACTAGTTTCAACCCTAGTCGGGGTCAACATCAGCCATATTAAAACATACACAAAATATATGGCGAAATCCTAAAACATGTTTTCTAGCAGTAAGAGTCTTATGAAAAATATAATTTTACAATATGAAGTGTGGTTTAAAATGAAAATGAAATGTTACGTGTGATGTAGGTGAGTAATAATTAATACAAGTACATTATACATGCTAAGAATTCTGGAAACAAAAGTACAAACAAGGTGCTCTGTGTTGTTAAAAACTGATAGACCTATTCCATGAGTCTATGTGGAGATCAACGAAGCTTGCTGTTCTGAATTTTTCTGGAATGACACTACACTATAAGAAGCCATCTGGAGAACATGCTAGTTGCTTTACGTTGCATCGACACAGACAGGTCTTATGGCGAAGATGGGACAGGAAAGGGCTGGGAGTGGGAAGGAAGTGGCCATGGCCTCAATTAAGGTACAGCCCTAGCATTTGCCTGGTGTGAAAATGGGAAACCATGGAAAACCATCTTCAGGGTTGCCGACAGTGGGGTTCGAACCCACTATGTACTGAATACTGGCCGCACTAAGCGACTGCAGCTATCGAGCTCAGTCATCTGAAGGACAGGAGTTCAATGTGATGGCATTCATTTGTCCCAGTCATCAGTAAAAACTGTGTCGAGTGGAAAACTCAAATACGAGTGAACTTTTAATTTGTTACATCCAGAGACTAAATTGGAATGCACCCACCAGATTTTGTACTCTTTGGTTTTGAGAACAGTTTGTTTTGAACAAGAAAGAATGATGTAAATAAAGTTTTAAGTTTGTAGAAAATAATAAAAGTCATCACCTGTGTAACTATCAGACGAATTCCGTTTTTTATCGGGTCGATTTTCAGGTTCGACATAACATTAGGGGACGTGAACAAAGCAGTAATTTGAAATGGATAAGTTGACTAAATTGCGAAAACCAATAGTGCGATGTTCACGAAAACATACGATGCGGTGATGGCGGAAACAGACCCCAACAAGGTAAGATTGTATTTTATTAAACTAGAACGACTAGGAAATGAACTAAAGGATGCTGATGAGAAAATATTAGAAGTGCTTCTCGACGAGTGACGAAGAACGATACACAAATGAATATGATAAAGTGAATGAATATCTTGCTAAAGTAGATGAAGATCGTCAGAGAATTGAGTGGGTTGTATTAACACAACGTACAAAAGAAGGAAATCAAATAAAGAGTGATGGTTTCGTACGTTTCTCACAGAAAAAACTCAAACTGCTGAAATCGAACTTCGAAAATTTTCCAGAGAGGTTAGGGACTGGTTAGGGTTTTGGAATCAGTTCCGTCTAATTCATGACGACTCAGACATAGAAAAAGAAGATAAATTTCAATATTTGATCCAATGTACTGTTGAAGGAAGTAGTGCTAGGGAGGTGGTAACTAGTTTCCCTCCAACAGCTAAAAATTATGATAGTGCAGTTCGGTGTCTTGAAAGTAGATTCGGAAAAGAAGAATTACTCGTAGAATTTTATGTTCGCGAACTACTTGGACTTGTAATTCAAAATGTTTCTTCAACATAAAGACTAACTCTCCTAAAGCTCTACAATCGCTTAGAATCCCACCTTCGATCCCTTGAATCTCTGGGCATGACTGCTGACAAGTTCGCAGCATTCTTATTTCCGTTAGTTGAGTCATCTCTACCAGAAGACTTGCTGACAATATGGCTTAGAAATTCTATCCATCACCCTTTTAGTGACTCTAGCGAGGATTTATACTATGACAAACTCTCGCGACTGATTTTATTCCTCGAGAATGAAGTGGAAGGTGAAAAGAGGGTAGCACTTGCCCAAGGAGGATTTAATACAGCAAATCAGAAGTCTACAAAGCAGAAACCTAGGTTAAACGAAGTGAAAACATGGCCACTGCTAGTAAGTAGTCTGTTCACAGGAGACATTTAAGATTTTGGAAATGTATGTGTATTCTGTAGAAAATCTCATGAGAGCAAAGAGTGCTTCAAGGCACAGAAGATGACTCTAGTGGAAAGAAAGAATATTTTGATGAAAGCAGGGTATTGTTTTCAGTACTTGAGACCTGGTCATGATGCCAAGATATATAAGGGTAATATACTGTGTCACTTCTGTGGAAAGAAACATGTTATTCTAATGTGCCCAACATTACCTTTAAATATTTCCAAGGAAAATGTGGAAGAAACACAAGACGAAAAGGAAGGTGCCAGTGCTACCTTGGGTAACCAAGACTGTAGTCAGGGTGTTCTTCTGCAGACCTTGTTGGTGAAGATCACAGGAAGGAAAGGGGATCAGGTAGTAAGAGCACTCGTAAATAGTGGATCACAATGATCATATATATTAAAGAAACTGGTAGATACCATCGGACTGGAACCGTCAGGATCTGAAAACATTATTCATGTTCTGTTTGGAGGAACTGAATCAAAAAGAGTATCTACATTTTAATTATCAAATACAGTTGAGCAGTTTAGATGGCAGGTACACATGTAAGATCCCTGTATTGGATCAACCAATTATTTGTGGTACTGTCCCTAGAATCCAAAGTGGTCCTTGGATGAAAGAACTAAAAAAAAAAAAAAAAAAAAAAAAAAAAAAAAAAAAAAAAAAAAAAAAAAAAAGAATCTCTCTCTCTGATTTTGGAGAAGGGACGCCTGAAATTGAACTTCTTTTAGGAGCGGACACCTACTGAACACTTCTCATTGGAAGAATAAAAAACATGGGATGTGGACCGGTGGCTGTTGAGACTCGACTTGGGTGGGTTGTTATGGGGAGGTTATTTCTGAACAGTCTCTCAGACTCATCCGGTATGGTGGTATCATCGATGTTGACTTTAAACACTGCAATCACTGATTTATGGAAGTTGGACACCCTGGGAATTAGGGATCCTGCTGAGAAGACATGGCTACCTTGGATCATTTTAACAAGACTGTCTCAATCGACGAGGATGGCCGTTACGAAGTCCATCTACCATGGAATGAGGTATCTGAGGAGCTCCACGACAATTTGGAAATTGCTGAGAAGAGGTGCGACAACCAACAAACTGTTGAGTAGCAACAAGAATCAGGAATACAATGTAGTGTTTTAGGATTGGCTTCAAGAAAGGGTGATTGAAGAGGTACCCTTTCAAGACCTTGAAAATAAATGTCACTATTTACCCCACAGAAGTGTATTCAAAGAAAATTCAACCACACCGTTAAGACCCGTATTTGATGCTTCTTGCAGGGGGAAGGAAAGTCCATCTCTGAATGAGTGCCTGGAGAAAGGACCAAATCTGCTGGAACAAATTCCTTCTATTCTGATCAGGTTTCTCCGTCGTGAAATTGGAGTAATTTTGGACATAAAAAGGGCCTTTCTGCAAATTTCTATTGCTCCTTCAGACAGAGATTTCTTGAGATTCCTATGGTGGGAGGATTCCTCCAGGAAGAAATTCAAGATATTCCGACATCGACGAGTTGTATTTGGGCTCAAGTGTAGTCCATTCTTGTTGGGTGCTATTCTTGATCTCCATTTAGAAAACAGCCCTCCTGAACTGCAAGAAACAGCACAACTATTAAAAAAGCTCATTCTATTTCGACAACTGCATAAACATCCCTTGATTCAGAGAAGGAAACAACCCAATTTGTTGAGAAATCTATGAAACTACTTTCAGGAGCCAGGTTTGAACTACGTGGCTGGGAATGCACCTCAAGGGGAAGAGAGAATATGTTTGAGAAGATTTCTCCTGTTCTTGGATTATTATGGGACAAGGAAGATGTATTGTATTGTGATGTGAGGCCTCAAAATGAGACTGGATGAGTTACACAAAGAAAAATCTTGTCATCTGCTCAGAGGATTTTTGAACCCATAGGTTTTTCATGTCCTCTGACCTTATTCCCTAAACTTCTCATTCAGGATAGCTGGAATTCGAATATGGGGTGGGACGATCCATTGCCAGAGGATGTACAAAAGAAGTTTAGAAAATGGGAAGCTGAAGTTTGGCTACTTTCTGAAGTGAAAATACCGAGACATTTCATAGTAAGCAGGTCTGAACAAACCTGGAGTTTTCATACATTTTGTGATGCCAGCCGGAGTGCTTATGCTGCAGCTGTCTTCATACGAAGCTGAACCAGTACTGAAGAGATTGTTTCTGTTCAGCTGATCATGGCAAAGACAAGAGTTTCACCACTGAAGGAAATTTCGATGCCGCGATTGGAACTCCTGGCATGTTGTATTGGTAGTCGACTAGCAAACTTGGTCAGAGAAAGTCTGAACTTGAACATCTCTGAGTTTTATTGGACGGACTCTTCAGCGGCATTGTATTGGATCAAGAGAGATGAGTCATGGGGAGTATTTGTGAATAATCGAGTGAAGGAGATTAGATCTCTGACGAGACAAGAAGACTGGAGGCATGTTCCTGGGGAGCAGAATCCAGCTGACCTTTAAAAGGCTGTTCCGTAGAAGTCCTTATAGACTCCAAATACTGGGAGGGTCCTCAATGGTTGAAGTTGACAGAAGGGGAATGGCCGACATCAGAGGTCGACGTGGATGATGACATCATCAAACGAGAGAAGAAAAATATCTCCATCACTGATCAATTCCTCAGCGGAGAATGGAGATGCCTGGTACCTAAGAAGATTTTCCAAGTTTTCTCTAATTGTCAGGCTCATAGGATGGATACTGCTATTTTTTGGAAAATCATTGAAACGTAGCAGTTGTGAAAGTGGGGGTGATCTCTCTGCTTCAGAACTAGCACAGGCAGAGAGAAGGTTCCTGCATCTTGTCCAGACAGGGGTTCCGGAAGAAACTGAAAGACGACGACTGAACTCCATTTGCACCTTTGTGGACCAAGATGGTCTTCTGAGGCTGAAAACTAAAACTGTTCAAAGAGTTGATGAGGAAAATTTTAGATATCCCATTCTTCTGCCTTCCAGTCACAAACTTGTGGAGATTCTAATTCGAGACTACCACATACAATATTCTCATGCGGATGTTGAGGTGTTACTTAGAATATTAAGGGAAGAATACTGGATCTTAAAAAGAGGTCGGAAGACAGTACGGAGGGCGATCACAAAATGTGTTAAATGTCGACGATTTGAGTCAAAGAAAATAGATGTAGATCCTGCACCATTGCCAGAAAATAGAGTGAAAGATTCGTCAGTCTTCGAGGTCAGTGGGGTTGATCTTGCTGGGCCACTGAATTTAAGGGGCGGAGAGAAAGCTTGGATTTTGTTGTTTACTTGTGCTGTGTATCGAGCTGTACATATTGATCTGGTGTTAAACCTTTCCACAGAAGCATTTATTCAAGGTCTTAGGAGATTTATTGCAAGGCGGGGACGACCCAGAGTTATATACAGTGACAATGGGACCAACGTCACAGGAGCTTTGAATTCCTTTGACTCTTTGGACTGGCATAAGACAGAAGAGGAAACATCTTCAAGGAGGATCCAGTGGAAATTCATTCCACCCACGGCTGCTTGGTGGGGTGGATGGTGGGAGAGGATCGTTCAAATGGTCAAGAAGATGTTGAAGAGGACATTGGGAAGAGCCTCTCTCACCTACGAAGAGGCTTTGAATGTCCTATGCAATGTGGAGTCTGTGGTAAATTCTAGGCCTTTGACGTACCTATCTGAGGATCCAAGCAACTTAGCGCCATTGACTCCTGCAATGTTCCTGCAGGACAACCGGCCCATTGGAGTCCCTGATCTGGATTGCCTTGACAAGACTGATCTCAGAAGACGGGCCAAGTACCTGCAGCGTTTACGGGAGGAATTGAGGAAACGATTCTGTGATGATTACCTGAGCCTTTTAGTACAGCCGCAAGTTAAAGAAAAGTGTCGAAGGATGCTAAAGATAGGTGACATTGTGTTAGTACGCTCTGATCAAAGGAAAAGACTCGATTGGCCTTTGGGTAAAATGATTGAGTTGTTTCCTGGTAAAGATGGCAACACAAGAGTAGTTCGAGTGCAGACTGCTGGACGGGACATGACCAGGCCCATTCAACGTTTGTACCCACTGGAAATGACTTCATTGCAGGATACCCTACAAGTGGAAAATGATGGAGATAATGAGCAACAAAGTGTTATTTCTGTTGTAAAAAACGAAGTGAAAACGAGAAGTGGACGTTTGGTGAAACTCCCTGCACGATATAGGACTTAAGTTTTGTGATAAGTTCTTGTCTTGTTAAACTGTGTAGGCGAAATGATTGTCAGATTCTTTTATTGGTTCATTTTGGTTTTCTGTTAACAGGGGAATAAAGATGCTGCTTGCTCGATGACGCTTGTTGTTTTAAGGGGCCTAACATCGAAGGGTAAACCAAAAGGTGGGAGGTATGTTACATCCAGAGACTAAATGGAATGCACCCACCAGATTTTGTACTCTTTGGTTTTGAGGACGGTTTGTTTTGAACAGAAAAGAACGATGTAAATAAAATTTTAAGTTTTAAGTTTGTGGAAAATAATAAAAGTAATCACCTGTGTAACTATCAGACGAATTCAGTTCTATCGGGTAGATTTTCGGGTTTGACGTAACAAATTAATTGTAAATAGCAGTTTAATAAATTTAGTGGTATGTAGTAATTATAGTTTTAAGGACCCTAATAACCTGCAACAGTATCTACAGATCTCAGTTCACTTCCATGTTACGATAAAACATTTTTGCAAAAAGAATTGAGCTGGAACCTCTAAACTTTAAGGTTAAGTGATATCTTGGTAATTCCATGCTCAATTACCAAGCATGGCAAGATTTAAGATTAAAGTGGACTAGATTTGTGCTGAATTAGCCACATGGATACTTTAAAGAAATGCTTTAAATATGTACAGCACTACTTAAAGAATGTGATTTTATGATGAAACATTAGAATGAAATAAATTGTCAATAACAGGAAGCATGTAAAACACGAGGCCACAGGGTTAGTTGCAAATAAGAGGCTCATAGAGGCACTTATTTAATTCTCAGAAGCCTGCAGACAGAATGCTCAAGGCAGTAAGTCTATAAGGTATGTATGTACATACATGAGACTAGCAAATGAAAATTTTACATTTTTTTTATTCATTGATGTTTTGAACTAAAGACTTTGACAGATGAAATAAGTATATGTTATCGCTGAGGAAGAGTGTTTGTTTTTCCTCAAAACATGCACTATGTTTAAGTGAATAAAGACTGATTAACATAAAGTGTATAGGCAAGGCAGATCTTTCCAGCACCCTATTAAAAATTTTTTTTTTAATGAGATGTTGACAGCTGTGCGTAATGGAGGTAACCAAACGAGAACAACGTTCATACATCAAGATAGCCTTCTCTGCAGCTACAATGCATGAGAATATCATGAGAGCTACAGCAAACATTGGGTTATCGTGCTATACCATATCGTACAGTGGCAAGGTGGATCAGGGCCTTCAAACAGGGAAGAGCGTCAACTGCCAACCTGCCTCGCAGTGTGTCAGCTAACAGCTCAGAGATCTATCGGTGGCTGCGATCGAGCGGTGTCTCCTAGAAGACGCACAGTGGCATACTGGTATCCCTCCTTCCTCTTCATGCCACATTCTACAGTAGGTCTTCAATGTGCGCGAAGATAGTCTCCAAGTAGGTGCCACATCACTTAACGGAGGTAGAGAGGTGGATGCGAAATGAGACGTGTCACATCTGGAACGATTCTACCACGAAGGAAACGGCATGCTGACCCGCATCGTTGCCACTGATGAAACATGGGCAAGAGCATACGAACATGAATTGAAGCGACAATCCAGTGAATGGTGTCATGCTAGATCACCACAGAGACGAAATCCATCACCCACAAAGCTGATGATAATCTTGGCATACGACAGTCAAGATGTTTTAGTGTGTCATCCAATTCCTCAAGGACGAACTGTAAAGGCACAATATTACCTGTAATTTCTGCGGTATCATCTTCATCGTACAGCGTAAGATAGACGACAACTGCTGGGCAACGCTATAATCATACATGATGCTACACAAAATACAAGCACACATAGTTACAGTTTGTTTACAGCATTGGGGATGGGAGGTCTTGTCACACTCTCCGTATTTCCCCGATCTTAGTCCTTATGACTTTGATCTTATTCCTAAACTGAAGAAGCCATTGCCAATACACAGGCTACTGTAACCTCATTTCAGTGTGAAGTAGCGCATATTACCAAAACACATGTAGCTGATGGTATTGTCCGTCTTCCCCGTTGATGGCCACTAACCGTGGACAAATCAGGCGACTACTTTGAAAGAAGTTAACCACTGACATGAATCAACCATTGTCAAAGAGGTGACACATCTACAAATGCAGTTAAACAGGTTGTAAGAGAATAAACCGACGATTTAAATATTTCCTACTGCTATTGGATGTTAAACAGATAGTAAGAGAATACCATATTTCCTCGCATATTAGATCCACCCGTTTTTTTTCAGCTTTTATAGCCGCAAAAAATAAGCGGGTGTCCAATGTGCAACTTCTGGGTATAAAGTAAACCATATATGTATGTATTCTATACTATTCTTTAACAAATTTGTGATTGTATTCCAAATCTTACTGGCCACCATCATTGGAAGGCAGCATTTCTAAATTAAAAAAATAAAGTAGACAATAAATGGTGAAACGTTTCAGCTCATTAACTCCTCTGATAAGGTTGACATCAGGAAAAGCATCTGGTTGTAAAAAGTCGCTACAACGATTCATCTTTACTTAATACTCAACCTCGTAGAGAAAAATGATAAAGGTTGGACCAATCGGTTTTATTTATCATACTAGCAAGTGTACCTGTGCTTTGCTATGGTATTCCACATTGTATATGGATTTCTACTTAAATTGCTGTACACGCAGCAGGTAAGATTATATTAAATTGCATATCCCTTAGCGTTATCCGAGAAATACCACTGGGAGAACCCCATGTTGTTTGCGACGTAAATAGCAGGCCACGTTTCCTATTGCAATTCACAATTGAGGTCGGAAGTTTGTACTATAACAGCAGGCTCACTTGCGTACACCCATTCACAGTGGAGATGTGGAGTTTTCATTATAAAGACAGGCCCTTGCCTAATGCCAGTCAGAATAGAGTTGGGGAGGGGAGGTTGATTATAATCGAGAAATGCAGCTCTAAAAACGAAGTGGATGTACTGCAAAAATGAAATCTCTCTCACTAAATTGCAATGATATGAGTTACGGATTTAAGAAAGCGGTAATAAAGGAGAAATTTAGGTGCAGGGATTCTTAGATAAGAGGATGACTTATGGTGTTATTACTTAAGCCTAAAGAGGCAAGGCAGAGGCAAGAAATTAAAGCAGAAAATGGAAGTAGGTGAGAAATACAGTAAAAATTGTAGCAATCCCAGAAAACACCTTATGGTGTAAAATAATGGGCAATACTCCGCGTAGTGTTGAAATATTAACAACCACACTTAGAGCTATTCAAAGACGATTGTAACCTGAAATGGTATTCCGCAAATATCCGCAGAATGGCAGCTTGACGTCTCTCTCGCTTTCTACCCAACGAACAACCACAAGTTTACAGGAATAATGACGAAAATGGCATTGCGTTACTTCCCTGCTGGCAGGCAGCCAGCCAGAGACGTTGCCATGGTAACCGGTAAGTTTCTTTAAAGAATGTAATCACAGCATTTCTTATTCTTTTGTATTGAATAGGTTGAACCTCTTTACTTATTATTTCAATTTTAACTGTGATACTTTTCAATACGGAACAATGAAATTTTTATCTTTAACCTCAATGAGGGAGCATGAAAACTACGAAAATAGTAATTTTCTCTGACATTTGAAGAGCAAGCGAAATTATGTACATAAGAAAAGTTGTTTAAAATACAGAGAAGTTACATGGTCTTCGTATTTTACTGAAAATCAACAGTATAAGAGAAAATTGAAAAAAATTGTTCTAGTTTTTGTATAAAACCCCAGACTATTCAGCAATTTTTAAATTATATGTATATCTAAATCTGCCCCTGGATGAATATAATCCAAACATCAAGTTTGGTCGAGATCTATCCAGCTGTTTTGCCGTGATGGTGGAACAGCCGGACAGACAGACACAAAAGCTCAAAACCACTTATATAGTCTTCAGTTGATCTGAAATGGCTAAATATCTGAAAAAATTGACAAAATAAATGAAATTACAGACAGTGGACCCTCTAAAACATTATATAGATTAAGCAATATTAAGCTCAATACAAAAGAACTTAATGGCCAGTCATTTGTCTCTGTCAGTTGAGCAACAGGTCTATCGCGCAGTAAAACTATTCATTGCTTTCATTTGAATTATCGTCGTCTTGTGCCGCCAACTTCCCTGCTGCCGGTGTTGTAGTCATCTCAAATGATGCCTTTCATTGTCATCAAGAGCATCTGAGATTGTCTTTTTTAAACTTTTCAAAATAGTTTTGTTTCTGATTAAAGAGACCAAACAGAGAGAATCTATTCACAAATGGTTTCTGGAGATAGTCTGTTATTCCCAGTTGGTGTATGTGAAACAGAAGCCACCCCTTTCGAATAAAGCCATGCTGTAGAAAGCATGTCAATCCATCAGCTGATCACCAGCATATGTTACGAGTTGTACTTCCGAATGTAATACATTGTGACTGGAAGCATTCTTTAGATAACTGCAGCTGCTGAAAACTAGACCTTCATTTTTTGGTATATTTCATACTTGTTCACTACATTTGTCCCATAATGATTTACCTAAACAGAAGTAACCAAGATAAGAGAGACCAGATTGTTTAGGTGAGGTATGCTTTCAAGTGCCCGGATAGTGTCAGAAGTTCCACGATGAAAAAAATTTAAATAAACAACAGGAAAGCTTGCCTCATTTATGGAGGTAATGCGTTTTATTATCATGTTTAATTTCGTACATTAGTTGACTCCACGTTTTTATTAATGCATAGTATGTTTTGTTTGGCGTCTCTGAAAATCTTAAAAGTAGTTAGTGGGATGTAAAACCAATAACATTATTATTATTATTATTATTATTATTATTATTATTTGTTAGGTACGTTAACGAATAAAACAATCATTATAGCTGGATTGTTTTCATCATATTTTAAACCTACTTCTCTCCAAAAAAGACCTATTTTGGCCTGAGTTATGAGACATTAAACAATCACTTTGTTAATGATCTCTGCTGATATATTAATGGCATCAATCGTGAATATCTCTTAATTAAAGCAAACTCGTATCCTCATTCCGAGGTGGTGCAACTCTTTTTTTTTTTTTCCCAGGCATGCCCCTAATGGAGATGAGCTGCATGTACTACTTTACTGCATATCAACCTTCCTGCCATTCTTAAATCTCTGGCAGTACCAGGAATCGAATTCGGGCCCCAGAGTACGGCAGCTAATTGTGCTAGCTGTTACACTGGCGGAATTTCTTAACTACAAAAACACAGACATATTGCATGACTGAAGCGTGCTTCCAATGCGCGGGTCAGACAGACGAAACTCTTCACCTATTTGTGCGACGTCATCAGAGCTGCAGTACGCTACGGAGGCAGACATTTCTTAACTATGAAACACAGACGTACCGCATGACTCTGATGCGTGTTTTCATTGCGCAGATCGGACAGACAAAACTATTCACAAATTTGTGTGATGTCATTGGAGCTGCAGTACGGCCTGTACCTACTTCAAAGTGGAATCGTTCTCTCATGAATTATGATGACATCAGAGCTGTAGAACGGCCTGTACCCACTTCAAAGCGGAATCATTGTTCTCTCACAAATTATGCTGGAGGTCTTATATAAAAGCTTTTTTTTTTCATTTTCTTTGTCTTGAAAAGTCATTGCGGGGCGGGGTTCTAATACACGAGGAAATACGGTAATACAATAATACAATGACATATAAATGTTATATTTATAATGTTAAACAGGTTACATGAGAATAAAACAAATATTTCAAAATGATCTATTTCACCTGCCCTCTTCTGCAATTCCTGCATCCATACCCCATGAGGTGGCAACATCATGAAGGTCATGTAACATACTTCCCAAACTGTATGGTTAATTTCGTGTGATGGCACAGTGTTGGGAAATAAAAATAGTTGTCATAGACAGAGTTAAAAACAACACTAGGGAACAACAACAACAAAAAAATTAAGTTAAATAAAATAAAGACCCAGGCGAAGTGAGGCTCAAACTTGCACACCTTCTATTTTGAAGCGAGTGCCCTGACCACTCTATTACGAGAACACTTTCTGAAACACTGGCTTACACAACAGCTTATAACTCATACATGAAAATTTAATGTCAAAATAGACATTGATTTTGAACTCGCATAGATTAACCTCACGAACGTTTGACATAAATTGCTGTCTGTAACACAACAGACTCCCCTTGTTAGTCCTATTGGAGATAATGAGCTGATGTACAGTCCAGCTCCATGGCTATATGGTTAGCATGCTTGCCTTCGGTCACAGGGGTCCCGGGTTCGATTCCCGGCAGGGTCAGGAATTTTAACCATCATTGGTTAATTTCTCTGGCAGGGGGCTAGGTGTATGTGTTGTCTTCATCACCATTTCATCCTCATCATGACGTGCAGGTCACCTACGGGCGACAAATTTAAAGACCTGCACCTGGCGAGCCGAACATTCCTCGGACACTCCCGGCACTAAAAGCCATATGCTATTTCATTTCAGCTGATGTACATACAAGAAAATAAGACGATCAAATGAGGTACATACACCTGACGGTAGACAGCACCTCGGTCAAAAGCGAGAAATTCCTGAAAATCAGTCTAGCCAACCCCATATATCGGAGACTAGCTCCAGTTAGCTAACTAGTGCTTATGTGGAGGTGGTAGCACACACTCCAAAGTACCAAGTGATTTACACCCCCAAGAGTTTACCTCCCGCGTAGCTGCCATCTAGTTTACCAACAGATAGTTGAACCAGCCCTTAAATAAAAGAATTCAAACAGAGACTGTGTAAATGTGCAAAATGTGACCATTTTCTAAGTTGCTATTGGCCAGCTGTGATGAAGGCAAGTTTCCTGTTGTCTCTGTTAGAGCTTGCATCATATCTGGTCACAGTGCTTCCGCGCTCTGTCAAAATAAGAAAAGTACACAGTTTGAAACTGTCATGGCATGTGCGGGACGGGACCAATCAATCCTTGACGTGTTTGCAGTACCTAGTGTCAGGAAACAAAAATTTCTTGTGTCGGAAATGTCCCAGCAACTTCAAGTAATCAGCCAGGAAAGGTACACTGACGGAGACATGCCTTTCTTCTGCAAAAATAACAAGTTCTGTAGCATACTGGTTATTTGGAGAACAGGCCCTGCTATCCATTAATCAAGTGTGAAGATAAGTCACTGTTCATTAATTCAAGTTTCAACCACTCTCAAACACAGAATTTGCTACTGTCATTTTTTTAATTCAACAAAGCAGGCAAATGATCTTGTCACCTAACCAAATTAGACCAACAGTTTTGTCCCAGTCCTGTTTACGCCCCCAGACCCCCTTTTGCTTGTCGTGCAAATCTGGAACCTAATCTATCCAACCAATGGACTACAGAGTTTGTGCTGTGTAGGTTAATGTGCCAATGTTGCTTACCCTGTTTACAGTATTGTGAAGAACAAGCAGCCTCAAGCTGTATCTAACCTATCTTTTGCGAACCTGCAGACAAATCTCTACAACAAATTTGAACAGCTACAATTAACAACAAAAAATATTTGACTAATGCTACTAGGCCTATACTTCATATCAGTCAACTGACACTAATCAACTCTTACACCCAATTCACATTAACCCCCAGTTCTATTCTTCATTCTATGCACCGTTATTACGATTCTAACTCATAAATACAAATGCAGCCATTGAATTATAATATAACAACAAACCTTTCATGTTTATCATTTGAGTGCTTTTTATGTTTATGGTGATGTTTGTGTTTCTTCTTCTTTTTTTTCTTAGAGCTATCATTTTCAACAGTAACATCAATAATTTTCTTCTTATCATTAGTCAGACCAAGAGATTCTTCAGAATTGGTATCGGATGATCTGGAATTATGAGAAAAATAAATATTAGCATCAAATTTGAATACTTTTAATACATTTTTTTAAAATATTATAAATCAGGGAAAACTATCTTGCTAAAAACACCACCATAAATAAATGTCTTCTTGTATTAGCTCAGTTACAACACATGCCAATCAAAGTAACTTAAGAGGTAACTGGCATCACTGAGGGGGGCGGGGGGATGATTTAGGGCCAGATGCTCTATTTGACAACACATAAAATTTCAAATAAAACTCCACTTTATGTAGTTGCTGGGATTCAAACCTTGGTTGTCGGGGTGGACAGAAAGCAGCTACACTGAAACCAATCAATCATGCTACCCAAAGAAAACCTTCCTGGAACATGAGCAATTGCAACTACTATAAAAGTAGGCCGGGAGCCCCCATGGCTCAGGCGGCAGCATGCCGGCCTCTTACCGCTGGGTTCCGTGGTTCAAATCCCGGTCATTCCATGTGAGATTTGTGCTGGACAAAGCGGAGGTGGGACAGGTTTTTCTCCGGCTACTCCAGTTTTCCCTGTCATATTTCATTCCAGCAACACTCTCCAGTACCATTTCATCTGTCATTCATTAACCACTGCCCCAGAGGAGTGAGATAGGCTTCGGTAGCCGGCACAGTTCCTATCCTCGCCGCTAGATGGGGGCTTCATTCGTTCCATTCCTGACCCACTTGAATGACTGGAAACAGGCTGTGGATTTTCATTTTCATAAAAGTAGGCTCATATTTCTTGGTAGACCAAAGTGTTTAAAGACACTGAAGAATTACATTTTAAAGGAAAACAGCTTTTAAAAACATAATTATACAATTTAGTAAAACAGGTCTCGAATGAAATACTATAGTTTTGATTCGAGTGTTCTAATTTACTCTGAAGTTTGTGATGGTCATTATCAACATTAACTAAAGGCTATGCCTTGTTGCTACGACAAACTATTTCTGTCCACTGCCAGCATGTACAGTAGCTCAAAAAGAAATGAGCACATGGTATTTTATAAAGTTTTTGCATCAATAGTTGATACCTCGCAGCCCAATACTCACTATATTCAGCCGGGCGCGGAACGACTGTTGTTTATTTACACACTCGCCGCCTTCTCGGGAAGGATGTTGTCAAGCAGTGCTCAATGCTGCCAACCTTTCTACTTAGGAACTAATGAGTGAGTGGTACTTTGATAGGTGGTGGTGGTGGTGATTATTGTTATACCTTTGGTCTAGACTAGTTCTTGCTGTGCGGACGGTTAGGATAGGACCTCGACAAGACCAGCGATATAGGGACAAGCAATGGGGGTCTGGGGGTGTAAGGCCCCAGGTCAGAAGCCACAAAGCAGCCTTAGGCCTCTATTTTAGTGTGGAAACACGATTGGTCAGGATTGATTCTTGCCGTGTGGACGGTTAGGATAGGATCTGGCCAAGACCATTAGTCTGGACTGTTCTTGCTGTGTGGACGGTTAGGATAGGATCTGGACAAGACCTGTGATATAGGGACAAACAAAGGGGGAAGCCCCCAGGTTAGAAGCCGCGAAGCGGCCTTAGGCCTTTAGTTTTGTGTGGAAACACAATTGGTCTGGACTGGTTCTTGCCATGCGGACAGTTAGGACAGGATGTGGACAAGACCACTGGTCTGGACGGGTTCTTGCCATGCGGTCAGTTAGGATAGGATCTGGGCAAGACCTGTAATATAGGGACAAGTAAAGGGGCGCTTTTACTGTGCTGGGGTTGGTAACAGATTATAATTATCATAACTGACGGGAATGAGATCATGGGCCACTTTACGTTGGCCAATAGGAATGCAAGTAGCTATTCAGTCATAAACGATGGCAGGTGCTGCTCTTTATTAGGTTATACAAGTAAATGTACTCAGTGGGGGGCAGGATGGCAATGAACACATCTCTCTTCTAAAAGAAATTCGAAGTAAGATTTGCATTGTTTTCACTTCCTTAAAATGTTATAAAGTTTGGGCTGCGGAGAGTCAACTTATATTGCTTTTGCACATACAATTTTCTCAGAAACAACTGAACTTATGGACATAATTTGTTAAGAAGAAGTGATTTTTTTTTCGGTACAGATATGTTATAATGTTCTATACGTTATATTTTGTTTCAACAATACTTTGTGTTTCAACAGACTAAAAATATAGAAGTTATACCATCCTATATGTTCGTTGTGGGTATCCACAGGGTTTATATCTAGAAGGGAGCTGAATTGCAGCATATATTTTTATTACGATTATAATTAAGTCCAATAAAATATTAAATGCAAGGGACATAGATATCAAGAGCTCATTCTTCTTTTGAGCAACTGATACATCACACAAGGATACCTCTTCCCAGATGAAGAAAATATCACTTGTCATAACTGGCAGTATTCAGACTATATTAACTTACCTCACACTGACAGTTTTCAATGGATACTTGACAACAACCCAACAGGTCATGGACATGTTTCGCCATAATCAAGTACCATGAAACATCCATTCTGGACAATTTACTGAACAGTACACCTAAAAGCCATCGTGTATTAATTTCTGACCAACAGAAATGCATCTCATAACCATTACCGATTCTTTATTAAAACATTTTCTATAAAAGCATACCTAATGCCTGTTCCAGTGTACAAATGTCACAGTTTTAGTAAACCAGGAAGAGTTTCACACAAAGAAGCATCTCGATATCAGACTAAGTAGACCTACCTCAAATACCACTTTTTAATTTACGGTAATTATGAACATCACCATCTCCTTTTTTTTTTTTTTTTTTAAGTCATGCTTACACTGAGAAAGCAACGTTAAGGATTATTGTTCCAGAATAAGATTTTGAAAGATTATGTTAAAGTAAAAGCCAATTTGGTAATCATTCATCATCCCATCATTCGATACTTCATAACAATCACCACTGTCCCCAATGAATCATTTTACCAATGTCCCACGGTATCATTTACATCCCTAAATCACTGTAACCTCCTTCAACATAGCCTACTTGTCAGGGTAACTTCATAAAAACGTCTAAAAATATGATGTTCTGGACTAGGAAATGTAAGTCTATATGAAATGACATATATCTTTTGATGAATCGCTTACGCTATCAAGAATTAAGCCGACAAAAACTGAAGAAACAACGATAGATAATTAATCCACAAGAAAGAGTAATATTGCATATAAAATAAATAGCCAGACAAAAAGACATTAAAAAGTATTGTTCTTACACGTAGTTAAGTTATAAGTCATGGTACTTGAATACTGCAATCTTACCCCATAGTACGGTCCCTAAAAGATGGTATTCCCCTAATATTATTAATTCGCACTAAGTTGTTGATATTACTAGACGAGGACCACCATTTTGGAAATAACCGGATATCTCGTCAACAACCCACAATGCCACACTTTGTAACTCAATCAAGCACCATATGTGTGGTTGGAATGTGTCATCTTTCTTGTTCGTGATCATTGATATAGGATTCACCCCAAAGACATGTAGTTGTTCACACATGCGGATATTGGGAATAACTTACTAAAGCATTGTTATGGTTTAATTAATTTTTTAATTTTAATATCTTTATTAATATTGACTTCAAATTACGCAAACCCGTTTAGTTTAAAAGTTACCTATGGAAAATTTCCGACATGATGAATGAAAACCTAAAAACTGTTTTCCAGTCATTGACCGGGTCAGGGATGTTACGAATGAAGCAGATATAGGCTGTTAGTACGATGGATCGCCACTCCCAAAGTGATTTTATTACTGAATGATAGAGTATTGATGGAATGAGAGATGACAGGGAAAACCGGAGTACCCGGAGAAAAACCTGTGCGGCCTCCGCTTTGTCCAGCACAAATCTCACATGGAGTGACCGGGATTTGAACCACGGTATCCAGCGGTGAGAGGCCGACGCGCTGCCGTCTGAGCCACGGCTCTTCCGATATGATATTGAAAGCAAATACAGTAGAGACAATACGCGACACTCAGCGAGATATCGAGGGACAGTTATTAGAGCTCTCTCAGGCGGATTGACCTGAGAACTACTGATTCTGTCATAAGAGCACGTGTATTTGTGTGTGTGAAGTTTTTGGCGTTATCAATTGGTGTTATTTATGCGTTTTCAGTGAGTGGACATAATTAAATAGTAGCGTGCGTCATTCCTTGATATCTCCTCTCAACATGAGAGGGAAAGGTATGTGTTGTGTTTGGCTGCAGTAACTATGAAGTAGAGAAGAAAGCAGGGTCTTTCTTCCGTTCCCCGCGTGACAAGAAAATGTAAATGATATTGTGTTTGCACATACATTCTTCCAGTGACAAAGAGATGTTTATAGTAGCCTACTTCATAATCTTCTGACCTGCTCGACCCATATTTTAACTGGCTTAAAATATAATACGCATATTTTATTGTATAGTGCAGCAGTTAACCTTCAATACCGATGTGTTGTTGTAGGTGTGATCTGTGGATGTGATTTAATTAAGGAAAATAAATATGCATATGAGTGTGGCTGGTTGTGTTCCAAGTTACCCCATTTGGAATGCCGTAATGCGTTGTCAAGCACTGAAGAAAATATGGGTGATTTAAGAAATATACATATTTTGTTGAAACAATATGATGATGCAAATACAAAGAACAGTGCAGTACGGAAAGTCATGAATCTATTGATGACCCAGAATGAACGTCAATTGTTTAACATCCAATTTTCGTATTATCAAAATACCTTTGAACATTTTACAAGTTCGTGCTTCTCCAGGTAAGAAGCAAGCACGTTACCCCTACACAGCTGGGCCGGAGATTATTATTTTAAGATTAAATATAAATAGGGTCCTTGATGATGATGATAGTATTGCTTATAGGGAAAGTTTGAATGTTTTTGAGGCTAAATTTATATGTTTTCTTTCTGTTAGTAGGCCTCAAGTTAAATGAAAAATTGTCCAGCTCTTAAATGTAAATTCATTGAATCATGTGTGTAAGGAATCTGCCGATATTTTTGTTGACAAGTGTTTTAATATGATGACACAATGCTTTTAAATGAGAAAAAAGAAAAATCTAGCCGTGAACGTTCAGGCAGGAATTCTAAAGCTAAAAAGTAATGCATAAATGAAAGTTCAAGCGCTTTCACAGCAGTTCATTTCACATCTTGATTATATGTCTAATTTCTATCTTTAAATAATAACCTGTTAAATAATTCTTCATTCAATTATCCTGAATTGCTTCAGCAACATTGAAGTTAATATCTTAGTAACACTTTCTTTCTAGACGTAATTTATTTTTCCATTTCCGTATATACATTTCCGTGCGAATTGTCAGGTCAAGCCACTAGGAGCGCTACTTGCGACTTGTCTCCCATTTCAACAAGGCTAAATCCGGAAGTGTCGCGTATTGTCTCTACTGTATTTGTTAAAAGTGAAAATATTACACTGTGCTCCACTGGGATTCGAATTTCGACTGTCTAGATAAATGGTCAGCAACTAAGCTACTACGCTAATGATGCCCTCTATTGTATTGAGGGATCTCAACAAAATATCATGTGGCGGTAATAATTATAAATTTCAGAAAATGCAGTGACTGCTGCTCAGTCTGAAAGCTTGCAGATTACCAGGTATGAGGTCAGTACGAGGAATCCTCTCGGCCGTTATCCTTGCCTTTCTAGACCGGGGCAACCATCTTACCGTCACATAGCTCCTCAATTGTAATCACGTAGGCTGAGTGGACATCGAACCTGACCGGGAATCGAACCTGACGGGGAATCGAACCCGGAGTCTCCAGGTAAGAAGCAAGCACGTTACCCCTACACAGCTGGGCCGGAGATTATTATTTTAAGATTAAATATAAATAGGGTCCTTGATGATGATGATTATGATTATCGTTGTTTAAACCCTGGAGAGGGCGCGTCACGATCTATTCGACCGGTTTCAGAGATAAATGTTTATAATTCTTAACGCAGCAAGCCGCTAGCTTCCATCCCCTCAGTACCATACATTGCACTCATCCACTATCAGTGTGCGAAAACAATTCATCCTTCATGCTCCTCAGTTTCAGCCTAAGTGCATTGCTTGACGGACACAGTCTAAAACTCCTGGCGCGCCCCATGACGTATGCGTGTTTTACTTTATTTTTTCAGTTAATATACCAAGAATGTGTCAGTTTTGTTTTATTTTCGAGTAAAATAGTGCCTTTTATATAGTGAAGTCCAACGCATCATGGATAGAAACAGGGAAAGAGAAATCGAAAGACATATAAAGAGCGTTACTTACTTTCACTCACAAGGAACCGTTGGCCAATGACCTTGTTTTTTACGATCTTGAACATTACTCGAATTAATTCGTATATTATTTACAAGCATGAGAAAGGTAACTTTAACATTCAAAGGCGTAATTATTTGAAAGAACTACTATGCGTGAGATATTTGCAAGACCGGTTTGCAAACTCTCCCAACGGGGCTAAAAAGGAACATTCGTTAAATGTTAGGATTGTGTGAAAAAGAGCAGCCCTCTGCAGCTCCACAAAAATTAGAAGGGTCTAGAAGATGGGCTACTGTAATAGAAAAACAAAATAACCAACAGAAAAACCAAGACTAGATGCCGTGTATGCCAGTGACATTTCTACAAAGAACAGTGCAGTACGGAAAGTCATGAATCTATTGATGACCCAGAATGAACGTCAATTGTTTAACATCCAATTTTCGTATTATCAAAATACCTTTGAACATTTTACAAGTTCGTGCAAAATTATTTACTAGTTCTTTTGTTTGCAAGATCTAGGCATAGAAATGAATGATCGAGTTATGTCCAAAAATAGCCATCTTCCCAATGTAAGGAAGGTCCGACAGATACTACGAGACAGAGAAGTTCAGTCATGGACGAATTTGCCGCACAAAGGAAAGGGCGTTGGACTCTTTCAGGAATACACGCCAGGGAAGAAATGGATAAGAGATCACCGAGGCTTATCCTGTGCGGAATGGAGAGAGGCCATCAAGATGACAGCGAATGTGTGCGCCGTTCGCTCCGTGTCAGGAAGGTCCCAGGACAACACACTCTGTCGGCGTTGCCACAGAGAGCACGAAACTCTTGCCCATGTCCTGGGAGCCTGCCCTCATGGGGAGGTATTGAGAAATTCCCGCCATCATACAATACGACACATGATTGCGACCTCGCTGAGGGATCACGGTTTCACGGTGCACGAAGAGGTCTCTGGCCTAGCTACCGACGGAAGTAACAGGCGTATTGACATGATAGCCTTTCAACCAGCTAGCAAGCAAGGACTAATCTTTGATCCCACGATACGCTTCGAGTCGCACGTTGGCCAGGCCGAAGAGGTGGACGCCGAAAAGAAGTCAATTTACCAGCCAACTGTAAACTACTAAAAAGATAAATATCACCTAGACAATATTTCCGTCCATGGACTCATGATCGGAGCTCGAGGCACTATCCCTAAATTTATTGTACAGCTATGGGATTCTCTCGTTCTCAGCCGGACACGACTTCACGACATCGCTATCGCCGCAATACGAGGTTCAGTGACCATACTCCGTAATCATCTTTATAACATCTGGAGAACCGTATTGCAAATTTACTCCTGAGCCTTGTGGTGATTTTTTTACCTGGCCCACTAGCAAAGTTAACAACAACTTAGAAGACAAAATACTGTGTAGTCGACATACTTTGTCCTTGTGGCAGCCTGCGCATGGGGGAAGTTGTAATAATAAATAATAAAAATATTTTTGCTTAATTTGTGCTATTTTTCATGACCCGATCTAAAACACCGTGCACGTCTCCTCACGCGATTATTTTACGCACCCTCTCCAGGGTTAAGGGACCAAAAATCTTAGGTCATCGGCTCCTAAATAGACCCATTCGTTCATATCACTAATCAGAAATAAATCGGACTTTCAGAAAATGAACGTATCTGCAACAGAAAGGGAAGGACTTTGCAAAGCAGGGAAATTAAAGATTCCTAAATATCACAAACGTTTCGCCGTCGGGATTGGGAAAGAAAAAGCTTCGACCAAGGTACGGTGAATGGGAAAATAAAAGAGAGGACCTTAAGGTGATTAAGTAAAAACTATGCCATACTCAGTTTGAGGCCCGGGTGGTGTCACAAATTCCTGAGTGATGATTATACAACTGGGAAACATCAATCAGAAAGAAAATGAAAGAGGTCCACCTCTTCGAAGAATTAAGGTATCGACAAGAGAAAGCGAGGACCACAGAGTGTGTGAAAATTAAAGATTCCCTGGGACTTGAAAACCTAATACCGTCAGGGTCGAAAGAGCAAGCGTTGATTAACGGATGCGTAAGATATTTGGAATTGTACTGTTAGCAATCCTACACTTGGTGTATGTCGGCAAATACAGTAGAGATAATACAGGACAGCCTGCGAGATACCGAGGTACTGCAAGGTGAGCACTGTCCAGCGGTCTTGTCGTGAGAGTGTATACATTAATTGGTGAAGTTTTTGATGTTATTTATGCGTTTGGGGTAAGTTAACAAACAATTGCATGAGCGGAAAAATATGTGCTGTGTTTGGCTGCAATAATTACGAAGTCCTCAAGAATTCTCTGTCTTTCTTCCATATCCCTCGTGAAAAGAATGTTTACGTAGATAGTGTGTTTGCATACATTCTTATGGTGACAAAGATATGTTTATAGTACTTCTTAAACTTTGAGCTACGTGGCTTAAAATACAACATCATTGTTTTATTTTATATTGCAGCAGTTAAACTTGATTAGCGATGTGGTATAATAAATTAATGTTATTTTCCTCAAGACCTACTAACTAATTTTACGGCTTTCGGAAACACCGAGGTGCCGGAATTTAGTCCCACAGGTGTTCTTTTACGTAACAGTAAATCTACTGACATGAAGCTGACGTATTTGAGCACCTTCAAATACCGCCAGACTGAGCCAGGATCGAACCGCCAAGTTGGGATCAGGAGATTAGATCCTTAACCGTCCGAGCCACTCAGCCCAGCTAGCCATGTAGTGTTCGAGTAGCTGTGATCCGTGGGTTTTGAAATATTAGGAAAGTGGCTTAGGCAAAAAGGTGTACAAGAAAGATGAGACATTACGCGTGTATTAAGCACTATAAGACTGTTCAGATTATTTCCAAGTAAGCGACTTCAGAAATCCCCGATCGTATAGCAAATGTTTTTTCTGTAATTCGAGGTAAAGGTAGGATTAATATAACCGCTAATTCACGCAAGTTTAGACCTCTTTTAAAGTTAGCTGTGACAAATGAGCTATTGCGACCTTCAGAGGATAGCAATTTCTTATTAGTTAGAAGTACATTGCTTCTAATTAAATATGGTTTCGTAAATGTGCAGTCTCCCTTATATCTACCCCCACTAGCTGTGTGGAGTTTCCTCTCAGAAAACTGCGAATATATTCCTAAGAATTAATTTTCGGAAAATGCATATATGTGTGGCTGGTTGTTTACTAAGTTACCCATCTGGAATGCCGTAATACATTGCCAAGCACGGAAGAAAATATAGGTGACATATTTTGTTAGAACAGTAGGATGGTGCCAATTTTCTTTACCCTAATGTAATAGCAAGTACTGCTTTTAAGGACATTTCTAATGTTTAGAGGCTAAATGTATAGACTCTATTTGTAGTAGTAGGTTTCAAGTTAAAAGGAAAATTGCCAGGCTCATAAATATTATCTAAACGAATTACTGTACTGTGTATGTAGGGAATGTGCCGATCTGTTCATTGATAAATGTCTTACTGTGATGATACAATGTTTTGAAATGAAGAAAAATAAAAATCTAACCATAAACGATCAGGCAGGAATGCTAAAGCAAAACAAGTAATGTGTGAACGAAAGATCAAGCCTTGTCACAGCAGTGCATTTAATGTACTGATTATATGTCTAGTTTCAGTATTTAAAAATAGCATACTAAATAATTCTTTCATTTAACCAGACTTGCTTAAGCAACTTAAAAGTTAATATCTTAATATAACTTTCTTTCTAGACGTAATTTATTCATCCTTTACCGTATTTGAATTTCCATTGATATTTGAATTTGGCGCGAGTTTTCATGCCACACCACTACGAGCGTCACATGAGAACTGTCTCCCATTTTAACTAGGTTAAATGGGAAGTGTCCTGTATTGTCTATACTGTATTTGATGTCAGCTGGTTTGTATGTTGGTGTGGTTGTTAACTTGAAAAGTAGATTTTACTAAGCTTAATTTATTAATTACCATGTTTGGTGTTACCTGAACGTGTCATACCGGGCGAGTTGGCGGTGCGGTTAGGGGCGCGCAGCTGTGAGCTTGCATCCGGGAGATAGTGGGTTTGAACTCCACTGTCGGCAGCCCTAAAGATGGTTTTCCGTGGTTTCACATTTTCACACTAGGCAAATGCTGGGGCTGTACATTAACTAAGGCCACGACCGCTTCCTTCACACTTTCCCATACCATCGTCACCATAAGACCTATCTGCGTCGGTGTGACATAAAACAAATTGTGAACATGTCATATTTTCTAAAAGTACAGTACATTATTCCGAGGATTAGAATATACTACACTGTCCATGAGAAAAATGTAAGAGAACTTCATATTTACGATTACATTTTCATGTGCGGTTTTGTAATAAGGTACGCACAATTCCTTCTTAATTCATCAAGTGATTCTTGTTCAGCGAGTGCAGTAAAGTGTTCCCATGTTAAATCAAGAATAATTTGTGTAAGTTGTGTAGCAAAATGCACCTATTTATCGAATCTCTGAACTCATTATTTTCTTCTATTATGCACCGGAATAATAGGGCAGGAATGCAATATCGGACTATTCGACAGCTCAGCGGAAACATGGAATTCTTCTATCGAAGGACTAGAGTTATTCAGAACATGCTATGTGGAAAAGGACACGCTTATATTTCCCACTTTACTAACATCATTGGGGGTAAAGAACCTGTATTTCCAGAACAAACCTCATTACAAACCATGCAGCCCTCTTTCATTGCGGAGAGGTGCAAATTCAGACAACTCGAACACGAGACCGTAACAACAGAATAACAACTGTGGTGACTACTTCACGATCTTAGATGTTCTCCGTCACCTGCAGTGCTGCAGTCGCTACCAGTCGAAACTTGGTGCGTTATTCATACCTCATTCATTATTACCTCTCAGTTTTAATTACTGGGTTGATGGAGTGAAAGTTCCTTTTGGGTATTCTTGTAAGTACCTAGGTGTTAATATAAGAAAAATCTTCATTGGGGCAGTCACATAAATGGGATTGTAAATGAAGGGTACAGAACTCTGCATGTGATTATGAGGGTATTTAGCGGTTGTAGTAAGGATGTAAAGGAGAGGGCATATCTCTAGGAAGACCCCAGCTAGAGTATGGTTCCAATGTATGGGACCCTCACCAGGATTACCTGATTCAAGAGCTGGAAAAAAATCCAAAGAAAAGCAGCTCGAATTGTTCTGGGTGATTTCCGACAAAAGAGTAGCGTTACAAAAATATTGCAAAGTTTGGGCTGGGAAGCATTGAAAGAAAGAAGAAGAGCTGCTCGACTAAGTGGTATGTTCCGACCTGTCAGCGGAGAGATGGCGTGGAATGACATTCGTATACGAATAAGTTTGAGTGGTACCTTTCGAAGTAGGAGAGATGACAATATGAAAATTAAGTTGGAATTCAAGAGGAAAAATTGGGGAAAATATTCATTTGTAGGAAGGGGAGTTAGGAATTGGAATAGCCTACTGAGGGAGATGTTCAATAAACTTCCGATTTCTTTGTAATCATTTAAGAAAAGGCTATATAAAGAACAAATAGAGTATCTGCCACCTGGACGACTGCCCTAAATGCAGATCAGTAATGATTAATGGTTAATGAAGCAGTCGGTTTGTAATTGTAGCTCAGTTTATTACGTGCACATTTCTTCACGTTTTCTTAATCCGGGTTGTTATAATAAACTGTCGCCCGTACAGAGACTTATTGTGTAGAATATGTAGTTAAAATAATAGTGTGAAAATGACTTCGCACTGCTATGTTCCAGGTTTCAAGTTAGGTTACGACCGTGATTCTAATAGAAAAAGACGTTTCTCCTCACCACCAAAAGATGAGGTATTATGTCACTAATGTAAATTAAAATGTAATTTTCAGTACGTAATTTTCTTCTCTACTTTCGGAGATATCGACGTTTCCATTTTCCGCACAACTTCTCTTCTGAAATAAGAAATGTAACGATGTATATGAAGCAAGTCGACGAACCTCCAGTACAAGGCTACCTTAATCACTCCACTTGCAGTCCAATCCAGGAGCACCCAAGGCACAGACTCGACAGATAGCATACTATCTCTTCTCGACGTTCAGACAGAAGACGGAATGTCTCAGAACAACCTGGAAATCTTGTCACAAGCTATCAAAGACCTCACACAACGGTTCCAGAACGTCGAGGCCAAGGTCGACTCTTTTTAAGAGGACGACCACCACGACGACGGGACAGAAGCTCCACTCAACAGCAACATCAACTGGCACCAGCTGTAGACACCCTCCCACGACAAGGGTTTGTCGTCACCTACCAACGCCAAGTACACCAGATTGTTCTGGCTTTCAAGGACCTGCTCGCCGTTACTCCAACAGGCCGCGACCACCACGATGCGGCAACCACCCTCTGGGGTCTGAGCGCCTGGCCCCACCTGGGCCAGGCACAGAAGAAGTACTTCTTCAACAGAGCCAACCTACTCTACCTCGCCATCGCACAAGGATGGGACGTGGCGGTACAGGTGGCCCGGTCCACCGGTGATCAAGTCGCCGTGCTCCCAGAAGGGTTTCAGAACACCCCAACATCACGCCAGCCCACGGTACCCGCGCAGCCGCTTCCTCTGGGCACGGGCGAGGGTGCGGAACTCGCGGGGTAGGTCGAAAATAGCAAGAGAAGACATAATGAAGACTCAGCCATCAAGGCGCCGTATCCCGCACGACGTCACCTGAGACAGACTGTTTTATTTCCGCTTACCCGGACTCTTACGGGTTTAGCTGATCTAGTGAATTAAATCGTGTGTGTGTTCCTGTTATTAGTGTTCGATCTCCCGGTTATTTTACGGCCTAATGTTGTTGCGCAACTCAGACTTTGAGTCCTAGATTGACATACGTACGTTCCTGTTACCAGCATTTGTGGTACTTGTACATGTGTATATACAACCTGTGACAATAAAGTTCGGTGAATGAAGTCAGAACGGTCGATCCGGCAACACTGGCGACACGCAACGATGCACCTCCGTAGCAGCTGGTTTTGACCATCTGCTCCCAACGTTGTCCAGTTGAGCATCGTGTGTGCGCCATGTAAGACCTGTTTGACAAAGTGGGTGTTTTGTGCGTTGGTTCTGAACTGCGAACAGGAACATGAACGACCAAAATATCAATGCACAGTTCGTTTTAAGCTTGACAAGACACCGAAAGAAACGCATGCGATGCTGGTACGTGTTTATAAAGATCAAGCACTGTCCTTGAAGTGTGTGTACGAGTGGTTCGCCCGTTTTCGAGGAGGCCAGGAAAGTGTTTCTGCCAACCACCGTCAAACAGTCCATGGCCAAAAAGGGGGTTGTGCAACTTGAACATCCCCCATACTCGCCAGATCTCAATCCTCCAGACTTCTTATTCCCATGACTCAAATTCACTTTGAAAGAAAAGAGATTTGACGATATTCCTGACATCGAACGAAACGTGACGAGGCTTTTGAACACCATTCCAAAGGAAGCCTTCTTGCGAAGTTTCCAGGACATGAATCGCCGATCTCAGCAGTGCATAGTTATGGGAGGGGACTATTTCGAAGGACAGTAGGGTCACTGTCGTGCATTGTTCACCTATGTTTATAGTACAGGACTATTCACCGAACTTTATTGTCACAGGTTGTATATATATATATATATATATATATATATATATATATATATATAATTCTTTTGTCATTATTGATTTTGTATGTATCTTCCTTTGCACAAGATAGTGCTGTATTTTAACCCTTTGATTTTATTATTGTTTGTAATCCCCGTTAGAGGGATTTTCATTATGTTTAACTCATGTATTTATTTTGTATTTTGAGACTAAAGGCACGGATGAGATAGCCTTGTGGACCACCCCGCTGGTCACCCGTGGCTAACGCCCGTGCGGTCTCCATCTAAACGCGCCCCCGTCCACTTTCAGCCATAGTGATGCCATATGGCATCGTCTAATTGGATATTATTTTTAGTAACTAAGACATTTCACTAATTTGCCATGAATGGTGTAGTTATATTGTGTTTACTCCATGCTTTCATTTTACTTTAGTTTCCATGCCTTCTTGTAGTACCGCACCCTAGTGGAAGTAATAGAAAATACTGGTGCAGTGCATGCCCTCAGTGTCATCTGCAGAATTTATTTGAAATAAACTTGAATACTCTAGATTGTTGGAATGGAATAGTTGTTTGTTTAAATATTAAGATTCTGCTGATTTGCTTTAAGTGATTATTACTGTCGTTTTCTGTGAAATATTTTGTACCGTATAATCTTACGTTATATCTTTCACTGGAAATATTCCGAAATGATGTTATAGACTACAGCTGTCCCTCGTTTTGCTTCTAGATGGCAGCTGGAAGTTAGAAATTATCTGAAGATTAAATAATATATGTGATTTTGAAGTGCATGAAAGAGAAAGCATATTGGCAGAAAAAGAGATCATGATGAGGAGGAGAGGACGGAAGACGATCAAGAAAGAGGAGGAGCGAGAGAACAACTAGTGTCTGACAAGATTAGAGTCGAAATTCAAAGGTACAACTCTATCAAACGGAGACATGCTGATATTGAAGAGGTCGACACTACATTTGAAAACTTTTTACAGGATTTAGATTCTGATGATAGGCCTACACCTCTACAGTTCTTCAAGAGAATTTTTACTGATGCTATGATTGATAATTTCACTAATAAAACCAAACTTTTCTCCTGTCAGAAGTCTGGGAAGTCTGTGGACACATCAAAGGAAGAAATGGAACAATTTATAGGTATTCATGTCTTATCTGGAGTCGTTGGAATGCCCTCATACACAATGTACTGGACTGAAGAGACACGGTATCCAAGTATAGCAGATGTAATGACAAGAAATCGGTTATAGAATCTAAGAACATATTTCCATATCAATGAAAACTCCAACGCATTACCACGTGGACATCTTGAAGACGATAAACTCTTCAAAATCCGGCCCTTTGTAGTTGACTTGAAAAGTGCAATGAGGTAGACGGAGCTGGAAGAACATCTTAATGTGGATGAGTTTTTGAGATCATTCAAGGGTAGGAGTGGAATGAATTAGTACATACAGAGCAAACCTCACAAATGGGGAATTAAAGCTTTTGGTCTTGCAGGCTCAAGTGGTCTGATGTATGTCTTTGATATCTATGTTGGTAAGGAAACAGTAAACGGACTAAGTTGAGAATCAGTGGGGATATAGTATTGCGTTTAGCTGAAGTAATACCCTAGAATAAGAATTATAAAATGTATGTCCACATCTGGTTTGGTTCACATGCTCTTGCAGTTGCTCTAATAGAAAAGGGTATTTGGATGGTTGCTACTGTCTGAATAAATCGATGACCTGGGTATTGAATGAAAAATGAAAGACAGCTGAAGAGAAGAGGGAGAGGAAGCTTTTATTACAGGAGAGACGTTGGAAACAACATTATGGTAGTTCGATGGCTTGACAACAAGTGTGTCCATGCAATTTCCTCTCTTGTTGTTGTACAACCTATTAGTAAATTTCGACGTTGGTCCGTTGGAACTAAAAAACATATATAGGTTGGGAGACCTGCCATGATAAATGTTTACAATCAAGGTGTGGGAGGATTAGGTTTTTGGACATGTTGGTGGCACTCTACAGAACAGACATCAAAGGAAAACGTTATTATTTGAGAATTGTGTTCCATCTCATAGATGTCTGCATTGTAAATGCCTGCTTACTGTATAGGCGAAGATTACATCAGCGAATGGACTTCAAATACATGCCCCTAATGAAATTCAGATCTCAAGTTGCATTGGGTTTGATGGATGCAAGCAAGGTATCAACGGTCAGGAAGAGAGGCCGGCCCTCAGGTGAAAAAAACACTCCTGCAAAAAGAAAACATCCAGCTCCTCATCCAGTTGCTGATGCTCGGTTTGATGAACTAGTTCACTGGCCTTAGCATCTGGATAACAAACAACGGTGCAATATTTGCATAAAGTGCTACTTGCGGGTGAAGTGTAAAAAAAAGAGATGCAGCTCTATGCTTCAACAAGAACAGTTGTTTTGAACTCTATCATTTAAAATGATGATATGATTTTAATGTTGGTATGTAATAAAAAGTAGCTGTTTAGACTACTTTAGTTGGGACAAACGATTTGAATGAAATATTATTTTATAGCATTTTTTACTGTTGTGTTTTGTATTGATGTTTTTTTTTATATTCTTGAAGTTTATGCAGTGTAAGTTGCATTTTAGGAAGCAAAAACTATGCTTATCTCTCTCTCAGATCATAAAAAGAACAAAATGTTTACTACTTACAGACGCATGATTTATATACGTCAAATAATCATCTCGTACCAATGATGCCAATTGGCATCATCCAATATTTTCTGAAATAAATGTCCAAAAATGTGACACTAATTACCTTTCATAGACACCCTACGTAGTAATAAAAACCACTAGGATGATTTTCTTCGTCCACGGTTTAATAATTCGGGGCTGAAAGGGTTACGGTATTGAAGCGTGGTACGAAGGCAGCTCGGGGTCAGTTGGTCACGAGAGTTGCAACACCTCCTAGAAACTAGAATAGAAAATGAAATATTACAGGAGTTCCGTAGATATTTAAATCACTTACTGAACTGTAATACAGCTGACGACACCCAAGATGGCCCATTAAACGCAATAAATTATAATGTAGAAAATTTGACCTGGTTGGAAGTGGATACACCAAAATGTAAAATGGAAAAACAAGTCTGCAGGATTGGATGAGTTCAGTGTGAACATAATCAAAGCTCTTGGAGAACCTGGAATTCAATGGTTGTACAGAGTATTAAAAATTTGGAAGAAAATGCAATCCCCAGGAGTGATTATTCCACTATTTAAGAAAGGTGACCGAAAGAAGTGTAACAACTATAGATGCGTAACCCTTCTATCTAATGGGTTAAAATACACTGACTGACAGAGCAAATGCAACACCAAGAAGGAGTGGTTCGAAAGGGATGAAAGTTGGGGAAATAACAGAGACGGCACGGACGAATAATTGATGTTTATTTCAAACCGATATGCAGGTTACACAATGCGCACGGCATCGACTCAGTAGGATGTAGGACCACCGCGAGCGGCGATGCACGCAGAAACACGTCGAGGTACAGAGTCAATAAGAGTGCGGATGGTGTCCTGAGGGATGGTTCTCCATTCTCTGTCAACCATTTGCCACAGTTGGTCGTCCGTACGAGGCTGGGGCAGAGTTTGCAAACGGCGTCCAATGAGATCCCACACGTGTTCGATTGGTGAGAGATCCGGAGAGTACGCTGGCCACGGAAGCATCTGTACACCTCGTAGAGCCTGTTGGGAGATGCGAGCAGTGTGTGGGCGGGCATTATCCTGCTGAAACAGAGCATTGGGCAGCCCCTGAAGGTACGGGAGTGCCACCGGCCGCAGCACATGCTGCACGTAGCGGTGGGCATTTAACGTGCCTTGAATACGCACTAGACGTGACGTGGAATCATACGCAACAGCGCACCAAACCATGATGCCGCGTTGTCTAGCGGCAGGGCGCTCCACAGTTACTGCCGGATTTGACCTTTCTCCACGCCGACGCCACACTCGTCTGCGGTGACTATCACTGACAGAACAGAAGCGTGACTCATCGGAGAACACGACGTTCCGCCATTCCCTCATCCAAGTCGCTCTAGCCCGGCACCGTGCCAGGCGTGCACGTCTATGCTGTGGAGTCAATGGTAGTCTTCTGAGCGGACGCCGGGAGTGCAGGCCTCCTTCAACCAATCGACGGGAAATTGTTCTGGTCGATATTGGAACAGCCAGGGTGTCTTGCACATGCTGAAGAATGGCGGTTGACGTGGCGTGCGGGGCTGCCACCGCTTGGCGGCGGATGCGCCGATCGTCGCGAGCTGACGTCACTCGGGCTGCGCCTGGGCCCCTCGCACGTGCCACATGTCCCTGCGCCAACCAACTTCGCCACAGGCGCTGCACCGTGGACACATCCCTATGGGTATCGGCTGCGATTTGACGAAGCGACCAACCTGCCCTTCTCAGCCCGATCACCATACCCCTCGTAAAGTCGTCTGTCTGCTGGAAATGCCTCCGTTGACGGCGGCCTGGCATTCTTAGCTATACACTTGTCCTGTGGCACACGACAACACGTTCTACAATGACTGTCGGCTGAGGAATCACGGTACGAAGTGGGCCATTCGCCAACGCCGTGTCCCATTTATCGTTCGCTACGTGCGCAGCACAGCGGCGCATTTCACATCATGAGCATACCTCAGTGACGTCAGTCCACCCTGCAATTGGCATGAAGTTCTGACCCCTCCTTCTTGGTGTTGCATTTGCTCTGTCAGTCAGTGTATATGAGACTATCCAGGAGAGAAAAATCAGAAAATTTGGTGGACCTAAAGTTGAGGTTGAACTACATGGATTTAGAGCGAACAGATCAACCCTAGACCTCATTTTTTGACAAGAATGCTCTTTGAAAAGCACTGGGATATGAATAGAATGGTTATAGTTGTATTCTTCGATACTGAGGTGGCATATGATCATGTTCAACTTAAGCACATATGGGAATGTCTGAGACGTAAATAAGTGCCACAGATCTAAATTCCAGTTAAGGTGAGTACAATTGGGAAAAAAGGTATAATTACGAGAATCAACTAGAGTTAACTTTAGTTCAGTATAAGAGGATAGAAATGCGATAAATGTTAATCGGAGGTAATAAAATGATGTTACGAGGGTTATAACAACTATGATGACTACAATAAATTGATAATTCATATCAGCTAATGTTTGATAACTACTAATTTAGGTAAAAATCGAAGAAGTGGAGAAAGTCCACCAAGAGATAGTAGAAGAAGAAATATACAAGATTTTGTAAGATGAGCTTATAGCTCGAGTAAAATAACTATATCGATACAAAAAGAGCAGTGTTCAAATTCAAAGAGGAAAGTCAAACAGTTTCGAAACCCAAAATGGACTCCAACAAGGAAGTTGTCTATCAACACTTCTCTTTATTACCGTACTACAATTGCAACCCGACAAAGATAAAAACAGGAATGATAATAAAACCCCATAAATATAACCAAATGAGCACAAGAAGCAAAATACTTAGCATCGAACAGGAGCAGTATTAACAAAACCAGCGTGGAGGGCACTGAACATAAGGGAAGGGACTGGATCGAGCTAACTACTTGAGGGGTTGCCAGGTCAAGATTGCTAAATGAAAGCAAGATTAATGTTTAAATAACTTGAACTTTACTTAAAATTAGAAAAAAATTAAACAGAATTTAGGAATGAGAACTGTAGAACAAATAGTAAATCTGTAAATAATGTCTTTAAATTATAGATAAAAATCAATTTTTAAAGCAAAATATACTATGAGTGCGCACTCAGATAACAACGTAAAATAATTTTTATGTAGTAATATATAAGTAAATAGAAGAAAGATAAAAATTGTAATAATTCAACTCATTAAATTAGGAGAGAAATGTCTATTTTTAGGATAATTAAAATCGTGAAAACACACTCAGATTACAAGCTACAGCTTGCCTTAGAATCAATGAATGACAAATGTTAAAACGGATCCGTGCATTAAATATTAATTACATAAATGGCCTGCTTTTCTTTGTGAGTGAGTATACTACAATTAATCACAATAAACTGGAATTTGCTTCCGGAACCAGTACACAAGGATTTCAATCACCCCGAAACACGGAAACACACTCAATATTTAAGGTAACGATAGCAGACCCAAAAAAAGTTCCACACGTAAATAATTGAAAGGACACAAGAGAAAATCGCACGACCCCGAATAAAAATATGTCTCAAATAAACTACAAATTACGAAGGGAAACACTTAAAATTCCACAGACAACAAAACAATGGTACACACGAAGCATACACTCCGGCTCCATGGCTAAATGGTTAGCGTGCTGGTCTTTAGTCACAGGGGTCCCGGATTCGATTCCCGGCAGGGTCCGGAATTTTAACCATAACTGGTTAATTTCTCTGGCACGGGGCTGGGTGTATGTGACGTCTTCATCATCATGTCATCCTCATCATGACGCGCAGGTCGCCTAAGGGAGTAAAATCGAAAGACCTGCATCTGACGAGCCGAACATGTCCTCGGACACTCCCGGCACTAAAAGCCAGTCGCCATTTCATTTCACGAAGCATACAGCTTCCCAAAACCGAAGCCAACATCCGACTTAAAAAGACAACAGGCAAAGCCCACGCACAATTAGCGTACCGGAGATAAGATAAAAACATGGCACGCAATAATGAAAGAAGAAGGAAAGAAAAACGGACGCGAATAATCTGAGGAGGGCAAAAGTATCATCAAGAAATAGGGAACAAATTCCAGTTTATTATAACCAGAATATTACAATAATTATGTATAGTCTTTTAAATTTAACATTTCTTCCAACCAAAATATTAATAAAGGATTTAAATGCCGGTTACACAATTTTAATTTTAGGAGGCCTTGGAAAACGGTAATGGCCGAATAAGACCGGAAATAAACCACCCCATGAAGTAATTAAACAATGAGCCATTACGAAAACAATACTAGTACATAACGTCTTTCAAAACATTGTCAACAGTCCCTCGGATGCCACAAATATGAACCAAGAAAAGTAGAAAGAAATCCACCAACAAAATTAATAATAATAATAATAACTTTAAGAAACAGAAAAAGGTAGCACAACGATAATCTCAGTTAAATTAAAGTAATGGAATAATAGGTCTCTCGCCCGCGCATATACCATGTTCCAGAATTACTCCATAATAATAATTTGGATATAGAACATTACCTAAGTTACATTTTAATATTTAGCAGATACAATTTATATCATTGAAATGTCCGATGAAGAAGAAAATCCAGCTTAATTTAATGAATAAACGGTGCTCGACAGGTCCATCAACTATAGGCCTAATTTCAATTACAGTAGCGGAGTAGAGACGAAGTAATATTAACAGCGTTGCCTTAATTTTTGTATAATAGATGTCACAAATTGCTTGTTACCCACGTTTTTCTTCTCCACATTATCCGGCAGTAGACAGTTTTGAAACAGTTAAGAAGATACTTGTACTTACATCCTTGGGTGTCCAATTTAATATATGGTAATCCAATAGCTTACGTTCTAGCCCAGTTTGTACTGAAGAACCCTCCTTCAGATAGTTCGGTCACACTAATATTTAAAAAACTGTAAATATGAAACACGCAACATTATTGCGCTACAATTAAGGCAATGCCTTAATTAACGAGGCTATTAGTCTGGTTTATCAAACTCCACTCCAACAAGTTTCAATCGCATTTTGTACACAACTTCTCCAAACGCGTCCATCTTGGCGATCGGCTGGGAACAGACTGGTGTTCAGTCCAGTCAAGCCGCGCGTCGCTCAGTTGAAGATCGACACTGCGCACGCTCAAGTCAAAAATTTGCTTATTGAGCCAATCAGAATTTCGAAGCAACCGACGTAACAATGGCAAGAAGATGCATGTTAAATCGCCACAGTTTCAGGCACATAATTTAACGGCAATGCAAACAATGGCCGAGAATTGCAGATAAGGTCCCCATACACAAATATACATGTCCAACAAATGAGGGTATCGTAAAACATTGTCTAAGTTCTCCCCTCCGAAATCCAAAACACGGGGAGGCGAAGGGTCAAGATGTTGGGGTACAAAATTATATGGTACAATTTCGATGTCCAAATTACATCTTCACACGTTGATTACAGAAGGTGATAGTCCAACATGTTAAGTACAGTAAACATGGAAAGGTCTTACTTGGTTGAAGGATAGCAGTACTTCACCAAATACCAGTACACAAACACGTTAAGTGTGACCAGGAGATGCAACGTGGCCAGCGTTCCACCACACACCACACAAGTTGACACCATATACGTTGTAAATTTATCATTCCAGTACAAGGCACAGTAAACAACCATCATTGTCACACATATTCCTGCTCATGAGTTATAGTTGCATGGATGGAAAGTCGCGCGATAATGTCTGCAACAGAAATATGAGGGAGCACAGAATATTGTTCAGCAAGACCAAAAATAATTTTGCAGGCCGAAACAGACAAACACACGCATTAATCGCGTAGGTGCAAAACACATGGCAAGTCGCTCGAACAGTCCAAACGAAACAATTTTGATGCACAAGCTTTGACGTGGCTTGATATTTTCCGACAGGGTAATTTTTATGAGCCGACCACTGATAGTAATGAATGACAATATACCTTGTGTATGGGTAAGTTACCAAATTTTGAACAGAATCAGTAAATATAAATTTAGAAGTAAATACCATTTGTATGACCATAAAATATGTTTACAAGATTTAGGTTGTTAAGTGGGTTTAATTTGACTCAAGTGAACACGTCTAATGCGCTTGGCAATAGGGTCATTAACTAACAAGGATACTGGAGTTAAGAACTCTAACACCGTACACGGACCGTGATAACGAGCTGCTAATTTAGCAGAAAATTTATTTACAGCTTTACTACTAGGATAAGATTTGACAAAAACAGTATCACCCACAGACAGATCGGCAGGTCTGCGTCCTTTGTCATACTTCTTCTGCACATTAGCATAGGAAACAACAAGTTTAGCTTTTGCTCTGTCCCACATTCTGCGAATCTTCTCTGGATCCGGGTTGTCAGGGAGAAGAGAATCAATGTCAAACACATTAGAGATGGGGGAGAATGGGGTAAGACCAAGCATTAAAGACATTGGTGTTTGGTCATGTGACTCGTGAACAGAAGAATTAAAGGCATAAGTAAGCCAATGAAGGCAAGAATCCCATTTAGATTGTTGGTTATGATGGTATGCAATGAGAGTAGCACGTAAGTCGCGGTTAACTCTTGCAGCAAAACTGGGGTTGGGATAGTAAGGTGTAGTGGTGACGTGAGATATCGAGAGATCAAAACAGAACTTCCTAAACAGGTTACAGGCAAAAGATCTAGCATTGTCAGACACAATAAACTTAGGAGGACCAAATATAGAAAAGATCGAATTGAGACAAGATATAGTGGTCTGAGCATCCATCTTTCTCGTCGGGAAAATCCAAGTAAAACGGGTAAAACCGTCAACACACACTAGTGCGAATCGATTTCCTTTAGAGCTTAATGGATACGCTCCGACTTAATCAATGAACAGTCTCTCCATTGGTTTCGTAGGGTGAGATGAGGACAACAATCCAACACGGGTATTCAAACTAGGTTTATTTATACTGCACAGTCTACAAGCTTTGACCATTTCCCTAATGTGAAAATCCATATTCTTCCATATGAAATGAGTTCGAATCTTTTGACGAGTTTTGAAAACACCTAAATGTCCTCCCATAGGGGAGTCATGCTAATACTTAAAGATTTCACGGATGAGGATTTGAGGACACACAATTTTGTATTTATTGTCATGTCTAGCCTTGCAACATAGGACATTGTTAACAATCTTATAAGGCTTAACAACGTTACCATCTTCAAGTTTTTTAACAATGGAACTAATTTCAGGATCACTAGCTTGCAATTTTGACATATCATGGAACAGCAACGAGGAGTCAGTCAAGGTAGCATTAATGCAATTGGATTGGCATGCAGAATGGTTAGGAAGGGAATTGACGTCAAAATCAGGAGGGTCGGGAGGCTTTTCACCAAACATCCTACTCAATCCATCAGCTACAACATTTTCAGTACCACGGATGTGGCGAACATCAAAATTAAATGCGGAGATGCGGATTGCCCAACGGGTCAACCTACCCGTGCGCTTAGGTCTATTTAATACCCAAGTAAGTGCCATGTTGCCAGTTTCAAGAAGAAATTTAGAGTGCTCGACATACATGCGAAACTTCTCAAGGGAAAAAATAACGGCCAAACATTCAAGTTCGTATATGGAATACTTCATTTCATCAGAATTAAGGGTACGCGAAGCATAAGCAATGGGTCTCCTACCTAATTCATCTTCTTGGAGAAGAGCACCAGCAACGGCACAACCAGAATCATCAGTTTGAATAATGAAAGGTTTTGAGAAGTTAGGAATAGCCAGGACAGGGGCGTTTGCCAGAGCGGATTTAAGTGTATCAAAAGCAATTTGTTGAGGTTCCTTCCAGACAAATTTAACATCCTTACGCCGAAGGGCATTAAGGGGAGCAGCAATTTGGGCGAAATTTGGGATGAATTTGCGGAAAAAATTGGCCATACCAACGAAGCGGGCTATTCCCTTCTGAACCCTAGGTTCGGGAAAATCATAGATGGCTTGGGTTCTACTCTGGTTCACAGCTACACCATCAGGTGATACGATATGACCCAGGAAAGACATACGAGGCTGCGCAGAGGAAACTTTAGATCGTTTGACAGTGAGACCAGCTTGCTTAAAGCGACGAACCACTTCCCTGATATGAGAAAGTTGTTCCTCAAAGGTTTACGAGTACACAACGACATCGTCAAGATAATTGTACACGAACCTCAACTTAATGTCAGACAGTATGGAATCTGATAATCTCGACAACACGGCTGCGCCCGTACTGAGGCCGAACGGATTTCTCTCGTACTCGTATAAGTTCCAGTCCGTGATAAATGCGGTTAAATGCTTACTTTCCTCGGCCAGAGGGATCTGGTGATACGCCTGATTGAGATCAAATACAGAATAAAATTTAGCACCATAGAAGAATGAAAAGCAAGTATGCAAGTCGGGTAGAGGAATTGATTGCAAGATAATCTTCTTATTGAGAGATCGGTAGTCGATCACAGGCCTGAAGCCACCTTGGGGCTTAGGGACTAGGAAGATGGGGGACGCATAAGCAGAAGTTAAAGATCTGATAACTCCTTCCTCAAGCATCTTATCAATAATTTCCTTCAGAATCTTCATACGTGGGGAAGATAGACGATAGGGAGGAGATCAAACAGGGATGGTGTCACTCACATCAATTTTATACACAAGCACATTAGTTACCCCTAGCTTATCCGTGAATACCTCAGGAAATTCATCACATAATTTATGTATCAGTTGAGCTTGTTCACTAGTCAACTGACTCAGGACGCACTTTTCCTCAGCAACTTGGTCATGTGCATCAATAGAACAGAGATGTTTACCAGAAACAAGGGAGATAATCGACCAATGGCAGAGCATAATCGGTACAAAATTTGAAAGACAGACAACGATATGGGCATCAAGAATTAATCCTACGTGAACAGCATAATCGTAACCAAGAATTACATCATGCGATAACCCTTCAACCACAATGAAATTAAATTTCCAAGTGAAGTGTTTAATACGAATTTTGACCTTTACATAACATTTAACATTCAAGATAGAGCCGTTTGCGGCATGAAATACAGTTGAAAGGGGCTCAAGGTTCGGAAATTTACAGACAGATTGATTTTTAGAAAACCAAGACTAATTAATAGCAGAGGTAACACTGCCAGAGTCCATCAGTGCAAATGTAGGCTCATTATTGATTTCTACAGGAATAATCGGAATTTTAGAATGCACACTCCCTGAAATACTTTTACAGTCACCAGGACAAACAACATCATTATCATAGACATAGGTATTATCACGGTTATTCCAATTTTTTCATGGAGGGGCTTGCGTCATCAGTACTTTCACCTAGTCAGATGCGCTGATTAGTATTACTCAAGTTGAAATTAGCAGAGGGAGGTGGGTAATTTGGTACGGGGTAAGCAACGCCTTGAAATTGGGGGCTAGGAAAATTACTAGTAGGCAAATTCTTTTTCTTTACCAAAGGGCATTTTTTCTCAAATGGTCTTTAGACCCACAAGCTAAACATTTTTTGAAATAGCACCTAAACTACTGGTGTTCAGACCAGAGGACTGTCTAGGAGGAGGACCGGTTGGAGGGGGTACATTAACAGATCTACAACTATCACCATGTTTGGCTTCTTCAGTCTTAATACAAGCTCCTTTTAACTCACTAAAGGTTTAAGGACATTTCCTAAAGGACAGGTATGAACGGTACTCAGGCGATACACCACTCATTATACTATCTACCATATTTGCCTCATCAATAGGTAGCCTGAACACATTACAATAAAACTTAAGGTCATTGACATAGTTAAATAGACTTTCAGAATACAACTGCACCTGAAAACGATGTTTTGCTGTCAAATCCTTAAGTGCTCGAAAGGGGATGAATTTCCTTAAAATTCCATCATGAAAGAGGTCCAAGGTAGTATCACTCGAACAAGCTTCTACGATTTCAGATTTAAGGATACCAACACAATGCGAAAATAAGGTTCGGAATACACTGGAAGGGCTTAGGTTAAAACAATTTGCGGTCGCTTCTACCTCGACCAGTAATCTCAAAAAGGACACCGTTTCATCAATTGAATCAATGGACAACTTGTTAACTCCTTTAAGCAATTCACTAACAGGGTTCACATTCTCGCAACTTAGCATGCCAGGATTATCAACTAATAATACAGGTTAGCCATGAAAGGCAGCTAGTGACTGGTTACCCAAAACAGAGCTAGAAATGGGTTTGTTAAAGTCATGAGTAGCAGAAACATTGGGGTCATTACCTTGAGAAGCACCATTAATATTAATATTCCCCAATTTAAGAGTTTGCATGATGACGTTCAAATCAGCAGATATGGTAACAGCCCTAGTTAGCAACACAGTACATTGGTTTAGGGTGGAGCGATCCATCTTTAATGTAAAGAGATCCTGGAGGCGATTCGTATAATGAGTCACACGAGCAATTTGTCCTTGTACTTGATATTCTGATGGTTGGGAAATTTTAAAGGCTTCAGCTAATTCATTAATCTCATCAAGAGCATCAGAAATAAATAATACGGACTCACCAATCTCTGCATCTGACATTTGAGGAACAACAATGGGTTGGTCAGCAATTTCAGAGAGTAATTCTACGTCACCCTGGATAGTACCGGATGGCTTCCTACCACGAATCTGCACCTCATAGCTTAACTCCAGCTTCCGCAACATTCTAGGAACTGGCAAGGGGTGAGACTCCATGATTGACATGAAACAGATAACAGTTCGATTAGACTTTACACTTGGTCTTACAAATACAAGTTTAAATACCTGTTTTTTTAAGCAACTAGCAATGTTGACCTGGACAACTTATCAAGTTGTTAGAACAACAACAACAACCACAGCGAAATGCTACCACAACACTACTGCAAGCGGACAAAGATAAAAACAGGAATGATAATAACACCCCATACATATAACCAAATGAGCACAAGAAGCAAAATACTTAGCATCGAGCAAGAGCAGTATTAACAAAACCAGCGTGGAGGGCACTGAACATAAGGGAAAGGACTGGATCGAGCTAACTACTTGAGGGGTTGCCAGGTCAAGATTGCTAAATGAAAGCAAGATTAATGTTTAAATAACTTGAACTTTACTTAAAATTAGAAAAAAATTAAACAGAATTTAGGAATGAAAACTGTAGAACAAATAATAAATCTGTAAATAATGTCTTTAAATTATAGATAAAAATCAATTTTTAAAGCAAAATATACTATGAGTGCGCACTCGGATAACAACGTAAAATAATTTTTATGTAGTAATAAATAAGTAAATAGAAGAAGGATAAAGATAGTAATAATTCAACTCATTAAATTAGGAGAGAAATGTCTATTTTTAGGATAATTAAAATCGTGAAAACACACTCAGATTACAAGCTACAGCTTGCCTTAGAATCTATGAATGACAAATGTTAAAACGGATCCGTGCATTAAATATTAATTACATAAATGGCCACCTTTTCTTTGTGAGTGAGTATACTACAATTAATCACAATAAACTGGAATTTGCTTCCGGAACCAGTACACAAGGATTTCAATCACCCCGAAACACGGAAACACACTCAATATTTAAGGTAACGATAGCAGACCCAAAAAAGGTTCCAAACGTAAATAATTGAAAGGGCACAAGAGAAAATCGCACGAACCCGAATAAAAATATGTCTCAAATAAACTACAAATTACGAAGGGAAACACTTAAAATTCCACAGACAACAAAACAATGGTACACACGAAGCATACAGCTTCCCAAAACCGAAGCCAACATCCGACTTAAAAAGACAATAGGCAAAGCCCACACAAAATTAGCGTACTGGAGATAAGATAAAAACATGGCACGCAATAATGAAAGAAGAAGGAAAGAAAAACGGACGCGAATAATCTGAGGAGGGCAAAAGTATCATCAAGAAATAGGGAACAAATTCCAGTTTATTATAACCAGAATATTACAATAATTATGTATAGTCTTTTAAATTTAACATTTCTTCCAACCAAAATATTAATAAAGGATTTAAATGCCGGTTACACAATTTTAATTTTAGGAGGCCTTGGAAAACGGTAATGGCCGAATGAGACCGGAAATAAACCATTCCATTAAGTAATTAAACAATGAGCCATTACGAAAACAATACTAGTACATAACGTCTTTCAAAACATTGTCAACAGTCCCTCGGATGCCACAAATATGAACCAAGAAAAGTAGAAAGAAATCCACCAACAAAATTAATAATAATAATAATAATAACTTTAAGAAACAGAAAAAGGTAGCACAACGATAACCTCAGTTAAATTAAAGTAATGGAATAATAGGTCTCTCGCCCGCGCATATACCATGTTCCAGAATTACTCAATAATAATAATTTGGATATAGAACATTACCTAAGGTCCATTTTAATATTTAGCAGATACAATTTATATCATTGAAATGTCCGATGAAGAAGAAAATCCAGCTTAATTTAATGACGGTATGGACAGATGAGAAGGATGGTTCCTGTTAGGACCCCAAAAGCATACTATAAAGGGAATGTTGTTGGTAAGAGATCCACAGGGAGGCCTCGTGACAGTTGGGAAATTAAAACTTCAAAGACCTTGCCAAACGTGATGTAAATTGGCAGCCAAAAGTAGAACATCAGCTGTAGATGGACAGGACGAACTGGAAGAGGCTCGTATACATCCGCACCCGTTTTGCTGAAGCGGAAAATCGACGGCTATGGTGGTGAGCTGTGTGTTTATTAGAAAAATTGTTAGTTTAAGATATATAGTACTGTATTTTACGAAAATGTCTTCTTCTCTTGTTAATTTAAAATTTAGTGCTTGATAATAACGTATACTTGTGTACCATTTGCCGCCGAGATAGACGCCTCATTTGCAAGAAAAGTGATTTTGGTTTGATAGATTAATAGTTAATTAGTTATTTTAAATTTTATTTTGGAGATTGACCCTTTTGATGCAAACTGGACGATTTTCTTGGATATTGATCTTTTCGATTTCAACATGCGTGTAGATCGAGCTTTCTGATAATAACATACAGAATTGTGATACCTACGGTCCTGATTTTTCTATAAATGCTATTATAACATTTGTTACAGGAATATCGTAGCTTGCAGAAGCGTAAGAAGGTGCGGGCTTGAATGGGTGGACAGAGAAAAGATAATACGATAATTTAAAACACTAAAATTTGCTTTTTTCTGACTTCAAACTTGATAAAAAGTAACAGGTGAATAGAATAATGGTGAGCTCGTAAGCTATTGTAACAATAATGACTTGAAATCCTAAAACAATCAGGTATTATAGAAAAAATGTTGACATAAATATTTCAAAGAGATGAGTTTTGTAGCTCAAAAGATACACTATTTCAAAGAGCACTTTTGCTCCACTCAATTACACTGTAAGAGACTGAGTTCCAAATTTTATATCATTCCAGCCTCTCCAAAACTTCAGTTTCTAATTCAAATTTTATTTGACAATATTGTTCACTGCCATATCAGCTAGACAGTCACATCCACAATAGACTATGAGTAATTAGAAATTAAACAGAGGCAATAAGTGCCCATTCTTAATTTCTTTAGTGGTCAAAAGAAAAGGTTTGAGAAATCGGCCATAAAAAGAATCTAGGAGGTGAAACCCCTGCACTTCTTTTGAAATACACTTTGAAACACTTAAGATCCTATATGGGCTTATTGCCCGCTTATACAGAGGCTAAGCCTCTACTACGGAGGGTGACTACATACATACATACATACATACATACATACATACATACATACATACATACATACATACATACATACGTACGTACATACTGGGACCTTCCCCATCGTCTCCCATAATTCATGGGACAATGTGAAAACACTCATGTATCCCTACCGGATCATGAATACATGAGACCACGCTCCACTGAAAAACAACAGTCAAGGGACCTTTTCTGCCTGGTGACAATGCCGCCTTATCGGGATTTTAATAACTATTCCACTCACATGAGGCGACAAATGCCATTTACAGCATAGCGAGGTCTTCCGCTACTCTCCCGTTCTAAAAATATGATCACAAGCCTCTCGAGGGCGCGGTGCGTTCGCGGCTACGAACTAGAATCGTCTTACAATTAACTTATAGGCACAAAGTGAACGGAAGAGGTCATGATGTTAATATCGATGAAGATAGGCACGAATAAAATTTTCTAAACATTTAATTAATTAACTCTCGTTGAACATATTTACAATCTACAACCTCATTTATCAAATTTAAATTACATACATTTATTTCAAATTTACAGCAACGGGCAATCAAGTCGTTTTCTGATGTTTCATTTTTTAACCAAGAATTTTCTCTTTCGAGAAGAAAACAAATTTGTCCCAAGGCTTCCCGTTGCTCATACAATTCTTGACATTCTTCACAGCAGTGGTCGTTTTGGTCTTCTACCTCTTCCGTCGACATCATGTGGACCTCTGCATCCTCCGTAATATCTTCTTCCTCGTCCCGTAGATCATCATCATCTTCTCTGCTCTGTTCGTCCTCTCCTTCCTCAGCATTCTCATCCGATTGACCCACGTCTGTTCGATTACTTCCTGGTGGATGGTATAACTTTAAATTGGCGGCGTTGTACACTGTTTCCGTCAACCCATCCATGCTCTTGACCATGTATGAATTGTTCTCAAGTTTTCTATAACCCTGTACGGTCCAATATATAACTCCGCAAACTTATGATATACCTTGTTAGCGGGATCTGAAATTGCAGGCCGTTTCACAAGGACGAGAAAAAGAAAACCATGGATTTTTAAGAATTAGTTATAATAAGTGCAATAAAGAAAGGAAATCGAATGACAAAATTTTGAGTAGGATTGATGCCAAATAATACTTCAGGAATGAAAACGATTAGGAATGATTATACGGAAGAAATTTAAAAAATCAAACATGAAAAGAGATACAGAGAATGAGGATAATGTAACGTAAAGGTCCATTATACAAGTATATGGTAGAGCAGATTAAATATGTTGTATCCAACATATTTAAAGTTAACGTGGAGGTGAAATGTACCATTACGTTACATTAGCGGCCGTCAATGTAATGGATACAGTGGACAAAGGTGGCGGACAATAACTTCAGGTGCAAGTACACAGAGTAGTGATCCAATAAATCGATATCGCCCGGCCGCAAGGGAAAAGAATTTCAAGAGTTAAATAATGTCGGACGGAAAAATTTGAAAAAGAACGATTCTTGACTACTTTGTGAAGATAAAGCTACAAGTTAAAGGGAAGTTGCACGGCTTATAGAAAGATTATAGAAAAGGATCACCTCAACGTCAAATACGAAAATATTAGTATATTACCAGAATAGAAGACTATATCTGCAAGAACACAATACGGAAAAAGAGTAGGTTTGAAAGAAATAGTCGTTATTGTGAGGCCAGAATTCAGAAACGGAAAGGAAGCTTCAGTTGAATTACACGTTGCCGAAATTAATACCATAGCGGCATAATTTGTTGTTTCCAGGGGGGAGACAATATCTGTTTAAGCAAAAGAAAGAGCAAGGAATAGGCCAAATTAGAGAAATCTATACATTTAAAGAAGAGAATATTTTCGTCTAACTCGAATTTCCAAAAACAAATATTGTGAATTGAATTGCCTATTATTCACCAGTATACTATGTACTCTACTATGGATTTGTTCTTTTATGATTGCATGATGACTGGTGACAAGATGGACTCAGCTTAAACAGAAGGAATGTTTTGCTCAAGACTGATTAGCTCAAGCCAAGACCCAAGATGAAGCCGCAGATGACGTAGTCTTCGGATCGCAGTGGTTGCCTACTCCGAGATGCCGTAGTCCAGCAGAGATCCAGCGGCAAAATCCCGTTACGAGATAAGTATTATGAGTTGCATCGTAATAAATTTCAAATCAATTGATGAAAAATATTTATAGGTGTACAGGAGTGCTAGATATAAGAGATCAAGTGCCAATGAAAGGATATATGAATATAAATGCCAATTATTAGCCGATGAAATGTGCTATTTTATGCTATATAACTGCAGTGCTTATGTGATAATTTTAAGGTTATTGGAAGCTAGATCTGATTGAGTATTTGTGCATGTTTTGTGCCAATTAATACGTATAGACCGTGAAGCGTTTAACCAGTTATGGATGTAGAAATATAAGCGAGATATAAGACGTAACCTAGAACTTCAGGTCAATATGTATACCAATCATGGCCAGTATGATAATAATATGGTAAAGAAGTGTTTGGAATATTACGAAGTTGCAGTGTATAAGAGAATAATCAGGATAGTGAATATTGCGTCCGTAACACAGAGGTTATTTTAGTGGAATTGAGTGATGATATATTTTAAATATGGAGGAATATATATATACAGAGGAAATGAAGTGTTAATGTGGCATATTATAAGTAGAATGAGGAGATATGTTTCTGTTCGTTATTTAAGAATGGGATAGATAATTGAAATGCGAATTCCTGTGTTACATATTATGTTTAGATTTGGGTTAGCACTGCAAGTAAAGAAGATAGGCCATGTTGAGTTGAATGCATGTCTCGAGCCAAGCTGTATGTGTTTCGTTGTAACTTTCAGAGGAGGATATGGAGAGGTTACGTGTTTGTTATGCATTATGTTATATATATTTGGGAATAGAATGGAATCTCGCACATTTACGTATTTGAAGGTCAGTAAGTTAGCGCTTATACGGAGTACGGTTTGCTTTATCAAAACTATGGCACAGCGAAGAAATATTTGGGAGTATGTAAATATATTGGCACATGATGGCACGATTTTCGCAGATTAGAATGACGTACCGTCAAATCTATGGCACTCCGTACTAGATTTATTTCGTTTGAGTTGTACATATGGTGATGTACTGATTTAATTTATTCATTTGGGTTATGATAGGAATATTGGTAACTGTATGGGTGTTTTGAACCCATAATTAAACATGCTAATGCTTATCTCGTAACGTGGTGAGTCACAAACAAGAATCCAAACTTGTGTTTAAATAAATTTGTGGTCAAATAGACCGAAATCCAAAATGAAACTTAACTTATGCCCCAAAGAAAATCCCAAACAACATTAAATGAAAGATATTCCACTCCTCCTTGATTTAATAAAGTTCTGATCCCTATTTTCCCCTTTATATGAATTTAAATATGAAAGATATGGTATATTATGATATTGAATGAATATGTAAGCAAATATATTGAAGATTTAACTTCTTTCAAATATGTTTATCCCGGAAACCATGCATTTTGAGAATAATACTTATAATACTATGATTTTCCTTTCCTTATTGCCAATGAATATATATTATTCAATTTTATTATACATTAGCATGCTAATAAATTAGATATAGATTTGATTTTGCATTTCTATTCTTTAAGTAAGGTGTAGTAGGTAGTAGTAGGATAGTTTTACGGAATTATTGAGTTAGCTTACGCTGAGTATTAGGTAAGGATCGGATAATTTCTTTTAACATAAGGATATGGTGTGACTATTTCAACGGATGGCGACTCTTCAACGGAATCCGCGGTTTATTTAATGCAAATAGGAACAACGAAGCGAATTTTTACCCTGGGAAATGATTATATGCCATATGTTGGAACTTATTTTCATAAATATTATTCCAGTTTGGAATCTGTGTATGACTTGCGACCCGATGTTTAGAATTTAGTGGCCGGAGCAATATTTGAATATGTGAATACTCAGATAATACTCCAATAACATGAGACAGAGATGCCGATAAAGGTCGCAAATCAAAAGTATGGCATATACAAAATTGGCGCCCATACGTGAAGCAAGTTGAAGAGTAAGGTACCGAAGCCGCCAAATATTATTAAATTTTGTCCCGATCGTGAGGCAAGTTTGAAGAGGTCGGATGATTGATTGAATTCTGGGTGTACAGAAATTTTATGATTTGACTATGGAGCAGATATTGAGGATGAGGTATGGATGATTGGATTGGACATGGGTTATATGATGCCGTAGCTTCAAGCAAGTTGAAAAGGGTACCTTGGCTGTTCTGTAATATTTTGAGCTTTTATTCGTGAAGTGAGCTGTTGAAAAAGGAATGAGGAGGAAAATATATCGCGATAAAGGAATATTGAGAAGACAGATTATGGATGACATGAAGATATATGAGGTCAGGTTATAGCGGCGAAGAGAGATGATAGAAAAAAGGGGATGGTAAACATAATATAGTGTACCCTGATCAAGAAGAAAGCTGTACATTGAACTAGAATGTAACTATGAGGCTGTATGGAAGAATGAGATGAAGCATGATGGATTGCGGATGCAAATATGGCATGCGAGGAAGGATGATTTCTTATACTAGGAATAATGAAGGAAAAGGTTTGAATATGCATTTATTTAGATTGTTCCGAGAAAATTTCGTTAGGTACTTAGGATAGTGGAAATGTATTAAAGGAATGTTAATTTTATTTGTTGTATATATATATAGGTTAAGTGAATAAGGGATAAACATATTTGAAAATGATTATTAGTTTAAATGTTTGGATTCTTGTGTGACTTGGACAGGCTGGTTTGGGTTGAGCTAAAGTAGTCTTGGGTTAACATTCCTAATTAAGAAAGAATTTGTTGAAGTACTAGAAGTTGTAGAATAAGTGTATAATTAAGTCTGTCAGACTGTGTTATAGTAATATTTAGAGATTGAATTAGCTGAGTTAACGAATACATAGAGAAAGCTAGGCTTATAGAGAATTTAACAGGTACATCAGAGAATTGTAAACGAGATAAAGATGTCGAATTTAGCCCAGCTGAAAACCCAGCTTGAGGGATACCAAAAGGTAACTGAGGAGGAAGTCACGAAGAGAGATGAAGCAATACAGGAAGTCAGGGATAATCAAAAGGGGATTTTGGAAAAATTCCAAGAAATAATTAGCAGGCAAAATGAAAAATTCCAAGAGATGATTAACAAAATGGAAGGAAGAGAAGAAGAAGTAAGAAAACGGAATGAGGAGGAAAGAAGAGAAAGACAGGAGGAAGCAAGAAAACGGAATGAGGAAGAAAGAAGGGAAAGACAGGAGGAGGCAAGAAGGCAGAATGAGAAATTTCAAGAGATGATTAACGGACATAATGAGGAAGCAAAAAGGCGGAATGAGGAAGAAAGAAGAGAAAGACAGGAAGAAGCAAGAAAGCGAAGTGAAGAATTCCAAGAAATAATTAGTAGGCAGGAAAAAAGATTCCAGGAAATGATTAATGAGGACAACGAAAAAACAAGAGAGCAAAATGAAAAGTTCCAAGAGATGATTAATGAGAGATTTCAAGAAATGATTACGAGGCAGGAGGAAAAACAGCAAGAAGAGATTAACAGGCAAAATGAGAGGCAACAAGAAATGAGGGAGGAAATGAAAGAGGTCATAAGAACGGAAATTGAGAAATTTGGAAGTGAAGTCACGGAAATTAAAACAGATATTGACGAGCTGCGTAATCAGATGACGGAAATTGTGGAAAACAGGAGTGAAGAGGTTAATAAAAAATAAATGAGGTCAGCAAGGAATTGAAGGAAAGTAGAGAGGCTATACGAACTTTGAAGGAAAAGGAAATGAAAAGTTTGACGGAGAATTTGGAAAACTTGAAATTAAATTCCACGGAGAGATGGGAACAGTATCAAGAGAGGATGAACAAGTTAGATGAGGTAATAGGAAATACAAATAAGTCAATAGAAGTAAATTTTATCTTGGCGAGAGAACAAGTATCGAATAAAACAGATATAATCCGAGAGGAAGTAGTGCGGAATAAGAATGAGGTTGACAGTAGAGTTAACAATACGGAAAGGGAGTTGCGGACTATCCGAAAAGAGATACAGGAATTAAGGGTACATGACCAAAACACAGGATGCAGTATGTTAGGGAATATGGATATTCGAATGAACGAGAGAGAAACAACGCCAACGATGACGACGGATTCCAACCAGGTTATCAACGGTGGAATAATTGGAAACGGGAATTGTAGCAGTGGAGGTCCAGCCGTAATAAATATTATTAAGACAGTTGATGATAGACCAAAACATTTTGATAACACTGCAAGTCTATCACCTAAGCAATTTCTTCGGGAAATGGAGGATTATTTTAGGGCTAATCAGATTCCAAATGAGAGAAAGCTAAAAATATTTGAAAAACATTTAGATTCTAACCCTGGTATATGGTACCAAGCATTTAGGTACAGCTTTCATGATTATGAGGAATTTAAAACAGCATTCTTGCGAAGGTATTGGAGCTCAGAGGCACAATTACAGCTCAGGATGGAGCTATATTCCCGGAAATTCGCATTTAACGGGCAAACAAGATACTCAGATTATTTCGCGTTCCAGTTTCAACGATTTCAAGATCTGGACGCCGCACCAAGCGAATTGGAAGCAATAAAAACAATCCAGAGGCAGTTTCCGCCCGAGGTGCAAAGGCACTTGGCAGTAGCAAATGTTCAGACTGCTATAGAAATGGAAGACCGGCTAAGGCAGTTAGACATGGCAACTGCACATCCCACAACCAGGTTAATGAGGAATGCAGAGAATGAGGCATCGATAAATGTGATAACGCCGGAGAATGTGGAGAATAATAGATGGAGAGAACTTAAGAATGGTGTTAGAAACCGGGAAATGGATGGAAAGAAAGAAGCGAAGGAATGCCAATGCCAGAAAGGATATGTAAATCGACGGACATATCAAACGAGCGATAGATATGTACCATATTATAGGACGAATAATAGGTACTCAGGAACCGGAGCTCGGAATAGTTTTCGGAGAAGGCCACCATACGAAGGAAGGAGAGAACAAAGTTTCAAGGGTAGAGAATTTCCCAAAAGAAAATATATCCAAGAGTTAAGGGAAAGTTCAAACAATAAGGATAAATGGGAACAGGCGATTAAGGACAAAGAAGTGGTTGGTGATATAGAAGGTGCGGAGAGCTTAGAACTCCAGGAGTACAAGAAGATGGAGGCAGCGAAACGAAGTTTGAATCCGAATGCACAAAACTTTAGTGCAGGGATAGACGTTTCCGAGAAGAAAAAGAAAACCATGGATTTTTAAGAATTAGTTATAATAAGTGCAATAAAGAAAGGAAATCGAATGACAAAATTTTGAGTAGGATTGATGCCAAATAATACTTTAGGAATGAAAACGATTAGGAATGATTATACGGAAGAAATTTAAAAAATCAAACATGAAAAGAGATACAGAGAATGAGGATAATGTAACGTAAAGGTCCATTATACAAGTATATGGTAGAGCAGATTAAATATGTTGTATCCAACATATTTAAAGTTAACGTGGAGGTGAAATGTACCATTACGTTACATTAGCGGCCGTCAATGTAATGGATACAGTGGACAAAGGTGGCGGACAATAACTTCAGGTGCAAGTACACAGAGTAGTGATCCAATAAATCGATATCGCCCGGCCGCAAGGGAAAAGAATTTCAAGAGTTAAATAATGTCGGACGGAAAAATTTGAAAAAGAACGATTCTTGACTACTTTGTGAAGATAAAGCTACAAGTTAAAGGGAAGTTGCACGGCTTATAGAAAGATTATAGAAAAGGATCACCTCAACGTCAAATACGAAAATATTAGTATATTACCAGAATAGAAGACTATATCTGCAAGAACACAATACGGAAAAAGAGTAGGTTTGAAAGAAATAGTCGTTATTGTGAGGCCAGAATTCAGAAACGGAAAGGAAGCTTCAGTTGAATTACACGTTGCCGAAATTAATACCATAGCGGCATAATTTGTTGTTTCCAGGGGGGAGACAATATCTGTTTAAGCAAAAGAAAGAGCAAGGAATAGGCCAAATTAGAGAAATCTATACATTTAAAGAAGAGAATATTTTCGTCTAACTCGAATTTCCAAAAACAAATATTGTGAATTGAATTGCCTATTATTCACCAGTATACTATGTACTCTACTATGGATTTGTTCTTTTATGATTGCATGATGACTGGTGACAAGATGGACTCAGCTTAAACAGAAGGAATGTTTTGCTCAAGACTGATTAGCTCAAGCCAAGACCCAAGATGAAGCCGCAGATGACGTAGTCTTCGGATCGCAGTGGTTGCCTACTCCGAGATGCCGTAGTCCAGCAGAGATCCAGCGGCAAAATCCCGTTACGAGATAAGTATTATGAGTTGCATCGTAATAAATTTCAAATCAATTGATGAAAAATATTTATAGGTGTACAGGAGTGCTAGATATAAGAGATCAAGTGCCAGTGAAAGGATATATGAATATAAATGCCAATTATTAGCCGATGAAATGTGCTATTTTATGCTATATAACTGCAGTGCTTATGTGATAATTTTAAGGTTATTGGAAGCTAGATCTGATTGAGTATTTGTGCATGTTTTGTGCCAATTAATACGTATAGACCGTGAAGCGTTTAACTAGTTATGGATGTAGAAATATAAGCGAGATATAAGACGTAACCTAGAACTTCAGGTCAATATGTATACCAATCATGGCCAGTATGATAATAATATGGTAAAGAAGTGTTTGGAATATTACGAAGTTGCAGTGTATAAGAGAATAATCAGGATAGTGAATATTGCGTCCGTAACACAGAGGTTATTTTAGTGGAATTGAGTGATGATATATTTTAAATATGGAGGAATATATATATACAGAGGAAATGAAGTGTTAATGTGGCATATTATAAGTAGAATGAGGAGATATGTTTCTGTTCGTTATTTAAGAATGGGATAGATAATTGAAATGCGAATTCCTGTGTTACATATTATGTTTAGATTTGGGTTAGCACTGCAAGTAAAGAAGATAGGCCATGTTGAGTTGAATGCATGTCTCGAGCCAAGCTGTATGTGTTTCGTTGTAACTTTCAGAGGAGGATATGGAGAGGTTACGTGTTTGTTATGCATTATGTTATATATATTTGGGAATAGAATGGAATCTCGCACATTTACGTATTTGAAGGTCAGTAAGTTAGCGCTTATACGGAGTACGGTTTGCTTTATCAAAACTATGGCACAGCGAAGAAATATTTGGGAGTATGTAAATATATTGGCACATGATGGCACGATTTTCGCAGATTAGAATGACGTACCGTCAAATCTATGGCACTCCGTACTAGATTTATTTCGTTTGAGTTGTACATATGGTGATGTACTGATTTAATTTATTCATTTGGGTTATGATAGGAATATTGGTAACTGTATGGGTGTTTTGAACCCATAATTAAACATGCTAATGCTTATCTCGTAACGTAGTGAGTCACAAACAAGAATCCAAACTTGTGTTTAAATAAATTTGTGGTCAAATAGACCGAAATCCAAAATGAAACTTAACTTATGCCCCAAAGAAAATCCCAAACAACATTAAATGAAAGATATTCCACTCCTCCTTGATTTAATAAAGTTCTGATCCCTATTTTCCCCTTTATATGAATTTAAATATGAAAGATATGGTATATTATGATATTGAATGAATATGTAAGCAAATATATTGAAGATTTAACTTCTTTCAAATATGTTTATCCCGGAAACCATGCATTTTGAGAATGATACTTATAATACTATGATTTTCCTTTCCCTATTGCCAATGAATATATATTATTCAATTTTATTATACATTAGCATGCTAATAAATTAGATATAGATTTGATTTTGCATTTCTATTCTTTAAGTAAGGTGTAGTAGGTAGTAGTAGGATAGTTTTACGGAATTATTGAGTTAGCTTACGCTGAGTATTAGGTAAGGATCGGATAATTTCTTTTAACATAAGGATATGGTGTGACTATTTCAACAGATGGCGACTCTTCAACGGAATCCGCGGTTTATTTAATGCAAATAGGAACAACGAAGCGAATTTTTACCCTGGGAAATGATTATATGCCATATGTTGGAACTTATTTTCATAAATATTATTCCAGTTTGGAATCTGTGTATGACTAGCGACCCGATGTTTAGAATTTAGTGGCCTGAGCAATATTTAAATATGTGAATACTCAGATAATACTCCAATAACATGAGACAGAGATGCCGATAAAGGTCGCAAATCAAAAGTATGGCATACTTTGCAATAGAGGTCGCGGCAATTGTTTCAATAGAAAGGTGTTATATTGTACCCTCCGGCAAGTGTCGCAAGTTATCAAAACTCGGCGGACCGTCTTCCTTAAGTTTGGAAAGGTGAAAGTTTCCTTCAATGTTGACAATACCCTGTCTATCCCCGCGTGATCAATGACTCGATGGGCCAACCATATTAAATCCTCCTGCAAGGCGGGCGGTACTACGATTCTGTATCGCGTATGGCTATCATCGACAAATTTATGCAAGTTTCCATTAAAATAGTTATGCCGATCTGCTTTCTTCTCTAGCTCAGCATATACGGCGGTACCCGGTTGTACTTCGCGCTTGAAAAATGTTATCAGCGTGCCTGTCTCTTGGTACCTTTCCTGTTCTTCCCCAATGGTCTTCAACTTATCCAAAGTTATACGGTCCTCATCCTCAACTTGAATTTTGTGTATGGAGATTTCCCTAGGGTCCGGGTTTCGACTCAACGCATCCGCAATAACGTTGTCCTTTCCAGCACAGTGCTCTACTGCCAAGTCGAACTGTTGGACAAAAAGACACCAAAGATTGACCCACTCACTTGTCATAGTTGACTTAAGCATGAACGTCAATGCTTTGTGGTCAGTCCGTAGTACAATGGGGAAGCCGTAGATGTACTTCCGCCAATGACTAAGAGCTGTCACAATGGCCAACATCTCAAGTTCTGTCACTGTGTATCTTATTTCATGAGCTTGCAATTTCCGGCTCATAAATGCTATATATATAATTTTTGTTTTGTGCCTCAAGATCGTCTTGATACAAGGTAGCGCCAACCACAATTTTCGACGTGTCTGTCTGCACGATAAATTTCTTGGAGTAATCTGGGTACCCAAGTTTTACACTGTTAGCAAGGAGTTCTTTCGTTTTTTCAAATGCAGCTTCGCAATCCTCATCCCATTTCCAGCGATTGTTTTTCTTTAATAAGTTTTGGAGGGGTGCCACAACTTCCGTGTACCCAGGACAATGGTTAGAAAATTAGTTACAAATACCTAAATATGCCGAAGGTGTTTGACCCTAGTCGGTCTCGGGAAATGTTTGATCGCTCGGTAATTTTTAGAGGTTTGGGATCACTCTTTCTTAATCACGTGTCCCAAAAATAGAATACTCCCCTGGCAGAATTGATATTTCGAAAGGTTGACTTTGAAGTAATTGCGTTCCAAATCCTTCAAGATATTCTTGATTTTCTCTAAATGCTCCTCAACTGTCTCGGATGCCACCAAAATGTCGTCAATATATCTAACAGTAAACGCTTTCACCTCTTCAGTAAGATTTCTGTCAAGTGCCCTAATAAGAGCGGATCCAGCGTTCATAAGCCCAAATGGAAATAGTTTGAAAACATAAGTTGTTTGATTGAACATAAAGCCAGTTAGAATTTTGGTTTGGGGTCAAGTTCCACATGAAGAATGAAGAAGTTAAGTCAATCCCGGTAAACAGTTTCATGTGCCGAAATTTCTTTAAAATACCTTTAATACACGGGGCTTGGTCATACTCTGGCATTAAGCGTTTGTTGATGCCTCTCGCATCAAGACACACCCGTAAAGACCCATTTGCTTTCTCCATGATTACGAGTAAATTCAAAAATGGCGTGGGGACTTCATGTTTAACCCACTAACCTCCATCTCGCTAATTATTTGGCTGACTTTATCGCGATACTTTTCCAGAACAGGATAAAGGCTTTACCCAAATGATCCGCAGCTGTTAATTACCAAAGTGTATTGGAAGTTTGGCATTATCCCAGGTCGTGAACCAAAGACCTCTTTACACTGCTCCAATATTTCTAACAGTTGAGCCTTTCCGTCATCCCCAATTTTAGCTTCGTTGATTTTCCCCTCGATAATCGAATCCAACGATGGTTCCTTCTTCAGTTTCCAAAGCAGCAATAGTAATTCCCTATTCCACAAATGTTTTATGACAAACTTAATCCAATCCTGTCCAAGTTCCATTCTATTCCCTTTCTTCAGAATATATTTTCGTAGTCCAAATTCTTTCTTCCGTCTCCAAATCTTCAATATCATTCAATTTTATTTCTGTTTGAGCCGAATCCAATTTCAAACAAATTTCGTTGATCTCCATATTAATGTGGGCTTTGAATTCCCTCAAGAAATCTTAACCAATATTGATACTGTATTCGATTTTCATTAAGACAATGAATGGTTGTGAAGTAGTGTCCTTCCCAATCTCGAAAACCAAATAGTCCTGGGTACAAATCGTGGTCCAATCATGAATTACTCCGCGAACTTTAACATTTGAAATGGGAATTACAGGGATATTATTTTTGGATTGCAATTCTTCCAACAGAATCCTAGACACGACGCTCCTGTTTCAACTAGGCATCGAACTCGAATCCCATTGCCTCTGATGTAAATAACAGGCAATTCCCTAACGACCTTGATGTCGGTTTTAATCTTGTCTTCCAATAACTCATCGGACTGTACCATCCACGTGTCAATCGTAATGACTGTCCATGACAATGTTTGAGAATCGGTAGCTTCCGAAATTTTGGTTATCTCATCTAGTATTTGGGCTTTTTAAGACAGTCTCCCTCAGTGGCCTTGAATTCTGGCGCTCGGGGATCCAATCTATTTTGGCTTGCATTATGCCTTTGCAATGCGATGTTCTCAGCCCCTGTACACTCCGACGTCTGGGTTAATCGTCTTATGTGCTGCTCCCATATATCCTTTACAGTTTGCGATTCATTTAATTCCCGAACGTATTGTTGCGGCTCTCTTTTTCTGTCGTTAAGTTCACCCTGGTAGTATTCTTTACGCTGTTGAGAATTCCTGTCATTACGCTGTTGCCATTTCGGATATGGTCGTCGTTCCTTATTAATACCGTTCTGCTTATAATATTTTCGCCTGGACTCTTCCCATGGACAAGAATTCCACCTTGTATCTCTTGAATTACGGTTCCCAGTCTACAGTTCACGGGTACTCGTTCCCTGATCTTTCTGGCTAGCTAAATTTACATTGCCTTGACAGTCCAAAACATTAACCATCTCGGTCTGTCTACTTCGTGCGTGCTGTCCACTAGACGTCTGATCTAGGTGCCGTAACACCTGTTCCATTTCTACCGCCGTTTTTACGTTAGCGGCGATCAATATACTTTGAACGTCGCCGGGAAATTGCTTGCTAATCGCTGCTGTTAGCTCAATTTCCGCTGAGGATTGTCTATTTCTCGCATCTTAACCAATTGCCCGGTAAAATACTCGTAGAAACGCGTTGGGCCAGTCATAGAGTACCGTCGAGAATACAACTCTAATCACAACCACTGCTGAGTCTGCATTCCCCAAATCTTGTCCAAGAACGCCTTTTTAAAAGCTATCATATCCATCGAAACAATAACGAAATGTTTGGAACCAAACGAGGGCCTAGTCTTCCAAAAACTTCTCCAACACCTTCAATTTTCGCTCTGGCATTATCCGATTATCAGCCATGCATCCGTCCATTTCGATCAAAAATTTCTTTGAAGTCATGTTGCCCCCGGGTTTAAAACGTTTCGGCTTAACTTCCGCCATATTGACCATATTGTAAATTGGTATCGGTTCGATGGGAAATGACGTCGAATTGTGGAATTGCGTTCCAGCTAACTGATCCTGATTGGTGTTCATCCTGGCAAAAATATCTGTTCCCTTCGGTTCCAACTTTATATCGAAAGGATTACCGTGACTCGATTTCATCGGACTGAACTCCTTTCCATTTTCGTGAAAAGCCTCCCTACTTTCAATTTTCCGGCCTCTTCCCTCAACTCCTGGATGAGGATTTTGTGATTGTCCAGCATAATTTTCGCCTTCTGGATTTTGTGAGACCAATCCTCGATTCTATCTGATGTTTTGTCGTCCCTCTTACGAACTTCTTCTCGGATCAAGATGATCTCTTCCGACGTGAGCTCCTTTACTTCGGATATCTGTTTCTCTATTGACTCATACAACTCCTTACGCAACGCCACGGTTTGATGTTGAACTTCGCTTAGTCCAGCCTGAGTCTGATATATTTCCATTTTAGTCGCTTCCATTTCCCTACTCATGGTCTCCTGATACACCACTGTCGTTTTAACGTGTTCCTCTAGTTGCTCCGCCATACTCGCAGTTTGGGTCTCGAAACAATCTACACGCTCAATCGCTGTATCGATCATCTTACCGAACCCTTCCTGTTTTTCTCCACACCATAAACTCGCTTTCCTAATTGCTCGGTAGTCCTTTCACATTATTCACGATAGACTTTAAGTTGTTCGACTAATAAATTTTGCCGTTCCATGGTTTGCTCTAATCGCACATTAAAGTTACCTAGCTGTTGGTTTATCTCTTCTTTCCCTTCCTTACATTCCTTCTGTTCTTTATCTACCATTTCCTTAATGTCCTCACTAGTCTGATTAATTTTTTCATAAGATTTTCCTTTATATTTTCCTGAATGTTCTCACTATTCTGGGAAATTTTCTCCTGAATGTTCTCACTATTCTCACGAATCATTTCCTTCATGCTTTCCTGCATGTCCTCCTTCATCTCCTGCATCAACTCCCAAAATCTGCTCTATATCCATCACAATAACTCTTTTCATAAATTGAGCCCCCTTAGACTCGAACTTAAGACGAGGGTCGATAAACTCGAAACCAAAGTTTATTCAAGGTTGTTCCCCCATTCAACTTCGAAAATTTTCTAAATCAACTGAATTAAAATCCAAAATCTAGCCTCAATACAGTTAACTCGATGTTACACCCCTATTACACCGAGAGTGTATTCAAAATTAAACAACGTAGCCTCAATCATCAACAGATTAATTCTGAATAAATTAACGATACCTAAATAAAATACCCATACAGGTGGGATATGCCAATAAATTAGGTCATCCTTCCAGCGTTGATGCAGATACACCTAGTACAATGGGTAATACCGTCCCAAGACTTTCCGTTTGAACCCAAATTTTTGCCATTTCATAAAAAGTTCAGAGGCCTGAGGTAAAATCTAATTCATTATATGAATAAACACTCACTGTTAGTAATGAGGGCTCTTGCAAGTAGTACCTCCTGACTAATACCCATGAATATGATTACCTGAAGTGTATCGATATTCGTTTTTCCTCAGATTCGGGAAAAACATTTTGTTGTTTCCCGGGGTCAATTGAATCCTTAATTAATTTCTGGGTACGCCAATTACTTTGAATGACCGTCATGGCTATTGCCAAAGAAATAATAATAATAATAATAATAATAATAATAATAATAATAATAATAATAATAATAACAATAATAATAAGCAGAGTCAGAGGGTAGTAGGGAAATAAAATACCACCGTGAAAAAACTGGTCCCTTGCCAGGGTTACGGCGAAGACTGGTAAATAACCGGAAGCCAGAAAACATCTTGAGGCAAACTCTAGGGCTAACAACCCTAGTTGTAAAAGGATAGGTACCCGTCCAAAGCAAAGTCAAGTCAAAAAGCATGATGGCACAACATTTCAAGAAACATACCCCAGGGGGTAAATCTTCGGATAAATCCCTCGTCGTGAACGCTACGGCGCACTAGTCTCGTTCGGATTTTGGGGGAGACTCGACATCATGCAAGAGACGAGTCGGAGCGTCTCGGTGTACCCCGAAGTGTCAAAAACTCAGGCAAAAATCTAAAACCATTTTAGCAACTTTCAACATAAATTCACTTACACAAACTGGCAAGCTGAAAACCCTCACCAAAGCTCTTCACGAAAATCAGATATCCATAATGGCCCTACAGGAAACAATGTACCTAGATGAAGAGATTTTTAGATCCGAAGGCTACCGATTTTTCAAGAGCAAAGCGCAAAGATGCTCCTACAAACGATAAGAACAAGTCTGATCCAGACGAAATTGATAATTTCTGGGACCTACTGGATGAAAAATTAAACAAAATCCCCAAACACCATGTCAAGCTTCTTTTGGGTGAATTCAATCCCCAACTAGGTCGTGAACAGAAGTACAAGGAAGTTATATGAAATTACCCTGCTCACAAAAGAACCAATCCCAACGGCAAAAGACTGGAGTCCATTTGCGAAAATCACAACCTGCAGGTCATGTCGACCCACTTTCGCCATCTACCCAGAAAGTAAATGAATTGGCGTTCTCCCGTCCAAGCCCTAGGAGCGTTCCAAATTGATCATGTTGCAATCTCCAAGAGAAACAGCCCTGAGATTATGATTGTCAAGGTAAAGATAGGCATCAATGTGGTCTCAGATCATTATATGTCTCTTATCAAATTCAACCAATTCCCGCAAACACAAGGAAGACAACCAAACAGATCACACGCTTCGACAATGATAAACTTCGGCAAAGGGTCGAGGAGTTCCAGGAGAAGGCTAGACCAAATGACTGTGACTTTAACAACACCAAAAGTCTCCTTGTTGAGGCCGCCAAAGACGTTGCAGAAATCAAGAGAAGCAAAAAGCATGCCTGGTGGAATGGTACCTGCGAATCAGTCCTCCAAGAAAGACTAAATGCGTGGAAACAGTACTACTCTACGAAATCAGAAAATGATTGGGAAACCTACAAAACCCAACGTGCCCAAGCAGCTATTCAGAACTAAGAAACGTAGATACGAAAAATCTCCCATTGAAAAGATAGAACAAAACTTTAGGAAGAATAAAAGCAGAGAGCACTACAGAGCCTTCAAACGCAAAGTCACTGGCTATAAACCACCATCTCTATGCTTTGAGCGAAAGGACGGCACACTGGCGACGACAAGTGAAGAAAATTGCAGCATTCTGGCAGATTACTTCAAGAATTTACTTAATTGCTCTAAACCGCAAAAAGCCATTGAGACCAAGGAACCCTTACTCAGGTACTCAGATTCCAGACCACCCGACAGAGTTGAAATCAAGCGCCACATTGCTCGTCTAAAAAATAAAAAAGCGCCGGGGGAAGACTCAGTAGTAGCAGAACTATGGAAATATGCCCCAGAGGAATCACTTGATATCTTGCAAAAGCAAATGGAAGAAATTTGGAACAAGGAGACCCTACTCGAAGATTGGAAAATAGCTTTGATCCATCCATTACACAAAAAAGGCAGCATGAAGAACATCAACAACTACAGAGGAATATCTCTGCTACCGGTGACTTACAAAATTTTATCACTTGCCATCCTGGAGCGTTTGGAAGCACAAGTCGAACATCAAATAGGTGAATACCAAGGAGGGTTCAGAAAAGGTCGCTCAACAGCTGAACAGATCAAAAAGCTCAAAACGATCATCAGATATTGTACACTAAGGTCCAAGCAGTATGTGTCTGTCTTTGTGGACTTTAAGAAAGCGTACGACTCCATTGACCGGGAAGTCCTGCTAAACATCTTAAATGAATTTGGAGTTGATGTGAAACTGCTGGCATTAATTAGAGCCACCCTGACCGATACAAAATCCAAGGTGAAGTTCCACGGATGTCTCTCGCATTCCTTTGACATCAAAACAGGAGTCCGACAAGGTGATGGGCTATCCCCGATACTCTTCAACTGTATTCTTGAAAAGATCATCTGGACCTGGCGGGTGAGAATACAGGAAACCAACTACAGTCCATTGAGAATAGGAACCAAATCCAAGGGGATCGCAACAGACTGCTTAGCATTTGCCGATGATATTGCTGTTCTCTCAAACGACATAGAAACCGCTAGAACTCAAGTTGAAATTTTAAAGGAAATTGCCGAACAAACTGGTTTGCAGATATCGTTCGAGAAAACAGAAATAATGACTAACATCAAGGAGGCTCCACCAAAACTTCATACAAAATACGGGGACATCACCCGAGTAGACAAATTCAAATACCTGGGTGAGATCATCATGAAAAATAGACTGGGCAAAGAAGCACTTCAGGACCGAGTACGCAAACTGGAAATAGCCTACCAAACATCCCGCACAATCTACAACAAAAAATGCCTTTCCCAAAACACCAAGATACGTCACTATGAAACAGTTCTGAAGCCAATAGTTATATATGCAGCCGAAACCTTGTCTCTAAATGCCAACAAAGGACTCATTGAAGAACTGGAGAAAAGAGAACGCAAAATTGTGAGAGGAATCTTGGGATCAAAGTACAGAAATGGAATCCATCAAAAGAGATCCAACAAGGAAGTGTACAGCAAAATAGAGAAAATTACCGACACAATCAGAAAAAGACGGGCACGACTTTACGGTCATCTGAAAAGAATGGATGGAAGAATGTTAACTAAAGAAATCTTTCACTTTTTTGATTCAAACCCCAAAACCACAATTCCCTGGTTTAGAAATACGAAAGAATACCTGCAAATGCTACATATTTCAGCTGAAGACGCCCATAACAGACATCTCTTCCGCAAGAAAATATTGACGAACGGGCTAAACCGAGACGAGCAACCGAAGAGAAGACACGGTGCCCCTTGGACAGAGGAGCGTAAGCAGGCCCACTCACAAAGAATGAGGGAAATTTGGGCTGTAAAGAAGGCCAAGTTTAGTGTCAAATGCAACAAGACTTAACGTGGTCCTTGATTGCCCCAGCGAATTATATAATAATAATAATAATAATAATAATAATAATAATAATAATAATAATAATAATAATAATAATAATAATAACCGTGACATACAACTATCTTTGCCGCACAACTTTCAAATTAAAATTTACTATTTAATTTGTCATTCACTTTCACCTCTTGGTCCAATAATGTGCATCCTGTTATATGAACTAAATCAGTTCCTGATCATAATTGGCCATTCCTATAAAATTTAACTCTGGCATTGCAACGCCTTGCGCCCAATTTTCGCAAAATTAAAATCCGAGAATGCCTATAGGAAATGCCGAAAATTGCCTACTGGAAATGCCGAAAATGTCAAAGACGGTGGGCGCCATATGGGACCTTTCCCGTTGTGTCCCATAGCTCATGGGTCCATGTGACAACACTCATGTATCCATATCGGATCATGAACACATGGGACCACGCTCCACAGAAAAACGACAGTCAAGGAACCTTTTGTATCTGGTGACAATGCCGCTTTATCGGGATTTTAATAACTAATCCGCTCACATGAGGCGACAAATGCCCTTTACAGCATACCGAGGTCTTCCGCTACTCTCTCGTTCTAAAAATATGATCACAAGCCTCTCGAGTGCGCGGTGCGTTCGCGGCTACGAACTAGAATAGTCTTACAATTAACTTATAGGCATAAAGTGAACGGAAGAGGTCATGATGTTAATATCGGTGAAGATAGGCACGAATCAAATTTTCTAAACATTTAATTAATTAACTCTCGTTGAACATATTTACAATCTACAACCTTATTTATCAAATTTAAATTACATACATTTATTTCAAATTTACAGCAACGGGCTATCGGGTCCGTGCTGTCACTCAAGTGAACGTTAGATCCACATCTTCATACGAGTCTTTATGTGGTCTACTAACCTTACGCTGCTGTATTTAATACAAGAACAAATCACATATTCAAATCAAGCACTTGAGCGTTACATCATTTACTTCCATACAACTCGGAGAAAATTGAGTTGCCTTCCTAAAGTCTTCGTTGTTTAAATTGGTTTCGATGTTTATTAACCCGATTGTTTTAACTGTTGAGTACGATGAACAATATTATAATAAACCTTACTTATTTACAGTGAGAAACCACGACCTTACGAATATAAATATTCCCGGGAATGGTTTCCAAATTACATATTAAAACAAGCAACATAGGATTACTCTGAGATTCGTCTTAGTGTGGCCGCCTAAATTTAACATAACACGAGAAATAAAATATTTAAAGAATTTATAAAATTATAAAATAATATGCAAATTCTACGGAATTACAACCTGTTCCTAAAACAACAAAATGAACACGACTCTGGTTACTACAAATCACCTCATTTTATGATTAACTATACATATCATAGGGTCGAAACCCTCCACTTAAACGAACTATCAACGGATTTTTCACGAAGTATAAATTAAATAAATCACTAATTATCAAAACATCATGTTTACACTCTTATAACACCTGGACAAAATCACGTATAATCACATATCATACACATAATGGTCGCATTTTGTTTACCGTCATCCACCGTTTGTGTGGCTAACTACTCTCATCGTGCCCCGAGTTTCGAAGTGAAGACCCTTTGTCCTTCCTTATCGGGTATCCTGGAAAACCAAAACCCTACTTGCCGCATCTTTAGGTGTGTCAATATAGTTTCCCTATTAATTCGACCTAGCTTTTTGAGAATGTGATAATCAGGTAAAATATATCTTTTACTAGCATAAGAAACAGAGTGTTTGAAAACTTCAATTCCACGACGAAACGGCATCGGCCCTTCAGCTCAGCTGGCCTGCTTTTAAACTAAAAACAAGCCCCGACCTTCTTGGGTCGCCTGCAATAAATACTGCCTGTCACTCGCCTTCCCAACGGGGCACTAATCTATTTAAAACCAACATTGACGCGTTCACAATGCCTATTCAATGGATCATTTTATTCACGCGGTAAAACTGATGCATTTATAACCATGCTCAAATCAGCTCAGGCGTTATTCATATCCAATAAATCTCTCAACATTTGTACCGTTATATCACTTCATATTTTTCTTTACTTTACCGAAGTCCGCAGTTCAAACATCCTTTCCGTCATCGCAGAATTCCGCAAGCTAGCAAGCTAGAGTTTACTACTATCTCAAAAATAAATTTTAAAAAATTATGAGAACTGTGTACCTGATATGAATTTATGCTACGTTCATTAAATCGGCATTAAATATCCGACCAAATTAACTAATTAAAATAAAATTAAAATTCCAAAACACCAATAACAAACAAACAAAATTTCACAGGGTCCTAGCTAGTGTTTGTTGGGTGGGCATTCGCACCTCGGCACGATGAATTCTTCACACACATCTGGATACAGCCAAGACTTAGCCTACCATGCAACAAATACTATTACTTTACATTAAAATCAAGTACTTCGTCTATCCCACATTTATCTTGCTCACATGCATTTGGCAAGGATCCTAGTGTCATATTATCCTGACTCACCTTGTATAGCCTTTTCAGATGAAGTCTACTTCCTTATCTTGCCAAAATTCACTACTTTCTTCCCCCTTTTCCCTCTGACAGTACTCGTAAAACAAAGATAAAACCATGCACATGCAATGACATAACTGGGACCAGAAATTCTTACTATTCTCCTAATTTGTTTTTTCCCCAAATAGCCTCAAGTAATTAAAATTAAAGGGAAAATATTGACCACTCTGAGCGAACTAATTTAATTATTCAGTAATAGAAATCGTCCTAACCCTATCTACACATTCCTATTTATTTTAAAAAGGTTAATATTAATATCATAAAATCATAGCTTCGTTCTCAACAGCTTTGGTCCATCGTCCACCGTCCGAGTCCGCGAAGGGACTCGCCTGAAGCTTCTACTCCATGGCGCCGATGTGTGAGGTCACTGGTTCAAGACGTCCCGCGATGATGCTTGTGTAATCCAAGGCGTTGGAGTTGTGAACACTGAAAAGATACTGTTTACACTAACTTCACAAATATTCTTCTGCACACGTCAAAGTCAAATTTCCCTTTTCCTCTAACAGAACGAAAGTTACGTCTTTATTACCCCGATGCAGGACACAGCTAGTCCACCGCAGCCTGACAAAGGCAACACCGAACTCACGGTTTCGTTACTGGAATAGTTTATTACCCCAAATTAACGTGATATGGGGTACATGTAATTATTACAAAGCCCTGTTTCGTGCGCTTGTTTCTGCACACTTCTAAAAATTACGCCGTTATTCAGCACGATAAATATTACCGGAATTTTGTTTATTTGATAAGATACTGAGCATTCGTGCTACCCCCTATTCACAGGTATGCCTTCACAAAGTTTCAAAAAATATACTACAATCGACGGGCTCTCTGTCTCTACTACGGGATATTAATCGAAGGGTACCATTATACGTCCGATATACGACACATCATAGCTTCACAGTTCTCGGTTCGAATATACAACGTAACTCACGTACAGGATGGTGCACGAAATGTCGTAGAAAATGTAATGCACAACATATTGAATAAAAATGGCGTTACAACATTCACTGGCATGTGCATGGTTAGTCCGTGTGCAGGACATGTTCAATGTGTCCACCTTCTCGGTGTTACAACAGCTTCGAGACGAACCTGCATGTTCGCGATCACTCTACGACACAAGTCCTCACTCAGTCCTCGGAAGAAAGTCACAAGGGCCGCTTGCAATTGCTGTACATTTTCTAGTTTATGGCGGTAGATTGTCCTCTTCAAATATCGCCACAGGAAGAAGTTGCAGGGATTGAGATCGGGGCTATGCGGTGGCCAGATTGAGCCGCTCTGTAAACGCTCGGGATATCGATGAGACATCACACGGGGCCCGAAATGTTCATTCAGGAAGTCAAGAACATCTGTCATTTTGTATGGAAACACGTCAAGGTCAGACTGCAGTATTCTCTGAATTGACCGACGAGAGATGCCCAGCTGAACACATGCAGTTCTGATGGATTCGGAAGGGCTCCGAGCCACAGCCGCTCTCAAAGCAGCAACATTCTCCGGTGAGCGGATCGGCTTGAGGCGGGGTCGTTTTCTCTCCAGTATGTTGCCTTCTGTTTCAAATTGCTTGGCCATTCTGTATACCGTCTACCGGCAAGGAGCCCGCCGAGTACGGAAATGAACACGAAACCATTCCTGGCTCCGAGCTACGCTCTTGTTTCAGCATAAAACAAAACTATCTTCGCCTTCTGCTCACGCGTCAAGTTCCCTTTATCGGCCATGCTGTATAACTGGCAGCCGGTACGCATACGCGAGATGTGGTGTTGCCTGTTGGATCACGCATGAAGTAAGGTTTCTGTTCACGAAAGAACATGGTTGTGAGCCTAGGTTTACACATTTTATAAAACATTTCCGATGTATGACATTTCGTGCGCCACCCTGTACTTTCGTGCCGCGTCACAATCAAACTATAATTCACACATCGCTCTCACTCAGTTCAGATCTTTACTGATAATTCACATGGAAATTATACTTATCCCACTCCCGTTTACGGCACGTATATTATACACAGAGCGCGAAAATCCGACCACAAATCGACCGTCTTTCAATCTCCAAGACTGCTTCCAGACTCACTAGATACCCTCAGATATGCGTGCATATATGGACTAACATGGGGTGCGGGTTTGACAGAGGAACGGCTCCCCACCGTATTTTTAGATCTCCAGATCCCCAAGGTTTATGGCAATCAGCGGTGCGGTAGACTGTGTGGCCCGACACTCAGAAACACAAGATGTAACGCGCAACTCAAAATGATCAGTGGTTTTATCATAATTCGGTCGTCTAAATCAGAGTGTTCCGGGGAATTCCTGTTGGCTGTCTGGTTTCATCGCTAGCGTGGGTAAGCCAGACCATCTTACGTAACACCTTTAAAACGTAATTTTAGGACTGATATTATTTTATTATATTTCAAAATTTTGTTGATGATCCAATATTCCGACTGTTACTTCGCCGTGTGCATCGAGTTTAATTTCAGCGTTATTATGCTGAAAGTTCATTCAAAATCACATCCTCATGTTGGCTCTACTATAAGCCGGCATTTGTTTTAGGGGCGAAGTGAACAGAAACTATATTCTTTTTCGCCTTCTACCTTCACGCGCGCTCCCTTCGGGGGTTTTATAAGCCATCATCTGCGTGCGTTAGGCGCCGGACTGGCGAAAGGTATTGCGCAACATGATGCAAGTGAGCTCCCATACAAAACGAAGAAACTCCAAGCGTATATATTCCCCATATATTAATTTACGAATGACTATTCAATGTGACGATACGGTCACAATACATACATCATACATACATACATACATACATACATACATACATACATACATACATACATTCATATATGATCATTATAGACTGTTATGCCTTTCAGCGTCAGTCTGCAACCTTTTGTGAATTTACTAAACGTCGCCACAATCCTCTATTTGCAAATAGTGTTGTGGCCTCATTTATTTCTATACCTCTTATCTTTGAATAGTTAGAAACTGGGTCTAACCATCGTCGTCTTGGTCTCCCTCTACTTTTCTTACCCTACATAAGAAAATCTATTATCCTCCTAGGTAACCTATCCTCCTACATTCGCCTCACATGACCCCATCACCGAAGATGGTTTATGAGTATAGCTTCATCCATTGAGTTAATTTCTAAATTAGCCTTTATCTCCTCATTCCGAGTACCCTCCTGCCATTGTTCCCACCTGTTTCTACCAGCAATCATTCTAGCTACTGTCATGTCTGTTACTTCTATCTTGTGGTAAGATATCCTGAGTCCACCCAGCTTTCGCTCCCGTAAAGCAAAGTTGGTTTGAAGACGGACCGATGTAAAGATAATTTCGTCTGGGAGCTGATTTCCTTCTTACAGAATACTGTTGATCGCAGCTCCGAGCTCACTGCATTAACTTTACTACACCTCGTTTCAATCTTTCTCACTATACATACGACCTAAATACTTTAACTTATCGACCTGTTTTTGCTTTGTATCACCAATCTGACATTCAGTTCTGTTGAATTTCTTACCTACTGACATCAATTTAGTCTTCGAAAAGCTAATTTTCATACCATACTTATTGCAACTTTTTTCAAGTTCCAAGATATTAGATTGCAGGCTTTCCCTCCCTGAATCCCTCCCTGCCACTTTATACCTTTCAGCAGAAGATCCATGTAAACTACAAACAGCAAAGGTGAAAGATTACAGCCTTGTCTAAGTATCCTGAACCAAGAACTCTTCTACCATCAATTCTCACTGAAGTCCAACTGTCAACATAAATGCCTTTGATTGATTTTAATAATCTACCTTTAATTCCATAGTCCCCCAGTATGGCGAACATATTTTCTCTCGGTACCCTGTCATATGCTTTCCCTAGATCTACGATACATAAACACAACTGCCTATTCCTCTCGTGCATTTTTCAGTTACCTGGTGCATACTGAAAATCTGATCCGGACAGCCTCTCCGTGGTCTGAAACCACCCTGGTTTTCATATAACTTCCTCTCAATGACTGCACCCTCCCTTCCAAGATGCCAGTGAATACTTTGCCTGGTATACTAATCAGTGATATAACTTGATAGTTGTTGAAATCCTTCCTGTTCCCTTGCTTATAGATAGGTGCAATTACTGCTTTTGTCCAATCTAAAGGTACCTTACCAACACTCCATGCTAATCTTGCTACTCTATGAAGACATTTCATCCCTGCCTTCCCATTATACTTCACCATTTTAGGTCTAATTTCATCTATTCCTGCTGCTTTATGACAATGGAGTTTATATACCATCCTTTCCACTTCGTCAAGCGTAATTTCACCAACATCATTTTCCTCCTCCCCATGAGCTTGACTGTTCACAACACCATCAGGATCATTTCCTTTTACGTTGAGAAGATGTTCAAAATATTCCCTCCACCTCTCCAGTGATTCCTTGGGATCTATTATAAGTTCACCTGAATTACTCAAAACACTGTTCATTTTCTTTTTCCCTCCCTTCCTAGGATTTCCCTGCTGCTTGACCTAGACTTTCTAGCTTATTACCAAAATCTTCCCACGACTTCTTTTTGGATTCAACAATTATTTGTTTCACTCGGTTTCTTTCATCTACACCTGCATCGGCCTTGGTTTGGAGCCATTTCTAATAAGCCTTATTTTTACGTTTACAAGCTGCTCTCACTTCATCATTCCACCAAGGTGTTCGCCTTTTCCCATCTTTACACACAGTTGTTCCTAGGCATTCCCTTGCTGTTTATACTACAGCATCCTTGTATGCCACCCATTCTCTTTCTATATCCTAAACCTGCTTGCTGTCTACTATTGGAAACTTCTCACTAATCATATCTATGTACTTCTGTCTAATTTTCTCGTCCTGGAGATTTTCTACCCTTATTCGTATTTAGATAGATTTCACTTTCTCTACACTAGGCTTAGGGATACTTACATCACTACGGATCAGATAGTGGTCTGTATCATCGAAAAATCACCGGAGAAAACTCGTACATTCCTAATAGATTTCCTGAATTGGAAGTCGGTTAAGATATAGCCTATTATAGATCTGGTACCCCTAGCCTCCCATGTGTATCGGTGAATAGCCTTATGCTTGAAGAATGTATTCGTAACTGCTGAACCTCAGAAAACATCGGAAGTCTAAGCTGCTGTTCAGAAAAACTAAAGTCCTGATGTATAAAGTTTTAGTAAAGCCTGTATTAACATATGGTGCTGAGACCTGGACACACTCAAAATCTGATGCGCGGTATACTTGAGAGAAGGATTTTGAGGCAAATTTTTGGGCCAGTCGAAGAAAATTGTGCCTGGAGGAGAAGATATAATCATGAATTGTATAATTTATGTAACGAACCAAACATTGTTAACTGTATAAAGATCAGAAGGTTGGAGTGGGCAGGACATGTGCTGCGTGCTAACGATAGATTGACAAAGAAGATATTTAATGCAGTGCCAGAAGGAATCGGAAAAATTGGCAGACCAAAGTTAAGGTGGGAAGAAGGGGTGAAGGAGGATGTAAAGATAACTGGAATCAAGACATGGAGGAGCTGTGCACTTAACAGGAAAGAATGGGGAAAACTTCTTCAGAAGGCCATGGCCCACAAATGTCTGCCACGCAAGTGATGATGTTGATGATGGTTAACATTCCCGACCCTGCCGGGAAACGAACCCGGGACCCTTGAGAACAAAGGCCAGCACGCTAACCATTTAGCCACGGATCCGGGCATAGACTTCAGTAAAGCACATGATTCCAATGATAGAGATTCCCTAATCAATGTTTTGAAAGAATTCAAAAGCTACAAACATTATTATCTATATACAAAGCAGAATGTCTGTATGTCCGTCCGTCCGCCCATTTGTCTGTTCCTTATACAAATCCATACCATTCCAGCAACCTGATTCAAATTGTGTTTACTTACGTTTTAGGACCCTGCGGTTAACCCCTTCTACAAGAAATGTTAACAGCCCTCTCCATTCCATAGTTTTAGGTCCTTTGGCAGATTAACATAAGCCAAAATAGGCGAAATATGAATTTGTCGTACAAGGACGAGTCAAAGCTCACTTAAAGCCTCCCGATGCGAAGAAAACTCTGTAAGGCCCTATGGGTCCCGAAAACAATGTTTTAAGGACCTAAAACCAACCGTTATAGAAATATTGGAATCACGCAACCTCTCTATAAAATCGAATGCAGAAATGACCCACCGTAACCACGAAAACGTCAGCTCATGAATTTTACAGTAGAATACATGTCCGGTGTTCGAGGTACGCACATGCGTGAATGTAGGCTACGCCAAGGAGTGATTCACTGTCTGAGAAAATGAGGGTTTGGCATACGGAAATAATCGAAAATAGTGCCGAATCCATGTCGTTTAAGTGCAAGTTCAGACCCCATTGGCCTGTGGGGCGGAAAAGAAAATTACCAAAATAACTGTGATTACGGATGGATACCGTATATTGTTACGTGCTCAAGCGACCGTCAGCCTTGTCGCAGCCCCTTCGGTATTACCTGAAAGGGGATGGCTAAGCCAGCTCGGGGGACTTCCCAGCCCGCCCGAGAACATTCCGCTGCCCTTCCTCTGCTGTTCCCTTCATCTAGTTTCTCCATGAGATTTCTGGAAGATACGTCGGAAAAGTTCGATCTCCATCCGAACCCTGCATGTTCTAGTAGCCCAACATCGAAGTATAAATACAACGCCCCTGCGAGCGAGCGGTTGTTGTGGTGTTGGAGGGACCAGTGAGTGCGTGGACTGGAGATGGCAGAAAGGAAAACTGTCCTGTGTATTCGTGTATTTATGTGGAGTGAGATAGAGCGAGGTATAGTGTGAAGGTAAATGTTTGCTGTTATGAGTATCTACTGAGTGAATACTGTTGAGCTGTTTAGTTGTACACTGCATGTGACTGTCTGTGGAATCGAACCAACGAATAGTTGTCGTGTGTTGTGTATCCAGTGGAACTGGGTAGACGAGCGGGCTGGAACTCCTACTGTGACGTAAGGAAGAGGGATTCGTGAATAGACTTGTAATTAGTACGCGTGGCCATTCATAAACTGGTTAAAATTGTGTTTAAATGTGTGTGCATTTATTAGGTCATCCTGAAATAAGTTAGAGTAATGAAACAGGCGGAGTTTTATTCGTAACAAAATGTCAGAAGTTAGAATGGACCCCATGTGTGATACATCATTGTAATCAGCGTGAATCTACGGACGAGATACTGAAGGTTTCGACTGCCATCGGGAACATTCCAGAACGTCGGTGTATAGTGAATACACACTCATAAAGATCTGCTTTCCATCTTTTGTTAATTACTACATGCCAGTTGAGATCAGACGAAACACGAAAATGGAGGCACAGTTAAATGATGCTGAAGGTGATGGAGGAGGAGAAGGTGGAAAATCAGAAGAAGATGGAGGAGAAGATGAAAGAAAATCAAACGAAGGCGGAGGATAAATAGAAGACAATCGAAATTAGATGAACGACGGGCAAAAGAATACAGAAGAAGGCCAGAAAATGACGATGGAAAGGATGGAACAAGGCCAGAAGAAGGTAGAAAATGTACAGAGGCAGATCGAGCATGGTCACCAAGTGATAAAACATATTATGCAGGCAGAAATGCGGGGAAAATACGAGAAAATTGATTGAAAGGTAGGGACGGTTGACGATAAGATAGCTGCGGTCGATCAAAAATTCAACGCTATTTGCCAGGACGTTGATCGATATGTCACCTAGCTACGCGATAACATACGAGACGGGACCTGTGTGGATGGGCCATCGTCTGCAGTACCGAGTTCGTCTAAGGTGACGCCACGTCGACGGGATGGTACCATGGTGTACGTATCTGCTAAAATTCGAGGCGGCCTGTTCCACTATCCACTGGAGTGAAGGGGACAAAGCTACAGCCCTCGTCGTGGCTCTGAGAGGGAAAGGGTATTACCAGAAGGCGTTCAGAACAACTACACTTCGCTAAGAGCCCACATGGACGCGTTGGTGTTCGAGGCCGGGAAGAAAGCATCGAGAATACAAACTAGCGTGCGCCGCCTGGAAGTGGACGAAACTCCGCGGTTGCAAGGCGATAAGTCCCTGACCGATTTCCTCGAAGTCGTGGAAAGGTTCTATGAAGCAAAGCGGAACCCAGCGAACGAGGCAACGGAACAACACTCGAACATTCCGGTTCCTCGAAAACCTGTCACCTGTTGGAATTGGGATACCAAGGGCCATATAAGCCGGGACTTAGAAGACCGCCGTATGGGGAAGCCTACATCCAACGTCCCGACGACCGAGAAGTACACCAGTCAGGAAAACGACTATTACCCAGCCTTGGGTGTGGGCGAAGTTTGGCTCAGGAAAGTCGTCAAGCCCCAGCAGCCCACACACACATAACAAGACTGCGATCAGATAGTAGCAGCCTAATCGTAGACGGAGTCGTTGACGGGATAGCGCGAAGCATGCTGACTGACACTGGCGCAACGAGTACCATCGTGAAGCCAACCGTTGCGCATCGGTGGAGAAGTCGACCCGTGCCGGCGAACCTCACCCTGGCTACTGTCACAGGAGAGACGACGTCTGTCCACGGCGAGATAGTGATGGAATTCTGCATAAGTCGTCGGACAGTGAAGCACCGGGTCCTCGTTGCGGACATCGTGAAAGATATAATCATCGGACTCGACTTTCTGAACGAAAATAATATCATCCTAGATATGAGCGCCAACACGCTTTGGTACGAGTATGAAGAAATTGCCATGCGACCAGCGCGTGAAGGCAATGGTTTACATCAGGTTAAGCTGCAAGAGGACTTGACATTCCAGAGGGCCTGCGGAAGGTGTATGAAAAATCTACCGACAACCTAAAACGCGGGCAACGAGATAAGCTGGAAGACCTACTGCTGGACTATCAATACGTCTACTCCCTGGACAGGAACGATTTCAAACGGACGAAACTTGTACAACATCGGTTTATGTGGGAGGCACGGCAACGAACAAGGCTCTGTTTCGACGAGTTCCACTCGCGAAGCAAGACGAAGTAGACCAAATGATCGAAGAAATGAAAGAACAGAATGTAATAGAACCCTCGGAAAGCCCCTGGAGCTCCGGGGTAGTATTGGTAAAGAAGGTCGGCTTAACTGTATTCGGTGTCGACTACCGGAGAGTAAATGATATCACGAAGAGAGACAGCTACCCGCTACCCCGGATTAATGACACTGTGGATACGATATCAGGGTCGAAGTTGTTCTCTACGATGGATCTTAAGAGTGGATACTAGCAAGTAGAGATTCATTCTGAAGACAGAGAGAGGACTGCATTTTAGTTGAGCATGGTCTCTGGCAGTTCAAGGTAATGCCATTCGTGTTTTGCAACGCCCCGGCCACGTTTGAAAGGCTGATAGAGACTGTGCTGAGAGTGCTGCACGGGAAGACGTGTCTGATTTTCCTGGATGACATCATCGTTCTCGGAAGCAACTTCGACGAGAACCTGACGTATTTGAGGGAGATTTTGGAAAAATTGGGAGCATCCAACCTGAAATTGATCCCGAAGAAATGCCAGCTCTTCAGGAAGGAAGTACAGTACTTCGGCATTCCCGTCTCGGAGGAGGGAGTCCGAACGGATCCTGAGAAAACCATGACGGTGAGGGAGTGGCCAGTACCCAAGGACAAGTCTCAGCTTCGAAACTTCCTGGACCTCTGCACTTACTACCGTCGATTCATCAGCGGATTTGCCAACATTGCCAAGCCGTTACACCGTCTTACGGGGAATGACCAATGGTTCACCTGGACAGAGTTATGCCAGGAAGCTTTTGACCACCTGAAGCATGCACTATGTACAGCACCGGTATTGGTATATTCCAAAGCTGGGGTGAAATTTGTGCTCGACACGGACGCCAGCGAATTTGGTATTGGGGGCGCCCTGTCTCAGGTCATGGACAGCAAAGGGAGGGTGGTTGCATACTTCAGTAAGGCCCTCTCCAAACCGGAAATTAATATTTGCGTCACCCGGAGAGATTTGCTGTCCATTGTGAGGACCGTCGTGCCTTTCAGTAAGTACCTGTATGGCCAAGAATTCTTCATCAGAACTGACCATGCATCACTCAGGTAGCTTCTTAATTACAAGAACCCAGAAGGACAGCTCGCACGATGGCTGGAGAGACTTCAGCAGTACAATTATGTGATCGAACACCGCAATGGTCACCTACATTCCAACGCCGACGCTCTGCCTCGAAAGCTTTGTCCCGAAGACTGCAACTTCTGCTACAAGAGTGAAGGTGAACACGACATTCTTTGCTGAAGGACCACCGTAGATTTCGAGGGAATCTGGAGTCGCGAAGCCTGGATTAATGCGCAGTGGAATGACGAGGACATCGGACTGCTGTCTGAGTGGAAGATCGCCCGCGTGCCGAGGACTGGATGGAGTCGTACTGCTCGCAATGGGACTTGCTGGTGACCAGAGATGGATTGCTAAAGCACGTCTAGGAATGTGGCGACGGGAAGACTCTCTGGGAGCAGGTGGTTTTCCCACGCTGTATGCTAGTGGAAGACCTGAAAGAAGTTAATGTTGGCGCTTCGTGAGGGCATCTCGGGGTCAAGAAGACATTGAAAAAGATCCGAGAGAGGTTCTACTGGGTAGGGTGCCGATTAGATGAGGAAGACTTCTGCACTAGATGCAACGAGTGTGCTGCCAGCAAGGGACTAAGTCGGAGACGTAAAGGTCGAATGAAAACTAACAAAGTGGGCGCGCCCCTCGAGAGAGTGGCAATCGATGTGGCTGTGCTATTCCCTACAAGCGACAAAGGAAATCGTTATATATTCGTCGTCACTGATTATGCGCTTCCGAACCAGGAGGCGACTACGGTGGCGGAAGCCCTCGTGAACGAGTTCGTCAATAGATACGGCGTACCACTGGAGCTGCATTCCGACCAGGGACGGAACTTCGAGTCAGCGGTCTTTCAAAATCTGTGCCATTTGTTGGGTATCCGGAAGACCATGACCACACCTCTACATACCCAATTGGACGGAATGGTGAAACCATTCAATAGGACCATTGAGAATCACCTGCTAGTAGCCATCAGTGAACAGCAAAGAGACTGGGATCGTCATCTTTCCCTGTTCCTCTTAGCGTACCTATCTGCAGCGCACAAGGCCACCGGATACACCCAACCTAGGACGTTGTTTGTGAGAGGACTTCGCCTCCCAGTGGATTTAGCGTTCGGGCGAACTGACGACCATCCTTCCCCTACCGATCAGTACTGCCTCGATCTAGCAAGGGAACTAGAGGATGTACACGCTGCTGTCCGGAAGAGACTGAGAATGGAGAGCGACCGAATGAAGGCACGATACGACCAACGAGCGGACGCTACAGGATATCAGGAAGAAGACATGGAATGGCTGTATAACCTCATAAGGAATAGAGGTTTTTTCCCCAAAACTCCACTCGGTGTGGGAAGGCCCTTACCGTGTTGTCAAAAGGATAAATGGTGTCATCTACCGCATACAACGGAGCTCGAGAATCAAGATGAATGTGGTGCATCTGTACCGATTGGCGTCTTACCGGGGAGCAGCTGAACAAGGTAAATGATCGGGACGATCAGCTCTCTGAAGGGGGAGGGGAGATGTTACTTGCTCAAGTGACCGTCAGACTTGTCGCAGCCCCTTCGGTATTACCTGGAAGGGTATGACTAGCCAGCTCGGGGAACTTCCCAGCCCGCCCGAGGACATTCCACAGTCCTTCCTCTATTGTTCCTTTAATCTAGTTTCTCCGTGCGATTTATGTAAGATACGTCGGGAAAGTTTGATCAACAGCCGAATCCTGAATGTTCTAGTAGCCCAATATCGAGGTATAAATACAAGGCCCCTGCGAGCGAGCGGTTGTTGTGGTGTCGGAGAGACCAGTGAGTGCGTAGACTGGAGACGACAGAACGGAAGACTGTACTGTGTGTTCGTGTTTTTCTGTTGACTGGGGCAGAACAAGAGAAGTTGCTATCGCGAGTGTGAAAGTAAATGGACCTGTGTTAATGTTCGCCGTTTTGAGTATCGTTCTGCTGTTGAATACTGTTGAGCTGTTCATTGTTCACTGAATGTGATTGTCTGTGGAATCGAACCAATGAACAGTCGTCATGTGTTGTTTATCCAGTGGCACTGGTTTCAAATCCAGCGGTGTACACACTACTCCTGTATGAGTTTATCGACTGGACTTGAGGAAGTGAAAGTGAGGCTTAAGCGTCCGCAGGTAGACGAGCGGGCTGGACCTCCTACCGTGCCGTAAGGGAGAAGGATTTGTGAATAGACTTGTAATTAGTAAGCGTGGCCATTCATAACTGGTTAGAATTGTGTTTAAATGTGTGTGCATTTATTAGGTCATCCTGAAATAAATTAGAGTAATGAAACAGATGGAGTTTTATTTGTAACATTATGTATTTTCCAGTATAGCTTTCAATCATACTATACGTATGGCTTAATATCTGAAAAAATAATGTGGGGGTAGGACTCCCCACCCACTGTGGCACTCTGAATGCCGTTTACATCACAGTTCAGGCCCTGTCGGAATGGAAGTTGAGAAGGTGTAAAATAGAATGTCTAAATTAGCCGCGATTGTGGCTGCATGTGTTATATTCCAGCATAGATGTTAACTAAACTTGGTGAAACCATGACTTAAGCCCCATTCACAATGCAAACATAACGTAATGTAAACTTAAAATTAATGTTAACTTAGAAGTTAGAGGCCATGTTATCTAACAGAACCATTCACAATTCGCCGACGTAAACTTAACTGCGAGTCCGTAAAATTAAGGGACTGCAAACTCCAAGCTCTTGCGGTTAATTTTACGTTAGGTTTAAGAACCAGCCAATCAGGGCAGACGTAAACATTGTATTTTGTGCGCGATATAATGACTTCTTTCGACGTAACACTTATAATTCTCTTTCAAAATAATCTTTATGTATATGTATGACAAAAGGAAAAAGAACTACAAAGAGGCTGTACCGAAAAAGAGTACGTGGAAATAAATATACTGTAGCAATGAAATCTGATGGTAAATGGCGGCAGACAAGCTCGCAGCGCTGGCGATCGGACGAGAGACAATTCCCGTCATAGATAGAACAGTATCCTTGCATATATATTTCTTAACATTAACACAGACTACTAGTTTACGAAAACGATATCATCCCAACATCTCATCGGAGTGTGATAACTAGGTGCATAGATGTCGGTAAAGAAGACCTAACATTTCTTTTTATTAGGAAAGGGGAATCAAATCGTAAGGTAGTGTGAAACAGTTCAGGTTTCATCCGCATGTAGAAAACGAACTGACGAGGGTCATTTCTTATAGTAGATTACCGAAATCGAACTGAAATAACCTTCTTTGATTCAAGGGATGAACCAATTTTCTGCACCGTTGTTTAGTTCGCCTTTTCATGTACATACAGTAGCTCCCAGGAGTAAAGGAAGAGATGTCTGAAGTAATATGAATTCCGCTACCACGTTGTTTGATTCCATCGAGATATTAAAATATAAAACTACGAGGTAGCCTAGAACCCAACTTCCGTGCTAAATAACATAGCAGTGTTTTGATTGGCTGCTGTGTACTCTTTACGTCCATGTTTACGTTCCTCCAATGTGAACACCACAAATTTTATGTTAAGTTTACGGTTACGTTACGTCGTTAAGTTTACGGTTACGTTTGCATTGTAAATGGCGCCTTATTATCTTGGAAGCGTTAGGTGGGGTAAAACACTCGTAGCACCCGTAGAGGAGGGAATGACATACAGGAATAATCGAAAACGACCTATATGAAAGCCGAATTCATGGGTTCCGTGGTCGCTGTGATGCATTGTGACTCTCTAGATGCCGTTTAAGTACTAGGTCAGCTGCATACGCATGGTGAGAAATGGTGATGAAAAAATGTCCAAACTGTCCGAGACTAACAAGAAACAAAATAATCTATAACTAAAATTTGAAATGAAACACATAGCAATAACTTTTAAACTGCAAAATAGTTCTTAAAATATCAGTCAACATCACAATAAAGAAATTTACAAAAAATTTGCTTCACGCGTAATTGACAGGTAATAAAATACCTAAAAGTAAATAATCAATAAAGTGCCCGGGCAGTGCGGGGTAATATAAGTAGTACAAGATACATTAACAATTATCTAATCTAAAGTCAGATTCTGTGAAGAATTCTCCAAATATTTTGCAATAAATATAGGAGTCAGGTTGGGAGCTCGATTGTCACCTTTATTTATTTTTTAACTGTGCTCTAGAGAAGGCTATTAGAGTGGGAAGAAAATCAGACATGAAAGGCATAAAAATGGAATATCGAAAGATGACGTATGTACAGGGTTGTTGGAAACAACATGAAACGGGTATATGAGTGTTAGAGGGTTGGTCATGCTGATAAATAATTGAAAGAAACAATTCGAACCGTTGTCGTTTTATCAGCTGTTGGAGTTAGCCAATCAGATCGCTTCGTGGGAGAATTTAAATGGGCTTTGCGAGGCTGGCGAGGCTCTATTGCTTAATCTGTACGTGACCTAAGACCGGCATGAGAGCACCAGTCAAAGTATGAAACTTCACCAGGGGAAGGGTTTAAATACAGACCTCCAAGCTGACAGGATCACGCATAAGCAAGCTCGCTACGTTTACAGTGGCTGAAACCAACGGTGTGTTTGTGTTCGATGCTGATTTCTCGGCATGGCTCTCAAGCCGTTCCTAAGTTTTGAAATCGCCCGCGAAGCGATCTAATTGGTTAATTTGAGCAGCAGATAAAATGACAACGGTGCGAGATATCGAATTACTTATTTCCAACTATTTATCAGCATGACCAACCCTCTAACGCTCATACACATGGTTCACGTTGTTTCAGACCACCGAGTACAGCTTGTTTGACTTTCACAGATGACGTGGTCGTGATTACGGACAAACCGGAGAATGCCAAAATCCGAATCGAAAACTTAATAGAGCAAGCAGGAGATATAGGTTTACAAATCTCCTTCCCAAAGAGAGAATTTATAACAAACGTTAAATATAATCCTGATAAAAGAATCATGAATCAAAACAAAATCAAAAAATCAACTCCTTTAACTATTTAGGTGGATGCATAAACAACAATGAAAAAATTAGTTTAGGCGTATGAACAAATAAGATGAACGTAGCATTCCAGATCACTAGAAATGTACGGAAAAAAGGCATTGTCATGGGATACCAAAATTAAGCGTTACAATACAATGGTGAGACCTGAGACTCTTTACGGAGCCGAAACACTAAAACAACATGAACAAATCAGCTTAGGTGTATGAGCAAATAAGATGAACGTAGCATTCCAGAACACTAGAAATGTACGCAAAAAAGACATTGTCATGGGACGCCAAAATTAAGCATTTCAATACAGCGGTGAGACTTGAGTCTCTTTATGGAGCTGAAACACTAAACTAATGCAAAAAGGTGAAATAAATAAAATCACTAGCATAGAAAGAAGACTGGTTAGAAGCATATGTGGCCCAAGAGCAACAGAAACAGAACACAGTAGCGCATGATCCAATAAAGAAATCTCTGTGCATGTGGAGCGTATAGTGCACACCATGCACAAAAGAAGATTGTCGTTTTTCGGAAATTTGTACAGAATTAATAATGACAGACTGACAAAAAATATGTAATAAAATCATATACCTAACTAATGTAGTTTAAAATGTCACTTACTGCTGTAATTTCCATTTTTCTATACTCAAAGAGGAAAAATTTGTATATTTGTTTGTAACGGATAGACTCAAAAACTACTGAACCGATTTTAAAAATTACTTCACCTATAGAAAGCTACATTGCCAGTGAGAAACAAGGGGTGTATTTTATTTTAAAAAATTCTAGGGGTGGGGGTACGGGTGGGAGGTATAAAATTAATAGGCTAATATAGGCGATATATCATATTTGTCGTACAAGGACGAGACAAATCTCAATTTAAGCTCCTTGACGCAAAGAACAAAACTCGGTAAGCCCCACGGGCCCTAAAACCATCTGTTAAGGCCCTAAAACCAACCGTTATGGAGATATTGGCACCGCACTCCCTCCGCTCTAGGAATCGGATAAATAAATGAACTGCTGTAACCATGCCAATGCCAACTTGAGGATTCTATAGCAGCGAAATTTTCTACAATATATCACAAAAGCCTAACATGTAACAAACATGAAAATTGGTATCTGGAATCTCCTTTAAAATAAAAGAAAACACATTTTTGTTTTCAGAGAATCCGCTTAAGGGGTTGGGGGTGGTGAAAAGAAGTGAGGAAGGAGTTGAATTCTTTATATGAGCATACACATACAGTATCTCAGAAACTGAAGATGTTACAGATGTTAAAATTGCTACTTGGAATCTCCTTTAAAAATAAATGGATATACTTTAAAAAAAAAATCCAATTAAAGGGGTGAAGATAATTTAAAAATCGGGTGAATTTTTAAAATGAGTATCTTCTTCTTCTACCGTTTTTCCCGCACCTGTGGGGTTGCGGGTGCGATCTGTGTCGCACATGTGGATTTGACCCTGTTTTACGGCTGGATGCCCTTACTGACGCAACCCTATGTGTAGGGATGTAATTACCATTGCGTGTTCCTGTTGTGGTTGGTAATGTGGCGTGTTGAGTGAATCTGAAGAGGAGAGTATTGGGACAAACACAAACAACCTGTCCCCGAGCCAGAATAATTAATCACACGCGATTAAAATCCCCGGCCCAGCATGGAACCGAACCCGAAACCGTGTGAACCGAAGGCATCAACGCTGACCACTCAGCCAATAAGTGGGGCAGTTTTTAAATTGAGTATATCTACTGAATATATCATAAACTTCACATGTTACAGACGTGAAAATTGGTATTTGTAATCTCCTTCAAAAATAAAGAAACACGTACTTATTGTTTTCGGAAAATCAACTTAAGCTGAAGATCGAAAATAAGTGAAGAAGGAGTTGAATTCTCTTTATGAGGATACTTATATATCAAAAACGAAGATGTTACAGACCTTAAAATTGGTATTTAAAATCTCCTTTAGTCATAAAGAAACCCTTTCTTTTCGACTTAAAAAAAAAGAGGACTGTTTCTCACATGTAGATTTCCATGTCGCATGTTCTAGACTTAGCTCTACCAATAGCCTGGCCATCTTAGCCCCAAAAGGCAATACCACAAAAGTGGTTTACAAGAGCTTCTGGGGTAAATTAAATGCAATTTTTCGGCGAGTTTTTATACTTTACACGGATTTTCAGATAGGTAATATACCAAGGAACAATTAATTTGTATCAAATTACGAAATCCTCGCGAGTGAAGCCGTGGGTAACAGCTAGTCATATATAACTTCGGAGATATCGCTCTTTTCATTCCATTGCGCAATCTCGAATCTGAAATATGGAAATGTAAATGACCAGCTTCAGAGCGAGTGAGTAGATTGCGAGCGAGCGCGCTAGACTCTCACCCGAAATATTAACAGCTTCGGCCAGCAGTTAATGGTCGAGTTAAGACCAAAAAGGATAGATTTCGGAGGGGATTGGGTGTGTTTCAAGTTTCACTATTTATTCGGTCCACCTCGCCCTTTCTGTATTCATTCCGTCTGCGAACATATTCGTTCCACAGTCTGATTAGAGTTTCCGTGGCAATTTGATGCACCTCGGCTTTTCTTAATTCAGTCTATGAACTAGGAATGGGTTCTTCTTCCTTCTTCTTTTCATTATGGGGTCTCCAAATATTAGTTCCTAATTAGTGTCGACCTCTAAGATCGTTTGTTACCATTTTTCTTCCCCACCTAGATATACCTGCTCCCTTCACAAAGCTGCAGGTTGTTCTTATTGGGTCTTCTTAGATGTTTTCTCTCTCTTCACCAGGTAGTCCTAGAGTGGAGAGTCTGAATCTCCCCAGCGCCTCACATTCGAAAAGTATGTGTTCAGCTGATTCCTCTGCTTCATTGTATTTCCTACATATATTGTCTCTTATTACTAGAGACGGGAATTTGCCTATTTGCCTATTTTATTCCTGTGTTCAGAAACGTAGGCTTTTGAGATATAAATCAGTTTTAACTTCCTTTAAGCTAGATTTAGTTGGTTTTATTGTGCCTATAAATGCCTATTTCAGGGGTTTGTGCCTATTTGGAGTATAATTGCCTATTTGATGCCTTTTTAATATTTTAAAGAAGCCAATCCTGTGCATTATATTGTAGGGGCTGCCTGGCCGAGGCGGTAAAGGCATGCTCGGTTCGCCCGGAAAGACGTGGGTTCGAATCCCCGTTAGGAAGTAGCAAAATTTAAGAAACGAGATTTCCACTTCCGGAGGTGCATATGGCCCTGAGGTTCACTCAGCCTACACCAACAATAAGTACCAGGTTAATTCCTGGGGGCAAAGGCGGCAGGACGTAAAGCTAACCACTCTACCCCATCACGTGCCGAGGTTAACAGTGGTGGAAGCCTTTACCTTCCACTCCTCCAAGGGCCTTCATGGCCTATACGGAGGTGACTTTGCTTTGCTTTGCATTATATTGTAACTGATGTGCTCGAGAGTATTATCTTCCCATTTCTCAAGATCTGTTTACCCCACGAACAAAAATGGGAATTCTTGGAAGTCACCAGAAATAGTTCTTGGGAAATTTCCGTCGGGAGAAACAAGGAACAATTTGACCTCGAAGACTTCAACCCCTCCAACCTTCTAAGACATATACGAGAACCAATCAACGTCTTACCCTTATTCCTCCTCCTCGATGTGAACTGTTGTACGCGTACGCTTTATCTTCAGAACGTGTTGTGATTTATTGTGAAGAAGAAGGGTGTCTTTGGCTATGCCCGAAGAAAAATCATCGGGCGAGTTGGATGTGCGCTTAGGGGCGCGTAGCTGTGAGCTTGCATCCGGGAGATAGTGGGTTGGAGCCCCATTGTCGGCAGCCCTGAAGCCGGTTTTCCGTGGGTTCCCATTTTCACACCAAGCAAATGCTGGGGCTGTACCTTAATTAAGGCCACGGTCGCTTCCTTCCCACTCCTAGGCCTTTCCCTTCCCATCGTCCCCATAAGACCTATCTGTAACGGCGTGACGTAAACAATGTAATTGCAAAGAAAAATCGTCGAAGTCCTACTGGCTGAAGCGGTGGATCACGGGGGGTTCTCGTTTCACTACGGATGGAAAGGTAGTCTTCTGCCAAGCTAAGTAAGTTCGTTTGTTCCTTTTATCTTTTTTTGTGACTGAACTACGATCGCATTTCATTGTAGCATTTATAGGCCTATTAATTTACATATTGTAGAAAGTTATTTTGTTGCAATGCTGCATTAGTCGTGAACTTCCAACAATTTATATTGCTAAAATTTAAATAATCATTTTATTACTGAACGAGGAGTTAGAACGCCGATGGTCTCTTGTCACAGAGTGGATGAAAATTAAAAATCGGTAATTTGAACTCTGATTCAATTCCCGCGAAAATAGAGATTTACAACTGAAATATTTTCTTTTTTTCTTTCTTTCATTCTTAATCTGTTTACCCTCCAGGGTAGGTTTTCCTCTCGAACTCAGCGAAGGATCCTACATCTACCGTGTCAAGGGCAGTGTCCTGGAGCGTGAAACTTTGGTCGGGGAATATAACCGGGAGGAGGACTAGTACCTTTCCCAGGCAGTCTCACCTTCTATGCTGAACAGGCATGGGAAGATTGGAAGGGACAGGCAAAGAAGAGGGAAGGAAGTGCCCGCGTATTTAAGTTAGGCACCATCCCGGCATTTTCCTGAGGAGAAGTGGGAAACCACACAAAAAACCATTTCGAGGATGGCTGAAGTGGAAATTTTTTTTGCTAGCGGCTTTACGTCGCACCAACACAGATAGGTCTTATGGCGACGATGGGATAGGAAAAGTCTAGGTATTGGAAGAAAGCGGCCGTGGTCTTAATTAAGGTACAGCCCCAGCATTTGCCTGGTGTGAAAATGGGAAACCACGGGAAACCATCTTCAGGGCTGCCGACAGTGGGATTCGAACCCACTATCTCCCGGATGCAAGCTCACAGCTGCGCGCCCCTACCCGCACGGCCAACTCGCCCGGTGATGTGGGAATCGAACCCACCTCTACTCAGTTGACCTCCCAAGGCTTAATGCCCCCTTTTCCAGCCCTCGTGCCACTTTTTAAATTTCGTGGCAGAGCCGGGAATCGAACCCGCGCCTACGTTGGTGGCGGCTAATCACGCTAACTACCGAAGCGGACTACAACTGAATTGTAACTTTTTTAAATCGTGAGTAACTTTTACCAGCGCTATGTGTAGGCTCTAGTGAACTCTATTACGCTTCCGCTATGCCTTCGCGAAACATAGGTTGAAGATCGAATGTGGTGCAGCTAGGACGATGTCACAGAGGCTAGGCATACAAGATGGCACGGCTTGGACGATGTCACAGCGTGTTTAACCCTTTGTAGCTCAAAATTCTATTATAGGTGTAATTAAATATTTTTGGCAGTTTTTAGCTCCTTAGAAACACGGTTTTCAAAATTTTGGATGGTCAATTCCAACAAATATTTGAAGTAGGGCATATATGTCCCACCAAACGTGACATAGGCATGGTTGTTTTTTGCGAGTTCTAAATATTTTGGGAATAGTTTTCAAATAAACAATGTAACATATCATATTTTCAAAATGAATTTATTACCAGTAACAAAAGCTGTAAAATAAGAAAGAAAATCACAAAATACTAACTACCATCAAATAAAACTGTCTTCAATATGCAAATAAGGATGTTAAGCGAAATTTGTCTAACAAATGGAACATTGCTCTAAAATACCCTTATACTAGAAATACAGAGTCTACAATTGCAAAGTTACAAAGCACTTTCCTTCTTAGTAATTAGGCTAGCAAAGTTGAACATACACCTGGTCCTTGATAGTGAGACATCTTACTAATTATAAAAATGTGAAGCATGGGCTGGCACACAAAGGTACATTGCAGGCTTTGCATAATATTTTAGTTTTCTTATGTTTCTCTTTTTTCCTGCACATTCTGCACCTCCTTCTTGTCTCAGATTGGTTGGAAACATGGTTATCCACATTTTGGATTCGAACTTCAACAGGAACCCCTACATGACCAATCCTTTTGCGTGCCATAAACTGAGATTTTACTCCCCTTTCCTTCCTGGATGAATAGCTATCAATGACACAACGGAAGGCAAGCAATTTGTACACATTTCTTGAAATATACTCGCCTGAATACCATTCTTAGTTAATTAATAATAAGTCAATGGGATTTTTAAAAGAACGTTAGGAAACATTGCAAGTTCAGAAAGTAAACACCATCAAGTTAGCACCTATTTTCGTCTACCAAGTCACTATAGTACTTTTTTCTTACGTAATGAATGAGTATAAATACTACCTGATTTGTATGCATAAATATATCAACAAAATTTACATACCGGTATGTTTACTACATGAAGAAGTTTTGCTATAATATTTGCTCAATTATAGTACGAATTTTGAGGTTAGGGAAAGAAGTACATTCACATTGGGTTTAGTGTTCCACATAAGGAACACTTGAAAAAACTGCCATCGAAATTATGTATATAACACTTGATTATCAAACTCTGGTTCATTTTACTTCAGAAACATTATTCAACACAGGGATATTGAATATACTCACTTCATCCACGATGAACGCCAGATAATAACGAATTTATGCCAAAACAGACTTGTGTAGCCTCCACACTCTGGTGAATCAGCTGCTTCACAGAGGTCAGGCGCTGTCACAACGATCTACAGTAAATATTCGTATATAACTTCCATGTTTCATGGTTATAAAAGTCTTCCAGTAGATAGCAGCACCAGCTTCATGTGTTGCAGATAGATCCCAAAGAGTCTGTGAAAGCGAAACATAAGTTGAAGATCGAATGTGGTGGAGCTAAGACGATGTCACAGAGGGAAGACATACAAGATGGCACGGCTTGGGCGATGTCACAGCGTGTTTAACAAGGCTACAAAGACTATATTTACAAGATAGAGTTTTGCTAAATTGTGACAAGAAGTACGTTTATGGGCGCAAGCCACGACAATTTCAAATCACGCGGTTTTCTAATTTTCAACGAGGGTGGCAGCCTTGTGGGCACACATGATGCAGGATCTACTGCAGGCAACAGAAAACAGTTTTCATGACAGCTGACCCGGCTGACCAAAGCAGGCGAATAGCAACATATAAAATGTTCACAAATCTGAGATTTATAGTGCCTCCGTTTTAATTCTTCTATGCAAGTAAGAATACTGCGGAGGCAGCTTGGTGCGTTTCTGGCAAGCATATAGGAAGGATCTCTCCTCTACGCTACTCAGGTATCGTTTCGCGTCATTTTCATGATTTTTTCACCCGGTGAACTCGACAGGAAACTGCCAGATTATAACTGAACATTTTTGATTGGTTAATTCCAATGGCTCTGGGACTGGGTGTGTGTGGCGTTTTAAGTATTAGAAATCATCCTAGGCCTGGCCCTCATCTTCACAGACATGCAGGTCGCCTAATAGGCCGTCTACAAGAAAAAGACCCGCACCAGGCTTCTCCGGAGGCCATACGCCATTATTATGTTTATACTAAGCATTATTGCCAATTAGCCCAGCTGTAGGAATATAAGAACATTGTAATTTAAGTAAATTTTATTATCTTTCAAATCACATGTGAAAAAATACCATATAGATCAACATAGAAACACTGCGATGCATTTGACACGAGTACAGAAAGCGTTGTCATCGCAGCTTTTCTACCTGTCCACTGTGAACAGCGACCAACAACAATTTTCTACAGACCTGTGCACTGCACTGATGGGAGCCAATATCCTCCCTGCATAAACTGGAGCATCTTCAGATTTCAACAAGCTGCCGGGAGCAATCACCGAGTAGGAGACGAGTGGCTTTCCCCCGGTGGAGTCATTTAGGGTTGTGGAAGAAGTCAGGAGAAATTTTGACCGAACCTCTTGGAAGTTAGGCGCTGTCAGCAGAAAGTTCCATAAGAGTCCTGCAGCAGAATCCAGGATGGAAAACGACGGTAAAAGTAGCCAGGGTGCTACGACGTGAGGTAGATGAAGCAGTTGAACTAAAACCAGATGAAGTGGCTTCATTGAAGTTTTGTCCAATCACTTTCTGTGATGTTGAGAGATTTATCTCCGTACAAAACATTCTGCCCGACTGAAGAACAAGATTGTTACCGGAAAACATTGAAACGCTGCTTGTTGTAAATTCTTTTTATAGTCATTGAGCGTGTTATTGAATTATAAGTATTTTTTCAAGCCTATTTTGTTGCCTATTTTACACGTTAGTGCCTATTTACATGCCTACTTGGGCTAATTTAAGAGCCTATATGCCTGCTATTTTAACTGTTTTTAGTGCCTATAATTCTCGTCTCTACTTATTACTCCAATTCTGTGTAGGTGTTTCTTCAGATGGCAGTGTTCTGTCAACAGTCCTACTACACACCTTATATTTTCTCTGCTGAGTGTCAACAGTTCTTTAGTATGCTTCTTGTTTGGTCCTTTTATCAGTTCCTTTGCAAGCCTGCATCCTGGAGTATTTTTTCAGTTCTCCATTTGTTTCTTTTGTACCCATTTTCCTATGCAGTGTCGGACTTGTCCATAGGAAATCCTGCATACAGGTTCTGGGCCTACAAAATGTGTTTCTGCCCCTTTTCCGGCCAGTTTATCTGTCTTTTCATTTCCTTCTCTACCCGCATGCCCTGGTATCCATATTATTTTGACAATGTTGTAATTTGAGAGCTTCAGGAGAAGTAAATGGCAATACCAGACAATTCTGGATATTTTCCGAACTGCTTCGAATGCCTTAATGGCGGTTTGGATGTCCATAAAAATGTTCTTATTCCTATAATTCATTTTCAGATTTTCTTCAAGACATGTTGTGATAGCGATCACTTCAGCTTGAAAGACTGTAGTGTGTTTGCCCAGGCACATCTGGATTGATCTCTGAGTTCTTCCCCCGTTGAATCCTCCTCCTGTGCCATCCCCAGTCTTTGAGCCATCAGTCCACCACACTACATCTTCTTTTTCAGTATTCTATTTGTTGATATCTCAGTCTTCTTTTTTATTATCTGGGTATCATACGGTTTTTCAAAGTTGTAGCCTACTTTGGTATCATATGATCAGAAGGCATGCGTAAAACTTCCTCTGTTAATTTCACAGTGTCCTAGATTAGGTCTTTGTGCATTCCAGAACTCTGATTGCGCCAATCTATACAAACTCATTCTACCCTGTCCTTTTATGAAATTGCATAGTGATGGGTGGTCTAGTAAAGTATTCAAGGCTTCTGTCGGCGTAGTTCTCATAGCCCCAGTTATGGCTATGCATGCCATTCGCTGTAGGCTATCCAGTCTACTACTGACTTTTCCTTGGCTTACTTTCTGCCACCAGATGATTGCAGTATAGGCCATCAACGGTTTAATGATCATTGTATATATCCACATTACCATTGATGGTCTTAGGCCTTATATCTTCCCGACGGCTCTTTTACATGCACACAGCAGGGGCGAATGCTGGTCGTGAAAGTCAGGCTTGCTCTTCCATTCCTGAGAGTTGGTGGGGGTGGGACATGCACAGTTCTGGATGAATAAAATTTATAAACCCAATAATCGCTAAATCACATGAACATTTTAATCATCGGTTACATGAACATGCATTCAAACTGGTTACGTCACAGCTTCAAGAATGGACAAAAGAAGAACAATCAGACACATTTTATAATTATTAACAAATCATGACAAGCCAGTGATTATATTATTTATTTATTTATTTATTTATTTATTTATTTATTTATTTATTTATTTAATTTATTTATTTATTTATTTATTTATTTATTTATTTATTTATTTATTTATTTATTTATTTATTTATTTATTTATTTATTTATTTATTTATTTATTTATTTATTGGTTATAGAATGTCCCAGTGAGTTAGTGGCTCAAGGAGGGACTGCCTTTTACAATCACAGCTTGGCAGCTTTCAGTTTCAGGTAAGAGATTAAGGTATACATACAACAAGGAATGTTTTACAAATATTGATTTACATCATAATATCATTATTTTACATGGGAAAAAGAAGATATTCAAAATAAACTAAACGTAGGTGGAAAAATACACAGTGGTTATCGATTTATTCTCCAACATATTGTTCAAGGAAGTACCTGCGTACTTCTTTTTTAAATTTGTACAACTTATTGATTTGTTTCAATTTTGGAGGTAGATTCTTAAAGACTGTGCTTTCTGAATAAGAAATGCTTTTAAGGGGGTACGGAATGCCCTATGCTCCCAATGATAAAATTGGCTGTTTATATTGTACCTTTTCTCTGAAACCACTGGAGGTAGACACTTCAAATTTTTGCAGCTTATAGTTGAATATCTTGGTCTTCTACCGAAACAAGCATAATTTTTATAACGACCTACTTAAGGAAGGTATTATTTTTTATTTTGAAACTAGATATTTTTGGTATTTTTAGAATATATTTTTGCTAAAAAAATTGTAATATTCAGACAAAAATTGTTGTATCAGCAATTGAAAGAGGTATTTGTAAGTATGTCCTACAAATTTCAAGTTCATATATTCAAAGCTGGCTGAGAAAATGCAAGTAAAAAAGTAAACTTATGGGAAACGGGCTTCAAAGTTACCACATCAATGCATGCCAAGTCCATAGCTTGGATTATCTTTATCTCCTTCAAATTCCTCTTGTAGTCTCTTCTTAGCACATCTCCTGTCCTTTTTACCTTGACAAGCTCTTCTTTTAAAGGACATTTTCAGCAAACCTTAGCCTTACCAGGTCTTTATGCAACATTGCATCAACAGTACGACACCCAACATTCAACCCTAACACCTTCAGAACTTTGCAACTTGTGATGTTTCCCTGGTTAAAACTTGAAACAGCATCATATACACCAAAATGAAGAGTGCTGATACCCACAAACACTGTTTTGGATAGGTGGTTCCAGATGATACTATTGACACATTTCTTTGGCTTTTGAGTCCTGCCGTGCAGGCAGTTTTTCAGGAGATTTTTGTCAAAAAGATCCCTGAAAATTGGTTTGATTTCATCCATAATGGCTGGTGGCAAACTATGAGGATGGTTATATTTCTCCCCTGTTAATTTGCTCCTGTTATATTTGCACCAGCTGTCTGTCCCTGAAAGACACAAGCCATGTACAGGATTTTCATTACTGGAATAAATGTTGAAATATGAAGACCCAGACAGCTTTCCTCATTGCTTCCACATTATCAGTATTTTTCTTGATGGTCAGACCACAGTAATTAAGGAGAGTATCAATGACTGAATCAGTCAATCTGTTCTTACCTTCTAATATTCTACCATCACTAAGTTTCTTTCCCTTTATGCTTGCTTTTAGTCTTCTCAATCTTGTCCCCAAACGTTTCTGAACGTGACCAACACATTCCAGTTTGGTTATATTTACATCATTTCCATAGGGCTTAGAATCCTGAACAACTTTGAAAGCCTTAGAGTCACCATCCCGTAAGTAATACAAATACCTAGCATTGTACCACTGAATAGAACGTTGGTCAAGTGACTTGCAAGAGAACGTCATGTCTACTCACAGCAGAAATCTAGCGTGCATCATCATATAAATTATTTTAAAAAGCACACTTGTAGTTATCATATCATCATAATTCATACACCATTTTAAAGAGGGCATTTGACATATTAATAAATAACAATAATATAAAAATGACAATTTTTTGGCAAAATACCCATTCCGTATCCCCTTAACACCATATTTGGTAGTATTTGTAGAATCTTTGTAAAACTGGTTTGCTGATCTTGTGTTATGGGTGTGAATATCTTTGCTGTATCGTAGTTCTGTATTAACAGAAATCATATTATTTTTATACCTGAACATAAATAAAGCTTGAGAGTTTTTAAAATGGCATTGTACTGGTCATATGTTTGTTTCCTGAAAACTTCCACAGATGATTTTAGTAAATCATATCCATACACAATTTTTTAAGCTCTCTTTTGGAGTATTTCTAGTTCCTTTACAGCTTCCCGTGTACAATTTCCCCATAGTATATCCATGTACATAAGGTGTGAATATATGAGGAAGGTATATATGTTTCTTTAAGTGTTGGTTGTTTATTCCATAGTCCTTCAATTTTTTAGTACTCCAATTACACTAATACGTTTTTCTTTACATTTGATATATGCTCATTCCAACTTAAGTTATTGTCTAAAGTCAGGCCTAAATATGAAAACTGCTTTACTCTTTCGATGGGCTCATTGCCAAGTTTTGCTATATTACAGGTATTGATAATTTGTGTTGGTTTATGGAATATCATGTATTTTGTTTTCGAGGTGCTTATTACTAAATTATTTTTGTTCAACCAGGATGTTAGTATGTCCAGATCTTTTTGTATATACTCCATAATATTTTGTTCGCAACTGCTCTCATAAAATATAAATATATCATCTGAAAACAGGAATATCATACCAGTAAACACTAGATAACCTATATCATTAATAAATATTAGAAACAGTAATGGTCCCAGCACTGACCCTTGTGGGACACCAGGTTTAACATTGTAGATAGGTCTTTTAGTTTCATTGATATTAACATATTGCTTCCTATCAGTTAGGTAATTTTTAAACCACTCAAAGGCTATTCCTCTAATTCCTGCATTTGCTAGTTTATTAAGTAATAGGATATGATTAACTGTGTCAAATGCCTTTTCAAGATCTATGAAAAGTCCAGCTGCTATTTTATTATTATCTAATACATTCTGTGTAAGGGACACTATGTCAAAAGCAATTGAAAGTGTACTGTGCTTGGGTAGGAAGCCATACTGAATTTTGAAAAAGAAATGTGTTTTTGTTTGGAAATTCAATACTTGTATTTTATTACTACTTCAAGTACTTTTGCTGGTGAAGATACTATATATAGTGGCCTGTAATTACTGGGGTCAGACTGTGTTCCTTTCTTAAGAACTGGCACCACTCTTGCAATTTTACATTTATATGGTATTACTCCTGTTTGCAATGACAAGTTAATGATCTCAGTGAGCAAGGGGGCCAGATGATTTACACATCTCTTGAGGAATATGTTATTTATTCCGTCATATGTATAGTTATTCTTATTGGCTAGTGCTTCTATGATTTGTGTAACTTCCGTAACATCTGTTGGCCTAAAGTAGAGAGAGTTGAAGATCGTATGATTGGATAGCAAAGATGGGTTACATGGACCAAGATCTTTAACCAAGTTTTCAACCACATTCACGAAAAAAGTGTTGAAAGCTTTACAAATGTCTTGACTAGAAGTGTGTTGAACATTTTCATGCACAAGTTCTGTAACTTTGGTTTACTATTAGTTCTAACAAGTGTCTGGTTTACTGCCTTCCGCATTTCTTTATTAGTATCCCCTTTTCTATTTACATGATTATAATATGACCTTTTTAGTAATCTTTTCATTTTAATTACGTCCTTGCAACATCTTGGGTACTTTTCGATTGTTTCAGTTGAAGGGTTTTTAGCTTTAGTTTTTGACTATAGGATGTTTTTTTTTACCACTTCTAGGAATTTTTGTGTTACCCATGGCTTATGTGTACCTTTTCGTGGTGGTTTTTGCCCGATATTTGAACTAGCTACTCTACGTCCCTCACTAATAAAAGCACAGAGCTGGTCGTACGCTTCGTTCACGTCAGCAGATAGATTTGAACATGTATTTCTTGTGAAAAAGTAATTTAGCTTAGTGTAAATTAATTTATGTTCATATTTGTTTGTACATTTGCGTCACTACTGGATGGAGTACCGGTACTCTTTTTAATTTGTGTTATTACTTATAGAATTAGAATATTATGATCACTAAGGTCACTTATTACATTATATAAATAGTAATCAGCAGTGGCAAAGTTTGAGTGTATGTGGTCAATTAAAGTTGAGGATGTGGGTGTTATTCCTGTTGGTAGCCGTGTATTGCAGGGGTAAAAATTGTAACAATTCAATAAAGATGTATAGTTCCTATAAATATTGCTATCTTTAAAAAATCAACGCTATCATCTCCTATAAGCAACGAGTTTGATTTTCGTGTATTGCACAAAACAAATTCAAGGTCTATTATAAAGTTAGTAGTATTACTCTCCTTTGGGTTGTAATATGAAATTACGTTATATCTCCAGTTTTTGCTAAATACTTCTATTTGGAGAATACTGTGATAACTGTTAATGATCTTAATGACTTTAGTTGTCCATTTCTTTATACATATACTGAGAGTCCCCCTCCAGTACCCACTCTAGCTAGATGGTAAGTTTCAAAGCTAGGTATATTATAATACGATGTTTCTTCATCTGATAGCCAACTTTCGGTTATAACTATAACATCAAGTTCTGTAACCTCATCAATAATAAGCATAATTTCCTCAAACTTATTCCTAACACTTCGTGCATTGATACAGATACATTTAAATTTAGAAGTTAGAGCTTGATTCCTAGTTTATAATTTATAGTTTTCTATAGTATCACACTGGATCTCAACAGACTTAATATTTCCTTATTCCTATAAATGTCCTCTACCATTTAAAATCAGTATAAATTCGTGAGAATATAGTACCTGCAGTGTTTACTGTCCGTGTTTATTCTCGAGGTGTGCGATCTTTGCCTCGTTGCTGATGGGCATGCTTGGTCCATACCTAGCTTCGCGGACGTAGATCTTTCAGTCCGTTGTCCATGTGACAAATATTTTGCCATTCTGCTTCAGTAGCCTGCACCTTCTTGCAATATTCTCATTCGTGGGCGAAAGATGGTCTTTAATAAATACTTTACGTGATTTGCAGTTCAGTCGAATATCCTGGGTGTTTAACACTCTTTTCTGTATTCTAGCATTCACCATTTCGTCCTTCTTCCATCTGTTAGTGAATTTTACAATTCTTCCTATGCCCCCACCTCTTGACGACAGACGATGAGCGACGTCAATCTCCTGAATAGCCAAATCAACCCCCAAATGCCCCGGCTGCTTGTATTGCCAAGTCATACACATCTTCTTTTGCCATTTCTGGCATTCCACTAATTAGCAAATTGTTCCTGCGGGTGTACTGTTTAAGGTCTTCTGATCCATCTAAAGCCTGTTTGGTATCATGGTTTACACTCATCAGAGATTTTTCTATTCCAGGTGTTCTTTTCTTCACCTCACCTGTGAGCGTTTTGAACTTCTCAAACTGGTCATTTATAAATTCTGTCGCTTCCTTAATAGCACTGAGTTCATCCATGAATAAAGTTTGCAGTACCGGGCGAGATGGCCGTGCGCGTAGAGGCGCGCGGCTGTGAGCTTGCATCCGGGATATAGTAGGTTCGAATCCCACTATCGGCAGCCCTGAAGATGGTTTTCCGTGGTTTCCCATTATCACACCAGGAAAATGCCGGGGCTGTACCTTAATCAAGCCCACGGCCGCTTCCTTCCAACTTCTAGGCTTTTCCTATCCCATCGTCGCCATAAGACCCATCTGTGTCGGTGCGACGTAAAGCCCCTAGCAAAAGTTTTCTGTTCTGCAACAGATAATTGTATCTTCTCCTTAACCTCCTTAACTACGCCACATTCGCTTAGGTTAGGTGGCGGGTGACAATCGTCACGTTTACATTTCCACACATTTTTCGGATCACTACTCACAGCTTCATAAGAATTTTTTGACATTCGTGTGCATTCCTTGTCTTGTAATGGGCAGCGTCACGGTGTTCAAATTGTCAAAGCCACTTTTATACCATACACCGTTATCACCAGAAAATAGTAAACACGGCCAGCAAAACAGTATATTCAGTTTCTTGTACCCTGTCAACGAGTGCGTATTATTATATTGAGTTACGGAGAACGAACGTACATACTCTCTATTTTTCTCCCTGTGCTGTGTCCTTAAATCTGGCAGCGCCGGACAGGGCCTGCCATTCTTAATAATGTCTGTTTTCTCTTGGATAGTCCTCCGAGAAAATGGATTTGATAACAAGCTGTCAATAATGCACTGTTCGGAACCCATTGCAGCATGTCAAATCATTCAGAATAGATGATCAGGAACTTACAGTACTCTATTCACTGACACAACACACTAAATCTGTAGCTCTCAGACCAGAGCTTCCAACTACACATTACAAACGTGACAGCTTGCAACCGGCCTTGGTGAGAAGAAACCTGCGCGCGCATACATTTCTCGCTGTGTCGACAGCTCCGCTGAAGCTCCTAAGACACGAGCAAGCCTCGCTGGACTCGCCAAGATATTTGCAACACGCGATTTGTATAATGCATATCTATTACAGATACGGTACATATTGTATTTTTTTAACTCGCCTGCTTTAGAAAAATATTGCGCTTGAGCAGCAAGCGTAGCATGCTCGGAGAAATTGCCCCTGGCACACAGCAAGTTCTTGGCCCGGGTTATGTTCCTTTCTATATGTGGATTTCATGTTATAGAAATCGGTTAAACTGCTTTTTTTCTTGAAGCAGCTTCAACTGTTTCTGCTTTGTCTGCGAAACAACTTCAAAATAGCAGCTTCATCAAACAGTCTCGTTCCCTTGCTGGTAGAGGAGTTGAGAGAGACTCTTTGCTCTTTGCTTGAGGTTGTGTCTACTTCTGATTTCTGTTATTTGTTAACTGATAGTAGCAGAGTGTTGAGACTGCTTCGCAATAACGGTTGTTTAATTTCCATTATGCTTATTAAATGCTCAATGCTACGATACTTTATCAGAAAGATTTATGATTTGATTTATACTAAACAAAAACGTATAACGTGTACTTTTTGTATGAAAATTGGGATTATTTAGGTAAACCTGGCGATCCCTTTGAATTGACACTGGATTATAATGCTTGAGAAAGTTGATTGTTCTAAGAAAGTAAACAAATTATGTTGGAGTGAATGTACATCTTTAGGTTCCCCCATGAACGCATAAAAACCAGTGAAAGTGTATTTTTTGTATTTGTACATACAAAAATGTAGCAGGAAAATGTAAAATACTACCAGGGAAAGTTATGAAAGATGGTGCTATAAATAAAATTTACGAATAGCAAAAGTTTTCCTGTAAAATACCATAAGCATACTTAGTGATACAAAATTAGGAGAGTAAGCTATTAATATAATGTTATCCTCAGTCAAATAATACGAAAAGTACTATGTATGTTTTATGTTATCCAGTACAGCTGCTAGAATACGATTAATATAATAACCCATTTTATAAATAGCGGTGACTTTGGAGATAGATTAAGCTTATAATTTCAGTTATTTTCCCCTCCGCTTTATTATTGCCACCAACGAGCTAGAAAGAGGACTACAGAGTGGCCAGTATGGCTGCTACAGCGCTCTCGGTGGTACCAAGGTGAAATAGCGACGCCATAGTTCATGCGCCATCCATACTTCCTCCGCTTACAGTTACTTACTTTTAACAAATAAACGAATTAACTGCATAAATTATGCTCTCTATGTGTGGGGATCGTAGAGAAAACTGAAAGGATATATCATGTTTCAAGTAAGTTTTTCTTTAGTAAAGTCGGCCTACACAGTTGGCGATTAGCAGAAATACGTTGCCTGTGCTTGTAACACAATCCGGCATGTGTACAGGCCTACTTTTATTTTTTGTAGGAACTGAACAAACAGCGAAAATAAACGGTTGCCTGCCTGGCTGAGTTGCTCAGACGGTAGAGCGCTGGCTTTCTGAGGCCAGGTTGGCATATTTGGTGTTTGAAGGTACTCAATACGTCACCCTTATTTCAGTAGATTTACCTGCCTGTAAAGTAACACCGGCGGGACAATACCCCGGCACCTCAGCTTCTCCGAAAACAGTAAAAAGTAGTTGGTAGGACGAAAAAACAATAACACGATATACTGTCAAGTGGTATCCTACCCGGCATTTTGAAAATAAATATAATCGTGAACAACGATGATACAAGATGCTGCTGTCCAACGCCACACCTACAATGTTTTGCATTTCCTAGTCACCTCATACGCTCTGCCTATGATACAGAGTAATATGAGGACTGGGCCGATGACCTTCGATATTAGGCCCCTTAAAACAACAAACTATATGAGAAATTTCAGTCCTATAACACCACTACTACCGAGCGAGTTGGCTGCGTTGCTCGCGGCATATAGCTCTTACCTTGCATTCGGGATATAATACGTTCAAATCCCACTGTCGGAAGCCCCGATTTCTGGTTTTCCGTAGTTCCCATTTTCACATCAGGCAAATGGGGGACCTGCTGTACTTTAGGGCCACTGCCACATCCTTCGCAGTTCTATCCTTGTCCTATCCCACACCAGCCATAAGACGTTTATAAGTGGATGCAACATAAGCAAATAAAAATAATCGGCATTTCCAGAATCTTTATCCGAAAATGTGGCAGTGAATTATTCAGGTAAGTATATGATTTAAGATCACTAACACAAGAACGGCTGTCCTCTCTTCAAACAATTATACTAAATTGTTTATTCCACAACTTCTTGTTCTGATTTTATTATTATTATTATTATTATTATTATTATTATTATTATTATTATTATTATTATTATTATTACGGGATAGACTACTTTATTACACATTGTTCACTTCAAACCTACGGCTTCTTATTCTTCGTAAATGCTATTACTATTGGTTTTACATCCCACTTACTACTTTTTCGGAGACGGCGAGGTACCGAAGTGTTGTCCCGCAGGAGTTTTCTTACATGCCAGTAAATCTATGGACACAAAACTGACGAATTTGGGCACCTTCAAATACCGCACTAAGTCAGAATCGAACCTATCAAGTTGGAGCGAGAACGTCAGGGCCTCAACCGTCTGACCCACTCAGCCCGGTGACATAATTATTATTATTATTATTATTATTATTATTATTATTATTATTATTATTATTATTATTATTATTATTATTATTATTATTATTATTATTTAGTGTCCTGCTCCTTGGCTGAATGATCAGCGTTCTGGCCTTTGGTACAGAGGGCTACGTATTTGGCCGCGTCGAGGATTTTAAATGGGTAGTTGATAGTTAATTCCTCCGGATAGGGGACTGGATAACCATATTTATCTACACCAGTGGTCGATCGTGATGGTAAAAATGGGTGGGGCACATTCAACATATTACGAACACTAGGAATCAATTAAATCAATTAAACTATTCTTACCTTTTTATTTTTTGTATATCAGCTCGATTCTCCAGTCTTTGCCAGTAGCAAATTCTTCAATTACTCGTTTATTGAATTCCGGTGTGGAATGTACCATCTTGTTCTCGATCGATAAGATCGTTAGTGCATTCAACCTCCCATTCGCATGGAACTTCGCAAAAATGTCTTTATTCTTTTCAGAGTGGAGAAGGACCGTTCAGATTCAACAGTCGTTATTGGTATGGCGTCAATAATTTTTAAAACAATCATATACTCGGAAAATGTTCGTGTCATTCTATTTTCATAGAAAAATTACAAAAAAGGCAAAGCACCGGATGCACAGCGAACATCTTCACGACTGTACAACACTTCTAATTCGGTTCGCAATTTCGGACCGTTTATCACAGGATACAGTTTCAGGGTCGTCTGGAAGTCATGTTCAGGGAATGAATTGCAGTACTGAGAAAAGTTATCTATGAAAAAAGCTTAGATGCACACAGATGATCAGTGAACTGAAATCTATCATTGATGCTACTTATAATAACATCACAAACTTCCACGGCTGCCAACCTATTGGTTGAACTGTTACAATATCAACGCACTGTCGTTTACCGGGCGCGCAGCTGTGAACTCGTATCTGAGAGAGAGTGGGTTCGAATCCCACTGTCGGCAGCTCTGAAGATGGTTTTCCGTGGTTTTCCATTTTTACACCAGGCAAATGCTGGGGATGTACTTTATTTAAGTCCACGGCCACTTCCTTCCCATTCCTAGGCCTTTTCTGTCTCATCGTCGCCATAAAAACAATATGTGTCGATGCGACGTAAAGCAAATAGCAAAAATATCATAGTCGTTTTTCCAGTGCAACATTTGGCATAATCTTGTGATAGAAATTAAGCCAATAGTTGAACTGAGGATCATTCAGAGTTCGAACAAATCGCGTAGCTTCAGTGGAACATTTTCTGTCACTTGTTTCATGGTATCTGATATCTTCAAAACATTTTATCAAATTATCACGTTGTTCATAAACAGTGTTCACAGTGCGATGCTGAAAATACCATCGTGTAGGTGAAACACTGCCTAACTTCTTATGAACTGACTCGATCAGGTAATCCATTCTTTTCGGAAATCTTGAAAACGATGTCCCTATACCTTACAAGTCCTGAAAAAGTATTCTGCTGTGCGACGATGAAGATGTCGCTTTCCTAAGAATAAGATTGCTTTGATGAGCGTAGCAGTGAATATAATTTGCTTTGGGATATTTTTCTTTGACGAAACACTGAACCCCACCCTTCTGTCAGCTCATAATTGATGCTCCATCAAATATTTGACAGACTAATTTTTCAGGGAATATTTCTACTCCAATTTCACGCAACTCTTAAGGAATTGTCGCTGATAAACCACCGGGACTTCTATCACTGATCCCAAAATAACTCCAGAAACTTTCAAACAATTTCCCTTCGCTCTGGTACCTCAAAATTATTGATAAAAGTGTTCTGCATGAATTGTCTGTGGTTTCATCAGCCTGGATGGATAAAAAGTCTATATCTCCTATTTCTGATACCATATGTTTCCTACAAACAGCTAACATTGCTCCCAAAAGTTCATTTTGAACGGCCTTGAATGTTCCCTTAAATACACTTGAATTTTCTACGTTGTCCTTCAAAACATTGTCAAGAGCAGCAGTGTAATTAACCAGTCCTTTAAAAACACCAGGGTTATCTGAATCCTTTTTCTCGTCATGACCGCGCAAGGCCAACTCAAATTTCACACAAACTTGAATAGCGTCAATGATACGTGACAAAATATATCTTTGTCTACAAGCTCGTTGTGCTTTCGGATAGACACCCATAATCGAATTGCAACCTGATGTCAGCCTTCCCCAATACTGGAAAACTCATTTCGTTATCTAAATGTGTTTTTGACAAACAAAGTTTCTTGCTCTTTTCTGGTAGATTCTTAAGCCTTTCACTCCCATTGTTGTCCATGTTTCTTCTCCGCCGAATAACATACACGGGAAGCAAAATAGTGAATCACTTACTGGACAACCATAGAGCCATTCCCAATTTTCATACACGTTCTTATTAAAACTACGATTGTAGGTTATATTTTTATCTTTGAAGACTTGATTTATGCTAACTTCTGATCTTGGTGGGCCCAGTTCTTTAGCTAATAATCTGTCTTCGTAATTAAGAGATTTTGTTTGTAAGTAGCTCAGCTGATTCATTAATTTAGAAACACGTATGCTTGCACAGGAATACACTCAGATACATCACACTAATCTTCACACACTTTTCAGACTTGCAATGAACATCGAAACCGATGGACACAATTAATCTAACAGACGTTCAAGGTAAGCACAGGTTTGCTACAAACACTACTTTTGTGCGCATTAATAATACAAATGCTATCTAGTAGGCTGTAGGAGAAGTAAGTTCAAAATACGGATTAGCGCAGAAGTGTCACGTCATAGAAATATTGTGACCGAGTCAATGGAATTTGCCATAACCCCCCTTACACCTCACAGCTCGCAGAATGAGGGGATGATATTCAGGTATAAGAACAAATCGGTCCCATCCAGGATTAGACCTTTACTATGTTTCCTAGTTTAGTCGACGGCTGCTAGAACAAGAACAACCATAGTGAATCAGAATCTCTTGAAATCAATGAAGGTGGTCGTGACAACAATCGTGCATAATGTTGTTCTGATTTTTATAATAGTTTAAATCGGTGGAGGGCCACGTGACCATGTGACCTAAGGGCAGAACCGCGCCTGACCTATACACAACAGAACATGCTACAAACCGCCAGAGAAACACGCAGTAGTGAATATATCATTCCTCTTAAGGTTGGCGTCAGGAAGGGTATCCGACCGTAAACATGGGCTGAATTCGTACAGCATGTCGATTCCTGGTAGATGAGAAGAGACCAGGAAATATTATTATTATTATTATTATTATTATTATTATTATTATTATTATTATTATTATTATTACTACCAAGTTTTCCGTGGAGGGGAGAGGTGAAAGAAGGTGCTGGCTTGAATGGGTCTATCTATGGTAGTCAAAGATTAATTTTAAACTTTAAAATAAAGGTTATATTTCTCTTCATATATTCAGTTTTAACAAACAACAAGATTTCAGGTACAGAGGTAGTTTTGCACAAATAGAAAAAACGGAAAACCAAGAATTCGTAAGTTACAATTTGAGCTTCAAACTCATGATTTATAAAGGTTCCAGCATTACTAATGTTGCGTTTAATTAGATAGGCAAGGAGACGAATCTCCCATTTCTTTCACAGGAAATTCTAGATCACAATTTTGAAGAGCACGTTGCTTCAAAGGTTACAAGGTATGGTCTTCCAACGGCACCCTTCAATATCACACACATATCTATTACATTACAAAGAGCCTCTATGCTCTATAATTCAACCAAGGAGACGGAGATCCCAAACACTAACCGCCAACTCAAGGCAACTTTTACCATTTACAGTAGAGATTAGAGCGTCTTTGCTCGATTACTTGTACACTTTCAGGCCTCTCTAGGCACAACCTACAATTTACAAGACCATATCAATGACCTTTTAAGTTTACACAGAGGTATCTAGTGCCCATTCTACTGGGCCTTTATGGTAATCAACAGGTTCAATTACTGGCTCCAAAACAAAATGTATGGAGGCGGACACTTGCGCTTCTTGAAATCAAGAGGTTAAAACCCTACTTGGGCTTGTGGCCCGATGATGAAGAGGCTAATCCTATACTGAGGTGACTAAATGGACAAGTCAAGTTACTATTTACAAGCGAAAACGGTTACAAAATCATAGTCACCTCAAGATTAATGGAAGGCTTATGGCTTACTTGAACTTTTACATGAGACGGAAGAAAGTTTACATTTTAGGAAATTGACTGTTACATAGTTAAAGATTGGAACCTTGTCCTCGAGTCAGCCTGCGGAGATAACTACTGAGATAGAAAGATGGTGGGCATTACCTTAGCTGATGTTCTGCCTACAGAAGAATGAGGCCCCCGCCCCCTCTCTTAGCACACACACTCGATAGCACGACGATCAATAAGACAAGTTAGCTCGAAAAGGCGTCAGCTTTTATACCCGAGAGGAAGGTTCGAGAAGGCTCTGGACTAAAACCAGACACACCCTCTCACTTTATTGTCAGATAAAATAGGTACACGAAGCGTTTGACTGGCTGATAAATAAATACACAAAATTTCTGATTGGCCAGACTCCAAAGCTGGCGGAATTAGTAAGAAGTGTTGCAAACCTTGAAGTATCAAAAACAAGAAATGTCATTTCAGTTCAGAAAACCTATAAACACAAAATTTTATCGGAGTTCTAGTTGTTTAACTTTGCACCAGAGTGCCTGACATCAGTTCTTTAATAGAGACATCTATGGAGAAAAGTCCAAACGTCTTGAAATAGTTGTTGCAAACTGTGTTACATACAAAGAAACGAAATCCAGTCAATTTAGGAAACATTAAAATAACACATTACTCTATCACTTTAGTAGTGACATCTGTTGATCAACGTCCCAACTCCTTGCAGTAGTTGTTTCAAATTAATGTGATAGATAGCGTTCTTCAAGGCGCTTCATTTAAATGCACGGGATTGAGGTTTACCTCCCGGTACAGACCTCCCCCTCCCAAAGTCTCTCCTCCCAGTTAAAGTTGAAACCTACTTGTTAGAAAAAAACTGAATTTTAACGGGCATTTTCTTGAAAAGGTTCATTATTAAGAAATTACGTTGAAAACAAGTCCTGAAGTATTTCTTGTAGTCGTAGAAGTCTCGGATATACAGTTCAAGTTTGACGGCAAGACAGACCGCCACTGCCGAAACCCGATTGGGGACCCCCAGACTCCCCAGTACCCTCAGATACACCTCTCCCGCTACTATGAGAGGGGCAGTCATGGTGATGCTCGCCACAGACCAGATATAGTAATGCTGCTCCAAGATGGGTTGGCGGTTGGGTTACCGTACCTCAGCCCTTGCCGGAAAGGATGGAGCTCCAGCGCGCCGTTCAGCAGGAGACTGGACCAGAGTGGAGTGGGCCATTACCCCACACCGGCATCGCTCGCCAGATGTTGAGACACGGCTGCCGATGGCTGAGAGGGCACTGAAACAGTAATTTATCCGGCGACAGATATTGTTTGCTGGAGATTGGGGATCTTAATTTTAGCAGGTTGTGGTGAGGCGGGTGGCGTAGAGGATGAGTGTGTGTTTAATTGGCATGGCTTTGGAGACGGGGGCTAGATAATGGCCACCAGGCCATGGACAAACGGAAACCCTTAATACAGGGGAAGGTTGTACAAATCTTAGTATTTACACAAAATGGTTCTCTTATGGTCGGGGCAGAAGGCCTCCATATTACAAATAAGTTACCTAATAAATTTTAAGATTCCATACAGTTACGAAAAAAAGAAAAGCAACCTTCGTTTACTGCCAAGAATTAGTGGCTTATGTTATAAAACAAGGACATTATACAGGTTTCTCCTGACAGAGGTGAACTCTAAATATCCTCTCCGTGGCTGGGTTGCTGACCAAAAGAGTGACAGGGGTTATGAAATCCAAGATAATACATGGCCCATCAAATCTGGGGGCAAGCTTGCCCGCAGGTACAAAATTTTTAATAATAACCTGATCTCCGAGTTTTAAATTGGTGGGCCTCCGTCCACGATCAATTCTTGCTCTAACCTTTTCATGAGAAGCTTTAAGGTTACTTTTAGCCTTTTTACATAGATCTCTAATATTATCGGGTTCTATTGTCTCTGGCAATATGTCATTAAGTGACCATAGAGTAGACAGTGGCGTATTGGGAACAAGTTTAAACTCGAGAGAGGCAGGGGTAAACTTGTGGGAACAACCGAATTTAGGGCAAACGATAACCAATGCAAGAAAGTATCCCACCTCGAATGGACTCCATTATGAAAGGCAATCAAAGCAGATCGAAGATTACGATTGACCCGTTCAGCCAGAGATGGTTGAGGGTAATAAGCAGAAGTTGTTATATGTGAAATGGACAGGTCGAAACTGTGACCGTATCGTCACAGTGAATAATTATTTTGAATTATATATTGTGGAAGGAAGTAGGCTTGAAGCTTTCTTTGTGAGGATGCTAGCTCAGTTGCATCGTGTTGTGCAACCCATCTCGCCAGACCGGCGCCTATGATGGCTCAGAAAATCCCCGAACTGGGCGCGCGCGAAGGAAGAAGGCGAAAAAGTCTACAGTTTCTGCCGGCTCCGCCCATGAAACAAATGCCAACTCACAGTAGAGCCAACGAGCGGAGGTGATTTTGAAAGTATTTTCGGTATAATAACGCTGAAATTAAGCTCAAAGCACACGGCGAAGAAACAGCTGGAATTTTGGATCATCAACAAAATTATAAAACATAGTAAAATGATATCAGTTCCGAAATTACGTCTTAATAATGTCACGTAAGAGGCTTTAGCGTCATGACGCGGTCCGTGAAACGGGGATTCCCTACCCCACTCCTGATTTTGACGGGCAAATTATGATAAAACTGCTGATCGTTTGGATCTTCGCCTCAAATCTTGTATTTCGGAGTAGATGGCCACACAATCTGCAGCATCGCTGAGATTCGTAAGTCTTGTGGATCTGGAAATCTGAAAATTGTGGTAGGGAGGATGTCTTCCAAGCAACCCCCACTCTAGGTTAGCCCATATATGCTTGCACTTGTGAGGGTTGAGATCAGTCTCCGAGGAGTCTATGGCGTGACCACATGGACGGTTTGTGGTCCGATTTTCCCTCTCTTTGTACTATAAACCTGCCGTAAACAGGAGTGTGAGAAGTATAATGTCCGTGCGAATCGTCAGTAAAAACCTGAACTCTGTGAGAACAATGTGCGCGTTTATAGTTTGATCGCGACGCCACACAAAGGTACGTGAGTTCCGTTGTAATTTCGCACCGAGAACTGTGAAGCTATGAGGTGCCGTATAACCGACGTAGACTGCTACTTTTCGATTAGTATCCCGTAGTGGAGACAGAGAGCCTATTCATTGTAATATATGCTTGAGACTTTGTGAAGGCAGACGTGTGAATAGCGGTAGCACTAATAATTAGTGTCTTATCACATAAACAACATTTCAGTAGGATTTATCGTGCTGAATAACGGCGTAATTTTGAAGCGCGCAGGAAAAAGCGAATGAGACAGGGCTTTATAACAAATACAAGTACCCCATATCAGGGTAATGCGGAGTATTAAACGATACCAATAACGGAACTGCGAGTTCGATATTGCCTTTGTCAGACTAAGATAGACTAGCTACGTCCTGTATCAGGGGAATAAATTCATAACTTTCATTCTGGTTAGAGGAAAGGAAAATTTGCCTGTAACGTGTTTGGAGGAAGTATTTGTGAAAACAGTGTCAACAGTGTCATTTCAGTGTTCAAACTCCAACGTCATGGATTATTACAGAATCATCGCGGGACGTCTTGAACCAGTGTCCTCACATATCGGCATTATGGGGTAAGAGCTTCAGGCGAGCCCCTCCATAGGCTCGAATGGCGGACGATGGACGATGGACCAGCACTGTTGAGTACAAAGCTATGATTTTTCTGATATTAATATTCCCTTTAGAGTATCTCAAACTGTAGGAATAGGTTAGGATAATTTTTATTATTGAATAATTAAAGTAGTTCGCTTGGAGTGGTCAATAGTTTCCCTTTTATTTTAATCATTGGAGGCTATCTGGGAAGGAAGCAAATTAGTAATATAGGATGAATTTCTTTCCTGTCATGTCAACTGCATGTGCATGGTCGTATCTTTGTTTGCTGAGTACTATCGAAGGAAAAGGGGGGAGAAAGTAGTGAATTTTGTCGAGGTAAGGAAGGAACTCTTTCATCTGGAAAGACTATACAAAGGGGAGTCAGGTTAAGATGACGCTAGGATCTTTGTTAAAAAGCTGTGAATAAGAATAATATGGGATAGAAGAAGTACTCAATTTTAATGTAAAGTAATTGTATTTTCTGCATGATAGTTTAAGGCTTGGTTGTATCCTGATGTGTGTGAAGAATAAATTCATCGTGCCGAGATACGAATGTCCACCCAACCAGCACTAGCTAGGACCCTGTTAAAGAAAACTCTGTTTTAGTTAATTTCATTTTATTTAAATTAATTAAATTGGTGGGATATCTTATGCCGATTTAATGAAGGTTGTATAAATTCATATCAGGTACACAGTTATTATTATTATTATTATTATTATTATTATTATTATTATTATTATTATTATTATTATTATTATCATCTGAGATAGTGGTAAACTCTAGCTTGCTAGCTTGCGGAATTGTGGTAATTCTGCGATGAGAGAAAATATGTTTAACTGCGGACCTCCGTAGAGTTGAGGAATTATGAAGTAATATAACGGCACAAGTGTTGAGAGATTTTTTTGGATATGATTAAGGCCTGGGCTGATTTGAGCATGGTTATAAATGCATCGGTTTTCATTGCGTGAATAAAATGACCCATTGAATAGGCATTGTGAACGCGTCAATATTGGTTTTAAATAGATGAGTGCCCCAGTGAGAGGGGATTCGAATGACAGGCAGTATTTATAGCCGGCGACTCGAGAAGGTTGTAACCGTCCAGGATTTTCCAGCCAGACTAATTTAATATACTATCATTTTACGCGATATCACTCGATATCAAGTTTATCCACCATCGGCAATTATTCGTAATATCATATTTATTCAACGTCAAGCATTTGTAAATAAGGCTTTTGCAATCATATTATATAATTATAACATCATTTATTATTTAAATTATTATATTAGGTAGGATTGGAATTCATTATGTACTGTAAATATGGTCAATATGTTGAGACATAGTTGTTATTTCATCTCATATTTGTGTATACGGAAAAGTTTATTCTTATAGCGGGGGAAAATTACATGAGTCATTGGGTTAAACTCATGAGCAAGGCAGTACACAGCGATACGCGTGCGAGGCTTGCTATGCGGAAAGCTACATCATCGCCAGGTCTTCTGGTCTTGTCAAGAAGAAAGAAGAGGGATATGAAAATGCGATCTACGAATCAGATGCTTCGTTATATAGAGAATTTATATTGAGCTATTATCAAGAGTGGGGAGAGCCTGGTGATATATTATGTAGAGCGGAGCATTCCTCGATTCACGGAGTCACGGATACAGACTCACATCATTACTTCTGCTGAGAACATAACTACTATTAGAACTTCTACTGTGAACATCTACTTTGAACGACGTTATTGATTTTGAGACCGTGTGTGGTCTCTCCGAGACATAGTTATTTTTGTACAGTATGTTGTCGCTTCAACACTTTACTCAGCTGCGGTAATGTTATCGGATCTACGTGAGACGAAACAAGCTTACGGCTTGTGTTATATTCAGTAAATCTTCTGGACGAAGAACTATGTTTAGTTCAAGTCCATGGAATTTGGTATAAGTCTGTACCGTATCAATAGTATAGCTCAGTTGGATTGAGATTTCTTTTAACATGGAAAAATTCATATCGCTGAATTTTCTCCTCATACGATCAACGCTGATCAGTTTTTACAAGTATAGGGTCAATGTCTAATTTAAAGACTGGGCAATTAGGGAGTGCTAGTCCAGATAGCCCATACTACATCAGAGAAGGAAGGAAGGATGTCCATGGAGCATATTCTACAACAAGAAGAGGAGAACGAGTAACCACGGAAACCAGATGACTTCAACGGAAGCTGCAATTGGTGAGCTTCAATTAGATAAAGCAAGCAATGGTAATTTCATTAACGTAAATTCTAAATTCCTCCACGCTTTAAGGAACTTTTCCGATTCATCTAATTTTTTTTGTATAATAAATTCATTTGTATATTATATTGCGTTAATTTTCTTTCTTAAGCGATACTTAATGGTTAATTATGTAAAATCCTACCCCTGTGATTTAAGTATAAGTCTCTATGCTAGTAAATATAAATTTTGGTTTACAAAACTGTAACCCTGGCGCCCAAACATCACATAGAGAAATGGGAAACCATGGAATGTTAATTGTTTCTATTTGCGTGGCAATTTGCGAGCAAGCCACATATAGTTTATTTGATATTCATGTGTCCCAAGGTAATAACTTTCGTCTCCTCAAGTGAGAAGCTTAGGGTCGAACAGTTACATTTTAAAATTCTCTCAAACCTTCTGTTCTTACGCCAGTAAAATGTTATATTTTAATTGATTGCCACATTCTCAAAAGGCTAGGTTGAATGAATGCAGGGACCTTTAATTCATACACCTGTAGAAACGATAGATAGGTTCTTGATTTTTTCCAGGGTACCCGATGTGGGAGAACTGATGGTCTCCTGTTCGTATCTCGGGCACAGTGAGAGGAGTGAGTCACCAAACGGCGAAAGATGGTAAACAGAATGCAGCCACTATTGGTGTAAAATGTGATGATATGTGTTTTTCTGTTTCAGGTGTTATAAGAGTGTAAATAAGATGTTTTGGTAATTAGTGATTTATTTAATTTAGACTTCGTGAAAATCCTTTGATAGTTCGTTTAAGTGGTGGGTTTAGACCCTATGATGTGTATAGTTGGTCCTCAAATGAGGTGATGTGTAGTAACTAGAATCGTGTTCATTTTATTGTTTTGGGAACAGGTTGTAACTCCGTAGAGTTTGCATATCATTTTATAATTTCATAAATTCTTTAAATATTTTATTCCTCGTGTTATGTTCGATTTAGGCGACCACTGTAAGTCGAATCTCAGAGTAAATCAGTGTTACTTGTTGTATTTTACATTTGTAATTTGGGAACTCATCCCGGGAATATTTATATCCGTAAGGTTACAGTTTCTTTTTCCCTGTAAATGAGTTAGGTTCATTATAATACTGTTTATCGTACTGGTCGGGTTAATTAAGACTGAAACAAAATTAAACACTTTGAGCACCCAAGTGCTTAATTTGAATATGTAATTATTGTGTTGTTAAATTCAGCAGCGTAATGTCAATAGACCACATAAAGACTCTTATAAAGATGTGGATCGAAAGTTCACTTGGGTGATGGCACGGACATCATTGCCCGTTGCTGGTAGTTAATTTAAATGTATGTAATGTTGTAGACTGCAAATTTGTTCAACGAGAGTTAATTAAATGTTTGGGAAAATTTTATTCGTGCCTGTTTTTCGTCAAAATTAGCATCCTGATTTCTTTCGTTCATTTTAGGCCTATAAGTTAGTCGTAAGATAGTTCATGTCGTAGCCGCGAATGCACTGCGCCCTCGAGAGGATTGTGCTCAATTTTATTTGTGTTTTGAACGGGAGATTAGCGGAAGACCTCGATATGCCGTAAAGAGCATTTGTCGCCTCATGTGAGTGGATTAGTTATAAAATCCCAATGTGGCGGCATTGTCATCAGGCAGAAAAAGGTCCCTTGACTGTCATTTTCTATGGAGCATGGTCTCGTGTGTTCATGACCCGGTAGGGTTACATTAGTAGTGTCACATGGTCCCATGAGCTATGGGAGATGATGGGAAAGGTCCCAAAAGAGAATTTTCGGATTAAGTTAGATGTGAAAGCCCTTGCATTACCCGAAACTATATATTGACAGGGGCCAAACGAAGCAAAGATAGTATTGAGATAAGAAATGATTGTCTGAGCGGTAGCCAGCTTAACTGGAAACAACCATGAAAATCTAGTGAAGCCATCTACACACACCAGAATGAATTTATTTCTGTTCCCCTTTGATTGGGTAAAGGTCCGACGTAGTCTATATATAGACGTTCCATGGGGCGAGATGCTTGATGCGATGACAATAGCCCTAGCTTAGTGGACAAGCAAGCAAGAACTGAACAATTCTTCACAGAAAGCAATATTTCGATAGTTAAAAATAATTCCACTAATGGACTGCAAAAAAGTTAAAACAAATTATGAAAAACAACATATTTCTGATGAAGGAACAGGAAACTAAAAAGCTGCTTACCATTGTACCAGGAAATCTCAGGTAGTGTTCGGTTACTTATTGGAGTAGGTGCAGAGATGGATAATTTCGCAGGGCGAATAATAAATGGTAACATCATTTTAACGATATTTATTAAAATATTCATGAAAATCAACTTACAGTTGAATCTTCATAATTAAATTTTCAACCAATATTTAAGAAATGCAAGAATAAAATATCGGTGCTGTTGTATTCTGAGACATCCACTTGATTTAAAATGTTCGTAATAAATATCACTTTCTTAGAGATTGTAAACACCCTACAGTTCATCTAAGATTAAATGGATTTAAATACCAAAATAACACGTTGCACGTAGGATTTCACTTAACCAAAATTAAGTCCATGACTTGTGATGCAAACCTACAGTTTTCTAATATTTTTAAACATAATATTAACACACACTTCCATTAATAATATGATAGTTCAAATAAAATTTTTCAAACACTTGCTGTATACTCATACATTTCGTCTAAGTTGATTTTATAAGAAAATGAAATGAAATAGTGCACTTGCAAATCCTACAGTTCATCTTCGTGAAATTATTTTAAGTTATAAAAGATTTTAAAAAGAAATTTATAGTTTAAAAGCAAGACATGAAGCCTTCTTAAATTATTAGGAATAGCAAGTTGAAATTCACACGAAGCACTTTTCTGTTGTTGGATGGGGCGCTATGATTAACTGAGTGCTTTGTTAACAGTTAGTTAGTATCTAAGTGGAATTACTCACTCGAAATATAAGAAAATCACCTGGAATCTGCTTATCAGGATTGGTGAAGTACTGTCCTGCGGCTTGGTGACCGTAACTTTCTGCAGCGTGCAGCTAAGGCTCGAACTCAGCACCAGCAGCGTGACAAATCCGTTCAATGAAGACACCACGTTATTATCCCTCGTCGACGTCCCTCCATGGGTACCATGATCGAAGAAACCATGTTAATCCCACGTTGGAAATAACGTTCTACGCAACAGAATCCCATGACACTTTCCCAAGATTTCCGATGTTCTTCTAAAGATAATGTCGGAACACGGAAAGTTCAATTGGCACAAAATATTGGACTATAGAGCTCTCAATTATCATTAAGATTGGTAGGTATTATACACTGACACAAGTCTCATTGCACAGTTCGTATCCTCACTTTAGTTTTACGATGTTGACTACGTGACTTAGAATATCACAGTCTATGCTACAGTATGATTCGTAAGTTAAGTTAATGAAGTAATGATCTATAGTCGTTTTCAAAACGGAAAACACAGTTTTTCACACACACAGTTTATAGAATAAGGATTGAATACTGTCACAGTACATAATAGTCACTGATTACGTCTTAGGTTCGACCGTAGAATAGTCATTACAGTCCGTGAAACTCTTGAAAAAATGTCATTAATAACAGCCTCTACAACAATCTCTGGAATAATAATGTTTATAGATTAAGAAGATTTTATGACTGAATTTGCATAACACGAGTCCGTACGACCTAATATTGCCATAAAAACTTCTTAATACTCAGTTAGTTTCTCGTGGTAGTAATTGAAATTTCGAGAAAATACACGAAAAATTAGTCACATTTAGCCTTGTTATTTGTTGAAGGTTTCGTGGAATAGTATCCACACAGTTCACAATTGAACTAGTATAGAAGAAATGCGTCTCAGAATCATTTAAATGGTTATAAATTAGAAGTTTAGTTTATCACACGCAATGTCTTAGAAAACTGTCACAGTCAATGACAAAGTTCCAAATTAGGAGAAAATAACAAGGTCCACAATACCGTCAACTGGTGAATGATATACTTGAATCTCCAATCACACTTCAATTCACAATTTCTGTTGTAACTTCACTCGGTTAACACACTCCTAAATATTATACAATGACGGTTTAGTCGGAGAAAATTTTATAACATTTCATTCGTCAAGACGCGGTAGAAACTTTACTTGCGACGTCTTCGCACAATTTTAAAGTGCTCGAGTGTGGCTTCTACGTCTTCGCGGAGCGCGACTGAGCATACTGTCATTCTGTCATAATCGCGGAGTTTAAGGTACACACACTGGCTATACGCTCGGTTCGTTGACCTATTTATATCCGGCTGCGAGCAGCGCTCTGAGTCAGGTAATGAAGGGGTGATAATACTTCCCAAACTTCCACTTGTTATTTCTAGGAAACCACTGGACGGATTAATCTGAAATTTACAGGGTTGTTCTTTTAAAATATGGGCTACAATTTAGTGTTGGTCTCATGTTTATTGATCCAGTCGTTGAGAAGCTTAAAATGGTTTCGAGAGAATTCTAAGGAGAGGTAAGCTACAGGCAGTGCTGACGTCACTTGACCTTGCTCCACTCATGCAGTCTCCCTCCCGCAGTGCAGTGAGAACGAGAACATTCTCTCGCACAGCTGTTTGTGCACCGTAACTTAGCCGTTCGTTCCTGGTACAATATGAACCTAATACTTCCTACTGCTAGAGCGATGCCAAAAATACATAAACCAATCAGACCTATTATTAATTACAGGTCTAGTCCAACATATAAAATTTCACAGTATGTACATAAATTTCTTCAAACACGTTTTAAATTTCACAACAATAAATCTGTAAAGAAGTCGCCGTGGCTCAGACGGCAGCGCTTCGGCCTCTCACCGCTGGATACCGTGGTTCAAATCCCGGTCGTTCCATGTGAGGTTTGTGCTGGATAAAGCGGATTCGGGACAGGTTTTTCTCCGGGTACTCCGGTTTTCCCTGTCATCTTTCATTCCAGCAACACTCTCCATTCTCATTTCATAGCATCTATCAGTCATTAATAAATCACTTTGGGAGTGGCGATCCCATCATACTAATAGCCTATATCTGCCTCATTCATACCATACCTGACCCGGTCAATGACTGGAAAATCGGTTGTAGGTTTTCATTTTTTCAAATCTATTAAGAACTCTGTCGAATTCTGTAACGCTACCAAATATTTAGAATTAAATTCCAGTCACACAATACACTCGTATGATATCAAAAATATGTATCCTGGTATTCCAATAAAGAAACCATTAACATTATTAAAGATAATTTGATCGAATTTAGCCACATGAGTCTTCAAGAAATAAATGAATTTTTAATCGTCATAGGCTTTTGTCGTAAAAATGACTATTTTATGTTTAACAGCAAAATCTACCAACAAATAGGTCTTCCGATGGGCGTCCCAGCATCAGGCATCTTAACCGAAATTTATATTTATCACATGGAAAAGACTAAAATTATCGATAAACTTGAAGGCTTGTACCATTGGTCTAGATTCGTAGATGACACCTTTGCAATACTTGATGAAAGTATTACTAATGGCCAGACCTTTTTAAACCAATTTAACTCTCTTGATCCATACATCAAGTTCACACTTGACTCTGAAGTAAATAACACTAAATTATTTAGACCTTAATATTACTAGAAATAACCAAAACCATTCACTTAATATTTTTACAAAACAACGCAGACCGTCAATATGATCAAAAATGATTCTTTACACCCGGGAGCATATAAAAGAGCCGGTTTCTTTAATATGATTTACAGAGCTTTTAATATTCCGCTTTCAACCCAGGATGTAGAAAAAGAAAGTAATACTATATACTATATAAGAATGGCTATAATAAAGAATTTGTAAACAGAATTATAAATAAAATATAAAATAAGCCTATGACTACGTTAAAAGAAGAACGAAAAGAAAAAGAGAATAAGAAATTTGCCCTATTTGCATATAATAACAGTAAAATATATAATGTTACGAATTTATTCAAAAGCCGTAATTTAAGAATCGCTTTTATGACTAACAATACAAACTCGAAATTATTTTATAACACTCATATCGTTAATAATAATAAATTCCAAAATTCGGGTGTTAACAAACTGAAATGTGCTAGTTGTTTAAAAACCTATATTGGACGAACAGGAAGAAACTTCATTACAAGAGATCAGGAACACACCAGAGCCAAGAAATACAGCAGATACTCGGCCATGAGTGAACACATGACAGACTCCAATCACATGTTTACAAACATAGACAATGACCTTAAAATATTGAAAACTGTAAATAAATGCCATTTTTGAACACATATGAAGAAATTTACATTTATATAGACCAAAGGAACAATCCAACAATTAATATCAATGAGCTTTCTGAGAAGTATAACATTTTAAAATGAAGAACTAATAAAAGTGAGAGTTAGGAAGAAACGTCAGACTCTAACACGTCACACGCTTGGTGACACTCAGGTCGTTCACCCTAGGACACACCCCCTACTTCCCCTCCACACTCCCCGCTCAGCGTAGGAACTCATAGTACTTGCTTTAAAGCAGATACACACGTACCTCAATAGAAGTGAGTCCTTCTCCGCACATCGGGGCCAATAATAAGGTGTAAGTAATACGATTATATTACATTCAGTTATATTCATTTCATCTTCCGTTTCTCGTTACTTACACTTAATTTTTCATTTTCAGATAAAATAATATCCATTACTACAAAGAACTTTGCCACTACGGCCCCGAGTTGACTTTAAATTCTGAAGCATTCAATATATATACTATCTAAGGAATGTATATCAAAGATCTAACAAATCTTTCATCAAGAGATATAAATCAAGTGTGGTATTCACAACAATTGATCATTTAAGATTTTATAAAGTATAACTGTTATTTCCCAAGAATATTATCAAGAGTATAATGGACAATTTAATTGTTTTTATCGATCTTATGACTTACAATTTTAACAAAATTTCTAAGAACTTATTTTAAATGTCGTAACCATACATCAATATTTTAATGTGACTTTCCAATTTTAATAATATCTATTTTATACTCTGATATATAAATGTTAATTTATTATAGCTGATGATGTCCCTTAGGGGATTAAACATGTACTAAATATAATAAATTGTATATTGTATTGAATAGGCGGACCAGTTGGTTATAATATTTAAGTTTATCTTGAATATTCACTGCTTTATTTAGTAGTTTGTGTGTCTGCTTATTTACTTTTACGGTGTATCATTATGAAACAATTTTATATAAAATAAAACATATACATATGATTATATTTATACTATAGAATTTATTAATATTTTATGATACTAACGTAACTTATGTGTGATATGTAGTACTTAGATCTATTCATGTAACCAAAATTATTATTAACTACTTTGATGTAACAAACTTATAGACTATTCCTGGAGTGTATTCATTTACTTTATAAATACTCTGTACCCATGATAATATTAGAATATACCGCACCAGAGTGAGCTATAGCTCAGGTGCCTCGGCTAATAAATAAAAAATAATAATATATTGTTATATTATTTTGTTCAAGGTTTTCTGTTTAATTCTAAGTAGGGCTAAATTTTTTAATGGCAATGTATTGTGATTTATTTTCTAATTACTGAAAATATGATAATTTTCATCCTTCATGTAATAACTATAAGTATGTAGCCTATATTTCGTATTTTATTGGCCCTTGAAAAAGACATTATGCATTTTTGAGTGCTTTCCTTATTAAGAAAACTGTGAAACGGTATTTATTCCTGCAGCATGTGTACTTACTTCATCACCACGCCCACTTATTTTGATCGCTTTTAATATGGCGGACGCGGCGTTCAAGTAGATTCAAATGTGGCGGTCCAATAGCCACTCTATATACCTTTTCCTAGCTCGCTGATTGCCACATATATTTTATCCAGCCCGTACACTCTTGTTAATCGATAGTACCGATAATACAGGCTACTTGCTGAACGCATTTATAATGATTACTAGCAGAAGTACCCGTTCTTCGTACGGGTTATCAGAAACTGGCTTTAGTTACTCATACTATCGGTGTGACTGACTTCATTAGATATCTATATCACTGGTGTACTTACTTAAGTACGTAGAAATTATTTGTCATGTTTGGAATTATAGTGTGTCTTCTTCTTCTTTTCTTCATGGGGGCCTCTAAATATTAGTTCCTAATTAGCGTCGACCTCTAAGATCTTTTGCTACCATGTTTTTCCTTCATTTCCACCTAGATGCTCCCTTCACAAAGCTGCAGGTTTAGCGTAAGTATACTTCCGCTAGATAGTACCACAAATATAAATATTATTGAATGTATTGTTTGATCCGACATTTCGTAACTACTGTATTACAAATGATCAGGGAAATACGCGATGCATAAAACAAACTACTGTAATTATCGAGAATTATAATTCTCAGGGCTTGTCACTCATGTCGCACATCATTTAATGAATCTGAGTATAAATATTGAGACATTTTTTTTCAAGTCATGGGCGCACCATCTTGACAATTGCGTACAGTATATAGATGGTTTTCATGGTTATAATGAACATAAAAGTGGACCAAAATATCGGCACTAATAACATCAGTGATCCTACTACTCCATGATTTGATAGAAAATAGTTTAAACTATAAGTAACAGACTCCGCAAAATGCTGAAACCTAAGCCAGTGCGTAAATACGGAGGCCCGTCGGCAACCGCTGGTCGCTGTACTACGGAGATCTCCGGGGGCTATTATTTTTATACTTCACTCCCTTTCCATCCCCGCGGAAAGGAGTGCTATGAGCGTCTTACACAACAGCTTTTTTTTTCAGATAGTAAGTCATCTGTGTATCAGTTTTGTTTGGCAGCTATGCCCAAACGTACATGCAAAATCTATTTGCTATAGAATCCTGGAGCTGACGTTGCCATGGCTACGGCCGTTCGTTTGTTTATCCGATTTCTAGAGCAGGGGTAGTGTGGTTCCAATATCTCCATAACGGTTGTTTTTATGGCCTTAAAACATGGTTTTGGGGCCCGAAGGGTTTACCGAGTTTTGTTCTTTGCGTCAAGGGGCTTAAAATTAACTTTGTCTCGTCCTTGTACGACAAATTGGGTTTCGCCTACTTTAGCCTATTATTTTAATATTTTTATATCTCCCCCCGTCGCCCCCCGCTCGAATTGTTTTGAAAATAAAATACAGCCCATGTTACTGGCAATGTAGCTTTCTATAGGCGAAGTAATTTTTAAAATCGGTTCAGTAGTTTTTGAGTCTGTCCGTTAGGAACAAATATACACATTTTTCCTCTATATAATATTAGTATATAACTATAGATTACATCTCTACACACACACTGTTACCATCAGTAAGGGCATCCAGCCGTAAAACAGGGGCAAAACCACATTTGCGACACAGTTCTCACCAGGAACCCCACAGGTGTGTAAAGCGATAGAAGAAGAAGATACTCATTTTAAAAATTCACCCGCTTTCTTATTCTTTTCACCCCCCGTTAAGTGGATTATCTGAAAACGAATATTTGTGATCTTTCATTTTTAAAAGGGATTCCGAATATCAATTTTCATGTCTGTAACATGTTAGGTTTTTGTGATTTATTGTAGATAATTTCGTTGCTGTAGAATTCTGGAGCTGACGTTGCCATGGTTACGACAGTTCATTACTTTATCCGATTCCTAGAGCAGGGATAGTGTGGTGCCAATATCTCCGTAACGGTTGGTTTTAGGGCCTTAAAACATGATTTTCGGGCCCGTAGGGCTTACCGAGTTTTTTCTATGCGTCAAGAGGATTAAATTGAGCGTTGTCTCGTCTTTATACGACAAATTCGATATTTCGCCTATATTAGCCTATTATTTTTATATCTCCCGCCCGTGTCCCCCACCTAGAATTGTTTTGAAAATAAAATACAGCCCATGTTACTCACTGGCAATGTAGCTTTCTGTAAGTGAAGTAATTTTTAAAATCGGTTCAGTAGTTTTTGAGCCTATTCGTTACAAACAAACAAATTTTTCCTCTTTATAATATTAGTATAGATGCAAGGTGTTATCAATAAACACTGAGGTTATGTATATACACAATTCCTAACGATTTTGACAGGGAGAAAATATCCATGGAAGATCCATCTGCAGTATTTAAAGATGTAGAATCTAGAAACTAATAAGCAGGTATGTTCAATTGCCAATCAAATAATTTCCCAAATTTAAAGAGGTAATGTCATTCGTGCAATCAAATTTTGCACCTAAATTGAGTCTTCAAAATACGCAGAGATGTCGCGTAGATCACGACCGTACCAAGGCTACCAACTTGCGTGTATGCATCGCAGTGAGTTAGTAAGCAAAGCAGATAAGCGGTACCAGTCGAAGCATATTTAGCAGAAAGGCTGCTTTGTGCTGTGGTTTATTCCTTCATAAGCTGCTTTGTGCTCCGTAGAATGAAGCTGTTAACGTCTGAAGCTGTTAAAACAGTGTGTTTTATGGAGCTGCTTTTTTAAGGAGCTTCAAGCTAGAAGTTGTTGCAAAGTAGCAGCTCTGCTTTTTATTGTCCCATATCCATTATGAACATCTCGTTCAGCAGACTAAACATGCGAGCTGAGGTTGGGGGGATAGGGTATGTTTTTGCAGTTTCCCTGTTAATTTGATTCACCTCACCTTTTTTAAAAAAATCGTCTGTGAACATTTCGTTGACTATACTGTGGTTACCCACTTTACAATCTAGCTTATTAATTCCACTGTTGGACGGCATTTTGTGGTTAACCTGACATTTGAATAGGGCCAGTGTCGAGCGAGCATTTGACAAGTGTGGACCGTTCACAAAGTGGATAGTGGAAGACGGGTCACCTTTATTACCATAGTGACTTTGTGCTATATACAGAGTGACATATTCAGTGTATGTCAGTGAATTTCATGTAATTTGTGTTAAACATGTCTTTAGAAAGTGGGGGAGGAGGAACTAATCGAGCTCCGACCCGGTGGCGCGCAGTGCCTTCTGCAACAGTGTAGGTTCTTCATGTTTCAATGCTATTTAGCGACCGTTCAAGTATTACCTAAGTATATTTGTAGTATTTTATAACTCCTACTCGCACTGTAAGTAAGAATAACCCTTTGGTCCGCCGAACCATTGTGCTTACGTAAGTTTTATCTAATTTCTTTACGTTACGTAAATTCATAGTCCACTCTGAAGTAGAAGTGTATAGGTATTAAAATAATAACCGTCAAAACCATTGAAAAAGAAATAAAAACAACAAAAGTTACATCAAGGTGCTAAACATTTTCCATTCTTTGTTTAATAATTGGAAATTTTCAGTTTTGTTTGTTTTTAATTAGCAATGCTCTGTTTTTACTCCCACTTGCCAACAGAATAAGCTATGTCTGAACCGTAAAATTTACGTAATACTTCATCGGTTCCTTGAACAAATTGGTAATTTAATATAATTATGGCTTCAGAGATCAAACCACGGCCATGTCGATTTTGATAGCTAATTCTTTACTTGAAGGAGAACTCCATTCTGCGTTCTTGTTTGGAGCAGGCCTCAATGATATCGTTGTGGAATATTGGCTTTTTTGGATTTCTCTCAACTTCTTCTTCTCAATGGGCATCAGTGCAAGTCTCTGCTCAATCTTTATAGTCCTTGTGTTGACCTTTGGAATGATTTGATCTGTTTAAGTTTGGAAAATTACCATTCGGCCGATGCAGATGTGTTTGGTATGGTCAAATCAAGTAGTGTCAATTTATATTAGTTCAGCAAATACCGTGTGGAGTTGTTTCAATTTGAAATTCAATCTTGTTGGTGCATTTCGTGGATATTTCTTGTTGGAATAATCAATAAGAGCATGAGTACGTTTTGTAGACGTAGAGAAGAAGCTACATAGTCCATCGAGAGTTTGGAAAAAAATACGGGACTTCTTAATACGCATAGCTGGCTGAGATAAGACTAGATTTAGAACTCGACTGAAACAGTGATAAAAGAGAGGTCTAGGTTACATTTCTTGAACTTTGTGTTTTAGTTCATTTAGTTCACCAACCATCACTGCAGCACCGTCATGTGTTTGGGCAACTAATTTTTCTCTGATGTTATAGGAAGTCACTACGTCCTTTACATGATTAAGTAAGCCATCAGCGGATCTATCCGCACTCACGCCAACGAAGGAAATAAACGTTTCTTGAAAACCTGCGCTGTCTGGTGCTGAACATATCTGAGGGTGTTGAACAGTTGTGATTTTTTGATAATAGCGGAAGTTTCATCTAAAATAATTGCTACATGTTGGGCCATCGACATCTCATTCCTTATGGTTTCCATCAACACGCTACTGATAGCAGAAATCAAGTAGTTTTGAATCCTCTTCGATGTACCCTTAAAAGTTGAAAGCGACTCTAGATGTTCTGTAAGAGTAGTGTCATAACTGGTGAACAAATTTAAAAGTTCTACATACTTACCTTTGTTGAATGAACTTCACTTTCGTTGTGTCCTCTGAACGGCAATTCTTGCATGGTTAAGAAGCATGTTGCGTCGATTAGGCGTTTTAATATTTCTCTGTCCTTCTTGGCTATTTCATTGGAACGCAACACATCAGCTTTCATTTGATGATCCAGTTGGATATCGACGTGAACAGTTCCGAAGCACGTAAGATGAAGAAACGAACACAAAAACGATCGTTCGTGTTTGACAATGGCATTTCTGAGATGATTTAAATTACTATAACCTTCCTTATTCTAAACAGTTTGTTCATTACAAAATAATAAGCATAGCCAACAAAATAATTTATTAAAATGATAACTTCCAGCTATCCAATTAGTTTTCTGGTATTGATTCACATTTAAACATTCTCTACAATTTTCCTTACGAAGAAATGTTAATTTTGGAATCGCCAGCACTGATATGAAATGGCGTATGGTTTTTAGTGCCGGGAGTGTCCGAAAACATGTTCGGTTCGCCAGGTGCAGGTCTTCCGATTTGATTCCCGTAGGCGACCTGCGCGTCATGATGAGGATGAAATGATGATGAATACGACATAATACACCCAGTCCCCGTGTCAGAGAAATGAACCAATGATGGTTAAAATTTCAGACCCTGTCGGGAATCGAGGTCGGGCCCCTTTGACCAAAGGCCAGCACGCTAACCGACACTCTTATAATGCCACTCTTTTCCCTAAATGACCGAGAGCCAAAAGGCTTTTTTCCAATATCTTCAATTAGCCTATACAACAATTTTCTGTCACAATGCAGCAATATCGCCCTAATGTTTTCACTCACTTGAAATAAACACTATAAGCACAGTCACTTCACCACCAAAGGCCCTTCCAGTATCACCAGCCAAAGAATGTTCCACGGCAAGCTGCTACGTACACAAATCACGGTGTACGCACCATCCTATGTAACAGACTAGTTATGAAGTGTGCTGTTTCAATATCACTTTTTTCACTAAAGGAGCGAGAGCCGAAATATTTGTAAAAAGAATCGTCAGTAATAGACTACAAAGATATTCTGTCATAAACCAGCAATATCGACCAAATTATTCTTCACTCTGTTGAAATAAAAGCCATATCCACAGTCAATTTGCCACCAAAAGCACTTCCAATAGCGCCTACCAGACAATGTCTTACGACAAGCTGGTACGTACACAAGTCACAGCGCACGCGCCGGCCTATGTAATGTGCTAACTATGAAGGGGAATACTATGCTCGTTGCGGGGCCCGTATGTGGCGCTTACAGTACCAAAGAGGAAAGAGCACAGCTCACAACAAGGATCATATAACAACTTCATAGACTAGCGGGAGGGGACTGTGTAAGTGACCACGCTGACTGCTTATTCTGCGGACCACGCAGCTGAAAACACCCATGCGAAATCAGCACATAACACTGGCCAAAACGAAATGAAAATTAAGATTTCAACGTCCATTGAAATTGGTAAATATATTTGAGGATTTTTAAGTACTGTAATGTTACTTTTCATACAAATTTAATTACGTTCAGTTTATTCTTTGACTGGGTATTCGCCGAATACTTAGCCTCTGCTCCGAACCTACATGTTGGCAGTAATATAATGTTAGATGGAACAGTTGACATGGAGGATACTATCATCCCCAATTTGAATAATGGGACAAATAATTATGTAGACTCACAAGCGAGTAACGCTACTCACTCACAAATAGTACAATCCAATATCAGTCAGCAATTTGTAAATATAAATTCAGAGACTAGAATTAATACTCCTCGAGTCGATTGGAGCCCTGCAAGCGAAGCAGACGTGTGTGCGGGAGTACTGAGTGTTTGTTGCGTAAGCGAAATGAGAATAGGCTTAGAACTCTAACGAGCGATCATAGTCCGATGGAACAACCGCATAAAGTATCAGGTATGTGGTCTAAAATGTGATGTAAAGTACTTTGAAATGGTATGGCAGCGATAGTGATTAGATGCTATTAGTAATTGGAGGAGTGGAAAGCAATTCTGGGCCACTGAATTGGGAGGATATTGAAAAGATTATGGAGGTGATAAAAGAAGTCAACCAGACACAACGAGGATGCTCATCATGGCGCAGAATAAAGACATTCAGGATATTAAAGATAGCCTAAAGTGTGACATGGCAGGTATAAAAGAATCCCTAGATAAATACCAAGAGGAAGTGCAAATTGCAAAGGAACATCGCTTGTTGTTGGAACAGCGCACACGAGAGCTGGAGATGCATATCCGGAGGTCAATGTTTGCCCAACGTAGCAGATACCTGTTCATATATGGGATTAAAGAGAATAGAAGCGAGGAAAAACTGATATTCTGTGTTGCAGTATAGCCTAAGCGTTCGACAAGCAATGGCATGTTGAGTAGACGGTCCCGGTTGTGAGAGAGGGGAGTGTAACAGAGAAGTGAGGAGTTTCAAGAAGATGATTTGTGTAAAACAATACAGGGCAATGATAGGATGATGGCGGGGGAGAAAGAAGAAAGAAGTGAAATTAGGAGGGAGTAGAATGGTATTGGGAATGAAGGGAGAGATGATGCTGACAGCGGTGGTGATTATAGTAATGCTATGGATCGGAGGAGTTGAATTGAAACCGGGGCCGAACTCCAGCGGTAGCATGAGTTGGGAAGACGTGGAGCTAATCAGAAGGGTTGTAAAAGAGGTGGTTGAAGAGCTATGCCCATTTGAGCAACTTAAAAATTTGATACAATAGCAAACGAAGGAGTTCGAGAACATGAAGAAGTGGTTTCGAGGAAAGGCAGATGACACAACAGCCAAAGTGAGAGAAAACGCCGAACAAGTTGCATCATTAAGGGAGAAAATAAGAAGGTTAGAAGAGGAAACGCTGAAGCTAAAATCAGAAGTAGAAACCAGTACCCAAAATCGTAGAATGAAATTCCTACTCATATATGGTGTGCCCGGGGAGAAGAGGGAGGAAAACCTGCTTACAATTTCTAAAGTGGTGGTCCAAATTCAGGGGAAAATGAAAATTATTTTTAGTGAAGTAGACATAGACGATGTGGCGAGAATAGTGAAAGTAACAGGAGATAGGCCGATTAAAGTGCAACTGTTTTCCACGTTGATGGCTGATATAGTGATTGGAAATGCGGGTAATATACAGAGGGAAAAAATATGGATCCAGAAAGACATGGAAAGTGAAGGGATCAGGAATACCAAAATTCTTAAGAAGCATATGATTCGGGCTAGACACCAAGGTTTGAGAGATTCTATCAGGGGACAGGAACTAGTAGTGACAAATGGCAGCTGGAAAAGGATTTGGACCGTGACAAAATTACTGGACCTAGAGGAAAAGATGGCACAGGAGGAAGATATGGAGATGAGTAGGGGGAAGGGAATGGAAGAAAGGCAAGTTATACACAGCAATGTTGGAGAAGACGGACAAGGTGTTAAAGAAATTATCAAGGAAAAAAAGGAAGCTGAATGAAGAAAGGCTGGGAGTGGGGCTAAGTGAAAGTGTGATCGTAAATAGTGAAAAGGGAAGAAGAATGGACAATGGGGGTGAGAATAGGAAGGCTTAGGGACACAGATACGGCACAGCAAGCGAAGAGGAAAGTCAGAGAAGTGAATGCAGTGAAGTAATGGATGTGCAGAGTGAAAAGGACAACGCAGAGGCACCCAGGCAGAGAATTGAACTGTGTTTGAGCAGAGCAAGTGGGAATTAAAAAGAAATGATGAGGGTGTTGTAACAAGAAGCAAAAATCTAATAATGTTAGTAAGTAGTTGTAGTTAATATGTTTTGGAGGAGTGATTATAGTGGATGTGATGAAATTGTTGGTGAAATGTGTTATGGAGGTGTGTTGATAGTGGATATGATGAAATTGTTTGTGAAATATGTTCTGGAGGTGTGTTTATGGTTAAAGAGAGGATGAGAATGAGGTGGAGCTGATGGTTTATGGAGACAGGTGTTTGTATTCTGAGGAAGCTGTATTTGGCATGTAAATGATCGGTGGTTTATGGTGAAAGTATGGGTGAAATATGTTTTGGATGAGTGCTAATTTTGAGAGAGAGGGTGAGGATGAGGTGGAGCTGAAGGTATACATTTTGAGTCGGTAAATGTATGTAGAGATTGTTAGTGATATAGTGTTATCTGTATGGAGGGAATTCGTTGAAATGTTTAAATGTGGAGATGGAGAAGTGGTGGAATACGTAATGGCAGAATTTAAGTGCTGAGAGGGAGAAGAATTGATAAGTGGTGTTTGTTTGAGTGTTAAGTGAGAGTGGTGAAATGGTATGTGTAGGGATATTTTAATGAGTTGGTAATGATTAGTAAATTTAATGTGGAGATTGATGATGAGTATAGCTGGATTTGGGTAGAGTGTATTGGACTGTCTGTAAATAATTTGGAAGAGTGATTTGTTGATGAATAAAAGGTGAGTGAGAGGTATGAGATTGGAAAGTATGAAGTAGAACAGTTAGTGTTGGAGGTAAGTGATTGGGAAGTTGGATGGTAATTTTACACTATCTGTAGGAAGAACAGATTGAGGTGGCGGTATGCGATTGGCATGCTGATAATAATTTTGAGTTGGAAGTAATAGTGAGTGGTTGCTATTTGTATGAAGAAGAGTTTTGTGTGGCGGTACGAGATTGGCAAGTTGAAGGTAATTGTATGTGAACTGTAGGTTAACTGTGTTTGATATGAATAATGAAGTCGACGTATGGTGGTATAGGAAGTGTGATTGTGTTTATTAAATAGGCAGGGTTGGTAAATTTTTGTTTGGTGGTCGTGATAGCAAAATTTAATGTGGAGAATGACTTGATATTTAAGTGAGATTACGCATGGTGAAATATGATGAGTTGTAACAGAGTGTACTAGTATAAGGATAAAATTGCAACGTGAGCAGAATGAGGTGCACATAAGCGGCTGGTGACGTAAGTCTTGACTCAGCTAGCCAGTGGGTCAAGTAGTAGGATGGTATGAGGAATGAAGTGTGCAAATGTTTGCGTGACTAGACAGGAGGGACAAGAAAGTCGTTGACATAGGACATGGCTTGCAGGGACTGAAGATGACTACTGTGGTGACCCTCACCTTAGGGGTCACGTTGCCGGAGTATCCGATGGAACTCATGGCATTTTCAAGGAGAATCGTATTTCCTTTTTTGATTATTATTATTATTATTATTATTATTATTATTATTATTATTATTATTATTATTATTATTATTATTATTATTATGTTTTGTTTATTTACTCTATTTATTTGTCCGTTTATGCCCATTGGATGCCAAGGTGTATGGATCAATAATAAGGGTTGATCATGGCCATATGGCAGTGTATATGGGGAATGATTGCTTTTTATTGTTATTTTATTTTATTTTATTTTGCTGGTTTTAGGCTATACCAAATTTGAACAATGTATTGGGTGGAAACCTGTGAGGTTCAATAAATCTAAATCTAAATATTCTGTGTTGGAAGTGTTCACAGCAGGTGTGAAAGTAAATTGCACGGAATCCGATATGGATGACGTGCAGAAAATAGGAAGGACCCGAGGGAATAGGCCGATTAAAGTACAATAAATTGTTATCCGGGATGAAAGCCTATCACATCCTCTGGAATGCCAGAAATTTAAAAGGGACGGAAGTTCGGATCCAGAGAGACCTGGGAGTTGAAGAAAGAAAGGGGATAAGAGTTCTTCGATTCCACCTGGGGAAAGCAAGAAGAGAGGGCCTTACAGCGTTCATAAGGGGCAAGAGACTCTTCATCACAGGCGATGGTTGGAGAAAGAACTACTCGTCATCCCAGCTGGAAGCCTTGCCGCGAGAAGTGAAGTGCAGTACCAGCACTACACGGAAGAAGGAATGGTGAAGCACAAGAAACAGGAGTGGAGCATGTGCCGATGAGTTTGCTGATACCTACTAAGAATGAGGGCGTGATCTCCAGCGCCGAGGGGCGACCTGTGAGTAAATGCTTAGCACCTGATGCCGAACCGGAGGCTAGCACACGTAGTACACCGGTAGGTGTAAAAAGCAGTAGCAAAATAGAAGATCATAAGAAAAAGAAACAAATGGAAAAAGAAATAAACGGGAAGGAAGGATACTGGAGGTAATTTATAGCTCTCCTCATGGAAGTATAGTCCAAATTGAAAAAAACAATACACACTCGTATTAAAACAGGAAGTGTTACTGACAACAGGAAAGTGAAATAACTAGTATTGAGAATTGGATTTGTTAATATTGAAGGCTTATTAAGCAAATTGGGTACTGATGAAGTCTTTGGGCTTGTGGAAAATTTTGAGATGTTTGGCTTTTTAGAAACATGGATGCCCGAAGGGAAGATCTTGTCGTGGAAGGGGTATGTTACGAGAAGTGTAATGAAAAGAAAAAAAAAGGGCACAAGTGAGGGATATCACTTTTGATAAAGGAGGATTTTATTAATCAGGTAGAAGAATTACCTAACGATATGGAAGATGTAGTTTGGATAAAACTCAAACTGGAAGGTAGTAAACAGAGAGATATATGCATAGGCTTTCTATATAACCATCCTATAGGATCACCATACACGAATATGAATTTTTTGAGGATTTAATAGATTTAATGAGAGGTAACTTTGAAGAAGCAGGAATTATTATGTTGGTAGATTAGAATGCACGAATTGGGGAGTCAATTCCAACATATAGTAAATAATGAATAGAGCCAATGGGACGTAGCAGAAATAGCCGGGATAAAGAACGTAATGTATGTGGGGATAAACTGTTAGAACTATGTGCTGCAGAAAATCTATATATTCTAAATGGATGGTGGCGGGGAGATGAAACGGGAAAGTTAACATATATCACTACGCACGGGAGCAGTATAATTAACTTCGTTGTGTGTACAAGAGATATTTTAGAATTGTAAAGAAAATAGAGATAAAAGAGTGGGCCGAATCACATAATTTTCCGGTATCAGTTACCCTAGAGGTGTATGGGAAGGAGTTGGAGGGACGTAATATTGTAAGAACAAAGAGGGTAATAGAATAATTTATAATTATAAGTGGTGCGAGAATACCCCAAATAGAATAGAGGCACATTTAAGAGGAGAAGAATTTCAGATAATTAAGAGTGGAATAGAGGTAGCGTTATTGAACAGTAATGTGGACCTAGCGGCAGAACTAGTAGAGAAACCCTTTAAGAATATAGCTCACGTGAAAAGAAATAATAATAATAATAATAATAATAATAATAATAATAATAATAATAATAATAATAATAAAGGGAGATAAGACTGATGTGAACAATTACAGGGGCATTTCTCTTCTCCAAGTGGCATACAAAATTATTTCAGCTTGCCTTTTGAAGAGAACGCAAGAACAACATGAGCAAAGTATTGGCAAAAATCAAGCAGGCTTCCGCCCTGGTCGCTCGTGTGCAGAACAAATATTCAACTTGAAGGCAACAATTAAATACAAAGCATTGAGGAACAAACCGGTCATCTGCATTTTTGTTGACGTCAGGAAAGCGTACGACTCGGTTGATCGAAAGTCTCTCTTCATTATTCTTGAGGAACTCGGGCTTGATTCCAAGACCCTCAAACTCATCAAGGCAACACTCACTAACACTATCTCCAAAGTTAAATTCATGGGGGAGATCTCTGAACCATTCCCGATCAAAACTGGCGTCCGACAAGGTGACGGCCTATCTCCGCTTCTTTTCAACCTCATCCTAGACAAAGTCATCCGCGAGTGGGAGAAGGCATTGAAAGACATGGAACACTGGCGCCCCATACGACTAGGACGACCCAGGTGAAATAAGGGGTTAACTTCAATCCGGCTTTAACCTAGAGTTAAAATTAATCCTCGTCGATGAAACAGAACGAACAGTCAAATTCAGAGTTAAAACTGTACAACTCGGGGTTAAGGTTTAAGCCACGTTATGAAACCGGCGATTAGGAATTAAAAGTGAGGAGGAAAAACATTTACAGACAACAAAAATTACCGTACTTCAAGATTTAAAATAAAAATTAAAAAGCTACAAAACTGTAATTTGTCTGAGCCAATTTCGAGAGAGAGGTAAAGATTAACAGTTTTTAATTACCGGTAATTAAATTTATTTATTTATATATATATTTATTTATTTATTTATTTATTTATTTATTTTATTTATTTATTTATTTATTTATTTATTTATTTATTTATTTATTTATTTATTTATTTATTTATTTATTTATTTATTTATTTATTTATTTATTTATTGGTTATAGAATGTCCCAGTGGCTCAAGGAGGGACTGCCCTTTGCAATTACAGCGTGGCAGCTTTCAGTTAACAGATACGATACCGGCGTATAAATACCAAGGAATGTTTTACAAATATTGATTTACATCGTAATATCATTATTTTACATGTAAAAAAGAAGATATTCAAAATAAACTAAACTTAGGTGGAAAAACAGGTACAGAGTGGTTATCGGTCCGGTCTCATACATTTAGGACAGTTGGAAAACGTACCCCTTAGTAAATGTTCCTGATAAAACCTTTGTACAAATACTAACTGCATCTACTTATAACAATAATCATAAATGCCTCCTTTTCACGTGGCTCAGTTGGTTGAATCGCTGTCCTTCTGAGTCCGAGTTCACAGGTTCAAATCCTGGCTTGGGTCAGTGGCCCTTAAAATGTAGGATGCTAAATGGTTTATTTTGTCACCTATTCAATACATATAAATTTTACATTTAGGAATTTATTATTAATTCCGCTTGAGACATGTTTCGCCCTTCATTGAGGGCATCATCAGTCAAATTACCTCCTCAAGGCAAAAATCAGGTACGGTACCTGATTAGTATTTAACATGCACAAATTAATCCACATTACAATGGGAAAATTAAGTACGGGAAACTCTTGTACAATGGTGATGGTTAAACAATATAAGTTTAAAGAATAAGAAGTCGGCACCAATGCTTACAATTACTGGGTAATTATAGCAGAGTTTAGCAGTGGTGCTCTGAAGAATAACTGACGCACTCATAGGAAATTATAAAGTTTATAAAATTATTTACAGTATAACAGTCAGGGGGAAAGGGTATAGTGCTTGGCGTCAATGTTTGTAACAAAAATTACTGTCAATGGTTGGTAACTATACAGTAAATTTACATTATCCAATTGAACAGTTGAGAATTTACAGTGTATATACATATTTACAAGAGAGCAGCTTGGTGAGCAAGGATATAAAAAAAGTCTAGTACCAAGTGCGTCCTGTTGTTTTAATCGTTGGAAGATGATTGTAGCATTGACATATCAGAAATATGCAGAGTGGTTTAATCTTAGTTTATAATCACAGGGGGCAGGGAAAATATTCCATAGCCAAATGAGGTTCTGTAGGCATCAAACAGGCCCTTAAAATGGTGTTGAAAGAGTAACAGCTCCATGTCGTTGGTTTCCAGCACGTTAATAAAAATTATACATACGAATATTAGTGTCACAAAACCGCAACTTTATACTACTATATTCTGTATCCCAGGCTTGTGAGGGAAACTAATAGGACAAGGTAAACCCTATCTAGCATATGTTGTGACATATATTTTTCTTTACCAACTAACAAAATATCTATACTCATACCTCTTACATTCAATATATATATGTTTTGTGCGTGTATATTTTTGCCGCATTTAAAATATCACTTCTTTACAGCTTATCTCTTGACCATATTATAATAAAATTACCATATTTATTCTAAACCAGAATATTGCATCTTTTCTCAAACTAAATATTCTTGCATTCATTTCATTTGTATTCAGAATATATGATATGCTGCAGTTATGTTGGGATGGGAATAACAGAGGCTGGTGGGAGAGAGGGGGGTGTCGTCCAAGGAGTCCATACACCCTAGGAGTTTTAACGAATGTACTTTTATTAAGCATTTTATATATAATGTACAGTAGAAGTCCGCTATACCGAGTATGGCATATAACGAGAACTCCGTTATAGCGACGATATTTTTCTGTCCCTTCAAAATTCCTATCTTAAACTGTGTATCGTCCTTCGGTTACAGCGAGAACCCTATCACTGGCGCATCCGTTATTACGAGCGATTAAGCGCGCGCGATTTTTTCCGTTACCGATATTTATGCACCCCAGCGATGATATTGCATGCGATCGATTACCTTCGGCATCGATTCCTCGCTATGTGCGCTAGCGATTTCTCTCGGCGACATTCGAAAGCGATGTCGGAGTCGATTAGTAATATCCGTCGACAGTTGTTCCGTAAAGAAAATTTGAAATGAAAGAGAACTTTCGTAATAAATGCGTAAATAACGTGTCCGATAACGGTTGTTAACTCGTTAAATATAAGGCTGACTAAACCGCCACTTAATTTTGAGGCTAAATACTGCAATTAAGTAAGAATGGGATACACCTTGAGATATGGCAGAGTGCTTAATTGATTTCAGAGGTTAGTTTATATTTTGTCGCGTCTGGTTAAATTACGGAAAGGCTATTATGAAAATTTATAGCGAGAAAGGTATAATTTTCCTACTGGCTCTTGAAGTGTGTTTTCATCATACGTATAGTACAGTTAAATTAGGATACGTGACGCTGTTTGAATAAGAAAACTGAAACGTTTGCAACAAAATGCTATCGATCATCATCGGTACGGTATAGTTTTCTCACTTTGTGCATTTGCGATCTCTCTCGTTGACATTCAAAGGCGATGTTGGAGTTTATTAGTAATACGACCCATTGACTGCTGTTCTCTAAAGAAAATTCGAAATGAAAGAGGAAAACACGTTTTCGTAATAAATGCGTAAATAACGTGGCCGATAGCAGTTGTTGACTCGTTAAAAATAAAGATTGAAGTAAACGATATCTTAATTTTAATGTTATATACGGAAATTAAGTAATAATGTGATACACCTCAAGATATGGCAGAGTACATCACTGATTTCAGAGGATATTTCATATCTTCTCGCGTCTAGTTACGGCTATTTACATGTACATTTTTCGCGAGGAGGTTATTTCTCTACATGCGTTTCAAATATGTTTTCATGATAGACTACATATACGGTTAGGTTAGGTGACGCTGTTTGAAGAAGAAAGCTGAGGTGTTTGCCACAGAAGTCTCTGGAATGATACCGTATTTCTCCGAATCCAAGACTTTTTTTTCTCAGAATCTCATGCGAAAACTCAAGGGTTGTTGCATTCGCGGGCCTCGCGGCCTAACAGTAAGTTAATGGATACCACTGGCAACTACCGCGGTAACCACGCTGCTGCTTTTCACACGCGCACAGAACTCGTTGACAATAAACGACCGCCTCTTTACTACACATCGCTAGCCGCGACAACCGCTTGTACAGAGCCTGTGTGTTTCTCAAATCTGCAGAATGGCATCAAAGCGTGTGACCCTTCGAATTCTTAGAAAAGCCATGGCTACTCCGTGGCAGAGTCATAACGCGTCTATTGTACTTGACGCTTAGTAAAATTAAGGTTTATAGACAGCAGGAATATTTTCATGATGGATAGTCGTATTGTAAAGATACGTGGAAAAGGTATTGCCGGCAAATTTTCAACGGGTTCTAGTTGATATTATGATGCCAATTATAAGTTAATGTTTATTAAACACGCGATAATGCAGAATAATTGTGCAGCCGCAAGTAAATACGGCATAGGCCTAACTAAAGCCAATATTTGGCGTTAGCGTGAAGACAAAGAGCTAAAAATATGCGCACTGTACAAAAAATACATTCAGTAGTCCGCAACAAGGACGCTTTAAAGAAGTCGAAGATGAAATTGTGAGGTATGTGCACGAAAAACGCAAGGGCGGAATGGCCACACCGTGGCGCAATAAACTCGTTCGTTGACTCTCAACGTTCGCGATTAGGCCAATACATCGCTAGCCGCTGAATTTGGCCGAACCCGACAAGCGAGGCGTGCGTGTAGCGGCAGCCGGTTATATCTGACGCTGCGTAAAAGTAACAGTTTTATAGACTGCAAGAATAATTTCCTGATGGATCGTTGTATTGTAGAGACGCATGGAATAGGTATTGCCGGAAAATTTTCAACGAGTTATTTTCGGTAATATGATGCCAATGTTGAATTAATGGTGCTTAAACCCGCGGAAATAAATAATTGTGCAGCCGCCAAAAATAAAGAAATACAGCGTGACGGAAGTCAATGTTCGGCTTCTAAAAATAGTCAAAAATGCATAGGCCTACTGTAAGACAAAGCATTCATATGATTTTACAAACTTCTCTTTGAGCCTGATTTAAATTTTTTGAAGGAAAAAGTGGGGTTCATCTTGGATTTGGAGATATACGATACTATATCTTTTTCAGAATGAAATTAATCACACACTTTCACGTAGTATCGGATTACGAAAAATAACAAACAAGTAAGCCGTAGTGTGTATATCATCTACAGAAACGCAAGTTTTGAACAAACTGATTGCCGTTTCATACCCATTTTAAAGTGCATGAAGGGTTTTCCGACTTTTATACAAAAATCGGATATAACGACAATCCGTTATAGCGAGTAAATTTTTAGCTGTTATGAATTCTCGCTATAACGGACTTCTACTGTATATTAATATTAGCATCCACATGAATCCACCACTCTTACTTTGATCCAAGGACACTCATTTCCATTTTAGGTATTCTATATCACCTAAACTCTGGAAGTTTGGACACCTATCAAAATAAAATTCCAGATGAAGACCTACCTTTATGGACCCCCCAAATTAAAATCCTGGCTATGCTACTGCTGTATTTGATTACTGTTTACATGAAGGAACTATACCAAATGATGGAGAGTTCCTACAATAGTCTCAGAGTACAAGTGAAGAGTAATAGGGATGTAGGCAGAGAAAGTTCGCGCCAGATAGCGCTCGTGTACTACTGGGTAAGCGCAAGGCGATCGTCTTATGTTTCTCCCAGTCAGCTGCGAGAAATGTACAGATTGTGACCGAATTTCCTAAGCTAAAGCCTACTATATATTCTCTAATTTTACTCGAAGACTATGTTAATTATTTGTACAGGTATATCCCCTAGTATATTATGGACGATTTTCAGCGTTTAAGCGTTAAACAGCTGCAAAATGAGCTACGGACCAGAGGCGCTAAAACTAGCGGGAGGAAGGAAGAATTAGTACAGCGGTAATTACAAAATTCTAACACGCTTTATTATCTAAATAATGAATAGGAGTCAGCATGCCTTTTCCTAAAGATTACAATTACTTGATTATTGTACATTGAGAAATATATAAATACACCTCCACAAGACTTAAATCATAAGTAGAGATTTAAATACGCACTTACCCTACTTGCTTACAGTCTTCAATTCACGTAATTTTTTTAGGTTGATGGCTTACACGAAACTGCAGATACAGTCTTGTCCACCTCCAAATGCATGTGAATTTCTTCAGTTTCCTAGTACCGGTTCCTTTGAAGAATTGACCATCAGCCATAAGGTGAAGATCACCATCACAATTGTGCATTTGATGGATTATTTTGTATTTAGAAAATCCGAAATAGATGGAGCACCTGTTTCCAACTACAAATCATTGTGTGATGCTGGATACAGACTTTTCAGTGAAAAGTTTGTTTTGTTTATAAAATGTTTCTTTCAATCGGATGAAATTCTAATATGCAGTGCTGTGAAATCCGAGTACACAAAACATAAGAGCTATAATGTGAAGGCTATTTTAGGAGTACCGTACCTGATGACATTATAGGAGGAGAATGTGAACGTGTTGCTGGAGCAGGCCCCAAAGCATGTTGTAAGCATATTGCTGCTGTAAGCTATGCATTAGAGCACTTCTCCAAGACTGGTATTATTCAGTGTTCAGAAACATGCACCCAAAATTTACAAACTTTTCACCACCCCCCTTCCAAACGGTTGAGGCCAGTTAGCCCTATGAAAGTGGAATGTTTGCCCTTGGAACAAGTTTTCCAGGAACCCTGCCATGATGTTAGGCCATTGTCAGGAGTTAATCAGCCTGGATATCAGCAATATGTTGATTGTAAAAAGTTCCCAACATAAGCTTGCTTTTTCTTTTGCTCTAACGAAAGAACAGGCCAGCTGCTTTGATGTCATTCATGACCACCATTATGGTGTGGATCCATGTGCAACACAAGCTGAAAATCTTGTAAGAGTCAATGATGAGGAAAGGAAGAAAATTGAGGAAAATACTAGACAACAATCCCAGCAAAGTCTATGGTTCAAAGAGAGGAAATATCGTTTGACAGCAAGTAATTTTGGGAAAATCTGTCACTCAAAAACTCCTAAAGCCCTAGCAAATTCCTTATTCAAGGGAAGTTTGTTTTGCTCCAGTGATATGAAATGGGGACTTCAAATGGAAGATTCAGCAAGGGACAGATATTCTCAGCTAACAGGCCATGTAGTCCAAAAGTGTGGCCTCATTATTCATCCTACCAGACATTATCTGGCAGCATCTTGTGATGGATTAATAGGACAGGATAGAGTCTTGGAACTTAAAGGGTTGCCAAGTAATAAAAGTGAAGCTATTTCAATCAAATGTGTTCCATACTTGGGCGAGAGCAGTGGTGCAGTGATACTCAAGAAAAATCACAACCATTACTTCCAAGTGCAAGGCCAGCTGTTTGTTACAGGCAGACATTATTGTAGCTTTGTTGTGTACACTGATGTTGACATGCTAGTGTTGGAAATAGAGAGAGATGACATTTTTATTCATGAAATGGTGGCAAAATTAGACAAGTTTTACCATGAATATTTTGTTCCAGTCATCCTAACCTGACATAATGGTTTTTCTGAAATTGCATAACATAAAACATACAAATATTATCCTCCCTGAAAGACGAATTTTACTGACATGCAATTTTGACTGCAGTATTTTGTATGTTTTAGCAAGTCCTATAGCCCGTTCTATGTGTATTCCTTTAGAGGCTATCCTCCTTGTTTCAATGTTTTCTGATGGAGTAAACTGCCTTTTGCCTTTCAGAAATGGTGGGATATTTAATGTTACACCTTTAGTGCATAACAGATCCTGAATGTTGAACCCCCTATCTGCCATAACTGAATCTCCTTCTTCCAAGAGATCCAACACTCCTGATCTGATAAATAACTGCCTATCTGATATTGCTCCACCATATGCATCAGATATGAAACTTATGAAACCAGATGGATTTATACCTATTAATACCTTTGTTGTGTTTGCATTTTTGTATGTAGAAAATGTAGCTTGCTGTGCTGTAGGATTCTTAGGTTTTGCTATTGTAATCTCAGTTGCATCAATTATTACTCTAGTCGAGGGGTATTTCTGTCTAAAAGCAAGGGGGCTGTTTTCAAGGACAGTTTCTCTATCAGGCCATATGTTCAACTCTTTAAATTGGCAGTACATGAAATTAATCCAAACATTAAATATTCTTCCAACAGTAGTTTTATGGATTCCGAAGTTAAGGCCTAGTTCTTGGTCAGATTTGTTGGTCCTTAGCTCATAGCTGTCAATAAGAAACACAGTCTGGGTTCAAGACGGAATATTTGTAAATTGTATCTGTTTTCTTCCAAAACAGCAAACACCAAATTAAAATGTTGGACGTCTGCAAACCCTGTATAAAGCAATACGGCATCAGGATTATTCATTATTTGCTCAACAACCAAATTACCTGTAGTATTTGTCTGAGTACTGACGTCTTTGAAAATGGGAGTCACAGATGTTACATTCACTTCTTCGGGTATATTCACGATTTCTTCCCGTACTTCAATGGGGTTGATTTCTGCAGATTCCAATATTGTAAGCTTATCGTGGTAATCCGGCGATTTTCTGGTGTATGGCCTCTTTCTTCTTTTTGTTGTGTTCGTGGTACATGGAAAAAGCGATGGAACAGCGCCCGGTTTTAATCTTGCTCTCTCACCTTTAAATACAAACACATAAATTCTGTGGTTGTTATCGAAATGCCTAATCACTTTATAGGTAGAAAATACGAATTATTTCCGTTCTTAAGTCGCACTTACTCAACAAAGTTTTTGTGAAGTCTCGGGGTTGAAAATGATGGGAACACACTATAATATTTTCGGTCAGATTCTACTCACCGAAATGTTTCCTTCTAATGGCATGTAACCATTCCTTCCTCATTTCTTTATTTTGTGGAAACTGATGAAACGAAAATGAGCTTCCCTGATTTTTACAAAGAGGAACACTGCAGTAGCTCGGCATAGTCACGAAAATAACAATTTAAACAACTTAAATTCGTGGATATTAGCGGCATGAGTACACAGGAGACAAATGAAGAGCGCCTTGCGCTTACCCAGTACAACAGCACTGCGCTCTATCGGTGCTAGTTCTATACATTCCTATTACAGGCCAATCAGCTTGATATGTGTTGTATGTAAACTCGGGGAAAGCATTATATCTGATTACATTCGGCATATTTGCAAAATTACTAACTGCTCTGACAGAAGACTGTTAAGGTTTTGGAAAGGTTATTCCAGTGAAGCTCATCTTGTGGGATTCCAGGAATATATAGCAGATATTTCTGATTCAGAAGGTCAAATGGACTGTATCACTGTTAACTATCTGAAGACTGTGACAAGGTGGATCATGGAAGAATAATGATGAAAGTGAGGGTTATTGGAATAGACAAAAAGGTGTTTGTTTCCTGATTGCATTATTGTTGTGAAATATTTGTGTAGTATACATTATTTCCTTGTCTGACATAATATATTCATACTTCTGTTCATAGAATATGCTATTTTTACTTCTGTTGATATTTCTATATTATTTCACATTTCTTTGAAGAGATAAAATAATGGCTGAGAGAGATGAAATGAAATGTCGTATGGCTTCTAGTGCCGGGGTATCCCAGGAAGGGTTCGGCTCACCAGGTGCAGGTCTTTATATTTGACTCCCGTAGGCGACCTGCGCGTCGTGATGAGGATGAAATTATGATGAAGACAACACATACACCCAGCCCCCGTTCCATTGGAATTAACCAATTAATGTTAAAATCCCCGACCCGGCCGGGAATCGAACCCGGGACCCTCTGAATGGAGGCCAGTATGCTGACCGTTCAGCCAACGAGTCGGACGCTGAGAGAGATAAGTGTAAGGAATGTGGGTATGAGCGGGAACTAGGGAGGATGAGGGAAGAGAGAGCAAATTTGAGATAGATAATTAGACTTGTAATGAGGGACAGGAATGAAGTTAGGACTCTCTCAATCAAAATAGGGCAGATAGGGGAGAGGGAAGGGATGGAAGGGGAGATGTTATGGGAGACGTGGGCTAATATCTTACAGTCAAGGACCACAAGGGTAAAGGGTAATCCTCAGGAAATAGGCCCAGGAGAGGTATCGATGAGGAGTAGGAATGAGTCACTGCAGATAGATCAGCAGAGGGAAGATGGAGATCAGGGAAGTGTTACAGAGGTGGGGTGGGCCAAGTAAGTTCTGCAGGTGTCAGAGAAATTAAGGTGGACCAGGAGTGGAGAGGATCTAATGAGGGTGGGCTCGAGGCTCTCATCATGGTTGACTCAACTGTCAGGCATGTGGGGAAAGTACCTGGACTAAAGAAAACCAGTGTAAAGTGTTATCCAGTAATTAGGTTAAGGCAGATGTTGAGGAAAATAGAAGGGAGGAGGGTAAGGAGAAGGTGGTGATTTTCCATGTTGGTATCAATGTAAAACATAATAAGCAACTTAATGTCTTTGGAGTGTACAGACCAGGAAAGGGTAGCACTGACACTGATTCAGAATTATTTGATTAGATAATCGGCTATGTGGGAAACGACTTGAAAAGGAATGTGATTGTAGCGGGAGATCTCAGTTTACCAAATTTCAATTGGGAAGGTAAAGCAAACGACAGGAAGGATGACCAACAAATGGCAAATAAGTTAATATGGGAAAGAACGCTGATAATGGAACCAACTAGAGGGAAGAATATTCTGGATGTGGTGCTGGTAAAACCAGACGAGCTCTATAGAGAAACCGAAGTAATAGATGGTATTAGTGATCACAAAACTGTTTTTGTCATAGTTAAAATTAAATGTGATAGGAAGGAAGGTATTAAAATTAGGACTATTAGGCAGTACCATATGGCTGATAAAACGGGCATAAGGGAGTTTTTAAAACGCAACTATGACCGGTGGAAAACGGTAAATAAAAATGTAAACAGACTCTGGGATGTGATTAAAGCAATTGTTGAGGAATGTGAAAACAGGCTTGTGCCTTTGAAGGTGGTAAGGAATGGTAAAGATCTACTATATTATTACAGAGAAATAAAGAGACTGAGAAGGAGGTGCAGGTTAGAAAGAAATAGAGTTGGAAATGGCTGTGGAAGTAAGGAGAAATTGAAGGAACTTATTAGGAAATTCAATCTACCAAAGAAGTCAGCTAAGGATAACATGATGGCAAGCATAATTGGTGGTCATACAAATTTTAGTGAAAAATGGAGGGATATGTATAGGTACTTTAAGGCAGAAACAGGTTCCAAGAAGGAAATTCCAGGAATCATTAATGAACAAGGGGAGTGTGTATGTGAGGATCTTCAAAAGGCAGAAGTATTCAGTCAGCAGTATGTAAAGATTGTTGGTTACAAGGATAATGTCCAGATAGAGGAGGTGACTAATGCTAAAAAAGTATTAAAATTTACATATGATAACAATGACATTTACAGTAAGATACAAAAATTGAAAACTAGAAAAGCAGCTGGAATTGATAAGATTTCTGGGGATATACTAAAGACAATGGGTTGGGATATAGTACCATATCTGAAGTACTTATTTCATTATTGTTTGCATGAAGGAGCTATACCAAATGAATGGAATGTTGCTATAGTAGCCCCTGTGCATAAAGGAAAGGGTGATAGACATAAAGCTGAAAATTACAAGGCGGTCAGTTTGACATGTATTGCATGTAAGCTTTGGGAAAGCATTCTTTGTGATTATATTAAACATGTTTATGAAATTAATAACTGGTTTAGGAAAGGTTATTCCACTGAAGCTCAGCTTGTAGGATTCCAGCAAGATATAGCAGATATCCTGGATTCAGGAGGCCAAATGGACTGTATTGCGACTGAGCTATCTAAGGCATGTGATAGGGTAGATCAAGGGAGACTACTGGCAAAAATGGGTGCAGTTGGACTAGAAAAACGAGTGACTGAATGGGCGGCTATATTTCCAGAAATTAGAACTCAGAGAATTAGAGTAGGTGAAGCTTCATCTGTCTCTGTAATAATAAAGAAGGAAATTCCTCAAGGCAGTATTATTGGACCTTTAAATTTTCTTACTAGCAAGATATCCATGCTTTGCTACTGTTTTCCACTGAAAGTTATTACATATTTTAAGTTTTAAAATGTGGAGAGACCACTGTTAGCTGAGCCTGTAAAATATGCCCTCAGTTCATACGTCAAATCGTTTTTGGGGCAAGATTATTTATTTTCTGATCTAACACTCATTTGAACCCCATATGGAATAATTTGAAAATTGAAAACCCTATCTTATTTAACATCTAGGATGTAAAAGTGACTGACCTGTGAAGTTTTGATTTTGTACGTCGAAAAGTAATGGAGGAATAAATACTTTTTTAAAGAGGTGAATGTTTTAAAATATTTATTAACATCTAGGATGTAGAAGACCACCCTCCATAAAAAAATTAAGTTCATATCTGAAACGGGTTTGGAAGATTGGATGTTGTGCTTTTGAGAGTCAACCATCATCTAAACCCCTAATGGGAGAAATATTTTGAAGTATACAATATTTTATACCTAGGACATAGAAGGCCCTTCTCGTAAAATTATAACATTGTACTGAACCCATAATTCTACGGTGAGAAAAATATTTTTTTCTCCAATATTTATTTGGTATTAAGAAAGTACTTTTATGTTTGAGGGCAGCCATGTTGCGCTCCTAAGAGCCCCGATGTCGCGTGGGAAGGTTCTCACTCACGGCAAGCTCGTGAATTGCCGGGACACCTCGGTGGAACTCGAGTGCCCGACAATTCTTTAAATTCATGGAATTCTATACAACGAGGGATTTTGACAATATAGTAAATAAAGAAATAAATAAGCAAAATTATTCGTACACCCTTCGTGAAGACAGAGACACCAGGGAAAAACTTAAATGCAGTTAAGCCTAAGTACATGTTAGTATCAGATCAGCGAACCAGATACACGTGCCAAGGTCAGGGGAGGAAGAAAACGCGCGAAACGCACGGGCAGAAATAATTTATTTCCCCTGTTGTGAGTGTAGAAAAATTATAAATTTAACATCTAAAATAAGTGCAAGTCTGTCCGGAGTTCTGGGACAAGTCTCATCAAAATCCGTCTATTAGACGCAAAATTGGCAGATTACACAATCAAGCCTCATAGAGGGGATAGCGTCCCTTTTGAGATTATAAAAGAAACCCCCCACCGTGGATTTTTGAGTGTCGATCTGGAACTTGAAGCCGCGGGAGCTTGTGCCCGTCGTCATTGAAAATTCGCGCCAGATTGACCGACAAATAATTAAATACATGTCCGTGGCTAAGGTCCATATACTTGGTTAAGAAGAGAAAGTGATTGGAAAAGTTCTGAACGTTTGCCGACGAACTAGGAAGGTGTAGGCTGGTTGAAATATACACAGCAGGTTTTATGTACATCATCTCATGTACACTTGAAAGTGAAGAGGGTCTGGGGGAAGTTTTTCAGAGTAGTTCTGCTCCCTTTATCTGCTGAACACCTGTTTTTTATTGAAGTAACGGAGAGAAACTACTCTGGGAACGCATCAGACAGTTGTAGTCGACTGCAGAACGAGGGAAGCTCGTGGTGCAAATTACAGAGAAAGTGCCTGATTTATGTGGTAATTTTAATATCGTGTGTGTGAAGGGTAGTGTTTGTACGAGTGAAATTTTGGAAATGAAAATGTTATCTGTGAAAATGAGCGGCTAAGCCCGAGGTCAGCTGGTGACGATGTAACCAGAATGCTGGGAATGTCACCATTGTGCAGGTCTGTCTATTTTATATTATGTTGTAGTTAGTTAGTTATTGTTCTGTCCCAACAAATTTTCCAGATGATTGTCGGGTTGATATTCGTAATTATCAGGCGAAAGGTGTTGTAATTTTTGGTCAGCGTGTGAAAATTTCAGTGTGTAAAGTTCATGTCAAGAACGGTAAAATGCGACGCTTAAAATTTTGTGTTGAATGTTCGATGAGATATCATCCAAAGCGTGGATTTTTGGAACGTTATAAGTGTAAATTAGTCGTGGCGAATATCTTAATCTCAGATGTCAGTTGAATTCAGAAATGTTGGTCGATAATAATAATAAAAATAATAATAATAATAATAATAATGTCTACCGTGGGATAAGAAAATTTTTCTATGTTAAAGTGCATTTAACCAGTACATTTTTACAAGGATCGCAGGCATATTTAGATAATTTAGGTGAAATGTGTTAGTCACAGTCATTAATGGGAAGGAAATTTTGAGACATCGTGTATATCAATGATACGAAAAGTCGCTGGGTGCTCTTGGACTCTCGAGGTTCGAAAGTCGTAATAATAGTAAAGTAAGAGATGTGTTTAATAATGGTTGTCGTTTTCACCAGGGGATCGAAGTATGAAAAAGGGTCTTGAAGGAAAAGGGATTGAGAGCGACGAATTTATATGTATGTGGAGATGAGAGAGATGGATGAAGTGATACCGCTGGAATAAAGCGAGGAGAAGGAGTTTGAGACAAGCTATATTTTTGAAGAGGAAGTATTTAGGAAACAGGCTGTGTTGAGGCAGGCTGTATTGTTTTCCGCAATCGATCCGAATTTGAGACGACTATGGTGTGAAGCATCGTAAATTTATAGAAAGATCCCAAGTGAAAACGACTCTGATAAAATGTTAAAGTCTTGGTAGTAAACATCCAGTAATTTTTGTTACGTAAAGCCCGTATGGATAATAAGATAATGAGCGACCTCAAGGATCAAAGAGCACTTTGGACCCATGGTTGGGTTGTACTGAATTTGTTCACTGGATAGGTCATTGATAAATGGTTGGAATTGATGATAGGCGATTTGAGAATTTCGAATGCGGTAGTGATGATTATTATTTTGAAGGCATCCACTCAATGGTAAACGTGTGTTGGGAATTTTCATTTGCTTCCCTAACACTTCAGTGCACAGGCTGAGATTGTGTTCGAGGTGGAGAATCGTTCGTCACGTATATTTATTTTTGAGTTCACGTATTGTAATGAGGTAGAGACTTACTGTATTTTTCGACGTGCATTCATTTGATAGTAAGAGACATGGTTCCGTCGTGTGGTATTTGTCTGACCAGATTTAGTATTAAATGTCTGAGTTCGTTTGAAATTGCTGTTCGCCTGATATGTTAAGGGAGGCGTAGTACGACCCACTTTGACGCCCGACGATAGATTTAGGACGTCAGATGTTATTCTTGGAGTCACTGATGATGAGACGTCCTAGTTCACGCCCGACGATAGAATTTGGAAGGTATCATGTACATAATGATTAGTGTTAGGGTGTACAGATTTCAAGTGAGCCCGACGATAGGTCTGGGATGGTAGCTGTACACACTCAAGTCTCAGTTTGGATGTTTCTTTTTTTTTTTTTGAAGCGGCCTGGATGAAGGTAGCATCTACAGTGCGATATGATTTATGAAGAGGGTCAATGCGTAGCTCTCCATTGAGATAACGGGACAGCTGTTGACGAGTGAGGGTTGTCCAAGTGTTGGATATCGGCTCGATATAGATTAAATATTTTTACTGTGATTCTTCGTGCGTGTTAAGCTGTATGACTTCGAGATGTTAATTTATTTTTACGGACTTTATTGTTTTCTCGTTTTGACGTCCGTTCTCGTTGGATAGTGTGCATCTTGACACTCAGTGTATTAGTGTGAGACTTGAGTTGCGAATGCGGTTTCGATTCGTCAGCCAGTATTTTATATTTATTTTCAATCTTGTCGTACTTTCATTTTTAGTCATAGTTAAAGTAAGTAAGTAATCACTTTACGAGTAGTGTGTTGGGACAGACAGTAAATAGAGAGATCTGTACTGGTAGCATTGTTTTTCAAGGGAAAGAATTCCTTAAAGTTGTAGTAAATTTTAGCGTGGACTGGTAATTTTATTAAGCATAACAAACCCATTTCTAACCTGAAAATCGGTTCGATAATAATACTTTTCAAGTGACTTTCCACTTTTTAATTATCTTCAGTGTTTGGCATTTCTTCTAAATGCATGATTAGTAATTGTTTCCTGCATTTCGCAGTTTTGTTCCTTTAGAACGACATAACGTAAGATCCTCACGGATCCTGTTGTTGTTGGTTCCTTCCGAACAGCTGTTTTGGGTGATGCACATTTAGCATCGGGATTACCTTATCACTTAAGGGTGTCATGAATGACAAATACATGGTGGGATTTTATTTCAATTGTGAATGATGCTGTTAACTTGTAGTGAACACCATGCTTTCCCATAAGATTTCGCAACCTATCCAAAGCAACTGATAGTCAGTTTGGTTCGATTAAGGGTCCATTCGGCGGGTGTTCCGTATCCGTGAAGGGTATTTGACTGGTGGATAACCTTAATTGAGAGAAAATCAGGCGTTCTACTTGTTGAAAGTCAGATTTTCCACGGATCGTGTGGATTAACTCTCAGTTCTCGTTTGGAATAATAGGTGCCCGGTTTTCAGGTCTTCCCCTTTTCAGTTTTTCAGTTTCGCTGTCCACTAACATATTAGCTTCTCCGAAGCAACTCTTCGACATTGTAAGAAACGTTATGTAATGTGACTGTGTTTGGAACATTCAAAAATCAATAATTTATAATTTTTTTATTTTGCAAGAATGCATATTAAGTTAATGATGTTATCGTGCTCTTTCAATTTAATAAAAGTTAGTAAGCACATTTTTGCTCCTCATTTCAAGTAGTTAGGCTCTCTTCTGAACCCCATCGTTTGGTTAAGATCGTGACCGAATTTATTCCCGCAACGACCCAGGATTTAAGAGTTCTAAATTGTTCTACTGTAGCAGCCGTGGCCGACCAACGATGGAATGGTAAGTTCAAGGGTTCAGTACGTCTAACGGTTTTGGAGGGATGAATAATTTCATTTATGGAGCTAACCTCATTTAACACTTTAGGGGTGGAACGTTAAAAAATATTTCCTATTTAACACAGGATTTAAAATATGCATTGCTATGTGGAATTTTGTCTCTGTATGTTAAACCGTTTCAGTGGAAGGAATGAATATATTTGTTTTAGGATCTTAACCCCCATTTAACTCTCTAAGCAGCTAAATTTGTTTCAAACCTTCTGTCATTTAACACCTAGGATATCATTTGAAATATTAACTTCATAATTCAAACGATTCTATCTTATGCATATTTTTGTTACCATTCCTCCTCCCCCCTGTCAAAACCTCCTTAGGGGTGTATTATTTTAAGTCCACTTTGTATTTGTATCCTCATAAAAAGAATGCAACTCTTTTTACACCCCCCCACTGCCCTCCCCCACCACAAAATATGTGTGTCTATTTTTAATAAAGGAGATTCCAAATACCAATTTTCTTGTCTGTAACATCCTTTGTTTCCAAGATATAAGTATCTTCAAACAAATAATTAAACTAATTTTCAAATTCATTTATCCCCCCCCCCTTAATTGGATTTTCCGAAAACAGAAGAATACAAGTTTCTTTACTTTTAAAGGAGATTCCAAATACAAATTTTCATGTCTGTAACATCTTCAGGTTTTGTAAATAGAAGTATCCCCATAAAAAGTATTCAACCAATCCTTCAGTTCTTTTTATAACCCCCATCCCTTAGGTGTTTTTCTGAAACTAAAATATATGTGTTACTTTATTTTAAAAGAGAATAAAATATAAATTTTCACGTCTGTAATATGTTAAGTTTTTGAGATATATGGTAGAAATGCTCATTTTTAAAATTCACCACCCTTTAACACTTCCCCTTGAAAGGTTTTTCAGAAAACAAATTTTGCATGTTCCATTACTTTTACAAGAGATTCCAAATACCAATTTTCATGTCTTTAACATCTTCAGTATTTGATATATAAGTATCCTAATAAAAGGAATTCAACACTTTCTTCACTTCTTTTTACCGGATTTTACAAAAACAAAAAATACGTGTTTCTTTGTTTTTAAAGAAGATTCTGAATACAAAAGTTCATGTCTGTAATGTATTCAGTATAAGTATCCTCATAAAAAGAATTCAATGTGTTTTTCAGTCCTTGTTACAACCCCTTAAGTGAATTTTCCAGAAACAAAAATACGTTTTCTTTATTTTTAAAGGAGATTCCAAATATCAGTTTTCACATCTGTAATATTTTCAGTTTTGGTGATACCAGTATCCTAATAAAAGTAACCACTTTTTCATTCTTTTTTACCCCCCTTCTTGTGTTTTTCCAAAAACAAAAAATATGTATCACTTTATTTTTAAAGGGTTTAAAAATACCAATTTACACATCTGTAATATGTTAAGTTTTTGAGATATTCTGTAAATATGCTCATTTTAAAAATTCTCTTCCCCTTAAGTGGATTTTCAGAAAACAAATGTTGCGTGTTTCTTTACTTTTATAGGCGATTCCAAATAGCAGTTTTAACGTCTGTAACATGTTATATCTTTTAGATATATTGAATATTCATTTTAAAAATTCATCCCCTTTGTCCCTCCTGCTTACCCCCTCTTAAGTAGATTTTCCAAAAACAAAAGTATGTGTTTCTTTATTTTTAAAGGAGATTCCAAATACCAATTTTCATGATTGTAACATCTTCATTTTCTGAGATATAAGTATCCTGGTTAAAGGTGTTCAACCCCTTTTTCACCTTTCTTTCACCCCCCTTAAGAGGATATTCCAAAAACAAAAAAAATACCTGTTTCTTTATTTTTAAAGGAGATTCGAAATACCAATTTTCACGTCTTTATACCGTTGAGTTTTTGAGACATAGATACACTCATTTTAAAAATTCACCCCCCTTTTTTCACCCCCTTAGTGACAGAATATCCAAACATCCCCCCTTAGCGAGTACCTACATTGTAAGGTAAAGGTATCATCAAAATTTCACTTCATTATGTTCAGTAGTTTTGGCTTGGTGATGATGAATCTGTCAGTCAGTCAGTCAGTCAGTCAGGACATGTCATTTTATCTATATAAATATATATCAATGATATGTGTAAAGAAGTGGAAGCAGAGATAAGGCTTTTTGCAGATGATGTTATTCTGTACAGAGTAATAAATAAGTTACAAGATTGTGAGCAACTGCAAAATAACCTCGATAATGTTGTGAGATGGACAGTAGGCAATGATATGATGATAAACAGTGTTAAAAGTCAGGTTGTGAGTTTCACAAATAGGAAAAGTCCTCTCAGTTTTAATTACTGCGTTGATATGGTGAAAGTTCCTTTTGGGGATCATTGTAAGTACCTAGGTAGAGCCTCCGTGGCTAAGGTGGCAGCATGTTGGGTTCCGTGGTTCAAATCCCGGTCACTCGATGTGAGATTTGTGCCAGACAAAGCAGAGGCGGGACAGGTTTTTCTCCAGGTACTCTGGTTTTCCCTGTCATGTTTCATTCCAGCAAAACTCTCCACTATCATTTCATTTCATCTGACAGTCATTAATCATTGCCCCAGAGGAGTGCGACAGGCTTCGGCAGCTGGCACAATTCCTATCCTTGCCGCAAGATGGGGGTTTCATTCATTCCATCCCTGACCCGATCACCGACTGGAAAACAGGTTGTAGGTTTTCATTCCTGTAAGTACCTAGGTATTAATACATGTAAGGAAAGATCTTCATTGGGGTAATGACATAAATATGATTGGAAATAAAGGGTACGGATCTCTGCACAGGGTTATGAATAAATTCCCAATTTCTTTGAAATCATTTAAGAAAAGGCTAGGAAACAACAGATAGGGAATCTGCCACCTGGGCAACTGCACTAAATGCAGATCAGTATTAATTGATCTATGAGGGTATTTGGAGGTTGTAGTAAGGATGTAAAGAAGAGGGCATATAAGTCTCTGGTAAGACCCCAACTAGACTGTGGTTCCAGTGTATGGGACCCTCACCGGGATTATTTGATTCAAGAACTGGAAAAAATCCAAAGAAAAGCAGCTCGATTTGTTCTGGGTGATTTCCAACAAAAGAGTAGCGTTACAAAAATGTTGGAATGTTTGGTCTGGTAAGAGTTGGGGGAAAGGAGACGAGTTGCTCGACTAAGTGGTATGTTACATGTAATGAACTTTATGGTGGTCCATATTGAAAATTGTACATTATCTTAAAACAATTAAGTTTATTAGTCAACCTATTCAATACAATACATTCATAAGAATGTTTATAACTTATACATGACACTCAAATTGGGACATGTTTAGCCCTAGTTGTGGGCATCTTCAGCCTAACTTTCATCCTCAAAATCAAATGTTATTGGGATCCCGATATTCGCATATTCGCAGTCACCCCCTACTAATACCCCAACTGACCAATCAGGTACGTAACACTCTGCTCATCTCTCCTTCCCCTACTCTCCCTCCACTTAAGATGTCACACTGCTACAACACGCGAAGTGTGAGAGCAGTTGCTATTAGTCAAGCTGGCGACACGAGTAATACGATCTTGCCACATACAACACAAGGAGGAGCCCCATAACATAGCTCTTCATGCGACCAATAACACACAGTTTTCCTCTAAGACATCTTTTTCAATTTTGTTACAGACATTCGAACAACTTTATTTCCCCAGTGGATATCATTCTTCCGTCTCAACGGCTGTTTTTCGAGAGTCTCCCATTTAACCAACATCAGGACTGTAGCAGATAACATGCTTCGAGCACTTTGGAATTACAAGTAATAAATTTCATTGTAGACCGTATTGGACATCAGATATGAAGATTAAAACAAGAATAATAGTTAACACCACCTTTCCTCTATTTAGGAAATAAACATTACAACAGGCGTTGTAAGATGGGACATGTTTCGCTTAACAGTCGTAAGCACCATCAGCCAAAAATAAATCTTAGCCTAAAGTTAGGTCAGGGCCCTGAACCTAGTGTCCTTAACATATATGGCACCCTAAGAATCAACATTTATATTTATAAAATGAAAATAGGCTTAAAACTAGTGTGAAAAAACATGGAATGTTACACTTTGGAATTATCGTTGATCTAACTATCCTTATTATCTCATATTCTCCAAACCTTTACAGTGAGTAAATTAGGTCACCAGACAACCATAGATCGTTTTTAAATAAGCATTAACCAAGTGCTAGGCTACAGTATAACTCACAGTTGTTTCAATTTCACAATGTGTTAATGTACCTTTCGTAAAGAAGACTTAGGAAAAGTAGGAATACGATTTTAGAAACACCAAGAGGTTTTTTCTAATATCCTTTGAATACTAATGATAGATGTTATCAGACAACAAACTTTTTAATTAACATCCAGATAACATTTGAGTCGCCTAAAAGCAAAATGGATAAATCCACTTTTTACAAAAAAATGAGATATTGGTAGAAATATATCAGTAATAGATGTGTCTACTGAAGCATGAAATAATATACTAGCAATAGCCATAAAATCCTTTAGTATTTTCCCTTTAAAAACTCAGGTTAGATGCAAAATGGATAAAGTCCACTGTCGTCCGGGAGAAAAGAGGTGGCAATCACACTTCTCAGAAGTACACCAACAAGAAGAAAGCAGTTGTTGCGTATGTCAGTTCACTAAAGTGCCTTGAATCCCATTAATGTCGTAGTAACACTCGTAGGAGTTACCTTAGTTCTGATCTGAATATCCAAACGCTGGCTAATGCTTACAACGCCCAAGCTGATGACAGTGTGAAAGTGAGGAACTCCTAATTTCATTACATTTTTAATCATAAGTTTAAACTAGGATTTGGATTACTCAGGCTTGACGCGTGCTCCACTTGTCTTGAATCTGCAGAGAGAATTAAGCGGGAAACTGATCCTATTAAGTTGTCTTCTCTGGAAGCTAGCAAGGCAATTCACAAGAAAAGGGAACAAGCCTTTTTTCATTACTGAGAGAAAGTGAACCAGTTGTACTTACACTGTCTTTCGATTGTCAGAAGAATTTGTCATATCCCAAAATTCCTGATCAGAAAACTTACTATCGGCGCCAACTTTACCTGTTCAATTTCTGTATTGTTGTTGGAAATTCTAAGAGCACAATGACACCAGATAACTGTTTCAGCTGCATATGGACTGAGGGGACCTACCCGAAAGGTTCGAATGAGGTGGTATCTTGCATTTATCACTGCTTGCCGAACTTGGACTTAAAGAACATTAAGAAGATAAAGCTTTTCACCGACGGATGTGTGGGGGGGGGAAAATAAAAATAGAACGATGATAGCTATGTTCCAAAGGTGGTTCCTGTAAACACCAAGAGACATAGAGGAGGTACAGTTCATTTTTCCAGTAAGAGGTCTTCCCTTCATTCCCCCTGATCAGTTATTCGGTCTCTGTGGAAAAGAATTCAAGAAGAGAGAAGTAATCGAAGATCCATTCATCAACCAGGGATTGACATGGATATATTTAACTGGAAATAAGAGGCCACAGAGCACATGAAACCTATTTAACAATGGCACTTTAAATTCGCACCTTGCAAGTGCTACTTTTTCAGACGATCAAAAAGTCTCATCTCATGGTCCTTTTGGATGGGGAGCCCTTTTACTATCATAGAACTGGAACCTACAGATCCCTGATGAAAACTAAGAAGAATGTGTCGGCTATAAACCCTTCACCTGTTCGAAAGAACACTACTTCAGTCAACAAGAATAAAGTGTCAGATGTGAAAAGGCTCCTTGAATTGCATTTTGGCTCTGATTGTAAGTTGAGCCCATCACTGAAATTCTACATTGACTTCTTTGACTCTTGGGAGAGTCCTCAGTCAGATGTCAACGAAAATGTCGATAATGAACTTTGCAGTGCAACAGAGGAAGCTTCTGAACTGTGTGTTTAAATGTCTAGCCAGGGCACTCTTAAACCACAGTAAAACAAACATGGATATTATGTCTTCTTGTATTTTGTGCTCTTAATAAATAATAGCAAAACGAGTAACATCCATACTGCTAACATGCAAAATGAATAAAGTCCACTTCTTAGAAGCAAAATCAATGAAGTCCACTTCTAAAATAACAACAATAACAGTCTAAATAATAATACTATGAGTATTATTACTTGTTCTAATAATCAGTGAATTTTTTTGTGATTTTATGCTTATATTTCATAAGCAACAGCCTTAATGGAAGGTGCTGGAGTGGACTTTATCCGTTTTTCTTAAATCTCTTCATTGTGTAACTGTACAAAGTGTCCTAATGAGGTGTTTATTTTGTATCAAGTGTTAATGTATATTTATTTGTTTAACATTGATTTATAAGACGAAGGGTATCTAACCACATGATAATATTTTAATAGGTGCCAACACCAGATATTTTAATGAATCAGTTTTAAAGACTGCTTCAAGAACTCCATTAAATAATTGTTCACCTGTCAGTAATAAGACCGACATATTGTATTTATAACTCATTAAGATGGTTCAATATGTGAATATAGGGATCCTGATAACATTTGATTTTGAGGATGAAAGTTAGGCTGAAGATGCCCACATCTAGGGCAAAACATGTCCCAATTTGAGTGTCATGTATAAGTTACAAACATTTTTATGAATGTATTGTATTGAATAGGTGGACAATTCTAATAAACTTAATTGTTTTAAGATAATAAGTGGTATGATCCGAGCAGTCAGTGGAGAGATGGCGCGTAATGACATCAGTAGACGAATAAGTTTGAATGATGTCTTTGAAAGTAGGAAACACAATATGAAGATAAATCTGGAATTCAAGAGGACAAATTGGGGCAAATATTCATTTATAGGAAGGGGAGTTAGGGATTGGAATAACTTACCAAGGGAGATGTTCAATAAATTTCCAATTTCTTTGCAATCATTTAAGAAAAGGCTAGGAAAACAACAGACAGGAAATCTGCCACCTGGGCGACTGCCCTAAATGCAGGTCAATGGAGTTCGTCTAGAATGGAGTGAGTACAGCTGGAGAGTAAAATACCTCAAATAAAATTTTCCATTTACTTGTTTATGTCATTTCCTTGTTATTTATGTGGAAGATATAAGGTTATTTAAATTGGAAGAGGAAGCTTCACATAAGACGCAATGTGCAAGTGGCACATATTTTGCAATACTGTCTCACTGCAATTCTCCTTTAATAAAATTTTGTTCCATGTGTGTGAAATAACCCTCTTAATGCACAACAGTAAGCTCTGGAAAAGCATTCTTTCTGATTATATGAGACATGTTTGAAAAATTACAGACTGGTTTGATAGAAGGCAGTTTGGGTTTAGGAATGGTTATTCCACTGAAGCTCAACTTTTAGGATTCCAGCAAGTTATAGCAGATAATTTAAATTCAGGAGTTGAAATGCACTGTATTGCTATTGACCTATCCAAGGCTTTTGATACGGTAGATCATAGGAGATTACTGACAAAAATGAGGGTAATTGGACTAGATAAAAGAGTGGTTGAATGGGTGGTTACATTTCTAGAGAATAGAATTCAGAGAATTAGAGTAGGTGAAGTATTATTTGATCCTGTAATGATTAAGAGGGGGTTCTGCAGGGCAGTATTATTGGACCTTTATGTTTCCTTACATATTGTACCAGTAACTGACACGCACTCATTGACGCGTGGCATGGAGTATGAGGGTTTCGCAGGGCGTGTTCGGTCTTATGTTAGGAGATTGTACAGAGAGGAAGTAAAAGATTGCATAGACTGGCCACGTAGACTTTATTAAAATCAATCAAAGTAAATGAAATGCCTATCATTTCCTTGAATACTTGTCAAATTGGACTCTCATCCACATTCAATAATCAATAAATTGATAATAGGTTGTGTCAAACTTATTAGCAACAAATTAATAAAATCTCTCCTTGATATAATTAATTAACTTGGATAGAGAAAGTTCATTCTGGAAGTTTATAAATGACAATATTAATTAAGATCACCATGAAATAATTAATTATTTTGCTTGAACCGACCGACCGACCGACCGACCGACCGACCGACCGACCGACCGACCGACCGACCGACCGACCGACCGACCGACCGACCGACCGACCGACCGACCGACCGACCGACCGACCGACCGACCGACCGACCGACCGACCGACCGACCGACCGACCGACCGACCGACCGACCGACCGACCGACCGACCGACCGACCGACCGACCGACCGACCGACCGACCGACCGACCGACCGACCGACCGACCGACCGACCGACCGACCGACCGACCGACCGACCGACCGACCGACCGACCGACCGACCGACCGACCGACCGACCGACCGACCGACCGACCGACCGACCGACCGACCGACCGACCGACCGACCGACCGACCGACCGACCGACCGACCGACCGACCGACCGACCGACCGACCGACCGACCGACCGACCGACCGACCGACCGACCGACCGACCGACCGACCGACCGACCGACCGACCGACCGACCGACCGACCGACCGACCGACCGACCGACCGACCGACCGACCGACCGACCGACCGACCGACCGACCGACCGACCGACCGACCGACCGACCGACCGACCGACCGACCGACCGACCGACCGACCGACCGACCGACCGACCGACCGACCGACCGACCGACCGACCGACCGACCGACCGACCGACCGACCGACCGACCGACCGACCGACCGACCGACCGACCGACCGACCGACCGACCGACCGACCGACCGACCGACCGACCGACCGACCGACCGACCGACCGACCGACCGACCGACCGACCGACCGACCGACCGACCGACCGACCACGTACGTCCACCATAGATCAAGAACACTATTACCACAAATGCTTGAAGTTACCACGTCTCCATCGGCGGAAGTTCACTTTATAATCGTGGTTGAGAGAAGGGGTGGGTAATAGAGAAGTATTTCCAGAAGGGTATACAGTCTATCGTAGAGACCGAGGAGATAAAAAGGGAGGAGTGTTGTTTATTCTGGTGAAGGAAACTTACTGTTCACATGAATGGTTTACTGATGAAAGGGATGAAATATTAGGGATAAAATTAGTTTGTGATAATATGAAGGAGGTGGGAATTATAGGAACATACAGGTCTGGAAGAGAGGAAAGAGACATGGAAATATTTGAGAAAATAATAGATTATACTCATAAAAACAATAATAATGATATGGTAATAATTGGGGGAGATCTAAATTTGCCTGAAGTTGAATGGAATGGAGCTGCTAGTGAAGCCCATGAACAGAAACTGGCAAATAAGTTAATTTGGGAGGGAGGATTTACACAAGTAGTACAAGAACTGGCTCGTCTCAATAACTTACTAGATGTATTCTTGGTTAAACCATGGGAAATTGTTGATAAAACTGAGGTAATTGAAAGAATAGGAGACCATAAGGCTGTAATAATGGATGTAGGACTCGTACCAAAAAGGCTTAATAAGAGGGTTACACAAGACAAGAAATTGTACAGAAAAACTAAAGTTGATGAATTTGGGACTTACCTTAAATCACAATTCAGTTGTTGGATAAGTGAATGGAGTAACGTGGATACACTTTGGGCTAAATTTAAAGGAATCATTTGGGAACGAGAGAAGAGATTTGTACCTGTTAAGAAGGGTAAAATGACCTCAGACCCTGTGTATTATACAAGGGAAATAAGAAAATTAAAAAGAAAATGTAGAATAGTAAACAGGAAAATCAAAGAGGGCAGGGAGAGTAGAGAAACTAGAAAACAGCTAATGAGGGAACCGAATAGAGTGAAAAAGGAAGCAAAAGAGAATTATATGAATGGCATACTTCAAGAGGGTAATGACCACAAAGGGAAATGGAAAAAGCTGTATTCATATATCAGGAATCAAAAAAGAAAAGGAATCCAAATTCCTACAATGGTGGGAGAAGGGGGTGAACACTATTTAACAGATACTGAGAAAGCAAACCTATTTAGTAGGGAATTCAGAGATTCAGTAGATGATTGTCAGGAGTTGGAAACCGAAACAGAAGATAGAGAGGGAGAGAGACAGAGGGAAACAAGAAGCTTCTCATTCACAAATAAGATATTTTCAGAGAAATCAACTTTGGCAAGGAAAAGCAGCAGGAAGTGATCATATTACTGGGGAGGTATTAAAGACAATGGGGTGGTACATAGTGCCTTATTTAAAATTTCTCTTTGACTATGTCATAAATAATAGTGTAATACCAAAGGAATGGAAGGAATCTATAATAATACCAATTTATAAAGGAAAGGGTGATAAAAGGAAACCAGAGAACTACAGACCAATCAGCCTGACCAGTATAGTTTGTAAAATACTGGAGAGTTTAATATCAAAGTACATCAGAGGGATATGTGATGATAAAAATTGGTTCATGATAAAATACTGGAGAGTTTAATATCAAAGTACATCAGAGGGATATGTGATGATAAAAATTGGTTCATGAGGAGCTAGTATGGATTTAGAAAGAAATTTTCTTGTGAGGCACAACTGGTGGGATTTCAGCAGGACATATCAGATCAATTGGATTCAGGAGGTCAGTTAGATTGCATAGCCATAGATCTTTCCAATATTATTAAAGAAATTGGAGGGAATAGGATTGGACTTAAGGGTTACACGTTAGATAAGAACATTTCTAAATTCAAGGGTTCAGAAAGTCAAAGTAGGAAATAATGTATCTCAGGAAGAGAAAGTTTGGAAGGGAATTGCACAGGGTAGTATAATCGGTCCGTTACTTTTCTTAATATACGCAAATGATTTAGGGAACAATATAACATAAAAAATAAGATTGTATGCAGATGACCTAATTGTTTATAGGGAACTAAACAACATTGAGGATTGTTCAGAATTACAAAGGGACCTTGAAAGTATCCAACAATGGGTTGAAGAAAATAATATGAAAGTTAATGGAGGCAAATCAGCTGTTACAACTTTTACAAACAGGAGCTTTAAAACTGAATTTGAATATACTTTGGATGAGGTAGTTATTCCAAAAAGATGTCAAGTGGAAATACTTAGGTGTGAGATTTGAAAGTAATTTGCAATGGAAGGGTCATGTTGATGATATTGTTGGGAAAGCATACAGATCGTTACATGTCATAATGAGGCTACTTAAAGGATGCAATAAAGAATTAAAAGAAAAAAGTTACTTAAGTATGGTTCGTCCATTACTGGAATATGCAAACAGTGTTTGGGATCCTCACCAAGAATATCTAATAAAAGAAATAGATAGTGTGCAGAGGAAAGCAGCAAGATTTGTAACAGGGGATTTCAGGAGAAAGAGTAGTGTATCAGAAATGTTAAAGGAACTTGGGTGGGAAACTTTAAGTAAGAGAAGGGAGAAAACTAGACTTATAGGATCATATAGAGCCTATACAAGAGAAGAAACATGGGGAGATATCCGTGAGAGGCTTCAGTTGGAAAATAATTATATCGGCAGGACTGACCACAAATATAAAATTAGAAGGAATTTTAGCAGAAGCGATTGGGGTAAATTTTCATTCATTGGGAAGGGTGTGAAGGAGGGGAACAGTTTACCAGGGGTAGTGTTTGATCCTTTTCCAAAATCTGTACAGATATTCAAGAAGAGAATAAACAGCAACAGAGAAAATAAATGAAGTGTTAGAGGGCATTCGACCAGTGCAGATTATTGTAAATAAAAAAAATGTGTGTGAATAAATTAATTCCATCCCCTGGTCTAAGGACTTTGGACAGCCAAAGTAGGGGACTGCCTGTAGGGGTGAAGTACAAAGTACAATGGGGACTTCGAGGGCCCTGGGACCACTACGGTAGCTGTGAAGGCCCTTCAGGAACTCTGAAAAGTGGTGGCAAAAGGGGCTCTGGTTAAGACGCAGCAGGTCGTTATGCTACTTAGGTTCCAGAATGGGTAAAAAAAAAAAAAAGTAAATAAATAAATGCAATGTAAATATTAATCTTATACCAGTTGTATAGTATCATTTGAAGTAATTCCACATTAAACAATATAAATTTATTAAGGATGAGCTGTGTGTTTAATAGAAAACATTGTTAGCATAAATTGTATAATATTGTATTATAGGAAAATTTTCTTCTCTTGTTAATTTAATATTTAGTGCTTGACAATAATGTATTTTAGTGTACCATTTGCCACCGAGGTAGACACCTCATTTGCAAATAAAGAGATTTTGATTTTGATTTGATAATACGGGCGGTCGGAGTATGCATGGGGTGGTGGTTTACACACGTCACTTCGGGTGATATGGCACTGTTCATTCCAAGTAGCACATCTAATACGCACAGTAATTTGCACCAAGTCCATCAATAAGGTGACTGACTTGTCACGAGACACTGAATTTACTACTGTAAGTTCCTCTTGCCAGTTTAGTGCAATTCAATAAGTTTTAAACAAAGTCTATAATAAGATCATTGAGCTTTAATGATACCCTGACTTCACTAAGTTCTGACTGTCAGGTTAATGCAGTTCAAAGAAATTGAAATAAAGTCTATTCATTCCACTTCACACGTGACACTAGTGTAGGATTCAGACTATGTTCCCTATGTGTTGAGAAACAGTCTACTATCACTCTATCACCATGAAATAGTTAATGACCCTGTCTTTACTTCTAACCATGAAGTATTAAGCATGTAGTTTCCACAAACAACGTCGGGAGGTATCGGACAGTGGCTGGTGTCAGACAATCACAGATATCTTTGTTAGCAGAGTGTGGCAGAACCTGCTTAATTACTCACAGTTCCGCCTGCATATTTGAAGGGTGGGTACAGTCGATAGGCAGGGCCATTTTTGAGTGGTGGTGTATTTTTGTGCTTTGTGTGATTTTCGGCCAACACAGATTTATTTTTACCACGAAGTAGTAGCAACAAGGATAAGTTGTACTGAATTTTAAGTACATTAGCAGAAACAGTATTCCGTACTCCATAATATCATGGGTTTAGAATCAGCTTCTTTTTGAATGTTCTCGTTCAGTTCCTGTTGTTTCTTAAGGGAGTCATTCGGGTGGTGTCAGACACGAAACTGGTGTGTGGTACCGAACATCAGCAGTAACCTGATAGTACTATCCTTTGTTTTAGGTAAACATGGAAAAGATGCGAGGACAATGGGAAGAAGGCAATATGATATCAGCCATGAATAGTGACAGGGACAATAAAATGTGTATTTTATAAAGTACACATTTCTCTGTTCCAAAAAATGCGTTAGGTGATAGAATTAAAGCTCTTGGTACTAGTAAAGTGATTCCAATAAAAGTGCATACGGCAAACAATAGTACTTATCTGAGAACGTTTTCAGATGAAGAAGAGAATGAATGACCTGTACATGCATATTATGACACTAGGACAGCCAGCTCATGCTACTCAACAAAATAGAAGTTTTAAAACTTGTGTATCAGTTTGCTGAGGAATTGTGAGTTGAATATAGGTTTAATAAAATTAAAATGATGGCAGGAATGGACTTAAAATTACAATTTTATGAAGAGGCACCAGGACTTCAATTTGAGGATGACTGAGTCTACCAGCCTGAACCAAGCAGTAAGCTTCAACAAGGACAAATGTTTTGACAAATTAAATGACCTTCTGACAAAATATTTCTCTAGTCCACCAAGAATCTTCAACACTGATGAGTGTGATATTTGCAGAATGGCTAAACGTTAATTTGTTTGTATTTTGATTATGAAAAATCGATTTTTGTTAAAAAGATTGACCGTCCGATACCACCCTCCATTTTCCAAATATACGAGAGTATAATGACCTCATAATTTGTTAATATTGACCGTGTTTTTAACTGTGATTTAATATATTCTAGTGAGTACATTAATATATGAATATAGATGCTTATAAAAGGCATTACATGATTTCTTTCCTATTCCATAAAAAATGTATGGCAAAAAAGTTAAACTGTCCGATACCACCCGACATTCCCCTACTCGTAGAAGTTTAACACGTAGACTCATCATATTAATTGACAAGTCAATCAACAGTTCTATCACACACAGTATTAACATGTCCAATGTCTAACACTTGTATGTTATAAGTCATGCAAAATGTTTAAGTATTTGGAAAGACTTAGAATGCAGAATTAATACTGCTGTCGGAGTTAAGAGTCCTTGGCTGTACCTCGCGGGTATTTAGTTTGGCGTTCAGACTCGACACTTGCACACAAAGTTAAACTTTACTGCCGGCACAACCTCGGGCAGCAGGTCTCTACTATGCTGTACTGTGCCTACAATGACTTGCTGGAGAAATTGGCCCATCTTATATACCCGGGCTTGACCCTGAGCATACATGTCATTGAAATTACTTGATATCTTGATGTTGCGATATCTCCTTAAATAAAATAGTTATTAACAATGAAATTTGGAGAATGTACTTAGCGGGGGTGTGTGAAAAGAAGTGAAAAATGGTTAAATTATTTTTTATGAGGATACTTATATCTTAAAGACTGAAGATGATACAGACGTGAAAATTGGTATTTGGAATCTCTTTTAAAAATAAGGAAACACGTATTTTTGTTTTTGGAAAATACACTTAGATGGGGGTGGGGGTGGGGGAAGGAATGACCAAGGGTTGGAATTCTTTTTGTGGGGATACTTATGTATATCTCAAAAATTGAAGATGTTACAGATATGAGAATAGGTATTTGGAATCTCCTTTAAAAATAAAGAAACATGTATTTATTTTTTCGACTTGAGAGAGGACTGTTTCTCACATCAACAGTTCTATGTCGCATGGTCGTCTTAGCCCCAAAAGGCAATACCACAAACATTGTTTACAAAGAATTTCTGGGGTAAATGAAACTCACTTTTTGGGTGAGTTTTTATACTTTAGGAATTTTCAGTTAATGTCTTAGTTCAATGCCGAGGAACAATTACTTTGATCAAATTACGAAATCCATGCAAGCAAAGCTGCGGGTAATTGCTAATATGAAGATAAAGATGGAATTCAAGAGGACAGATTGGAGCAAATATGTGTTTATAGGAAGAGGAATTAGCGATTGGATTAATTTATCAAGGGAGATTCCAATATCTTTGAAATCGAGGAAAGACTAGTTAAACAACTAATAGGGTATCCGCCACCTCAGTGACAGCCCTAAAATGCAGGTTATTGGAGTTTGTCTAGAATGGAGTGAGTACAGCTGGAGAGTAAAATACTTCAATAAAAAATGTTCATTTACTTGTTTGTGTCATTTCCTTGTTATTTATGAGAAATATATCTTCTGCATGATGGTTTCATGAGAATTAAAACCTTTTCTCTTCTTTTAAATTACATTTAAAAAGAAAACAATGCTTTATTAACAAAATATAATTATGCTAGTGTTGTAATAAAACAGACCTAGAATCAGGAAAGTTTCTATATTTGTCTTTTAAAATGGAAGAAATCTGCTACCCCTATTAGAGCCATGATACACATTCAAACTACTGCATTTCAACTTGTGAGTCCTTTAATGATATTTGAGCTGATGTCTTCTGTTTTGAACGTTGTTCTTTGTGTAATAAAATTAGTCTAAACATAAGCTTAGTTTTCAGTCATTGTTCTAATGGTGTATTTTATTCTCAGAATGCTAGGTATTATAGGACATTGTAGGTATGTCAAGGTATTGTTTAGAGGAAATCAACTGTTGTACTCATTCTAAGGACTATTTATCTTTAGATTTAGCCCACTGAAGATGCCAACTCAGATGCAGGGCGTAACGTTGGCAGTTTGTTAGGTCACTGCCATGCTCTACTAACATGCTATTGTAAACATCTATCTTTTAGTACTTCCATGTGGAAGATTCAAGGTTATTTAAATTGGAAGAGGAAGCTTCACGTAAGAGGCTTAGGTCACCTTGATCATGAGTCCCTTGGGCTTAGTATTTTTTTTATACCAGAATCCTGACTATACAAATTTGGAAGATATAGTGAAAACGGGCAAACCCAACATTAGGTCTAAATTATCATATAATATACCCCAAGCCAAGCTTACAGCTACATTTGCTTTATAATATTTACGGTATATTAAAAAAAAGTATATAAATAAAGTAAACAAGCAAAATAGTTATATATACAGTATATATATATATAAATGACAATTTATTCTCTCAATCAACCTGTTGACCTATCATGCATTCATTGACTAATTGATTCATTCATTTGCACACATTCTTTCCTTCACTCAAAGTATTTTGTATTTTAAAATGTATTAATAGTTTTATATCCCACTAACTACTTTTACAGTTTTCAAAGAAGTTGAGGTGTCGGAATTTATTCCCCCAGGAATTCTTTTACATGTCAGTAAATATACCGACATGAGACTGACGTATTTGAGCACTTTCAAATATCACTAGACTGAGCCGGGATCAAACCTGCCAATTTGGGGTTAGAAAGACAGTGCGGTAGAATAACACTCATGGTCTCCCCTGCCTATAGTAAGAGGCGACTAAAAGGGATCCCAGGGCTTGTTAACTTGGAAGCGTGGGTTTGTGAGATTGGGGTCCTTAGCTAAGTCCTGGCATTTCTTCTACTTACTTTTGCCACTTTCATCTATCCTGTCTGACCTCCCTTGTACAACTCTTGATTTTTCTGACTCTGACGGCATTAGGTTTGTGAATCCTAGGAGGTCTTTCATTTTCATACCCTTTGTGACCCTTGTCTTTCTTTGGCTGATACCTTCATTTTTTAAAGTGTGGTCCCCTTCCATTTTTCCCCCTCTGATTAGTGTTAATAGAGGATGGTTGCTTAGTTGTACTTCATCTTAGAACAATAATTACCACCACTACCACCACCACCTCAAGTACGTAGTTCTGGTGTGGGTTCTATATACTGGAACCATACTCTAATTAGGGTCTTACCAGAGACTTAATATGCCCCTTCTTGACATCCTTACTACAAACCCTAACTACACACTACACTCATAACCATTTGAAAAGATCTGTAACTTTTCTTTACAACCTCGTTAATGTGATTGCCCCACCTAGGTACTTACAACACAGTTATTAAGACCTAGAGGATATTTCCTCATGGTGAAACTCACAACCTGACTTTTCATCAGTGTAATGTAATTGTTGATGGAGACTTCAGACGTTGCAGGCAGGGCAGTCCCGTCAATTTGCGGTGCCTGGGGCTAAAGTAAATTGCAGGACCAATGATGTATGAGAATTCCATATCCAGCGTGAATAAAAAATATTAGGCCTATTAGGCGCCAATTTTGATTATTTTTGTAGTCTATCAATGATAATGCTAATTCACTAAATATTTCAAACAAGGGAAAAGTGTAATAATAATAATAATAATAATAATAATAATAATAATAATAATAATAATAATAATAATAATAATAATAATAATAATAATAATAATAACAACAACAACAACAACAATAATAATAATAATAATAATACACTCCATAATACGCAGACTGCAGAATACAATACAGTTCAGTACTTGGTAGGCATTAAACACCGTTTCTGACCTTTTGTATGGTATCAATTCATTCTAATTAGAACAAAAGCCAAACTTTTTTAGTAGTACCAATGGCTGTCAGTTGCTACTATTTTTCAAAGAAAGAAAAGAAGATAGGAAAAATTGAACATGACTTATTGAACAGTTTGTCTTAGGTATTAAGTATGGACAATTTTAAACACAGTCACTCTCAAATCTGAGCATCCATGAGATCTATTACTGTATGTTCAAAACTTTTGTAATTCGTAGGTAAGAAAGGATGTGAAGCATGTAAATATATTGTAATATACACTGATCAGCCAGAACATTATAACCACCTACCTAATAAGGGTATGTCCACCTTTGGTACGGATAACAGCGGCGATGCGTCTTGGCATTAAAGCAATAAGGTCTTGGTCCGTTGCTGGAAGGAGGTGGCACCACATCTGAACACACACACAATTCACCTAATTCACATAAATTTGGGGGAGGGGCGAACTCTGATGCCATGATGCCACGTTTAATCACATCCCAGATGTGTTCGATTGGGTTAAGATTTGGCGAGTTGTGGGTCCAGCATATCAATTGCAACTCACCACTGTGTTCCTCGAACCATGCCATCACACTCCTCGCATTGTAACATGGTGCATTATCTTGCTGAAAAAATGCCACTGCCTTTGGGAAACATGATCACATTGAAGGGGTGTACGTGGTCTGCAACCAGTGTATCAACCTTCTCGGTCGTTATGGTGCCTTGCATAACTTCCATTGGACCAATGGATGCCTACATGAATGTTCCCCAGAGCCAGTGGTGGTGTGTTCTATATGTTCAGTGGTTCAGTGAACCCCCTAGAAATAGATAAGTCTATGTAAAATGGTTTATTACAGCCTATTCCTTTAATAAGCTCTGTATATCCATGCGCGTAGCGGTATTTTTGACATCAACACTCTGTTGCTCTTTGGAACCACCAAAGAGGTTCAATTTCAGGACTGTGGGAGCGGGGCCGTGAGACGTAAGGAGGGTGCACAAGGCAAGGGGCTGTGAGGAGCAGCGAAAACATAGCCCAGAAATTGCTGGAGATTGGATCAGCGATAGACACGAGTTACATCGAGCAGTTCCGAAATTAGCCGAAGCACTATCAGAGTGTGCGGTTAAAGTTTGCCGTATGAGGTAGGTTTTGGAGTGGTTTTAGTTTGACGATTTTGCAATTCTGATGTAATTAACCGCAATGAGCCAGAATATTTTGGTAACTACGTTTTGTATAGCATCAAGAGGCGTACGTAGCCTAAGTTTATGTAATTAATGAAACATTTTATTAGTAAATGGTGATGGTGATTATTGTTTTAAGAGGAAGTAAAAACAACTAGCCAACCATCCTCTATATAACACTAATCATAGAGAAAAAACGGAACGGATCCTACACTTCGAAAATGAAGGTGTCAGCCAAAGAAAGACAAAGGCCACGTAGGGCGTGAAACATGGGCGCCCGCAGGATCTTTTCCAAGGGGGGGCACATTAACAATTTTCTTGAATATAAATACCAATATAACGTCAGCAACATTAATTTTTTTACAGAAATTTGCGAATATAACAGATGCTAGATGACTGTCAGTAAGTTCAGTTTATGAAATAATCTGGTATGATATTAAACAATTGAACATCAACTTTTTAGAATTCCAGGGGGGGGCAAGCGCCCCCCCTTGCCCCCCCTTGCGGGCGCCCATGGCGTGAAAATGAAACCACTCCCTAGGCCTCGAGTGCTCTAATACCGTCGGGGTCGGAAAAGAACAAGACTTGATCAAGGGAGGTCGGATAGGATAGATGAAAGTGAGGAGCCTGGTGTAAGTAAGTGGAAGCAATGCCAGGACTCAGCTAAAGGCCCCGTGGTCGCCACCCCAAGCTCCCAAGTTGAGAGCCCCTGGAGCTTTTCATTAGTAATACGTGTTTTATGAAAAGTAAGCAGCAAAATACGTCAACACATAAACAACAGTAGTCTGCCTAACACGTTCTTGAAGAAGTTAGTTGTACGCAAGCAACGTCTTCAAAATCAGAGGAAATTGGATCAGCTTTAAGTAATTGCACCTCATATTCTCTATTTTTCATCTTCATTGTTTTGGTAACTTCTTCGATCTGTAGCCGTATCCCTTCCAAGGAATGTCGCTTTTCTAATCAAGCAATGTCACTGTTTTACATCTATATAAACATCAAGTAACAATAAATCTCAACACGTTAATTTCGACAGCAGTGAACCCCCAGACGCTTTAACCACGCTCCGCCACTGCCCAGAGCATAATTGAACCACCGCTAGCTTGTCTCCGTCCCGCAGTACAGGTGTCAAGGAGCTGTTCCCCTGGACGACGACGGATTCGCACCCTCCCGACGGCATGATGAAGAAGGTATCGGGATTCAGCAGGCCATGCAACGCTCTGCTACTGCGCCAACGTCCAGTGATGATGGTCACGCGCCCATTTCAGTTGTAGTTGCCGATGTCGTGGTGTTAACATTGTCACATGCATGGGTCGTCGGTTGTGGAGGTTCATCCTTACGAGTGTTCGGTGCACTGTGTGTTCAGACCAGTGGCGGCTCGTGGATATCAGCAGTGGGGGGCGCACCTTAGTTTCACAATTCCACAAAATATCTCAAGTTCTTCAAAACATGTTATCAAGGTACACACTTCGAACACTATACGGTGCAATGCATATGCAATTGTTTTGATTATGATGATGTTGATTATTATTATTATTATTATTATTATTATTATTATTATTCTTTCGAATGGGCCACCAGAGGACCACGTGCCAATTTCAATTCCTTCTTCTTTGTTCTTTCCTTTTCTTCCAGTACGCTTTCATCTGTTCACTATGTTTCTTCTTTCTGTCTTCAGACCACTTTGAACCAGTCTTTTTTACTTTCCTACCTTGGAATCCTTCTATTTTCAATACTTTTTCCCGAAAGCCTTCTCTATTATTTTTTTCTTCTGTTGTTATATTGTTTTTTTCTAAATCCTTTCTTACTTCATTGACCCAACTTGTCGTTGATTTCTTACCCCACAAATATCTGAAAATCTTACTGGATAATCTACTATCTTGTATTCGATATAAATGTCCTAAAAACATAAGTCTCCTTTTCCTCATTACATCTGATATATTTTCTATTTTTTGATATATTTCAGCATTACTTCGTAATTTCCAACCTGCTGTGTTTTGTGGGCCTAATATTTTCCTCATGATTCGCCTTTCTAGTATTTCTAGCTTATCTAAATTATAGTTTAATGCCAGACATTCGCTTGCATATATGCATTCTGGCTTCACTACTGTGTTGTAATGCCTTATTTTTGCATTTTTGGATATGCATCTTTTATTGTAGATATCTTTGGTGACTCCATTATTATTATTATTATTATTATTATTATTATTATTATTATTATTATTATTATTATTATTATATGCCTTTACTGGCAGGACCTAGTGTTTACAGTGCACTATGTCTTCTGGTGTGGGCTAGAGCAATTTTGTTACTTTCATTGATCTGTCTCTGTCTTATCCTTGGCTTTGACAATATGAAAGTGACTGAGCTATGAGCGATGCTAGTAATTCCATTCCTTCTGCAGTCAGTCCCTGCTAAGAATGGTGTGAAAATGTTGCTCATAGGGTCGGTTGGTGTGTGCATTTCAGTGGGCTTGGCAGACTGATATGTAACAGCAACTTCTGGCTCAGTGAGGAAAGGAACGGGAAACTACCTCACTCCTCATTTCCCTAGTATGCCTCTTCAGTGATGCCTAGGCCATCTATGACAGCTGATGGCAGAGCTGTTGAGGATCCAACCAGCCTTAGGGCTGAAGACTGAACATACATACAGATATATTATTATTATTATTCATTTATTCATAATAATAATAATAATAATAATAATAATAATATTTGCCTGTTCTTGTCCACCATAGAGTTATGTTTACGAATAGTTTCGTTGTAGTGATCACTTACACAAGACACGACATTGACTTCACCAGGCATTTCAAAGTCCATGGCACTATTGATATCACCCCTGTGGTGATCCATTTATCTCCTTTCCTAGAACGGGAGAATAGCAGGTTAGGAAAGCAGTAAAAGGTTTCTGAGATATTACTTTCAGATATCCGCGAGTTCTTGTTATATACGTCAGGAGAACTAATTTGTCTTTGGAAAGCCCTATTTTCATTTTTCTTTGTCTCTGTTTTTTTCAACGAGAAGTCTGGTGTCGGCCTAAAACACTCCTTCAGTTCGACTTTCTTCTCGATGGAAAGAGAAGAAAACGTTAGTTCTTTAATATGTTCGACGGTAATCATACTGTACGAAGTGCATACATAACACTACGCCTACATATAAATCACAACCTTTCTCGTAATTTCACCTTGTCACCTCACGAGATCATTCATCAACACAAAGTTAAACATCGCGCTCTCCAGTGAGTATGGCCAAATACTTTAATATGATAATACCGGACAGCTTGCTGTTTTCAGCGAGAAAGTCGATAGTGCTGCTACCTACATGGCTTGGTGTGACCAACTCTTCAATAACATATTGCCATCTGTATGCTTCTTGGCGCTCTGCCGTGTTGTTTATAATGTATCAGAGTTTGTCACTAAATAATCTTACACTGCAGTTATATTCCAAGAAAATTGTTATGCGGTGATCAAATTACCCAGCAAGATAATAATGGCCTGGGAACTGATAAGGACCGCAGGTATTAAAAAGAAGTAATGACCTCGCATCTATGTTGAGGTTACATTCTATGCCCCTTAGATATTAAAAAATCAATCAAATGCGTCCCACTAACATTTCATTAGAGTAAAACCAATAATATTAACAAATATGGAACTCATGTACACTCAAACTGGAGGGCCGACATTGTTAAACAGTACCATCAGTTTCACAATAGAAAACTTGGGGGGCCTGTAGCATAATGGTTATCGCAGTAGTCTTGAAACTGAAGGCCATGAGTTTCGAATCCAGTCAGTTCTTTTACTGTAAGAAAATAATAATAATATCGTAATAAATTTCTTTACGTCCCACTAACTACTTTTACGGTTTTCGGAGACGCCGAGGTGCCGGAATTTAGTCAAGCAGGAATTATTTTACGTGCCAGTAAATATACCTACACGAGGCTGACATATTTAAGCACCTTCAAATACCACCGGACTGAGCCAGGATCGAACCTGCCAAATTCGGATCAGAAGGCCAGCGTCTCAACCGTCTGAGCCACTCAGCCCGGCTTAAGAAAATTATTTGAGTGTACAGGCTTGAGCACCAGTCCGGGTCGGGAATTTTAACCATCATTGGTTAATTTCGCTGGCACGGGGGCTGGGTATATGTCTCGTCTTCATCATAATTTCATCCTCATTACGACGCGCAGGTCGCCTAAGAGGAGCCGAACTTGTCCTCGTACACTCCCGGCACTAAAAGCCAAACGCCATTTCATTTTTTTCAATACGTGTGTATGGTAATTCTTCATGCATAAATTTGTGAAAGAGACTTTAGAACATTCTGAACAGTTCTTTCTTGTCAGGAACATTGTAGTTCACTCACATAACCCCAATGTGTATTATATATATACAGATTATGTATTTCTGCCTTCAGAGGTGAAACAGAAAATTCTAAGTACAGTAAAAGCGAGAAACCAGCGTGAGGCGAGTTCCCGTGTAAAGTTCGAGAAGATCGGTCGTACCGAAGAACTGGAAGAAGAAGTCAAAATAATGGACCAAAAGTCCTGTTCCTTAACTGCAGCTTCTCTTTCCCGAAATCTTTAAAACACCCCTGATTAATTAAGTTATCTGCCCCCTCTGGTGCTTTGGCTCAATGGTTAGCGCTTCGTGGCCCTTCTTTGTGTGTGTGTGTGTGTGTGCGTGTGCGTGTGTGTGTGTGTGTGTGTGTGTGTGTGTGTGTGTGTGTGTGTGATCTTCATTCTTCGGAGTGTTGGACCTCTTTCATTTCCCTTCTGATTCGTGTTAATAGAGAATGGTTGACCAATTGTACTCCCTCTTAACGCAATAATCACCACCACGGAATGGTCAGCGTACTGGCCTTCGGCTCAGAGAGCCCTGGTACGATTCCCGGCTGAGTCGGAGATTTTAATCACGTCTCTAATTCCTGTAATCGGGGGCTACGAATTTGTGTTCGTATTCGTACCCATCTTCAAATACATACAACACATCACACGAGAAACAACCACAGAAACACGCAATAGTAAATATGTATCCCTCCACATGTGACTGGTATTACGAAAGGTATCCGGCCGCAAAACTAGGCTAAGTCCATACAAAGTGCTGCGCCAGGTAATTAGGAAAAGGATAAGAAGACGAGGGTAGAGTAGTTGTTAAATATTCCTCCCAGAGGCTGAGTGGATCCTCAAACAAATTTTGCCTTTACCGGGCGAGTTGGCCGTGCGTGTAGAGGCGCGCGGCTGTGAGCTTGCATCCGGGAGATAGTAGGTTCGAATCCCACTATCGGCAGCCCTGAAAATGGTTTTCCGTGGTTTCCCATTTTCACACCAGGCAAATGCTGGGGCTGTACCTTAATTAAGGCCACGGCCGCTTCCTTCCAACTCCTAGGCCTTTCCAATCCCATCGTCGCCATAAGACCTATCTGTGTCGGTGCGACGTAAAGCCCCTAGCAAAAAAAAAATAATAAAAAAAAATTGCCTTTAATTTTTAAGACACAGCGAAAGGCACGGCTAACATAATGCTCGTTTGGTGGTTTATGAAGGAGGCATTTCATATTTTAAAATTGCATTCTTAATTATTATGATTGTGCAATTGTTTTAACAAAAATAGTTCCCATGAGTGTAGATGCATTCCACTCAACTGTAGCATAGACAAGTATGCAGTTCACACCAACACGCTAGATGTCACCACCGTCGCTGTTCGCACTCCACTCAATGCTGTTGGGATAGAGCTGTCCGGTATTGGTGTATTAAAGTATTTGGTATGGCCAACATGAGTCAAGTGCGAGGAGCCAGTAGTTACAGTCGTTACTCGTTTCGTTAGTTAATAATCCTAAAAATTACAAGACAATTTTAAATGTATACCGGCACATTTAACTCAGGTAAGTGCCTCAGTAAAATAGTTCCTAGTTTTAGGAGAGAAATGGTATAAACTGACCCCTGTTAAATAAATATCAGATCACCAATGTTTCGGGTAGGTTGGATGCAACGATGGGCCGCGGCAGAAACGCGCCGGAATCTCCGTAGAACAGCACATCTCTACTGCGCCTCTGATTGGCTCCCTCAAGGCCAGTCAAGCGAGACTCGGGAGTATTTGGTCCGCTGTGAGAGAGCGCCCTCCTGCGTAGGGCCAGCAGCGCATCGCGCCGCAGCACAGTACAACTCGCGCCCTTGATAATAATCTTATAGTAAAATATTTCCCTTGTTAACATTTAAGATTAAAATTCCCGAATTTAATGGAACCCCGTGGGGGGCGCGCGCCTTAGCGCCTCCCAAACGAGCCGCCACTGGTTCAGACACACTTGTACTCTGCCCAGCATTAAAGTCTGATGTTAGTTCCTCCACAGTTCGCCGCCTGTCTTGTTTTACCAGTCTTCGCAGCCTACGACGTCCGACATCTGTAATGAGGGGTGCCCGCCCAATCCCTCGACGTTTGGACGTGGTTTCACCTTGGTTTCGCCACTTGTAGAAGACACTCACCACAGTACACCTCGAACACCCGACAAGTCGTGCATTTTCCGAAATGCTCGTGCCATTACAATCTGCGCTGGGGTAGATGGGGTTCAGTGCACGCCACTGGATTTTTCACCTGTCCAGTTATTCCCCGGGATCTATATGACCTGATTTACACAAAATACTATTCATTTACTTTTTTTACCGTCCCTTTCAAAGATTCTTTATTACGGCCCAGAAAGGTTTCCGTACCGCTTGACCAAACTTTTCCAGGTTATTATCGAAATCTTCCCATGACTTCTTCTTGAATTCAACAATTATGTGTTTCGTTCTGTTTCTTTCATCTACGTACAATTCCCTCTCTGCATACGTCCTTGTTTGGAGCCATTTCTGATACGTGTTCCTTATACGTTTACAGGCTGCCCTCACTTCATCATTCCACCAAGATGTTCGCTTTTTTCCATCTTTACGCACAGTTATTCGTAGGCATTCCTTTGCTGTTTCTACTACAGCATCCCTGTATGCCACACATTCTCTTTCTATACCCTCAACCTGCTTACTGCTTATTGTTTGGAACTTTTCACTAATCATATCCATGTACTTCTGTCTAATTTTCTCATCCTGCAGGTTTTCTACCCATATTCGCCTACATGCAGATTTCACTTTTTCTACCCTAGGTCTAGAGATACTTAGTCCACTACTGATCAGATAGTGATCTGTATCATCGAAAAATCCACGGAATATCCGCACATTCCTAACAGATGTCCTGAATTTAAAGTCGGTTATGAATCTGGTGCCCCTACTCTCCTGTGTGTAGAGGTAAATGTCCTTATGCTTGAAGAATGTATTCGTAAAAGTTAACTCTATACTAGCACAGAACTCTAGTAAGCGCTTCCCATTCCTACTAGCTTCCACATCCTTCCCACATTTACCTTCTCATATCCTTCATTTCTATTTCCAACTTTCGCATTGAAATAGCCAATCCTTCTTGCTGTTGACCTTGACTACGATGTCATTCAGTTCTTCATAAAACTTTTCAACTACTCTATTTGCACCCTCACATGGTGAATAGACTAAGACAATTTTGTTCCTAATTCCTACACATATTTCCTCATTTACATGCCTGATAGAAGCCATGTTGCGTGCGATAGTATTCCTGATGAATAGTCCTACCCCACACTCTGCCCTACCCTTTTTGACACTTGTTACGAACACCTTATAATCTCCTATCTCTTTATCATTATCTCCTCTCACCCGAATATCATTAACTAAAAACACATCCAGACGCATGCTCTTTGCTGACTCAACCATAAGCCCCATTCATTGATAGGGTGTGAATTTCTGACACAACCCAAGTTGGAGATCAAAACATCAGAGAAGTGCTGTAAAGGACTGTTCAATATGGAATACTGAGTTTCGGAGATATAACTCATAGGGGCAGGTAGATTACCAAGAGATACAGTACACAGGGATCTGTTCACCGAAGGATTCTCAAGTGGGAAATTTTCTTGCGACCGAAAACGAAAAGCAAAGATGTGCGTGATGAAATTTATAGACAGACCGATGGACTGTGTGAAATCGGTACCTAATATAAGCGGGACGGGCAAATTCGGGACTACTTTGAAGATCCAATCCTAAGACAGGTTGTGAATTTTAACATGTCACTTGACTCGACCTACCGGGGAAACATGGTGACAATCGGGAGGTATTTCAAGTTCATGACTTTTACAAACGACTGATTCACAGAAGAACTGATAGAGCCTGTATCAATAAAGCGTACAAAGGACGCAATCCACAGAAAACCTTGACCCAAAGCGAAGAAGAAGGAAAACCCCAGACCTTTCTTTTGTTACTTCTGTCCGTCACCAACGTTCGGCCATGGGTTGCACCGCGGACATACATTACGACTTTCTCCACACAAACCACATTAACCGCACACTTCAGAAGATCGGGATTTACAATTCCTATAGACATGGCCCGTCTTCCCACAATTCCAGCATGTTCCTATTCTCCGGTCTTCTCGGCGAGGTGTATCCTGTGTCTGGAGAGAGTTAGCGACGTGACAAGAACAGGAGGGTGAACCGAAACGACAACGGAGTTTTTCAGGATAGCGGTGCTACGATGGAGATGGGGAGAATTAAACAGTTTTAGACGACATGCTGCGAGCGGTGTCCGGAAAAAAAGAATCACATGGGGTTGGCGGAGACTGATATAGGTTGTTTTGGTAAAGTGTTACTCAAGCTCTCGACATAAGGCAATAACCTCGTCCATGCACTTCACCTTGGACCTTTTAACATAAGATTTATACTTAGGAGCCAGGTTTCTGTAGGACGTATCGAAAATTTCAGATTTGGGAACACCAGTGCTCAAACGATTAAAAAGGGTTAAGATATCCGCAGCGTAGTTATGTACTGACTACTCTAGACCCTGGGATCTCCTGAAAATGTCCTGTTTGATGTGGAAGTCAATATTAGAAGGGCAAAAAACGTAACTTGATTTCCCTAACAAAATCAGACCAAGATCGAATTTTATCTTCGCTCAAACGAAACCATTTTAGAGTGGACCCTTCCAGCATGCCAGGAATTACGGGTACATAAACATCTAGGGACATTAAACTGCAGTCTGCGATGTCTCCTACTCTTTTCAAGAATTCATTGACTTAACAACCTTTTCCTTCTTCGGAAAGCTTTAGATTCCACTTGCGTGCTATATTCAAGGCATGGCTCGAAGAACAAGGTACAGATTTGCCGGGAGGAAGAAACCCATGATATGATTGAAGGTAGAGAGTTGTCTACCCAAGGTTAACACCCTTCGTGTTTGCTCCAGGTTTGTTCTTTACGCCGTCAGGGGAATCACTCGTTTCTGACTCACTCGTATGTTTGCCTAAAGCCAGTGGCGGCGCGTGGATGAAACGTCTCGGGGTTCACTGTTGTGGAAAATAACGTGTTCAGATTAATATTGTTACTTGATGTTTACATAGCTGTAAAATAGTGGCATTGCTTGATTAGGAACGCGACTTTGCTTTGCAGAGACACGGCTACAGCTCGAAGAAGTTACCAAAACAATGAACAATGAAATACAGGGAATATGAGGTGCAATTACTTTAAGCTGATCCAATTTCCCCTCATTTTGAAGACGTTGCTTACGTAGGAATAACTTCTTCAAGAAAATGTTAGGCAAACTACTGTTACTTATGTGTTGATGTATTTTGCCGTTTACTTTTCATAAAGCACATATTACTAATGAAAAGTTTCATTTAATTACATAAACTTAGGTTACGTACGCCTATTGATGCTATACAAACCGTAGTTAGCAAAATATTCTGACCCATTGCGGTTAATTACATCAGAATGGCAAAATCGCCAAATTAAAATCCCTTCAAAACCTACCACATACGGCAAATTTTAACCGCGCGCTCTGACAATGCTTCGGCTAATTTCGGAACTGCTCGATGGAACTCGTGTCTATCGCTGGTCCAGTTGCCAGCGATTCCTGGGCTGTTTTCCCTGCTCCTCGCAGCCCCTCGCCATGCGCACCCTCTTTACGTCTCACGCCCCGCGTGTTCAGTCCTGAAATTGAACCTCTTCGCTGGTTTCGGGGAGCAACCGAGTGTTGATGTCAAAAATACCGCTACGCGCGCTGATATACAGAGCAAATTTAAGGAATAGACTCTGATAAACCATTTTACCTAGACTTATCTATTTCTAGGGGGTTCACTGAACCACTGAACATATAGAACGCGCCGCCACTGCCTAAAGCTAATCTGAGCCTTTTGCTCAGCTCTATGACCGACATTTCCCCAGGGAAAACCACTCTCATCACTGGGTTAGTCGACATCCTTCCTTTCCGTGTCGGACATGGCCATAATTCACATAAAATACAATTGGAAAACAAGAGAAGCGGAACCAAAATCGTAGACTCAATCGAATACGTATACGCTAAACAACACAAAGTACCGAGGCCTAAAACAAAGCACACCAAGGACACGAACAATAGGAGGAAAGAAACTTCCCATTTTTCGGTAAGTTACTTCGGCGAGGAACCACGTTCTAATGCTACCATCTGTGACGTACACTTTTCCGCAGAGGGTAAGACAACATATTGTCATAGTTAGAATAAACCGAAATTAGCGGAAACATAAAGCGCATCGGTAGCATTCAAACGAATTGCCAATGGCCCGCAGAATATTGCCGGAGCAAACGTAAACCCATTCGAAACTGAACTCGACGCGAAGACCCCAACGAATACTAGTAGGCTAAACTATTAAATGAACCAAAGGATAGGGAAAAACACGGGGTTTATTAACGAGTAGGAAAGATAAAATATAAAGCATGTCTCTAGCCAGATCAAGTAACAACAAACAAAATACTCACGCATTTAAGTATAGGACCTAGAATGTGGGCTTGTAAAACAAATACCAAACATTGAAACACAGGAAAAACATGGGTTCACGATCAATCCCAAGAACATCTCTCTCTGCTCCAGACGTATGAACTTCCTTGGGTATGTCATTTCAGATTTGGGCATCAGTGTAAATCCTGATAGGGTAAAGTGTATCAAGGTAATCCCTAGGCCCAAAAATGTCCATGGAATTAGGAGGTTCATTGGGACGGTAGGCTTTTACGCCAGATTCATCGCAATTTTTTCCCTAATATTTCAGCCCCCTTGAACCAACTAAAAAGCCTTCTCCAAATTGAAGGATACCCTATGTAAAGCCTCCATTTTGCACAGTCCAGACTTCTCCAAGGATTTTTTTAATAGTGTGACGCAAGTGACATTGCTATCTCGGCCGTGTTAAACCAGAGGATGGATGATGAGTGTTTGGCACCAGTCGCCTATTGTATTAAGTTGCTCCATGGGGCTGAACTTAGATATTTGGCGTATGAAAAAGAATGTTTGGCTGTTGTTCTAAGGGTAGAGAAATGTCGTTCTTATTTAGAGCACCGACAGTCAGGCTCTGTCATGGTTGTGTGCTAATGTACAAAAAAAAAAAAAAAAAAAGGACGGCGAAGTGGATTTTGTGTCTATCTGCTTATAGGTTTACTGTCGTGCATGTTGGGGGAAAGGACGACGCTGTTGCTGATTGCCTGTCCCGGATGTTCGATGGAGTCGAGCCTCCTGTCAGCAATTCTGATGACGATCCTTGCCATGATTAAAAAAATAATATTCTTCAAAACTACCTACGGACTTTTACTGATATTCCGGGACTCTTAAAGGAATGATCCGGAGTGCGCCGACCTGATCAAGGGAGTCAATGACGGGCCCAGTCATTTCAGTTTAATAATAATCATTAATAATGTTATTTGTTTTACGTCCCACTAACTACTCTTTTACGGTTTTCTGAGACGCCGAGGTGCCGGAATTTAGTCCCGCAGGAGTTCTTTTTCCGTGCCAGTAAATCTACCGACACGAAGCTGACGTATTTGAGCACCTTCAAATACCACCGGACTGACCCAGGATCGAACCTGCCAAGGGGGGTCAGAAGGCCAGCGCCTAAATCGTCTGAGCCACTCAGCCCGGCCATTTCAGATTAAACAAGGTATATTAGTTCGTCACAACGCCAGAAAATGCTGGGGGTGCATTTTAATTATGGCCACAGCCGTTATCTTCGCAGTACTGGCGCCGAAAATTTCTACTGTATGAGACGGTATACCACCAGCAAAAAGAGAGAAAATATCCCGTCTCTATAGGCTGTGTCTACCAGTCACATTTACACGATGGGTATCTTTGTCCTTGAGAGTATACGCCTGGCAAGCTGACAATGCCGGTATTCACAGTTACATAAGTTGGTGACTGGATGGAAGGATGTATGAGATACCCTTATTGTGGGAACCCTGTTCACATCACAGTGAAGTTTTTCTTGGCATGCAGTCGAAATTCCTCTGTAAGATTCGCATGGTCAGGCTCAAGCTATCCACTGCGCTATCAAAGAGATTCTTTTCTGTTCCAATAGGGAAGTAAATAAGAATACAATCTGAAGATGTTTTTCCTCACAGAGACACCATTTAACGTTTAGCTAGCTAGTGGAGTGCATGTGTTAAAACAAACGAATAGAGGAAGTAGTGCGTGGAGGACCAGAAATAGCCGCCCACAGCCCATCTTGACTCATCCAGGTGTCCGAGGAATTCCCAAGTGAGTGAGTGACCTCCTGCTCCCCGCCAACTCTCGAAGTAAGGCGGTCGGCACCTTAAATAGAGCAGAGTATATCGAGAGTACAGCGAAACGAGCCAGCTGGAATACTTGTCAAGCCAATCTCTGATTTAGTGCTTCACAGATTACAAGACAGTCCATTGTGTGAACCATTGCGACTATATAACGGACTGGATTGATCTCTTTCCTAGTCCAACTATTGGGCCCCGGATTCGATTCTTGCCTCTGTCACGAATTTGACCTAGATTTTATTTTAATATTTTATTCTTTCTGGACTTTTAAAGTTTTTTGGATCAGCATTTCATATGGATCTGGCCCTATTTACTATCGGATACCCTTCCTGACGTCAACTCTGTGTAGAGGGATGTACTCAATTTTGCGTATTTCTTCGGTGATTAGTAGTATGGTGCACTATGCGTTCATGACGTATTGTGTATTACTGTAAGAACAACATTAACACCCAACCCCGAGCTACAGGAATTACTCGCACGCAGTTAAAATCCCTGGTCCGGTCGAGAATAGAACCCAGAGACTTTTGAAACGAAGGCCGATACACTGACCATTCAGCCAAGGAGCCAGACGTTACATTCTTTTATTATTATATTATTATTGTTATTATTAACAAATACATTGCAATGTTCGCTTACAGTAGAATAGCAACAAAATTAAAACATAAATGACATAACAACAACGAAAGCTACAACAGAAAATTAAATGGGAACAAAATATTGCAAAGAAATTAGGCCTATATACAGAGTGTTTCCTTAACCCTTTATTGCATGAATAATTTTTCGTTTTCGTTTGGTGAATAAAAATTTCAAGCTTCAATGTTCAACTTACGTTCAGTGTTTTAGATTTACCAGCAATTCTTAACTGGGGCTAATAGCTTAACACTCGTATGTGATGTGGATTGCCATAACGGGGTATATATACGATTTTTCACGACTTCACGCTAAGCTTTCAAAGACCGAACATTACTGCCTACTGGCCAAGGGTACGTATTGCAGGGCGCAAGTATACTTGCACGACCTTAGGTCGGTAATGTCTTTGAGGTTGAGCCAGAGGTACTCCTGAAGCCTGTGGTAATATGATGGGGAGGGCCCACGGAAAATAAACGGTGGTTGGTACGCGTGGATGCTGACGGGCTGGAAGGAGTACCTTTGGTTGTAGGGCTGTTTTGTCTTATGCTATGTAAAAGAAAACAAGGCATCTTTAAATGACTGTACAGTTGAAGGTGTGCCGTAAAACTACCTCTGTCCACGATCTATTTCCATTTATACAGGTGAAAAGTTGTATGTTGCTTGAGAGCAACAGTATGCAGTAAAGGGTTAAGAGCGTGCACAAATTTAACGGGACATAGAGAATGCTCCACTGAATCATTTGAGGTAGGGAACCTGTGGTCGGAGAAGTCGGCTTCCCATAAGGTGGCTCTGTTGTATCGTATTTACATTGTCCCATGACAGAACGTGCTATGAATCACGCTGGCCGTTAGTTTCAGCACATTTTGTCAGATACAGTGAAAATGATACGTTCATTGTATCAATAATGGTATTTGCGGTTAACTGTACTAATGTAAATGAAAAAGTACACAGTAATGTGATTTATACCTATTTGTCCTTAAGCTGGCTTCTCCGACCCCAGGTTCCCCTACCACAAATTGTTCAGTGGAGCATCCTCTATGTCCTGTTAAATGTTTGCACGCTCTTACGGAAACACCCTGTATATTTCATGATAACGAAGAAAGAAAAATAAACATGAATGCATTAAAACAAGAAATAGAAACCACGATAACTGAAAATTACTTAGGCATAGTACGGCGTAATAATTGTACGGCTCCATGGTCGAGTAGGGGATTATAACTGCATATGCAGTCAGGCTACATGGCTAAATGGTGAGTGAGCTGGCCTTTGGTCACAGGGGTCCTGAGTTCGATTCCAGGCGTGGTCGGGAATTTTGGTTAATTTCGCTGGCACGAGGGCTGGGTGTATGTGTTGTCTTCATCATCATTTCATCCTCATCACGACGCCCAGGTCGCCTACGGGTGTCAAATGAAAAGACCTGCACCGGGCGAGCCGAACATGCCCTCGGACACTCCCGGCACTAACAGCCATACACTATTTCACTGCGTATACTAGTAGCAAAAGTATCCGTCAACCTGCTGGTGTGATAAACGCTTTGGTAAAAGGGCATCCTTCACGGAGCCCCAGAGATAGTACCTGGCGAAGTAATATTACGGCGGAATAAAATGCAGGGCCGTAGCAAGGGGGGGGGGGGGGGTACTGGGGGTTAGAACTCCCTCCGTGGAACTTTTACAAAAATAAAAAATAAAAAACAGAAACTGACAGTAAACAGTTAACTCAATAAACATTCACAGAGACATAATTGTAAAAATCAACCGATCTGTTAAATCTGTTTTCTAAGAAGCCTCGAAAGTTCGATTTTAGATTGTAATCTGAACACACCATTCGTTGTAAAACTGTTGACCTTGATCGTATTGTTCCTGTTCGGTATTTTAATGTAAGATTTTGTCCTTACTGCAATCTGAATATCAACAGTATCCTTATAATGACAGTCGAGCATGCGCTCACCACATACGCACCTTCATTAGGTTCTATCATAATTTTGTAACTATAACACCCCCCTTCGGTCAATCCAGGCTACGCTACTGATAAAATGGTATCATAATATATTATGTATACCCCAGTTTCTGTTAATAATCAATTGATGTAGGAAACGTCCGCCTCTGTGGTGTAGGGGTTAATGTGATTAGCTGCTACCCCCGGAGGCCTGGGTCCGATTCCCGGCTCTGCCACGAAATTTGAAAAGTGGTACGAGGGCTGGAACGGGGCCACTCAGCCTCGGGAGGTCAACTGAGAAGAGGGGGTTCGATTCCCTCCTCAGCCATCCTGGAAGTGGTTTTCCGTGGTCTCCCACTTATCCTCCAAGCAAATGCCGGGATGGCACCTACCTTAAGGCCACGACCGCTTCCTTCCCTTTTCCTTGTCTATCCCTTTCAAACTTTCCATCCCCCCACAAGGCCCCTGTTCAGCATAGCAAGTGAGGCCACCTGGGTGGGGTACTGGTCATACTCCCCAGTTGTATCTCGCGACCCAGAGTGTGAAGCTCCAGGACACTGCCCTTGTGGCGGTAGAGGTGGGATCCCTAGCTGAGTCCGAGGGAAAAACCGACCCTGGAGGGTAAACAGATGAAGAAGTTGTAAGAAGTTAGCGTAATAAACGGTAACGCAAAATTATTCGTCCGTTATGTTCTCTTTGATATCTAGCATCATACCATGGGGAAATGAGTCGTGTTCTTGCGAGTAGTACGTGCTGACGGTGCAATACGTAGGCCTAAACATCACGTTCAGAGGTAGAATGGGTAAGGCAAGGGAAAACATTCTTTGAACGGGAGCGAATTGTTGAACTCCATAAATAATTCACAATGACAAATTGCTGAAATGCCAGAAATACCAGGATCAACCGTAGAAGGTATTATTCACAGGTTCAAATCCACTTCAGCTATGATAAATAAACCTAGAACAGGACACTACTCTGCGAAGGTGTACAATGCTCTTCCAAAACATATACAACAGGCAACAACAATTTCAAAATTTAAACAAAAAATAAATAATCAATGGACAAAAGAAAATGAGCAGTAAATCTTTCAACCAAGTAATGTACAGTGGTATTATATATTGTATTTATATTTGTGAGACTGTAACGTATTTAGAAATAAGCTATTATTGTATTGTCAATATTTTGTAACTCTGCCAATATTTAATCTTGTATTGCGCCATAAGTGCCTCGGCTCAGGTGCCCTTTCTTGAGTAAATAAAAAAAAAACATCCTACGGAGCTCACACAACGTGAAGAGAGACGCAGCCTACGCACGGTGCTTCAAAATCCGCATGTTTCTGGTCCTGTACTGCGAGCGCATGCAGAATCGTGAAGTGGGACGAACATCGACACCGACAGTGTAAAGCTATCCATACACGTACAGGAAATCCTCAAGGAAAAAGCCTCCAGGATTTCCTTCGGGATTTCCTCAACCGAACCCTCGCCCACACACGGAGAGAATTTCATCGAGGAAAAGGCCTTGGAGATTTTCTCAATGTTCAACTCCAGGTCAACACAACAGTTCTGTTGGCTGGTGGTGGTTGGTTGTTCACGTGGTGTTGCAAATAGTTTTCATCGTGGTAATTTTTTGAACTCACTTGCCACAAGCAAGGTTCATTCTGGTATATTTGTATAAATTCTCTTAAAAGTTCTCGAGTCATGACGATATAGGACACTCCCGACAATCACTCCACTTCACAAATCCTCAAGGCCTACTGCCGTCAACACATACACGCAGCAAGAGACTCGGAAAATCCGTCCTGCTTGGCCTCAAGGCGGAAAAGAATTGAATTTTGTTCGGGATTTTTGGATCTCTGGCACCCAGCGCGGCCTCGAGGACGCCGCCACACACATTGCGGAATTCCTCAAGGATTGGACTGTTCAGGCCGAACCTTGAGGAAATCCCGCTCGTGGATGGCCGCCTTAAGACGAGTGTTATGCAGAGTTGGCATGAAAGGCCGCATAAGTTAAGCAAAACCTGGATAAGGGAAGTACACAGACGGAAGAGGTTCTAGTCTGCATAACAATATGTTAGCAAGCCACTTACATTTGGGAAACAAGTGTTGTTTACGAATGAATGTAAAGTCAGCTTGTTTGATACGTCGGCAAAGCGCCGTGTGTGGAGCAAGATGGAAGAGGAAATCCACAGTAAAAGTTCTTCAGCCTACAGTTGAACATGGCGTGGATCCATCATGATATAGGGGTGTGTGTCGGAGGTTGGTGCAAGCAACTTCTGCATAATACCTGCAACAGTGAATAGGATGGTGTATTTGGACATTTTTAAGCAGCATCTGGATCCCAGTGAAAAAAATTAGAGACTGCTCGTGACTGCTACTTCAACTATTGGCAAAAGTAAGTGCAATTGGACTAGACAAAAGAGTGAATGAATGGGTTGCTATATTTCTAGAAAAATAGATCTCAGAGCGAAGCTTTATCTGACCCTGTAATAATTAAGAAGGGAATTCCTCAAAGCAGCATTATTGGAACTTTATGATTTCTTATATATATATATGATAAAGAGTAAAGAAGTGGAATCAGAGATAAGGCTTTTTGCGGATTATGTTATTCTGTATAGAGAAATAAATACGTTGCAAGCTTGTGAGTAACTGCAAAATGACCTCGGTAATGTTGTGAGGTGGACAGTAGGCAATGGTATGATGATAAACGGGGTTAAAAGTCAGGTTGTGAGTTTCACAAATAGGAAAAGTCCTCTCAGTTTTAATTACTCCGTTGATTGGATGAAAGTACATTTTGGGGATCATTGTAAGTACCTAGGTGTTAATATAAGGGTACATCTTCATTGGCGTAATCACATAAATTGGATTGTAAATAAAGGGTACAGATCTCTGCACATGGTGATGAGGGTATTTAGGGGTTGTAGTAAGGATTTAGAGGAGAGGGCATATAAGTCTCTGGTAAGACCCAAATAGGGTATGGTTCCAGTGTATGGCACCCTCACCAGGATTACTTGATTCAAGACTGGAAAAATCCAAAGAAAAGCATCTCGATTTGTTCTGAGTGATTTCCGACAAAAGAGTAGCGTTACGAAAATGTTGCAAAGTTTGGGCTGGGAAGAATTGAGAGAAAAAAGAAGAGCTGCTCGACTAAGTGTTATGTTCCGATCTGTCAGCGGAGAGATGGCGTGGAATGACATTAATAATAATAATAATAATAATAATAATAATAATAATAATAATAATAATAATAATAATAATGTTATTTGTTTTACGTCCCACTAACTACTCTTTTACGGTTTTCGGAGACGCCGAGGTGCCGGAATTTAGTCCCGTAGGTGTTCTTTTACGTGCCAGTAAATCTACCGACTCGAGGCTGACGTATTTGAGCACCTTCAAATACCACCGGACTGAGCCAGGATCGAACCTGCCAAGTTGGGGTCAGAAGGCCAGCGCCTTAACCGTCTGAGCCACTCAGCCCGGCGGAATGACATTAGTAGACGAATAAGTTCGAGTGGTGTCTTTGAAAGTACGAAAGATCACAATACGAAGATAAAGTTGGAATTCAAGAGGGCAAATTGGGGCAAATATTCGTTTATAGGAAGGGGAGTTAGGGACTGGAATAACTTACCAAGGGAGATGTTCAATAAATTTCAAATTTCTTTGAAATCATTCAAGAAAAGGCTAGGAAACAACAGACAGGGAATCTGCCACTTGGACTACTGTCCTAAATGCAGATCAGACTGATTGATTGACTGATTGATTGATTGATTGATTGATTGATTGATTGATTGACTTAACCAGTCCATCAAGTCATTCACTCTCCCAATCAATCACTCATTCATCATTGCATGCTCTGTCCCCAATTAGTGGCTATCCGTGACCGGGTGGGAAGAGTGTTATTCATTCATGCACGACCACAATTGGACCATGAAATCATCCATTTACTAATTCATGCAGTCATCCACTCATTCAGTTCAGTCATAATGTATGTTGTAATGGTAGGATAACTCCATAAGACATGTGACTAAATAAGCTAAGCTAGGGGAAAATACCTGTTGTCCTAGACTATAATTGTATAACACTGTTCACGTCTAGGACAAAATGACTTATATTTATTGTAGTAGTAGTCAAATATTCGTAAGAGGAGAATGTAATGCGTGTATTGAATTTAATGAATTGCAATAAACGAATGGTCTCTCTTTAGTTTCAGGCGATCCGGAACTAGGGGATGGGAGTACTTTATTCTACTAAGCCTACTCCAGCAAGATAATGGACCGAAAAATACTGCCTGGTTCGTTAAGCACTGTTTGCTTTGCAATGCACCTTATGTGCTGCTAACACACTCCAGTCGCCGGATGTAAACGCCATAGAGAATTTATGGGCGGAACTAAAACAAAGACTGCAGTAAAAGAGGAATTAGTAAGGAAAGATGGAAGCCAACATTTCTTGAAGAGTGGCAGAATAGAGACCCAGAAATCACGGCAAAACTAGTCCAGTCCATGCCGAAGAGGAAGCTGTCGTTGTTGCCAAAGGAAATTCGACTGGGCACTGAAGAGTTAATTCTATGAGCCAAGTGCAAGTGAAGTACAAGTGGACGAATACTTTTGCTTCACTACTTATCAGAACAGACAGCTACAGCATCCACTATTTTTAAACATGTTATTATTTGATTTTCTATATTATCACGTTCTCATTCTCAAATACGAGGGTTGGACCTATTTAATTACAACTGATACAAAAGAGATACATGTTACCAAATTTTACTGTCCTTCAAAGTAGTCACCAGCGTTGCGTACAACCCGTTGCCAGCAATTTGGAAGTCGTAGGATACATTTAGCAGCGCCTTAGTGTATGTTGGTAGTTTGAATGGAGCGGTCTACTGCCTGACGAATATCTGGAACAGTTCTGAAGCGAATGCCACGAAGTGGTTCCTTAGGATCAAGTCAAAGTCAGAAGGTCTTACCTCCGGCGAGTATGGTGCAAGGTACAGCCATTCCCAGCCCCATCGACCGAACAAATCAGCTACAGCTTGTGCTGTATGTGGTCGAGCGTTGTCGTACAAAATGATAGGTGGGTTCTGCAGAAAGTTATTCCAAAATGAACAGTAATACTGTGCATTAACGTTCTGCTGTGGAGGAGTGTAATGTGTTAGGATAAGACCATCACAGTCGTACACGAACATAACCATAACTTTCACATTTCTGGGGTTCTAACGAACTCTCGATCTTCCTAGTGACCCTTAATGACGCCATTCGTTCGATTGGCGTTTCAGTTGTGGCTCGTACGATTTGGCCCATATCTCATTCAGTGTAATGATATGGCGTAAGAAAGCCTATCCCTTGCGCTCATAGCACTCGAAGAGGTTGCGTCATATCGAACCATTTCTACATTTCCGCCAAATCACGCGGAACCCATCGTGAAGCAAAATTTTCTAATGTCAAGGCGTTCCTTCAGAATGTGAAGCACAGTCGTGTGCACTAATTCGGTGTCTGGGGCCAGCTTACGAATCTTATAGCGTCGATCAGTGTCCAGTATCGCGGCAGAAGCATGCACTTCTTCTTCACTGACACTAGGACAACCTGGCCGCCGCATCTGTGCAACATTCTGACGTCCCTCGTTGAAGGCTTTTACCCACCGTGCCGGTGTTCTGCAAGGCAATGCAGATTCCCCGCAAGCCTCTTGAAGATCATGATGACACTGTTGTGCTGTACGACGTCAATCTTGTTGTTCCTGTTTCGAAAACATCGTGATGACACTACCTTAAATTAGGTTCCGTTGCATGGCGTCTCTCCAGCAATGTTGCCACTATTAAAGTTCCAACCTTCGTAAAAGGTAACTATTACAAAATGGATTTCGTCGCTACCTTTCCACTACTGACCGTTATTTCCAGTCACACCAGTGCGTCTCTCTGTAGTTAATTCCTCTGGCTCGGAGACTGTGTGTTTGCATTCGTTTTAATACAAATATCTGCATTTGCATAGAGCACACTACAGTACACCACCAACGACCACAGATACACGCAAAAATGAATGCATCCCTCCACATAGGACTGGTGGTCAGGAAAGGTATCCGGCTGTTAAACTGCGTCAAGTCCACAGCAAGTATCGATCCCAGGAAATTGGGATTAAGGCCAGGAAGAATAAGAAAAAGAAGAAGAAGTAATATACCATAACAACTCAAAACAATCGCCTATATATTCATACGCTGCTGTAAATGACATAACATATTCTCTCACATAACAGCGTTTGTATATATTTCATTTTAAGGAGCTCTACCTTAGACAATTCAATCAGAAATCCCGACTGAACTATAGTCTGTGTCAAACGACAAGCGTTTTGGACTCGAGGTTCTTTTTTACTCAGAATTGTCCAACCAAGCAGCTGCTATATTGCCACGTTATTCTACACACTCAAAAAAAAAAAAGCAACACGTTTACACAGAATTCGCTCAAACTTTGCAAAATACAGTGCAACGTAAAATACTCGATTACAAGACGAGTAGCATAGTAATTACGAATCAATCACATACAAATTCAGAGATATATATTTACAAAACTTTATATCATGATTTATAATAGGTTGAGTGCTACAGTGACTTAGTACCAGCTTAACATTGTAATTACGGTATCATCACATTGAAATTCACATAAAATGTGCAGGATATACGAATGATTTCTTGAAACATCTTGCATTTTTGGGAAAAGGCTTCTTCACTGTTATCTATGTTGGAAGGATGATTGTGAGACTTGCGCAGGCTGCTAAATCATTACAAAGTAGTGGGCGAGGGGTAGTACAACTGGGCAACAATTCTCTGTTAATAGAAGAGGGGAAAAGGAAAAACTCTGACACTTCGAAAAAATGAAGGTATCGACAAAAGAAGGAAAGGGCCACAAAGGGTGTGAGAGACCTTTGCGGTCGGAAAAGAATAACAGTTGACCAAGGGAGATCGGATAGGAAAGGTGAAAGTGAGGAGCCTGAGACAAGTAAGTGCAAACAATACCAGACTCAGCTAGGGGAAACGTGGTCGCCAACCCAGGCTCCCAAATTGAGAGTCCCTGGTACCCTTCTCAATCGCCTCTTACGTCAGGCAGGGGATATCGTGGGTGTTATTTTACCGCCCCTATCAATAATATGTTTTGGAAGCAAGTAGGCAAGAACAACTCTATCCTAGAAAGCATAGTGAAAATATATTTGGAGGAGTGTCCGGCTCCATGGCTAAATGGTTAGCCTTTGGTCACAAGGGTCCCGGGTTCGATTCCAGGCAGGGTCGGGAATTTTAACCTTAATTGGTTAATTTTGCTGGCACGGGGGCTGAGTTTGTGTGTCGTCTTCATCATAGTTTCATCCTCATCACGACGCGCAGGTCACCTCGGACACTCCCGGCACTAAAAGCCATACGCCATTTCAATCATTTGGAGGAGTGAGAGTACTAAAATCATGGCAGGAGGTAGTAATTTTCCCTGTATACCATAAAAAACGCGATGGGAGATCAAATCCAAGTAAGAATAGTAGTGGAAGATATATTTTCGAAAGGGGTCTCAAACAGGGTTGCAAATTATCACCAATATTATTTATTAATGATATTTTCCAATAGAAAGGCTTTGAGAAAGGAGTCTCTCCATGTCTCAAGAACTAAGATATTTCGGATCTGATCTTCGCAGACGATATCCTTCTGCTCACATTAACACCTGTAAAAATGCAAAATAGCATTACTGAGATTAGTAAATTATTGTAAAGAGTGGAGTAATCCAGAGTTATAGTGCTTAAAAAGGGTGACAAACTCTCAGAAAGTGAACAGTGGTCGATGGGTAAGACAAAACTAGAAGTTGTTAAAGGATTATCTTTCATCGTCCAGTACACAGTAATCAGTCACGTGAGTGCACTCCTCCTTAAAAAGGTAATCTGACAGGTGGACTGAGTTCATTACCGAGAGGTGTCATTTCAGAACTATTATCGCCGTACCAGCCTCGAAGTGGAGTGCCTTGCTACCGGAGAGGGCGGTTTTCACCCCAGTGAGGAGCAATTATCTGCTGCAGTGGGTTTATTTTCAATCACGCTGGGTGTTTCGCCACAACTGACAACTACTTGATCCGCAAAAGGCTTGGGTTCGGTGAGACCCTTACTCTCAAGGGCTCACCCGAAGAGCCGTGTGCCTACCACAAGGACTGTTTCTAAGTGACAGTGATCACCATGCTTTCTATCAACTCCATTACCAGGCCGATGACCTTCGATGTCAAATCCTTTTAAACAACAAGCATCATCATCAATTTCATTATCGTTACCACCATCACCACGACGATCACCAATTCCAACGCTGCCAACTCCATCAATAACACTATAGACTCTACAATTACAAGCCTAGCTCACAGCACCGCCACTATGTGTTCTTCAGAAGATCCGCCGGTTCAACGACATCTACTTGTTCCACCGTCACCAATCCACGGAGATACAGGCAGATTTCAATATAAAAGACTGCATCCCAACCAACCACCGGACGCCGAACCACCTTTAAGGAAACTCGCTGTCGATTCTTCATCTCCAACAATCTCCAGGACGGATTCCACATCGATGGACACAATGCCCATCACCCCCAACGCATCCTCAGGAATAAAATTCCCCTCCCCACGCCTCTCCCAGGCTGTTTGTCCCATTATCAACATCAAAGCTCTCCAACCTCGCCCGCAAGGAACACACACCTACCTCCTGAATAATATCGCTCATTATAAGCCATATTTCGCACTCACCATCAATTCCAGATGAAACGTGACGAGATAGCAGATATGCGGCCTACATCTGATGGCTATATCATAAAGGTCAATGGCGAGGAAGCAGCTCACAAGCTAGTCAATTCTATTGGGGCCACACAACTTGGTCCATCCTCCCCGCTCCAACGCCTCAAACAACCCCAGAATAAGACCCCGCCTGCGCACTCCAGACACAGTCTGTTCTGCTGTGTGATCAGGGGTTCGAACCGAAAATTTCTGATGAGGTTATTTTATATGAACTAAACGCTGAGAAAATTCCTGCACAGAAAGTGTTCGGCATCAGAAATACGACCGGACCGACCTTCATGGTCGGCGTACTTCCGCCAACCACTGCCGACGTTGATCGTCTGATGAAAACCGGAGCCTCCATATTTAAACAGCATTACATAGTGGAACCCTCCAAGGCCCCTCCACCACAGCTCATTCGCTACGAGCGGTGTCTGACATATAATTAGCACAGCATCGTTCAATGCCGGGCCCGAAATCCGGTCTGTGGACACTGTACACGGCCACACGCTATCAACCAGAAGTCCTAACACCCAGTCCCCACCCCGTTGTAAAAGCTGTGCCCAAGCCCACCCAACCTACTCCCGTATATGTAAGTCCCGTCCTCGACCTCTAGAAAATCGTCCGGATCAGGTTGCTCCCATCAAAACCGTGGACCCACCAACCCCACCTGCCAACTCCCTGTTCGTACCACCTTCCATAGAGGACATAGTCCGCTTCTTTACCCTTTCCCTTCTTAACATTTTTCCATAATACCGCCCTCTCGTCCTCAGCCACCTCCAGGAAGCCACCAATAAAACACTCAACCTCTATTTTTAGAACACTCACTCCGTATTAAATACACATTTTCAATTTCACCGCCTAGAGACTCTCATTTGATGGATAGTACAACCAACAGAAGACGATCCTCTCTACCCATATCCATTATTTTCCTTAATATCTAATCCTTTTCATCTAAGCGCCTACTCCTCCAGACCCTTCTACAACAACACCCTGCCCAAATCGTTCAACTAAATGAAACCATGCTCTGTGACACTCAGCCCGCCCATCTACCCCAGAGCGGATCGCCTATATGGTATCGGTCGTGGGGGTGCAGCCATTGCGGTCCGCCCTTCCCTCCCCACACGCGTCCACAACCCACCACCTCCATATTCCTATCCTGAATCCATCATTGCTATCACATACTTCCGTTTCCAAATCCAGCACCTCGCTATCATATACACCCGAAACATCACCCCCTTTCCCATAGAATTCATGGTCCATATTCCGTCATTTCATAATTCTTGCAGATCTGAACCTACATAGCCACTCTTCTGGCGAGATCCAACGCCGCCACAAGTTCCTCAACCATATTGAATACTCTCTAATTCCACTCCCGGGTCTCTCCCGCCCTTCTTCCCAATCAACAACCGACGTCGTCATTTCTCACAACACCTTAATCCACCTTCTAAACGTTTCCTACCTCCCCAGCATCGGCAGCGACCACCTCCCTATCCTCCTCTAAATACCCTCACACTCCCCACGTCATAATCCTCCTCCCCCACGTCTGTTACCGAACTTTGCCAAACCCAATTTGATCGGGTACCGTGAACATATTACCAAAGCACTCGCACAATCACCTCCCCTTCCTACTGATGCCCAGTCCGTAGACACCTTATCCAACTTCAGCCATACCGCCATAACTAATGCCTCGAAGACCCACATTCCCACCTCACTCCATACGCCCTCCAAACCCCGTCTCCCACCCACGTTTCTGCACCTCCAAAAACTTTCCCATTCCCATTCTTATCCGAATTCTCCCGTACACGTGACCCCTACTTCCTTCGCCTTCACCGTCAGACCATGCGGATAGTTTCCAAATATCTGAAAGCTCACCGGCGGATAACATGGTTCAAAACCTGCACGTCCCTCAATTCTCGCCATGCCTCGCCTTCTCAGTTCTGGCGCAAGTTCTTCGGTCAACACAGCGTCCCTTCATACCCTATCATCCATAATGGAACATCTTCATCGAACATCCAGGAAAAGCTGGAGATATTCACCTCCCACTTCCGAAAACTGTTCACTCCTTCTCCCTACCATTACTCATCTCCGCACGATACCGCCCTTTGCCAGAATCTCCTTTCCTCCCAGTCCCTTCAACCCTCTCCTCCTCACAGATTCGCACCCCACATCCTAAACATCCCGATAACTGCCTCCTATATTACAAACGCCCTAGTCCGCACCCGCGACACCGCTCCAGGTCCCGACCAAATCCGATACCGCCATATCAGCCAAGCTCCTATTGAACTCCTCACGCTCTTAGCATTCCTTTATGCATTCATACTCACCTCCGATTCCCATCCCACATCCTGGAAGATATCCATAATGCTGCTTTTCCCCAAACCCGGAAAAGATCGATCCAACCTAGACTCCTACCGCCCCACCTGTCTCATTACAATCTTTGCCGAGATCCTAGATACAATCCTCATCAGCCGATTGCACCCCTATCTGAAGTCCCTTAAACTACCTCTATCACAATGCGGATTCCGCCCAGGACTATCTATTCTCGTTATCTCCTTCGCCTCATCCAATCCATAAGTAACTACTTTAACCTATCCCGACCATCCCTACTAACCACCTTCGACTTTAACCAGGCCTTCGACTCCATCTGGCACTCTGCCCTTATATTCAAGCTCCACTACTTCACACTCTTAGTCTTCTACAACCGATTCTTCGCTGCCTACCATAACCGTACAACCTGTATATCACTCAATGGCTATCTATCGCCACCCTTCCTCATATCCCTAGGTGTACCGCAAGGTTCCCCTCTACGCTTTGTTCTTTTCGTCACCGACATACCCCAACCACCACCACCCATCCAAATCCTTCAATTAGCCGATGGCACCGCCATTCTTGCGCCACTTCCTTCCGTCCAGAGCATCAATAAAAACCTGCAACCCTTCCTGGACACCTTTACCTCTTGGTGCGACGATAGTACCTCCATCCCAATCCTTCCAAAACTCAATTCATCCTAATCCAACCTCTCAAAAGGCGATTTTCCATAAGCCGCAATTCTGCCAGCCTCCGATTCACCATCGATGACACCTCGATCCGTCCTCACTCTTCCCCCAAATACCTTGGCGTTACAATAGACCAGCACCTCACATTCAGCCCCCATTTGCAGAACCTACAAACCAAATCCTTCAAAAGATATCATCTGGTACGCCGGCTTGCCGGCACCAGTTGGGGTCTTAACACCAAACTACTAACCTACAAAACCTTTATCCGCTCAGCCATCACCTATGGTCACCCCGCCTGGGCAGCTGTGGCCCACACGAAGCCCGTCTTATATCGTCCTCTCCTGTCTATGGAACGCCGAATAGTCCGCATTGCCCTCCGACTCTCTGTCCCTTATTCCATACCAAGGACAATATGACATCTTCCCCCATCCCAAACTTGAGACCCACGTCTGCCTTCTCTTCCAGAGATTCTTCGACAAGGCCCTAGCTCCCAACAACCCTGTCACATCCCCGTTCCTACAAGCCATCCTACGATCCCCCCTATATACCCTATCCCCACTTCACTATCACCGCATCCTCACCGAACCCACAGACCGGCTACCTCCACAGGAACAGGCTGCACCAGGATAAACCTTATCCCTTCAACTACACCCTCCCCAGCAATGGCCATCAGTGGATAACAGTTATGTTCAGACAACTGTTGACCTCTAAGTTGTACCATCTGTTATCTCATATTCTTCATATTCAATGTACCTTGTAATTCATACTCAGTTCATCTATCATTGTATGTATATATTTATTGTACAGTACATATAATGACGTCCTATTCAAATGTAGCTTGTAAGCCAGTTTTCACGTAAATTCAACCCATCCATTCATTTGTACATATCATTGTTCCAATTCATTCTGTGTTTCTAACACAGTAAAATTTAAAAAAATCACATGCAACTTTTGTTCTATGTTCCACCAGCATACATATTGCCAAAAAATTCCATTTCATACCCATATCTGTAATAGTGTACTCAAATTTAGATGTCACAAGTAATATGCCCTATCGTGTATATGTATATACGTAAGTAAGAAAGAAAAAGAAAGAAAGAAAAAAAGAAAATATGATGACCCCCTACCGCCAATAGTCAGCAAACAAATGAATAAAATATACCCTCATATCATGCCCCCTTACCCACAAAACCGATTAAAACTACCTCTGAGGTATCACCATAGCCTTCCCTCCTCCTCACTTATATTTCTCTCCTCGTTTAACATGCCCAGTCTCCCGGCCAGAGAGAGGGTATTGCCCTTCAGGGTGAGGAATGAAAGCAAAAAATTGTTAAAAGAAATTGAATTCCTAGGGACGATCATAAGCAGCAAAGGCATATGGACAAAGCAGATAAAAGTGAAGATACTAAGTGCTCGGACTAGTATAAAAATACTGGATAGAAAGATGTCGTACATCGGATATAAAATTCAGAAAAAATATATTTAATTCAGTAGTTAAGACCAAGTTATTGTATGGAGCAGAAATATGGGGAGTAGATGACGGAATTGTAGCATTAGATGTTGTGAGTAAATTTGCCAGAATAATAATGGGATTACCAAGATGTACAGCAAAAGTGGAGTGAGAATTATATGTGAAGGTATATACGGACAGATATTGTTAAGAGAATAATTAAAGGGGCCGATGACCTTCGATGTTAGGCCCCTTTAAACAACAAGCATCATCATCATCATCATCATCACGAATAATTAAATACGGTATTGGTTGACCAAGCAAGTAGCTGTGTAGCTCGGGTCACGTAGCTCTTAGCTTGCAATCGGGAGACAGTTGGTTCGAACCCACCTGTCGGCAGCCCCTGAAGATGGTTTCCGTGTTTTTCCATTTTCACACCAGGAAAATTCTGGGGCTGTACCAAAATTAAGGCCACAGTTGCTTCCTTCCCACTCCTAGCAGACTGTAAAAATAAAATATCGGTTGAGGATAAAGACGGGGTCCAGGAGGTGAAATTCTAAAGTTAGCGTACCAAGACCAAATGAAACATCAACGCAAGGTTTACTGGGTGGATGGGGTAAAGAAACTAATGAAAGACATAGAAATGAGGTACCACTGGGAAATATATTTTATCAAGGGATTATATGAGATTGTGTAAGAAAGTGGTCCAAAGGGTGAAAGACAAACAGGACAGAATGTAATAACGAGAGAACATTTTTTTAATTTCATAAAAATAAAGTAAAAATATGGCAATAAGGACTGAAGTGTTAACAAAAAAAGAAAAGGAATTGAGAGGGCTGATGGGATTATATAATAAAGCTATAAGACAAAATATGAAGAGAGTCGATGCATTTTATGCAATAAAGATATAGAAGTGGCACTCCTACTAAAATACTTTAAGGAAACAAGAAAGATCAGGGATAAATATTCAGATGGGAAGGACATAGGTAAAATCGAAAATGCCTTTGCTTTACATTCTTGTTAAGTTACAGAGAATGGAAGAAACTAGGTAGAAGAGCAAAACTATGCAATATTATAAGAAAAATGGGGGGGGGGGGATCTGAAGAGGATGAAAATAGAGAAGCTGCGTGTAGCTAGTAGTAAGGGTATGCACGTGGAGGTATCCTAGACTCTATGACTTAGTTACAGTCTAGTATCACAAATGCCAAGTTTATATAACTTAATCATTAATTAAAGGTATGTCCAGGCACTGTTTATGGGTAATTCTATATATTAGTAAGTATACTTAAATAATTTTGGAACATTATCATTAATATTGTTCGCCCTGTGGTGTAGTGTTAGTTGAATTAGCTGCCATCTTCGGAGGCCCACGTTCGATTCCAGGTTCTACCACGAAATTTGAAAAGTGGTAGGGCCTACCAGAACTGGGAAGGGGTCCATTGAGCCTCGGGAAGTCTACTTCAGTCATCCTCGAAGTGGTTTTCCGTGGTTCTTCTCCAGGCAAATGCAGGGTTGGTCCCTCCTCCTTGCCTATCTCTTCCAAGCTTCCCATCCCCCACAAGGCCCCTGTTCAGCATAACAGATGAGGCAGCCTGAGCGAGGTACTGGTCCTCCTCTCCAGTTGTATTCCTACCAAATATCACACGCTCCAGGACACTGCCCTTGAGGCAGTAGAGGTGGGAACCCTCACTGAGGCCGGGGGGAAAATCTACACTGGAGGGGGTTCTGTTTTTAGATAAATTTATTTGGAAAATTACAGCTACTTTTAAATGTTTAAATCAAAATGGGGAGCTTTTTTTAACAAAAGGGAGATAATAAAACATGTGAAATAAAACTAAGCTTACCGCAAAGAAAAATTCTGAGACGGTATTTCTCCTCATTGCTTTCCTTCACTGAGTAGAGTTTATCTGAAGAGTGTCCAGAGGTGACCCATTTATCTCAGCTGTAGTAACAAGATCCCACAATCTCAAAGGGGTCCATTAAGTTTCATTATCATCAGGGACTATAAAGTTTTCACCAACAAGTGGTTTCTTTCGGCTGTTTTGATACTGTGAGCAACACTGAAACCACGTTCACAAGCGGCAGTTGAGATAGGCAACGAACGGATTTTTCGTATCGATGCTTTCAGAACAACCAACTCATTTAACTTATAACTACCATATTGCCTTTCTAATATTTGTATAAAACATGTGTTATTGCTCTTATTTTCTTGTTTCATTTATTTCTCTCTCTCTCTTTCTTTCTTTCTTTCTTTCTTTCTTTCTTTCTTTCTTTCTTTCTTTCTTTCTTTCTTAATCCGTTTACCCTCCAGGGTTGCTTTTCCCCTCGGACTCAGCGAGGGATCCCACCTCTACAGTCTCAAGGACAGTGTTCTGGAGCGAGAGACTTTGGGTTGGAGGGATACATCTCGGAAGGAGGACCAGTACCTCGTACAGGCGGCCGCACTTGCTATGCTGAACAGGGGCCTTGTGTTGGGATGGGCAGATTGGAAGGGATAGACCAGGAAGAGGGAAGGAAGCGGCCGTGGCCTTAAGTTAGGTACCATCCTGGCATTTGCCTGGAGGAGAAGTGGGAAACCACGGAAAACCACTTCGAGGATGTCTGAGGATGGAATCGAACTCCCCGTTCTATTCAATTGATCTCATGAGGCTGAGTGTACGCCATTCCAGCCCTCGTACCACTTCGCAAATTTCGTGGAAGAGGAGGGAATCGGACCTTGGCCTCCAGGGGTGGCAGCTAATCACACTAACCACTACACCACAGAGGTGGACTTATTTGTTTTTTAGAATCTGTTTTACGATTGCACCGACACAGATCTTATGGCGACGATGGGACAGGAAATGTCTAGGCGTGGAAAGGAAGCGGCCGGGCCCTTAATTAAGGCACAGTCCCAACATTTATCTGGAGTGAAAATAAGAAACCAGGGAAAACCATCTTCAGGGGTTCGAATCCACTATCTCCCGAATGCAAGCTGGTAGCTACGTGACCCAAACCACACAGCCATTTGCTCGGTATATTTTCTTGAAAATACACACAGTAAAACACATTATTTTCTGTAACATCTATTTTGTTATTTATTCTTGTCGTTTTATAAGGAAAGGATTCTCCTCAACCGGAAAATTTATTGGGGGGGGGAGTATTTTTGGAATTAAATCGTCGCTTGGGGAAACCCCCGATCCCGTGAATGTTTTATGTCGCACCGATACAGATCTTATGAGGACGATGGGATAAGAAAGGGCAAGGAAGCAACCGTAGCCTTAATTAAGGTACATCAAGTTGACACTGTAGCTACGTGACCCCGCAGCCCACTTACTCGGACTCAGATGATTTAATCAAGCTCCAATGAAATGTTTGAGGAAAGATTCACGTTAAGGCAATATGGAATCTCTGTTCATATATAAGCAGAGTTTCATATCCCTAAATGTATATGAAGGCAGATGTTTAACTGGAGGTGAACGAAAACTCTTTCCACCGGGCGAGTTTGCTGCACGGTTCGGGTTACGAAGCTGTGAGCTTGGATTCGGGAGATAGTGGGAACGAATACTACTGTTGGCAGCTCTGAAATTTTTTCCTTGTTTCCCTTTTTCACACTAGGCAAATGCCTTAATTAAGGGCACAGTTGCTTCATTCCCAGTCCTGTCTCATCGTCACTATAAGACTTGTCTGAGCCAGTGTAACGTAAAACCAATAAAAATGCCAATAAAAAACAAATAAAATCTAGACCTTCCTCTCCCACTCGAGCTGCCACGCTACAGTGTTCAGCTTGGAATGCCAGTCTCGACTCAAGGGAGTTCCGCTCGTACACCCGACCTGTCCAGAATTTAACTGGGGAAAGTGAAGTATGGTTTAGATTCGCTCGCGTAATGTATCACATCAAAGTAACATAGACATAACTAGGGGAGCAAGCGTAGAAGATTCCAAGAGTATACTCCGAGAGGATGCCTTTGCTGGCGAGATGTAGTGTTTACAGTGCACTATGTCTTCTGGTATGGGCTAGAATAAATTTGTTACTTTCATTGACCTGTCTCAGTCTCATCCTTGGCTTTGACAATATAAAAGTGACCGAGGTCAGTCCCTGTTATGAATGGTGTGAAAATATTGCTCATAGGGTCGGTTGGTGTATGCATGTCAGTGGGCTTGGCAGACTGGTATGTAATAGCAACTTCTGGCCCAGTGAGGAAAGCAACGGGAAACTAGCTCACTCCTCATTTCCCTAGTACGCCTCTTCAGTGACGCCTAGGCTATCTATGAGAGCTGTTGGCGGAGCCTTCGGACTGAATACCAAACATACACTCCGAAAGGAATGCATATTTAGGTATTAACGATGAGGTTATTGAAGTTTACAGCTCAAAGTGACAAATGTTTCTTTTACGAAGGTATGTACAATATTTCGGACAGGAAACAAGGGATAATCTTCTTTGATAACTACATCACTAATTTCTAAATGAATGAATACACGTAATTTGTCTCTTTTATGTATTCCAAAATCACAAGGCAGTAAGCCTAGAGACAAGGCAGACTGTTCAGGAAAAGTTGCGGATATTGTTAGATGCAACTATAAGAGGAGCCACATATCACAGGCCTAGGAACGAGATAATTTATTCTAAACAGCTTGGTTAAACATTAGTGCCTTTTCTTGTACAATGTTCATTTGTGACGTTTTTTTCTCGTTTTCCTTGTACAGCACTGTTGCAACCGCTCTCAGCTTTTCTTTGACAGATAGCAAATGTACGAACTTCGAACTGAAGTGAGTTTTCCTCGAGAGGGGAATGTTCCAATTGGTGGACCATTGCACTTTCCTTCATAACGTACATGTTTCATTCGGTGTCTGTACAGCTACGGGACTCGTGTGTAGGTCCCGGATATTTATGTAATATGAGAGTGCGAAATATGTACATAAAAATGTAGTAAATAGCACTGACATATTAAAAAAAATGTTGTTGTTGTTGTTTGAGTCATCAGTCCACAGACTGGTTTGATGCAGCTCTCCATGTCAGCCTATCCTGTCCTAACCTTTTCATTTCTACGTAACTACTGCATCCTACATCTGCTCTAATCTGCTTGTCATATTCATACCTTGGTCTACCCCTACCATTCTTACCACCAACACTTCCTTCAAAAACCAACTGCACAAGTCCTGGGTGTCTTTGATGTGTCCTATCATTCTATCTCTTTTTCTTGTCAAATTTAGCCAAATCGATCTCCTCTCGCCAATTCAGTCAGTATCCCTTCATACGTGATTCGATTTATCCATCTGACCTTCAGCATTCTTCTGTAACACCACATTTCAAAAGCTTCTATTCTCTTTCTTTCTGAGCTAGTTATCGTCCATGTTTCACTTCCACGCAGTGCCTCGCTCCAGACGGAAGTCTTCAGAAATATCTTTCTAATTCCTACATGAATGTTCCAAGTAATAAAATTTCTTTTCTTAAGAAAGCTCTTCCTTCCTTGTGCTAGTCTGCATGCCCTCCTTATTTCTGCCATTGTTAGTTATTTTACTACCCAGATAACAACATTCATCTACTTCCTTTAAGACTTCATTTCCTAATCTAATATTACCTGCATCACCTGCCTTCGTTCGACTGCAATCTGTTACTTTCGTTTTGGACTTCTTTATTTTGAATTTTTATTCCTTGCCCAAGACGCCGTCCATACCATTCAGCAACTGGGGCAATAGGTCTACGCGTTCAGGCGCAAGTCATACTACACTTTTGTGTCTACTGTTATGCATGATGCAGAGATGACAGGCGCAATGGATATTATTGATTTGGTGTGCCAATGTAGTATATTTACAAGCAACTTTCGAGAAATATCTGACAGATATTCGTATAATATTGAGTAAGACAGGCAGTTTAGATAAAAATATTATTATTATGATCAGGTTCCAAAATTTAATAACCTAACACATGCCAAAATTGTCCTATAAAATGAACTTAACATCCTCAAGGAATGACTTAAAGTATTCTTCTGCAGACAGATTTAACTTTCCTTACCCTAGACCTAGGGATACTTATTTCACTATAGATCAGGTAGTGATCCGTTTCATAGAAAAATCCCCGGAAAACCCGCACATACCTAACAGATTCCCTGAATATAAAGCCGGTTGAGATACAGTCTATTATGGATCTAGTGTCCCTACCCTCCATGTGTAGCGGTGAATACACTTATGCTTGAATAATATATTTATAACTGTTAATCCCATATTAGCACAAAAGTCCAACAAACGTTTCCCATTCCTATTAGCTTTTATAACTTCCACACATTTACCAATCACCATTTCGTAACCTTCAGTTCTATTTCCAACTCGTCCTGGAGATTTTCTACCCTTATTCGTTGTGCAGACATATTTCACTTTCTCTACCCTAGGCCTAGAGATACTTAAATCACTACAGATCAGATAGTAGTCTGTATCATCGAAATATCCCCGGAAAACTCGTACATTCCTAACAGATTTCCTGAATTCGAAGTCGGTTAGGATATAGTCTATTATGGACCTGGTACCCCTAGGCTCCCACATGTAGCGGTGGATAGCCTTATGCTTGAAGAATGTATTCGTAACTTCTAAACCCAAACTAGCACAAAAGTCCAGCAAACGCTTCCCATTCGCATTAGCTTCCGTTTCTTCCCCACATTTACCAATCACCCTTTCGTATCCTTCAGTTCTATTTCCAACTCTCGCATTGAAATCGCCCATTAGCAGTACCCTATCTTTGCTGTTGACCCTGGCAGCGATATCACTCAGTGCTTCATAAAACTTGTCAACTTCATTCTCATCTGCACCCTCACATGGTGAATAAACTGAGACAATTATCTCCTAATTCCTCAAAATTATCCTTTATCTTCTCATTCTTAGTACTCTCCTGCCACTGTTCCCACCTGTTTGTACCAGGAATAATTCTCGCTACTTTCATGTCTGTTACTTCTAACTTATGAGTAATTATGGGCCGATGACCTCGATGTTAGGCCCCTTTAAACAACAAGCATCATCATCATCATCATCATCATCATCATCATCATCATCATCATCATCATCATCATCATCATCATCATCATCATCACTTATGAGTAAGATGTCCTGAATTCATCCAGCTTTCACTCCCGTAAAGCAAAGTTGGTCTGAAAACAGATGTATGTAAAGATAGTTTCGTCCGGGAGCAGACTTCCGTCTTAAAGAATACTGTTGATCGCAACTGCGAGCTCACTGCGTTAACTTTATTGCACCTTGGTTCAATCTCATTTACTATACTACCATCCTGGGAGAACACACATCCTAAATACTTTAAATTATCTACCTGTTCCAGCTTTGTATTCCCAATCTGATGTTCAATTCTCTTGAATTTTTTACCTACTGACATCAATTTAATTTTGGAAAGGCTAATTTCCATACCATACTCATTGCACCTATTATCAAATTCCAAGATATTACACTTCAGGCCACTTAATACCTTTCAGGGCATGATACATGTAAACTATGAACAACCGGGCGAGTTGGCCGTGCGCGTAGAGGCGCGCGGCTGTGAGCTTGCATCCGGGAGATAGTAGGTTCGAATCCCACTGTCGGCAGCCCTGAAGATGGTTTTCCGTGGTTTCCCATTTTCACACCAGGCAATGCTGGGGCTGTACCTTAATTAAGGCCATGGCCGATTCCTTCCAACTCCTAGGCCTATCTCCTATCCCATCGTCGCCATAAGACCTATCTGTGTCGGTGCGACGTAAAGCCCCTAGCTAAAAAAAAAAACTAAAAAACCTATGAACAACAAATGTGAAAGATTAGAGCCTTGTCTAACCCCTGTAAGTTCCTTGAACCAAGAACTCATTCTACCATCAATTCTCACAGCAGCCCAGTTGTCCACATAAATGTCTTTGATTGATTTTAATAATCTGCCCTTAACTCCATAGTCCCCCAGTATGGCGAACATCTTTTCCCTCGGTAATCTGTCATATGCCTTCTCTAGATCTACGAAACATAACCATAACTGCCTATTCCTCTCGTGGCATTTTTCAATTACCTGACGCATACTGAAAATCTGATCCTCTGTGGTCTGAAACCACACTGGTTTTCATCCAACTTCGTCTCGATCACTGATCGCACCCATCTTTCCAAAATCCCAGTAAACACCTTGCCTGATATACCTCGATAGTTGTTGCAATCGGTTAGCCAATGATTCCTCCGTAAAGCACACCAACGTGCAATGTCAACGAAATGTGTAAGCATTTGGGAAAGAAAATAACTGGAAAATACTCTCCCCTGAACTTTATATTAGGTTCCACCTCTAATGAGTTTAGTAATACAGCGAGGTAGGAGAGGGATATAACACCACAGTCAAGAACCCACTTTATTTTAAAACGCGCATATTTTTAAATGACATGTGCTACTTTATTGTGTAATGTAAACTTACGAGTAAGTAGACGACGTAAACTGACACTGCATTGTTAAAAATAAATAAAGCATGCGTATTGTGCAGTAAATGTCAATTTATAACACATATCGTATTATGTAAGAAAGTGGGAAAACAATTAACTAACAATTCGTCCAATTAAATATTATAAATCACATAAAGAATACTGTAATATAATGGAAGATACTGTTTAATATTAAAAACTATGCAGTAAAACATTATTTTTGCATTTCAATGGCTACTCATGTTTATTCTTGATTTTTGAAATCCTCTTTCCTGTACCAATATTTCGATACGTGGAGTCAATGTTTGAGAAACACTAAGAAGAGGGGGTAATAAGGTTATAAGCCATCTATTTTAGACATTCAACACGATTCATACACATGTATCAAATTTTGTATCAATAATTCATTCATTTCTAACCGCGTAATTCATTTTTTGGTGTAGCAACAGGCAATAGTCACACACATACGTAGGTTTTTCAGCTCCAGTACAATCATTGTGAGGCCACATCTCACTTCCCTCAATTCCCCCTTTCTGTCAACAGAAAATCTGCCATCGCAGAACAAACAAGTTGCGTCGTCTTTATCAGGCTGAGGCTCGCCGAGGGGAAGTTCCAAAGAACGACCAGAGCGGTCTGAGGGAAGGTTTACAGTTACATCGCTTGAATTGTCAATTGTAGATTTATCCTGTAGAGTCTGTTCTGCTTTTCCTCCTCGTCCAGATCCTTTACTTCCACGCCCATTTTCTATACCTTGGCGTCCACGTCCTCGGGTTGTTCCTGATTTTTTTTCATCTATTTTCATAATTGAGGCCTCTAAATGAGCTTTGTAGGACGATACATTTACAAGGGTTTCAGGGCATGCTTTTTTTTTTTTACCTCTAGCGGATTTCTTTTTTCTTGAAAGGGGCACAGGACGAATATATTTTTGTTAGACGGCGAGAGATTGGGATTTATCTTTTGTAGCAGAAGAGGATATTGGTTTTTCATTGATTAAGGTGTGGTGTGAACATTCAAGGATAGCAGGATCCGAGTGCACGTATTTCTGGCGGAGGAGTTTCTTGTCATTCGGCTTCTTGCTCCGCCAAGAAAGTCAGCGTCAGTGAAGATCTTTCGACTGAAGGGCCAGATTCGAGTTACCCTAAAGCCGTTTACTGCAATGATACAGTTGTACACTGCAGGTAGATTTCCCAAAATGTTCTGCAAGGTCGTAGCGACCAAGGTTTTTTTTTTCTTGGTGTATCCCCTGCTGAATGTGTTCACTGTAGTTAGTCTTAAGGGGACCCGTGAATATCCGGTTCAAAGGTTGGAGTTTACGGGTCGTATGAGACGACAGGAGAAGTAGATGGATGCAATGTCTTCCAGCCATGTCGATAATCGGACAGTCTCTGTTGGCAACAGTCTTCACAATACAATGTTCAAACCAAGCTGTGAAAAGCTAGCTCTGTGCCCATCCGGAGGGATGAGCCCTCCCGATAGATCCAGGGGAAGCCCGTCTAATCAGAGTTTCAATCATGTTCTTTCTGGGAAAGATGATCATTGGTGGAACATTATGAGTCCTCCGTACTCATCGAACATATCACTGTCACCAAAAAATCTAGCTCAGCAGCCATAAGAGAGCATACTTGACGTTTTCCCTTCAAACCAACAACTTGGGAATTTTACTCTGCACTTCCTTAACTCTCATCCACGTTCCATACTTTGTCAGGGGATATCTAAACTTATTATACTGCACCTCTAGTAGATCATAAAATGCTGCAACTGTCTCACGGATAATGTTAAAACGGTTAAGGACAGGGATCTTTGTTAGCTGGCAGCCAGATATTGCTTAATTGATATCTAATATCCCTGTTATATTATTGATATTCTTACATTTTGATATTTAATTTCAACAGGTTCCGGTTATTTCGAAGAGAGACAAGTACCAATACTTCTTATTCTGGGCCACCGAGCAAGTGGCCGTGCATTTAGGGTCGTGCAGCTGTGAGCTTGCATTCGGGAGACAGTGGGTTCGAACCCCACTATCGGCAGCCCTGAAGATGTTTTTTCGTGGTTTTCCATCGTCGCCATAAGATCTATCTGTGTCGGTGCGACGTAAAACAACAATAATTATTATTATTTTGGGCCGCAAATGACCCACGGGCTCTTGTTTGGCCATACCTGATATGTACATTGTAATATAATATATTACACTTACATATTATGTAAATCGGAAATACATGACAATACTTTCTTGTAAGCCTTACGATTTTACGAAACATACTGCCAGATCTAGAATGACACTTCATGATCATGCCAACAACAGTGAAGTTCGCAAACGGTATGGAGTGGCACCAATGACTGAAAAGATGAGGGAAAGCCGTCCCCACTTCTATGATAACGTACTTCGAGCTACTGAAAAAAAAAAAAAAACAATTGCAAAGAATGGATTAACATTGCTGATTGATGGGAAAAGGCCAGTAGGACTACTGAGACAGCACACGGCACACAGTCGTGTAAAGTGGCGACAAAGCCATAAAAGCAGACGCTGCTAATATGTGGGACAAGTGCTAAGGAAGAATAAGAAGAATATACCGAGCGAATTGCTCGTGCGGTTAGGGGCACGCAGCTGTGATCTTGCATTCGGGAGATAGTGGGTTCGCAGTCCTGAAGATGGTTTTCCGCGATTTCCCATTTTCACACCAGGCAAATGCTGGGATGTTACTTTATTAAGGCTAGGGTCAGTTCCTTCTCAGTCCTAGTCCTTTCCTATCCCATCGTCGCCAAAAGACCTATCTGTGTCGGTGCGATGTAAAGAAACTCGTAAAAAGAAGAAGAAGAATGACAGATCACGGATGCCTAGTAACAACCGCCGCTTTTAGATGCTTAGTATCCGTAGTGGATTATATGTTATTTATTGTAACTGATGACTAATATGGTGAAAACGGCAGTACGATGAATAACCTGCCTTTTCTAGAGTAAACATGTGTCGAGCTGCTAAAGGTTGCTGTTCTAGTCGTCTCAAGCTCCGTGAGTCATACCGTTTTAATTTTATCCTCATGTGTTACCAGCTGTGCCGGCTCATCTCGTTTGTCAATGTACTTTGATTTTATCTCTCATTCCTCGAAAACCGTCCCGTAGAGTCTGTTCTAAATTAAACTAACACTTACTTGCACGGCCATTCATAATGTGAGTTGTTGTTGTTGCTGGTTCGTGTGAGGGATTTGTGGCATGGTGGTCGAGATCGCAGTGCACTTAGTGTACGAGGAATAGGTTCTCTGTTTTGATGATAGTATTTTAACATCCCACTAACGCAAGATTACTTTTGGTTTGATGGTGCTGGCATAGGAAAGGGATAGGAGTATTGAGGTAGCAGCCGTGGCTTTATTTAAGGTTCAACGCTGATATACAAATTCTAGGCTGCCAGGGTAAACGAGTATAAGTCAGAAGGTATTCAAATAATTAAGATAATGCCCGGGTGCACCATTATCAGTAAATATCAGGCGTTACGAAACAGTGATAAAAACTTAGCGTGGTATTGCCTTTAACCTGTTGCACCATTGTTAATCCTTAGTTTCGAAACCGCGGTTTCTTGATGCTCGTTTTCTCGTTATTATTCCCCTCGGGGGTAATTGAAAGCATGTTCAGAAGGCAGTAATGAGTTCGACAGTCACTTGTCCGTAATTTATCCAGAAGGCAGTGATAATTTCTACAGTCATACGTCTCTAATTTATCCAGTTCCCTGTTGTTTACGTTTTGTCTGGAATCGTCGGCTGTTTTTTATTTATAGGACGAATATTATTCAAATTATTTTACACTTGTATAAACAAGATGTGATAGCACATATAGTAATTTAGGGATATCTCGACACGCTAAGCAAAAACCTGTAATTTTGATAATGCTTTATTTGCAAAATATTTCAATTATTTCCCAGGTGATTTTGTACACAGTTAGTTTATGTTTTCTATTATTTATGGAAAAATAACATTTCATAACATGTTAAATTATCAAATAAATAAAGGATGCAATAATGTCCACTTCTCCCGCACTTAGGGAGAACCTGACACTAGGTAGGACCCCTGAATATTTACGCAACTATTGTACACAATGGGTACATATAAACTGCTAATCGTTTCCATTTTCCACACACATCTCGTGGAACCATTTCCTGCATTCCCCACTACATTGGACCTATGCCTCATTACGGTTGTCGTCACATACTGCGCAGTAATTCTCAGAGCAAAGAAGACTGCTTGAGAAACTAGCTTCCCCGTTGCGCACGCCGAGTTCTCGTTGTTGTCCTTCGATTTGAAGGATTCTTTTCATTTTCGCCTTTCCTCTTCTTTAAATTTTCCCGATAATCCTGTGAAGTCACCGTGGCGGATGGGGGAGTGGGGGGAAGCAACACATCCCTATTCATACAGCTTATGCCTTATCAAGCACATCCGGATCTTTGCAGTGCGTTGAGTGTCCGTCGATTATGAACCGAATCCTGCCCCGAGGTTTGTAACGGTTTAGGTGATCAAGGAATAATCCAGACATTTTAACAACTGATCCAGTGGGCATTCCTTTTGAGTGTATCTTTGCCTTAAACCTTTCATTATAACAAAGGGTGGGACAGCATATTCCATAGCATTACCACACACTATTACTGTTACCGTAGATCCCTTTTCTGCCCTGTTGCTGTGAAACACGTTTTTCTTTCCTTTTTCACTAATAATCTTCCCTGCCTTAAATATGAGCTGAACACCAGTTTCATTGGCATTGAACATATTACCAGGCTCTTGGAAAACCCAGTCATATCCAACCATTGCCTTTTGGTTTTTAAATATGCTTCTTAACACCATTCCTCTGAACGAACCTAAAAGCCAGTTCTCGTAAGTCGGTCACTGCTCGCCCAAACCCTTTAGAATCGAGATGAAAAAGATGGTTGGCTAACTGGTCCTCCGTAGCTTTGTCAATTGTTGCTCCTTTTTCCAGTTTTCTATTGGTATATATACCAGATAGTATTCTGGATCTGAGTGTATTCCTTGGAATACTGAAATACTTCGCAGCTGTTACTAAAGTAATTCCATTTTCTTTCACGTCCTTAATAGCCGCAGCCATATCTTCTGCATTCTATCGTCCAAGCAGACCTTTGTACACATATTTCCGTGGCATCCTCCACCTATAATCATTTTGATGCAAAACTATTAAGGCAAAATTTTACTTTATCATCAGTCTCCAACCTTCGTAATTTGAGTTTAATTTAACACTACAAACATTATTATAAAAATATCGCATTACAAAAATATTATACATATCCTAATACACTACATTGTCACTGTACCGTGAATTATCACTGGCGAAACCTACAGAAGGTGCGGCCTCCAATAGGGTCTGGACTTCCCGAGAATATAGCACAACCCAGAGGGCAAGAACACAGATAGCCGAGGAAATCAGGTTAACAAAAGTTTATTAAACAAATAGGTAAACACCAAGAAAAAGTAAAAAGATTTAAAGTATTTAAACACCAACATCACTCAGGTTCCTCCGACACGTGCCCTATTGTAATTTACAGGGATCCAGCCCCTGTTCACAGTTCATCACTACAGAACAGTATAAAAGGTAATTCTGAATAAGACTTATTGATAAAGCACCACCTCAGGTGGCTCAAGGAGGAGCGCAATTTTCCCTTAACATGACATACCATGATACATATATATACTTTCAACCACTAAGGGCACAAGCGCCCAATAAGTTAAGTTGCAGTAAGACTGCAATAAACGATCCGAAGAGGTTCACACATACTTTACGATTTAGAGGCAACTGTGCTTTTACAACAACTTGAAACAACTCTAGCGCCTATTCAGTGGTTTACAATCAAATAATGTCCTCCCATCGTCTGTGATGAAGAGCGAGTTTTAAGTGCTTACCTCCCATACCCCCTAGCGGTCCGGGGTTCGAAGGCGGTGCGTGAGATGCTCAAGTCAGAGAGCGAGGCAAGAATGACACTTGCTCCCAGCCAGGCCGCACGGCCTGGCCAAAAGCAGCCGTGACGCGAGACCACGTGACGCAAGGCGACACGGGGAGTCTGCGTAAAGAGCTTGGCGCATCCGCAGGGGTACGGGAGGGAAGGCAGAGGGGAGGCAGCACAGGCCGGGCCGTTCCCAGGGCGGAAATAGTTCCTTTACCCTGGGAGCATCTTTTAGGAATAATTTTATTATTATTATTATTTGCCCAAAGGGACAACAACGGGCGAAAAACACAATAATACATAAAAGTTGAAAAACACAGACACAATAAATAGTAGAAGAGGGGCGGGAAAATCAAATACATGGCTCAGTCACCATTTATTACTCCTACTAAACTGTAGAACTAACGCACCATTAGACCATGTCCCCAAAAATGTATCCCCGTTTAGAGATTCAGGGAGATCTCGACACTGTCGTGTCTAGATCTCCCCGAGTTTCATTGGCAGGCAAGAGGTCGCAACACTTACCAAGCTGAAGGTTTGGCGATTTGGAAATGACATGACCACTTCTCCGAAACTTGCTTAGTGCGCCTAACCTAAAACATTATCTTAAAAGTACCGCATATCTACCTATTTCGTTACACAACCTACTAATCATATTATAGCAGGTTACTTTTAAATCATATATCACTTACTTACTTACCTTCAATTGTTCATATGCCTTGCATTTATAGTGATAATTTTCAGCTAACAGGGTGACCATGAGCACAAAACCATACGGCTCCAGTAAATGTAGTTGCATGTTTGACCTGTGCAGTACTGTGGTCACCAGAGGCGCTAAGCTTAAAAGTGTCGAGTTCTCCCTCATGTCGGGACCTCCCTAAGTTACCTTATGTCACACCCTCACACTATATGTAGAAGTGAGAGATATTATTGTCAGTATTCGATTTATTATTATTATTATTATTATTATTATTATTATTATCGTCAGTATTTCAGTTGTATATTTTGTCATTAATATTTGTAAGCTGGAAGGTATCCATATGTAGTATGAGTAATTTGTTTCATACAGCTGGGAAAACATTGCTATATTGGACTCTGGTAATTTGTATGACACATGTGGCCATCCCAGTGTCTTATGAGATGTACTTGTTGTTGTCGGTAAGTTCGATGAATCATGTGAATAGCCCAGAATCACATGAGCTTTTTGATGTTGTGCTGGGAAAGTTCTATGACTAATGTGAAACGCCCGAGAGTTTGTTTATAACTTGGGACCAAGGAGAAGTTCAGGGCATGGTCTTGACAAGAGGATCTACCATGATTGGCTGGCAAGGAACAATCCAGGCGTATCATGTGAGAGGAAGGGGAATGCTGATGTCTATAAAGGTTGATCATACGGTGGGAACCAAGGACACTGTATGAAGGATCCACAACCAGACAGACTGTACGAGAGGAAGGAGACCACACACGGTACGGGAATGAAGTAGTGCTGATACACGATACAGGAGTGAGACTGCTGCACTATACTGGACTGGACTTAAAACGTTCGTGGAACGTAGTCTTGTTATGTTCGTGGAAAGTGGCTGATCGACAAATTGTAGAGTGCTTACGCATTAAGTATTGTGGCACTTGTGGCGGCCTGGCATTATATGTTGGTGAAAGCTATCTCAGAATTTCCATAATTTATGTTCAGGATCGACAAGCGTGTGTTGTTCAAATGTATATATCTTTACAAGTGTTAAAGTCTGTGAACACAGTATTACGAGGTACCGTATCTGTTTGATGTTATAAGTGCCGATTATGAGAATCGGTAAGTCGTATTGATATAGAGACATTGAAGGGTTCTTATTTACATATATGTACATTGTTCAACGAACTAAATACAAATGGTGGCTTAGTTCTCGCTTTCGTTTTCCTACTGTTTTCTTTGTTGTTGTTGATGTTGTAAATATGGCGTCTTCCAGTGATATTTTGCTTGTGTATTATAAGTGTATTTTGGTGTGTTGATGAGGTACTCATGCACAGATTTTATTGAGAATATAGTTAGATATTTTAGAATCAGTGAAGTTATTGATGAATCTAGGTGCAGTTCCTACCTATTTAGTCGTTTTCAGAAGGTTAGGTAAGGCCTGTAGCAGATGTACCAGTACGCAGCATTATGTACACGGCCTGGGATATAAAGAATTATCATGCTCTATCTAAATTCGAGGGATCCATTCTGGTGAACTCTGGCACCCATACTACGGACATTTTGATTAATTATGCTTATTAATTTTATTACGTTTTCGAGAAATGTTATTTATTTATACATTGTTATTCACGATTTTATTTATCAGTATTCACAATTTTTACAAAGTTTTATAATGTTTTTCTCCTTGTAAGCATTATTTAGCCATTTTTATCATATCTTCTGTTACAGCACTTTATTTCTAAGATGAATTAATTCTGTTTCATTATGTTAGTTTAGGTTAGGTCATCAGCAGAGCCGAGATTTCCATGCAAATGCATGTTTTTAAATAAACTTGTTACACTTCTCAAACTCAGCAATAACACCACCTAGCCAGTTCATGTATATCACAGAAGTAGTTGCTCAATCATCATTATGAAAGATTTTCACGTCTTGAGAAGCAACTTTCTGAAGTAATATCAATCAATCAATCAATCAATCAATCAATCAATCAATCAATCAATCAATCAATCAATCAATCAATCAATCAATCAATCAATCAATCAATCAATCAATACTGATCTGCATATAGGGCAGTCGCCCAGGTGGTAGATTCCCTATCTGTTGTTTTCCTAGAATTTTCCTAAATGATTTCAAAGAAATTGGAATTTTTTTGAACGTCTCCCTTGGTAAGTTATTTCAATCCCTAACTCCCCTTCCTATAAATGAATATTTGCCCCAGTTTGTCCCCTTGAATTCCAACATTATCTTCATATTGTTGTGATCTTTCCTACTTTTATAAACGCCACTCAAACTTACTCGTCTACTAATGTCATTCCACACCATCTCTCCGCTGACAGCTCGGAACATACCACTTAGTCGAGCAGCTCGTCTGCTTTCTCTCAATTCTTCTCAACCCAAACTTTGTGCAACATTTTTGTAACGCTACTCTTTTGTCGGAAATCACCCAGAACAAATCGAGCTGCTTTTCTTTGGATTTTTTCCAGTTCTTGAATCAGGTAATCCTGGTGAGGGTCCCATACACTGGAACCAAACTCTAGTTGGGGTCTTACCAGAGACTTATATGCCCTCTCCTTTACATCCTTACTACAACCCCTAAACACCCTCATAACCATGTGCAGAGATCTGTACCCTTTATTTACAATCCCATTTATGTGATTACCCCAATGATGATCTTTCCTTTTATTAACACCTAGATACCTACAATGATCCCCAAAAGGAACTTTCACCCCATCAACGCAGTAATTAAAACTGAGAGGACTTTTCCAATTTCTGAAACTCACAACCTGACTTTTAACCCCGTTTATCAACATACCATTGCCTGCTGTCCATCTCACAACATTATCGAGGTCACGTTGCAGTTGCTCACAATCTTGTAACTTATTTATCACTCTATAGAGAATAACATCATCCGCAAAAAGCCTTACCTCCGATTCCACTCCTTTACTCATATCATTTATATATATAAGAAAACATATAGGTCCGATAACACTGCCCTGAGGAACTCCCCTCTCAACTGTTACAGGGTCAGACAAAACTTCTCCTACTCTAACTCTCTGAGATCTAATTTCTAGAAATATAGCAACCCATTCAGTCACTCTTTTGCCTAGTCCAATTGCACTCATTTTTGCCAGTAGTCTCCCATGATCCACCCTATCAAATGCTTTAGACAGGTCAATCGCAATACAGTTCATTTGACCCCCAGAATCCAAGATATCTGCTATATCTTGCTGGAATCCTACAAGCTGAGCTTCAGTGGAATAACCTTTCCTAAAACCGAACTGCCTTCTATCGAACCAATTATTAATTTCACAAACATGTCTAATATAATCAGAAAGAATGCCTTCCCAAAGCTTACATACAATGCACGTCAAACTTACTGGCCTGTAATTTTCAGCTTTATGTCTATCACCATTTCCTTTATACACAGGGCTTACTATAGCAATTCTCCATTCATCTGGTATAGCTCCACCGACCAAACAATAATCATATAAGTACTTCAGATATGGTACTATATCCCAACCCATTGTCTTTAGTATATCACCCGAAACCTTATCAATTAAAGCTGCTTTTCTAGTTTTCAACTTTTAAATGTCATTGTTATCATATGTAAATTTTAATACTTCTCTGGCCTTAGTCTCCTCCTCTATCTCAACATTATCCTTGTAACCAACAATCTTTACATACTGCTGACTGAATACTTCTGCCTTTTGAAGATCCTCACATACACACTCTCCTTGTTCATTAATTATTCCTGGAATGTCCTTCTTGGAACCTGTTTTTGGCTTAAAATACGTATACATACCCTTCCATTTTTCACTAAAATTTGTATGACTGCCAATTATGCTTGCCATCATGTTATCCTTAGCTGCATTCTTTGCTAGATTCAATTTTCTAGTAAGTTCCTTCAATTTCTCCTTACTTCCACAGCCATTTCTATTTCTTTCCAGCCTGCACCTCCTTCTTAGTCTCTTTATTTCTCTATTATAATAAGGTGGGTCTTTACCATTCCTTACCACCCTTAAAGGTACAAACCTGTTTTCGCACTCCTCAACAATTTCTTTAAACCCATCCCAGAGTCTGTTTACATTTTTATTTACCGTTTTCCACCGATCATAGTTACTTTTTAGAAACTGCCTCATGCCTGCTTTATCAGCCATATGGTACTGCCTAATAGTCCTACTTTTAAGACCTTCCTTTCTATCACATTTATTTTTAACTACGACAAAAACATCTTCATGATCACTAATACCATATATTACTTGTTTCCCTATAGAGCTCATCTGGTTTTATCAGCACGACATCCAGGATATTTTTCCCTCTGGTTGGTTCCATCACTTTCTGAATCAGCTGTCCTTCCCATATTAACTTATTTGCCATTTGTTGGTCATGCTTCCTGTCGTTCACATTTCCTTCCCAATTGACATCTGGCAAGTTCCGATCTCCCGCTACAATCACATTTCTTTCCATGTCGTTTCCCACATAGCCGACTATCCTATCAAATAATTCCGAATCCGCATCTGGGGTACCCTTTCCCGGTCTGTACACTCCAAATATATCAGGTAGCCTATTATCTTTAGAAATGAGCCTTACACCTAGAATTTCATGTGTCTCATCTTTAATTTTTTCGTAGCTTGCAAATTCTTCTTTCACCAGAATGAATACTCCCCCTCCCACCATTCCTATCCTATCTCTACGATACACATTCCAGTGCCGTGAGAAAATTTCTGCATCCGTTATATCATTTCTCAGCCATGATTCAACTCCTATTACAATATCTGGAAAATATATATCTATTAAATTACTTAATTCTATTCCTTTCTTTACAATACTTCTACAGTTCTACACTAACAATTTTATGTCATCCCTACTTGATTTCCAATTCCCTGTTCCCTCATCACCGCACCCTAGGCCACCCCGTTTCCTTGAATATACCTCCCTATTACCCTTCCAAACAAATTTCCTAACTTATACGTACCACTGCGGTTTAAGTGAAGGCCATCTGAGCGCAGCTCTCTATCTCCTACCCACACATTAGGATCTAGAAATTTCACTCCCAGTTTTCCACATACCCACTCCATAGTCTCATTTAAATCCCCAATCACCTTCCAGTCAGTATCCCTCCTACACAGTATTCCACTAATAACAAATCTCCACTTTCTTCAACTTCACCCGTGCTGCATTTTCCAGATCCCACACATCTCCAACTATGTTGGTACTTATATAAGCTTGCCTTACGTTATTGGTACCAACGTGAAACACTACCACCTTCTCCTTCCACTCCTCCCTCTCTTCTACTTTCCTCAACATCTGCCTCAACCTAATTCCTGGATAACATTCTACCCTGGTTTCCTTTCCTCCACACACTTTCCCCACGTGTCTAACGATGGAATCCCCCATGACCAGAGCCTCAACCCTACCCACCTCATTTGATCCCCTCCCCTCCTAGTCAGCCCTATCTTTCCTGATAGCTGCAGAAGCTACTTCCTCCTCCCTTTTCTCCATCCCATGACCCTGTTCCACCTGACTTTTCCTATCTTCTACTCTACATTTCCCTTTCCTACCTTTTCCCTTCCTGCTACTTCCACACATCTTAGCAACAGTTCCCTATCCCTCATCTTCCCTCTGTTGTTCTACCTGGAGTGACTCGTACCGATTTCTCACAGATACCTGTCCTGAATTCTGATCCTGAATAGAGCCCTTAGCCTGCAATCTCCTTCCCCTTAGAACATTAGACCACCTGTCTTCTACAACTCCCTCCTTTCCTTCCCCTCCCTCTTGTACACCTACTGTAATCTGTACATTGTTTGAGGGAGTCCTATCTTCCTTCCTGTCTTCTGTGAGAATCCTAATTATCTCCCTCAAACTCTCCAACTCCTCCCTCATACCCCTCAATGCCTCGCTACACCCACAGTTCGTACACTCGCGCTCCTTAGCCATTCCTTACGGAAAAAATAAAAATAAAAATAAAATAACTTGTTTGCAAAAAATAACTGAACGGAGGGATATATTGTCTGGGATAGTACACAACAATAAGGTAAATAATATACGAATAAGTTATATCCAAGAGCTCCGAGCCCGATCACCATCATGGAATAGATCCAAATCACCTCGGCGCATTCGCAAGTATTCCATCTGCTGGTCCCATCACAAGTTCAAGGATCCAGATCACCTCGGCGCATCCGCAAGTATTCCATCTGCTGGTCCCATCACAAGTTCAAGGATCCAGATCACCTCGGCGCATCCGCAAGTATTCCATCTGCTGGTCCCATCACAAGTTCAAGCAGAATGCTAAAAAGTGCACTCTACCATTCTCGTTTGTTCGTCAACCATCTACGAGCAGTAACACTTTGCCGGAAAACATTTAGGGCCATCACTTGGCGTGGCACAAAGTGAGGAAGCTGAATTATCCCGCCGCTTGTTCAAAACAGATCGCAACACAGGCAAAGATTTTTAATGGATTCTGGAGCCGATGTCTCAGTTCTACCCGCAACCGCACTAGAACGCAAAAAACATTCAACTCTATGCAGAAAATGGTTCCACAATACAAGCTATGGCAAACGCCTACTTAACCTTGAAATAGGCACAACTGCATTATGGATCTTGTCTAGTCTTTTATTTACGATCTCTTGAATTTCTTCCCGATGACTGGAATTTTATTACTTAATTGTACGATGTTCTCTGTACATGTTCCTTTGACTTGCTCGATTTGAGTATGAAGATTGCTCCGACTTAACTCCATTTCACCTCTAAGGTTAACACACTCTTTATCTAACTTATTTTCTAACTTAGATATTTGATTAGTTACCTCTACTATCTTAGTATCTATTTTATAATTTAGTTATTCATTTAACCCATCTATTTTATTATTGATCACTTTAAAATTTTCTTTATTACCGCCAATTAATTCTTCCATCTGTTTTATCGCAGCAAGTCTTACTGTTTTGAGATGTGCAAGATACGAAGGAATGTGTCAGTAAGGTAGAAACGTTTTTCTTCAATGGTAGAATTAGATAACCTCAAATTTAATGGGAAATAAAACGACAATCTCCCTTTCCTAGAACCTATATGTCATTCTGTCTAAATAAGCTTATTACCTCACACCGTAGAGATATTCAAGACTTTCATTCTACTATTGCTGCATTGAGTTGTAGCTGGTGCCCATCAAATATTGTATGTGTAAGTAATCAGGTAAGAACTAGGTGTGAGTACATAGTCTTACGATTGAGTATTTATTTCATGAATATTTTTATATTTTTTCATTTTAATTCATTTTAAAATGTTTAAATACAGTGGTAAGTAGTCACAGTAAAGCAAATATTATTATTATTATTATTATTATTATTATTATTATTATTATTATTATTATTATTATTATTGACCTTAAATCAAGACAATTTGGATAAATTAGTTGTTGTACAATGTTTCAAAAGGAACTGAATTTTGATAGTGCATTTTTTACAGTTTATTGTGCATGTTTTGCCATGTGATAGGGCATGAATGTATGCATATTTTGAGATTTGATAGTGCATAGAAATACGGGCTCTAGCTATCGGTATCAGCCAATATGGAAAAGGAAAGGCGAACGAGAGCTCCAAATTTTAGTGCATTTGAAACTGAATGCTCACTGAATTAGAAGATTATATCTTGACGAAACAGGATTATTTCTATGAGTTGGTAACTCGTGTTGGTCATGTATTAGTTGTAACAAGGACGCCACGGTCTCCCTGTTCATCATCCTAAAAAATATTGTAGATATACGATATGTGGTGCCAAATCCATTTTAACGATAAGATCACGGCACTTTAGATGCACGCGACATGAGATTATATCGCTCATTCACGACCGGTAAACCTAATCGGATTACGACACTTTTGATGCACGAAATATACAGTACATCTTACTCGTGAGGTTATGTAGCATATGTAGGTTTTCAAGCCTCGGTTGGCTCCTTAAAGCCGGCTTTACATTTACGAGTAACTCTTACATGAGTAGGCTACTCGGACTGACTCGGATAAGAAATCGTAAATGTAAACGATGTCTCGTACGTACTCGTAGCTCGTATACGAATAGCAATCACTTTAGAGGGGCTTCCGACTTGCATCCGAGTTCGGCTCTTTTAAAAATGGCGGAGACTAGATGTTGCAGGATGTCTGGTGGAAATCTGGAAGAATTCATTGATTTATACTACAGTGCGGAATGCCTGTGGAACGTTAAGTGTACTCAATATCGTGACATAAATGCGAGAAATAAGGTCTATGAAGGTTTGGCGGAAATGTTAAACATAACTAAGGATCTAGTTAAAAAGAATATCAACAATTTGAGGCGTCCATTTCCAAACAACTCTTGTCCATGAGTACGTTTTTGGCAAACTAGAAAAAAACTGTTGGAATGTTCTTTTTCTGACAGAACAAGCTCACTCCAACGTAGTTCGTTTACTAATGACCTACGTGACCTACCTAGGTAGTTTCTTGGGTAACGCAGCACATATTCACGCCACAATAATTAAAATAAAACTATTTGGACAAGGGACATTTTGGAACTGCCTGATGGACAAGGGCATTTTGGTCCTGTATGATATGAGAAAGGCCCTTTTCTTTTCTGTATTACATGCTTTTCATTTATATGACTGGGAATACGGATACTCCGTAATCTCAATAACTTAAAACATTTTTATTGCAGAGCCATGACCAAGAGACGTAAGATCATTTTTGCAAATGGAGATTTTCTTTAAATTTTTAATTTAAAGGATGAAAATTCAAAGGAACTGCGTATATTAAACAATTAAGAATAATAATAACCTTCTGAATTACAAAATAAAGAAAGTTTTAGTGAGATTGCAAATTAATTTATCCTTGAAAATAGCAAAACTAAATACTTTCCTGAACTTCATTGAAGTAATTTCCTTAAGGGAACATTGCCATCATGTTACACCATGTCATCAATATCCTCCATAAAACCACCATCATTTTCATCTTTTGAAATGTTTTTCTTATCTTGCACAGTATTTGACAGAAGGAGGGGTTTTCAAGTGTTGAAAGGTTTTACCATGTAGGACCAAAGAGATTCTGAAGTAGCTTCCTTACATCGTTTCTCTCGGGCTCCTTCAGTGGCACACCAGATAGAATAATAGTTGGCTGAATATCTCCAGCATTTCTCCCTGAGTGAAAAACTTTCCTATCTTCACCAGTGTAAGTGTTGTAGGATACCTCGTCACGTACAAGCACTGAAGACAGCAAATATTCGAACAGATGAATTACAGTAGCAGTAAATATGCCGAATATTCATTGATTGTACTAGAATACTCTTTCTTAATACATACATACATACATACATACATACATACATACATACATACATACATACATACATACATACATACATACATACATACATACATACATACATACATACATTATCATTATAGACTGTTATGCCATTCAGCGTTCAGTCTGCAAGCCTCTGAAATTTACTAAACGTCGCTACAATCCTCGATTTGCAACTAGTGTTGTGGCCTCATTTAGTTCTATACCTCTTATCTTTAAATCGTTACAAACCGAGTCTAACCATCGTCGTCTTGGTCTACCTCTATTTCTCTTACCCTCCATAGCAGAGTCCATTATTCTCCTAGGTAACCTAACCTCCTCCATCCGCCTCACATGACCCCACCACTGAAGCCGGTTTATGCGTACAGCTTCATCCATCGAGTTCATTCCTAAATTAGCCTTGATCTCCTCATTTCGAGTACCCTCCTGCCATTGTTCCCACCTGTTTGTACCAGCAATCATTCTTGCTACTTTCATGTCTGATACTTCTAACTTATAAATAAGATATCCTATGTCCACCCAGCTTTCGCTCCCGTAAAGCAAAGTTGGTCTGAAAACAGACCGATGTATAGTTTCGTCTGGAAGCTCACTTCCTTCTTACAGAATACTGTTGATCGCAACTGCGAGCTCACTGCATTAGCTTTACGACACCTTGATTCAATCTCACTCACTATATTACCATCCTGGAAGAACACACGACCTAAATACTTGAAATTATCAACCTGTTCTAGCTTTGTATCACCAATCCGACATTCAATTCTGTTGAATTTCTTACTCACTGACATCAATTTAGTCTTCGAGAGGCTAATTTACATACCATACTCATTGCACCTATTTTCAATTTCCAAGATATTAGACTGCAGGCTTTCGGCACAATCTGCCATTAAGACCAAGTCGTCAGCATAGGCCAAACTGCTTACTACATTTCCACCTAACTGAATCCCTCCCTGCCATTTTATACCTTTCAGTAGATGATCCGTGTAAACTACGAACAGCGAAGGTGAAAGATTACAGCCTTGTCTAACCCCTGTAAGTACCCTGAAACAAGAACTCATTCTACCATCAATTCTCACTGAAGCCCAATTGTCAACATAAATGCCTTTGATTGCTTTTAATAATCTACCTTTAATTCCATAGAACCCCAGTATGGCGAACATCTTTTCCCTCGGCACCCTGTCATATGCTTTCTCTAGATCTACGAAACATAAACACAACTGCCTATTCCTCTCGTAGCATTTTTCAATTACCTGGCGCATACTGAAAATCTGATCCTGACAGCCTCTCTGTGGTCTGAAACCACTTCCTCTCAACTTCCTCTCAACGACTGATCGCATCCTCCCTTCCAAGATGCCAGTGAATACTTTGCCTGGTATACTAATAAATGAGATACCTCGATAGTTGTTGCAATCCTTCCTGTTCCCTTGCATATAGATAGGTGCAATTACTGCTTTTGTCCAATCTACAGGTACCTTACCAACACTCCATGCTAATTTTACTACTCTATGAAGCCATTTCATCCCTGCCTTCCCACTATACTTCACCATTTCAGGTCTAATTTCATCTATTCCTGCTGCCTTATGACAATGGAGTTTATTTACCACCCTTTCCACTTCCTCAAGCGTAATTTCACCAACATCATTTTCCTTCTCCCCATGAGCTTGGCTGTTCGCAACACCACCAAGATGATTTCCTTTTACATTGAGAAGATGTTCATAATATTCCCTCCACCTCTCCAGTGATTCCCTGGGATCTATTATGAGTTCACCTGAATTACTCAAAACACTGTTCATTTCCTTTTTCCCCTCCCTTCCTAAGATTCTTTATTACTGTCCAGAAAGGTTTCCCTGCTGCCTGACCTAGCCTTTCCAGGTTGTTACCAAATTCTCCCCACAACTTCTTTTTGTATTCAACAACTATTTGTTTCGCTCTGTTTCTTTCATCTACGTACAAATCCCTGTCTGCCTCGGCCCTTGTTTGGAGCCATTTCTGATAAGCCTTCTTTTTACGTTTACAAGCTGCTCTCACTTCATCATTCCACCAAGATGTTCGCCTTTTCCCATCTTTACACACAGTTGTTCCTAGGCATTCCCTTCCTGTTTCTACTACTGCATCCCTGTATGCCCCCATTTACTTTCTATATCCTGAACCTGCTTACTGTCTACTGTTCGAAACTTCTCACTAATCATATCCATGTACTTCTGTCTAATTTCCTCGTCTTGGAGATTTTCTACCCTTATTTGTTTGCAGACAGATTTCACTTTCTCTACCCTAGGCCTAGAGATACTTAGTTCACTACAGATCAGACAGTGGTCTGTATCATCGAAAAATCCACGGAAAACTCGTACATTCCTGACAGATTTCCTGAATTCGAAGTCTGTTAGGATATAGTCTATTATGGATCTGGTACCCCTAGCCTCCCATGTGTAGCGGTGAATAGCCTTATGCTTGAAAAATGTTTTCGTAACAGCTAAACCCGTACTAGCACAGAAGTCCAGCAAACGCTTTCCATTCCCATTAGCTTCTATATCTTCCCCACATATACCAATCATCCTTTCATATCCTTCAGTTCTATTCCCAACTCTCGCATTGAAATCGCCCATTAGCACTATTCTATCCTTGCTGTTGACCCTGATCACGATGTCACTCAATGCTTCATAAAACTTGTCAACTTCATCCTCATCTGCACCCTCACATGGTGAATACACGGACACAATTCTTGCCCTAATTCCTCCAACTGACAAATCTACCCACATCATTCGCTCATTTACGTGCCTAACAGAAACTATGTTGCGTGCAATGGTATTCCTGATAAAGAACCCTACCCCAGACCCAACCCTTCCCTTTCTAACACCCGTCAAGTACACTTTATAATCTCCTATCTCTTCCTCGTTATCTCCCCTTACCCGAATATCACTTACTCCTAGCACATCCAGATGCATCCTCTTTGCTGACTCAGCCAGTTCTACTTCCTTTCTTCCATAAGCCCCATTAATATTGATAGCTTCCCATCGAATTCCATTTCGTTCGCCAAGTTGTTTCCAAGGAGTCCCTCGCCTGTCAAATGGGAGTGGGACTCCGTTACTCCCATAGGTCCGAAGCTTGCTTAAAATGTTCTGAGCTCAGTAAATTCATGAAGCAGGATTACTTGCACATAGTCCAAGTGAGGATCTCTCCTCTAACGGGTTATGGACCACCGGTGAATTATATAGTCCTAGCCGCCTGAGCACAAGGAGGGCCATGACTCAGAATATGTCCGAGATGCCCACTCCCATTCCATAGTAACTGGTATCCCGACTATCACGACCATTTACTAGGCCACTAAGCCGTTGCCTATGGTTCACGAACTAGGACGTGACTACAGTAACCCACAAACATGAACCACTTAATATTACTGTATAATTACAGATATTCCATATACAATAAAATGTTGATTTCCTACCTGGTTTCTCATTTTACAACCCTTTCATTCATTAGACCTTATAATTTACCTTCCAGACTTACCTTCATATAGTCTGCCTTCAACAATTTAAACACAAGTTAACACACTCTTGGAGTGAACAAGGAAAAAGGTGAGGCCGAAATACACGTCAAAAATTGTAATGATTTGTAGCTATCTCCAGTACCCAAAAATCTCAGAGTCACTGACAGTTGTAACTCAACTAACACAACAACTTAACGGAGTACTTTCTTTGGAAATGTGAGGAGCAACCTGAAAAGAATAAATTACTAGTAATATGCCAGTATTTAGTATATCGGTGCTATAAAAGTCATTTCGTCTACTTACCAAATGGTGCGACACTTCAAATGTACTAAAATCGATCCTTAGGAAGTTTCTATAACCATCTCCTCCCTCGTTTTGTAAATCAACTAGTAAATTTTCCTGTATTCCAAAAACGGATATTTTCTGCCATGATTCTTTAACCCAAACGTTTCTGACTTCTTTCGCTTCATTCTGTTATCTTGTTTTAAAACAGCCACACCAGCCATAGCAAGACGGTTTCATCTGCTTGGAGCCATATTGGAAACTGTACTCTCATACGAGTAAGTAGCATGAATGTAAACGCGTTTCCTACTCGGATACGAGCCTCGTATACGGTAAGGTAAGGGTGTATTCTGCTCGAAGGCAGGTCCGAACCTCCGCAGAGGTGTGCCTGAGCCGCGGTTTACGAACGGTAGGGTGGCCAGTTCCTTTTCGCTCCTCCATTCCCTTACCGCCACCAACAGCGCGTGGCAACCCATCCAAATCTTGACCACGCCCAATGTTGCTTAACTTCGGAGATCTCACGGGATTCGGTGTTTCAACACGGCTCGTATACGAGTTACTCGTAAATGTAAAGCCACCTTAACCGCTCGCTCACGACTGGTTAACCCTTTACTGCATACTGTTGCCCTCAGGCAACGTACAACTTTTCACCTGTATAAACGGAAACAGAGGTAGTTTTCCGGCACATCTTTAACTGTACAGTCATTTAAAGACATAACATAAGACAAAACAGCCCAAAAAAAGGTACTCCTTCCACCCCGTCAGCATCCACGCGAACCAACCACCGTTTATTTTACGTGGGCCCTCCCCATCACATTACCACAGGCTTCAGAAGTACCTCTGGCTCAACCTCAAGGACATTACCGACCTACGGTCGCGCCCTGCAATACGTACCCATGGCCAGTAGGCAGTAATGTTCGGTCTTTGAAAGTTAAAAGCTTAGCGTGAAATCGTGAAAAATCGTATATATACCCCGTTATGGCAATCCACATCACATACGAGTGTTATGCTATTAGCCCCAGTTAAGAATTGCTGGTAAATCTAAAACACTGAACGTAAGTTGAACATTGAAGCTTGAAATTTTCTTCACCAAACGTAAACGAAAAATAATTCATGCAGTAAAGGGTTAACTTTTAACAGCGGTAAAGCGTCATAGATTTCAAAACCGGGCTTGATGCGTCAGAAATTCAACTTATCCATGGTAAACTCTCCATTTTACCACGTTTAAGTCGTAATGGAGGTTGAGGCACCCGGGCATAAGTCCCCAGCAGTGGCGGCGCGTGACTTTCGTCACTGGGGGTTCAACAGAAGGAAGAATTCTTGTGCCGACGCCACCCCCCCCCCCCCTTCGCCCACACATACTACCACTCCGACTTTGGTCCAAGTCCCTTCGCTTTCATCACTCACAAAAAATAAACAAGGAAAACAAAACATCCTGTTGGTAATTTCGCACCCACACATCCACTCGATTATTTTGCATAGGACCTATATCCATTCTGAATTTACGCACGATTTCGCTACTTGTAATCTGCATCGTTATATCAAGATCAGGCAGTGGGCGGCCGGCATTCTTAATCTCAAGTTTGCGCTCAAGAGAGAGAGAGAGAAAAAAAATGTCTTTCTAGGTATCTGGACACTGTTCATACTCATTTTGTAGCTCCTGACCTTTCCCGAGCACAAAGATTGTGGACGCAAGCACAATGCACAAAAACACACACACGGACATGAGATTGTAACTTCTTTATGTTCTAAAAATTAAGTTTCTGTACGGCACAACAGTACACTGACACGCTTGCACAGCGTACAATAATATAACGAATTATGATAAATACTGCAAAGTTTTATAAACACTAGTATCACATTTGAAAAACAGAAGGAAACTTACGGGATGTGTGTTCGCACTGTTGACAACGTTGGTAACTTAATTTTACTAACTCGTGTGGGCTAGGCAGTTAGCATATTCATTGGTATTATCTTCCCGCTATTTTTTGCCTCAATGACTTTTAAGTGAAGTTTCTCTCCAAGAAGTAATTACTCCAAAGAAGGCAAATGAATAGATATTCAGTAAGTATTAGTAATATATTTGGGGCAAAATATCAATCGGAATTTGGCAGTTTAATGTGACTTTTGGTAGTAATGATGCCTTCCAACACTTGTGTTAACTACGTACTATTCTCTGCTGCCGTAGTTAAATTCCTGTAAGGGCAACAGATGGCAGGCATGTACTAGTTTTCTAACCCCAACAACACGTCTTGCGATTACGAAGACGGGTGAGAGAGAGTGACATACTGCGCATGCGTAAATCACGGATATTCTTTTCTGCGATATCCTGGTCTTGTCTACGTGTTGGTCTGCATCTCCCCGCACCTCACCACACCCTTCACCCAGGTACGGACGGAGATGTGGCTTTGCATAGGGGGTGCATTCCAGACGAGTATCCAGCCAGGACTTCGCGCGGCTCGCTTGAATTGAAAGTCAGTACGAGTATATTACGGATAGATGAGCTTAGCAAAGGCTTAGAGATTAACAAGGCAGTTGTGAAAATTAAGTAGTTAAGTACAATGTGATATAAACTGGAGGTTCATTGCTCCATTGCGCTATACCAGAAACCGCCACTGGTCCCCAGTGTGAGTCCTGGAAGGGTTTTTGGTCTTTGGTCAAGGTAGTAAAAGTCAGAACTAATCTATATGTACAATATTTCATTTGGTCCTAACAGTACAAGTAAACATGTTAATATCTATTAGATAGATAGAATTATGCCGGGGTGCACTATTTTCGGCAGGAGTGTAATGTTAGGGCCTGCAATGCAGGCGGGCCCTGGCCTTCAAGGGACCCCGCAGATTTCTCTTTTTATTCTTGTTATTCATCTTCTTTCCTGGCCGTATGTGTGCCCACAATAGTCACTTCCAAGTATCACTCAGGGTCAGCTCGTCTGATCCTTAGAGAGTACCCTCTGCGGTTGGATGCCTCCGCCACTGGAATTACGTTTCTATTCAAGGCCTTTTCGGCTGTACGCCACCATGCACAGTGGGGCAGGAGACAGTGAAACGTTTCCCCTCTCCCCGATACTCTTTATCCTCTTCGTAGCAGATATCCCTCAACCCTCCGACCCCATCCAACTACTACAGTTTGTAGATGATACAGCTATCCTGGCCAACCTATACTCAGTCCAAACCATCAAAGCCGTTGCAGACACAAGACACGTTCATAACAATTACCACTGAATGCAATCGATTACTGTTAAATTAGCCTCTCGACTGCGGCAAACAAGCGAGTCTAGCAGCCAGCAGTTTCCGAGTGCATCGAATGCGCAAGCTCACCCCGACTTAACTCAGGCTCCTCATGTTTGCCTCTGCAAAACGGCAAACAGAGAGTACAGTCGGCATATCTTCATCATTCTACAGATACGAAGCTTTCGTTACTTAAAGTGGTATTTATGCGCAAGAGAATTAGGCTTTATTGTTATTATAACCCTTTATAGGGCAGGGTTTTTTTTTTGTTGGTTATGAGTATAATTTTATGTTTCTCTTAATTCTGACTGCAAACGAATAGGTTAGGACAGTTTTTAAGGCTATTTGCTCCTAAATTCGGTATATACGAATAAAAATAGTGTGGCTAAATATTTAGCCACCATCCATTCTGACCCACAACTTTCTGTACGTGGATAGCCACCATCATTACATGAAGTCACAATTTCCTTTCATTGGTAGGAACTTTTAAACAATACCGTAGGACAAATACAAGTAGTCTTTACAAATTTGGATGAACCTTGATGAGAGACTAGGAGAATTTTCAGGATCATCTTGTATGTTAATGTCATCAATATCCACGGGATCAGCTGATTCAATCTCTGACACATTATTATGCAATACAGAATCATTGCTGCTTTTAAAACGAGTAGATATATCCATCACCCGAGTTCTGTATGCAAGAGAATCTTCAGCATCACTATCCCCACCTTCCTCGGAGTCGTATGCTTGATCTGCTGAAACAGCGTCTAGTAAGTGGAATAGCTCGTCTGCCGACATCTTATTTACGTCCATGTACTTCGCCATGACGTATCTTGAAACACCGATAATAAAATACGATTAGAAAGTTGTTTTCTGGGAGCCGGATGCTGTAATAGTTATCATTTATCCCTCAAATGGTTAAACGATGATGCATCGCCCTTTTTGTACACGTTGTTGTGGTCAACGACGATACATCGACTGTTTTTCAACCGTTCATTTGACACGCTCTCGTTATGCGTAGTGACACACAAATGTGCTCTATTTAGTATCATTTTAAACAGCAGATTACAGTCTCTCTTTTTACTCTAGTTGCTAGGTTGTAGACTGCCGTTTAAATGTACTGCACAGTCTTAAAATTCAGTCGTTAGGCTCGCTACCTTAACTGCGCAGTACAATATGGCGCCCTGCCGCGTCACGGTGTCGTTCTGTTGTACGCCCTGTTTTTATCAGTTTTGCGGAAATGGCGAGTAATTTAGTTTCAAGACCCAAGAAATTTCGGTTCAAGTCCCATTCAGAAGATGTTGGATGAAATAATGAGTGACGCGAGTGATATGAGTGATAATGACAGTGACATTGGCAGACCTCCTGAAAAGCTGGAACGTTTATGCGTAATCTGTGGACCAACAAAAACGGGGAAGGACCTGTTATTTGTGCCCTGGTTGTAACTGTGCAGTTCACAGGGAGTTTCACCACAATTTGCAGCACTTCCGGAGGCCTGAAAGGAGAGGAAGAAAAAAGGAGAGCACAGTCTAGTTCTGGTAACTCCTATGAGTGACGTTGCGGGGGCGTTCTAGTGCTTGTGTATATATGTATATCTCTCTTTATTTTCGTATATAACATCTAAAGTGTTTATATTTTTTTGAAGTGCATAAAATTGTGCACAATATTGTGATGTGACTTTCTAGGGTAAGTCCAATATTTTAGTGTCTGGTATGGGCGCAAACATTTTGATAATATAATTTTGGAACACTTTTTTGGAAACTCAGGATGGCTGTAAAGATATAATGAAAGGTACAAAACAAAAATATATTTATTTCAATAGCCTATGATATTAAGATTTAATAAAATGTATTACACTGCATGATTTCCTTTTAAAACCTATTTTTAAGAATTTTTAGTGAAAGTATACAAAAATCCTGAAAATAGTGTGAGAGAGAGATTTATTAAAGAAATAAATCATCCGTCCTCCAATGAGGGTGACCATTTGGATCCGGAATACAGTTTCAATTTCAATGGTTTAAAAATATCAAAAGATGAACATTTAATCGTTAATGCTGTTATCTTCTTTTTCCAGGGTTAGTTGGGGAGGAATGTAACTCACGTTCTCAGGTATAGGTGGAAATGAATGATTTGCAGCGAGTCCCTCAGTATCTGTATTACTATTTTTTCTAGCTCGCAGAATGGAACTTTCAAATTTTGTAGGAAGTTCGATGTCTGACTAGGGAGGGTGCCTCTTGCTCCGAAAAGCAGGCCTGTGACAATCCACCGATCAATAGGTATTTTATACTTAGATGAAAGGTAAGGCAAGCATGGAACATAAATAGCTTGCTTTTCTAGGTCCACATCCCGTGCCTGATTAAGGTCTCTTTCAAAGCGAATGGTGGGATCTAAGACCATCGCTTTCATGTCCTCTCTGTTGATGGCTACGATGTCCGCCCTCCGATTAGAGTCATCGGTAGAGATGCAGTGAACCTCCTCGTGCACCTCCCATCCACGCTGTCTCAAGCCTTGAGCAATCGACGTTCTTACACGATGGTGGCGATGGTTGCGCATTAGCTCAGTACGCCGGCAGAATCCCAACACATGTCCAAGGGTTTCTGTCTCGTTGCAGCCATTTTGGCGGCAACGGGTTGTGTTGAATGACCTACCTGGAACCGACCTGACTGCGGTGAGGTTGCATGTCATCTTCACTGCGTTTATGTATTCAGAAGAGGACAGAGGTGATTTACGAGTCATCCAGGAGTTTGCTTTCGGGCAGTCTGAATATAACACTACTCCTTTTCCTTTATGTGGTAGCTGGCACCACGACTGAAAGGATCGATTTTTCATAATTTCACGTAGTTTTCTTCCGTCAGTCTTTGAAGGAAGACTTTCTTTTTTTATGTCAAGTCTGTGGAGTGCCATATCTTGTTCTTCAGGTAACTTCCTTACGTATGGTAGATGAACGTCCTGAACATGAAGTAAGCGATTACAAATATTGTAATGCTGTATATTTGCTTCCCATTCTGCGCAAATTATTCCCATCCCTCTGACCTTCCTTGCACTATACAGCATCGAATTTGGAGTATCATCTGGCAGCATCATTATTTCTTTTACAGAACTTCTTATAATTTTGTCCAGATCTTTAAGAAAAGTGTTTGATAGTTGTGTCAGAGGGGCACATTGTAGAGGATAGATCAAACCCGGCCAAACAAACTCGTTAATAATCTTGATCTTTTGCTCTGGTTTTAGAAGCTTTGTTTTTACCAGATTATTTAAGTCAGTCGTTTATATGGACCATTTGAGGGTTATAGCATAAACATAGGCCTAGGCCTAGGTTAAAAGTGAGGTTATGTTTCGTCACTTGCCAACTAGGATAAAGGCGATAATATTATCTGAACGGATAATTTCTCATACTAAAGTCGCATATTGGTTACATATATGTTTATTTCTACATGCATTTTTATTATTCTATAAGTGTAAGTGTTTCCTTTATAATGTAAAATAATTAGTTGGCAAGCGTAGTATTGTTTGGCGCAACGTCAACAAAACAACATAAAATAATGTACTTGTGAAGAGATCTGCTAACCGTTGGCAGAATAGACTGAATATCAGCTGTAGACACTGATATAGCCACCACTGGCAATTCAAATTCTGTTTGCTAGAAAAACAACATCGAATTCTCTCCAATACAGCATAACCACGTTTTCCCATGGAGCCTCAATGGATAGTGGCAATATCCTTAGCCACCTCGATCGTATTCCAATCGCAATTGCTTTCACAGCCTTCATAATCTTCTTTGTGGCTTACTGTTTAGCCACTATCCGTTCAGGCACGTGGCTTATGGTGATAAAGACCAAATTCATGGCAATTTGTTAACAATATGGATCTTTATGTGGGGTGGCTAAATATTTAAATTTAGCCACCAACCTATAAGGGGATAATATATTATATGGTATTAAATAAAAATGTATATGCCGTGTCGGCTCCGTAGTGCAGGGGTAGCGTGCCTGCCTCTTACCCGGAGGCCCCGGGTTCGATTCCCGGCCAGGTCAGGGATTTTTACCTGGACCTGAGGGCTGGTTCCAGGTCCACTCAGCCTACGTGATTAGAATTGAGGAGCTATCTGACTGAGAGATAGCGGCCCCGATCTTGAAAACCAAGAATAACGGCCGAGGGGATTCGTCGTGCTGACCACACGACACTTCATAATCTGCAGGCCTTCGGGCTGAGCAGCGGTCACTTGGTAGGCCAAGGCCCTTCAAGTCCTGTAGTGCCATGGGGTTTGGGTTTATATGCCGTATGTCATATTCGTTGATGTTTCATTTGAGATGGTGTCAGCCCGGCTAACACGGCAAACATACACCCGCCGCGCCCGGTCCCTATAAAAAGAATTCAACTAATTTTTCGATCTTTTTCATTCCCCTTAAATGGATTTTCCGAAAACAAAACACCGTGTTTCCTTATTTTTAAAGGAGATTCAATATATGAATTTTAACGTCTGTAACAGATTAAGTTTTTGAGATATAAGTATACCCATTAAATAATTCAACCCCTTTCTCGTCCTCTTCACCCCCACCACGTACGTGCATTTTCCGAAAACAAAAAACGAGTGTTTCTTTATTTTTATAGGAGATTCCAAATACCAAATTTTACGTCTGTAACATGTTAGGATTTTGAGATATATGGTACTCATTTTAAAAATTCACCCCCTTTTTCACTTCCTTTTACACCTTTAAGTGGATTTTCCGAAAACAAAAAATCTCTTGGCCTGTATGCGCATTCGCTGTGGGTGTCAATAACACCCCATGTCATGTCAAGCATATGTGGCAATTTTTACCTGATGTGTTGCTGTCCAGCGCCATCTGTTGGCCACTTTGTGTACTTTATTTTAGTCTCAATAAAACCCCATGTAATGCCAATCATGTACGTCAATTATTACTTCTTTACCTCCAATATTCCGTGCAATATTGCCTCGTCAAATGTGAACAGACTTTTGGGTCACCCTGTAATTGTTTTCTCGTTACTTTATTATATATTGTGTTATTTCATGCATTGTTTATATTTTTCAGTATGTATTTTACTTGTTTTTCGTTATGAATTTTTCTCTTTCTTATTACTTTTATGCCCCGGATTTCTTTTATATTTTGTGCTTTACTTCCTTTTTGTTCTCTAAATCTGTTATTTAATTTAGTTAACTTTGATTTTATAATAGAATAGAATATTTCTTCTGTATGTGTATTATCCTGTAATTTACATGGTTAAGTGTAAGAGAGGGCCACGAACCCTAACTTCGCCACTGTTAAAGTCAAAAATAAATATTGGAATTATTGCGTATCAATTACTTCAACTCCATTTCATCTCCTTTGAAAGGGACTAATTACATATCGTCTACTATGAAGAAGTCTCCAAAAGGTTTTGTCAGAATATATTTCCATAAAACACCGAGGTTGTCCATTTTCCCAGTACACGAAAAGGCATTTCTTTTCTCACATTATACCCGGCATTCTGTCGCTATGACAAATCAATTAATCCTGGCTAATATTTCCTGTCTCCTTTGTGAGATGCTTGCTATTTTCTTACGAAATATGGTATAATTGAAATACTGCATATAGGTATACAGGGCGTATCAGAACTATACCGAAAAAATCGAGGGCGCTCTTCGTGTTATGTTAAGGCCGATGGTTCAATCGGATTGGCGGAGAAAACGTTTTTAGTTTCCTTTCTTTTACTTCCGGACGCATGATTCAAATTGACGAACTCGCCGCATTTGCTAGGCCAGAGCACAAGCTGCTGCCGTGCTTGAAATAAAAGGAATGGGAGGCAGGGGAAGTGGGGGTGTATGATGGAGACAGAGATAAAGTTCCGCGCGTATGCACAAGTCCCTTCGTTCACGATTGTCCTTGTCTCTTACAGGCAATATCCACAGTTCCAAGTCACCAAGATTAATATAAGGTATGGAGATAGGAGGCAAAAAGGGGGATTGATTTGGTGGCCATTGAGGTTATACAAGAATAAGGGTTGGATCAAGAGAAAAGGCATCTCACTATGTATTTTATGCGGAAATACGACGGATGATTTACATTTAGTGAGTGTGTGGAAATTGATAAGTTGAGGAAGAGGTTCTTAAGTGACAAACAGCAAGTGATGTGCAGACACAGTGATAATCAAAAAAGTATTGCATGGATAATTAAAGAGTGGAACAATGACGGTAATTTGAATAAATTCCTAAGTTCCGTGAGAAAACTGTGTGAAAGGAAAGTGAGATCAGAATGTTACTTAGATGGACGAAGTGATTATGTAAGTGATCAAACGATCCTGAATTTAAATGGTAATGAGGACAGTCTAGATTCAGCAGAAAGAAGGTTAGCGCACTCAGCAGAATGTCATGTTTTGTCAGAGCCAACGGGTAGTGGTATAGGCCTATCTTAATACCAGACCAGCTGGCTCTTGCAGTGAAGAGGTGAGTCAACACCAGGCACTAGCTTTCAAATATAACGAGACTGCCTTATATTTTAAGTTATCTGGTTACGTAACCTAATTGACAGGTGTCGTACCAAATTTTATCACTTGCCAACAGTGCTGATTGCCGTGATTTTAGAGTTTCTATTTATTTTGTGTTAAGGACCAAGTCGACGGTCCGGAGTCTTATTTTGTTTCATTAGACACACATCCTGGTTTTGATTCGTTCTTTCCGTATAATTTAGAGTCTAGAAAAGGAGGAAAACTCTGTACAGACTTATTGAATAAATAAATAAGTACTTTATCCACAGTTCGTTTATTAAACAGCCGTAACTGCACACATAGTACAAGAACACACTGTAATTAAGACACACTTTTCAGTCAAGGAATAAACCACATCGTTTGTCCTCCCGTCTGTTGGTCGCAGTAACGTTTTTTTATTATTTAACATGCTCGAAGATGCAATGCTGCCACCCCACGGTTGCGTATTCCTTCACTCACAACATTGTAAATGGAATGAAATACTGAACGAAGGAAACAATACGCGCAATGGTTTGATTGCAGTAGATGTTCAATATGTCGCCCCCCCCCCCACCTACATTGATGCACAGTTCATAACGATGACCTTTGGACTCTGTTCAGGATGTGTGTTGTGTCGCGAACGACCTGGAAAGTTGCCTGTATTCTTGGTACAAGTTGATCATCTCTTTCTACGGGTTTCGCATAGTAGTCAATTTGTGCAGAACAAAGTATGCTATGTGAAACAAACGAGAAACTTATGCATTCGCACAGAGCATTATCTCTGTCTCCCACTTACCACTTCCCCTCCTTTCCCTCATCTGGCGCACAACAACGGGCAGCGGCTGGCTCTCTGGCATAGCAAATACGGCAAGTTTGTCAATTTGAATTTTTGCGCCCGGAACTAACAAAGTAACCTCATTTTATCGAAAAGAAAGAATTTCTCCGTCAATCCGATTGCACCATCGTTCTTAACAAAATACGAAGGGCATCCCTGACATTTTGTCGGTATAATTCTGATACACCGTCAATACCCAAATATGACACATGACACTCGTTCTTAATAAACGCATTGCATCTGATGTAATACAGTACAGTCTTTATTGAAACACAACATGGTTTTCACATTTTAGCTGTATATTTCACTCCACTCTCCGTTTACAGGTACAAGCGATTTTTCTTGATTATAATTTATTTACACAGGAAAGGAAAGGCTAATAACATTTGATAAATGTGCTTCTAATAAAATAGTTTACCACTTTTACTGGCTGTACAACACTTGCATAAAAGTATGTGACAAGAAATCACAGTACAAATATTATCTTCACGTAGAAATTTTGAATACAGACATTTTACCTTAATCATTCCTAGGCAATAAACACAGACTTCATTACTTTCCTTCATGATGCATAGATTTTATAGAACGGTCCTCAGACATGAAATAAAACTACTCAAAATAACTGGCTGGAATGAATACAGAATTCAATCAGTTTTTATTTTTAATGCAAAACGCATCTAGACTCCCTGTGTGGTACTCAACAAACAGTTACCAAATTGTCGATGGATTTCTTACAATGAACGTGGGCCTAAGCGTTTAAGTTGCAATGCAGTGACACGGAGCCAGTTTTCAAACCATCTTTAAGATTTGAGAATTCTGATCGCGATAGTGTATATCCTCGTAAATTGTGTAACATACAGTTCAGTAGTTTCAAAGGAATTTTTTTTATCCTAGTACGTAACTACGAACGGTATTTCAGATTCATGAACGTCGTATACAGTCAGAGATTAGTACCAAATCGCTAGTACTGACAGATATACACCCGTAAATAAATTGAGCATAAATGGCATATGCAATACGTTGGTAATAAGTTGTCCCAAACTCAGGACTCTACTGATCAGAAAAGTCGTTTGTTTCAACAGCTTCGTTGGCACGTTACACAGTCAAAATGCTTAAACCTTGACAAGATAAACACAGCTTCGTTTCGGCATATTTATCGGTACTTAAAGAACTACTGTGGGACAGGCTTCGACACATTGACGTTTCCTAGAACCAAAGAAGTTGTTAGACGGCCGGAAGAAAAATTGATTATTATTATTATTATTATTATTATTATTATTATTATTATTATTATTATTATTAGTCGACTGGCGCACCTGCCCCTTACCGGCAGACCCCGGTTTCAGTACCTGAGTGCTGGTTGCCGGTCCATTCATCCTACTTAAGAAAAAATGAGACAATATTTGACGGTGAGTTAGTGAACCAGGTGTAGAAAAGCAAGAATAACGGCCGAGAGGATTCGTCGTGCTGACCACGCGACACCTCGTAATCTGAAGGCTGAGCAGTTGTCGATTGGTAGGCCAAGGCCTAACATGGGTTAGTTCAATTTGGTTTGTTTTTCTTTATTATTATTATTATTATTATTATTATTATTATTATTATTATTATTATTAATTCATTTATAGCTTGTAATTTTTATTATTTTTATCACTGTCTCGTTGAGGAATACAGCAGTCACACCAGGATGCTGTCGACGTTGATCGTGGGAGAACTGTGGCACAGTCGCGACGTCCATTGGACCCCCAGCCGGCAACATTTCAGTTGCAACGGAACACAGTCTTTCATCCCACACTACCCTTAAAGCGGACCATACACGCTGAGATATGTATCAAGAGACTGCCTCATGAAACGCGTATCTGGTATCAGTTCTACCGTGCGCAGCGTTGTTACAACTGGTCTTACGTGGTATCATGACGTATCACGTCTCCCGGTCTGGACAAGAGACCTTGACACCGATACAAGCAACACGATACAAGTGTCATCATGTGTGTAGGGAGGTATCATGTATATCACTATGCTTTTTCAGAGTATTTCTTTGAAAAATGATCATGAGCGGAGAAATATCTGGGAAGAATTTATAAATTCCTACCAAAATATCTATGGGATTAAAAAAATGACAGTGATAGACGTGCCAGAAACAATGCGTACGAAATTTTGGTTACATTTTATCAGACGCGTTTCCCTGAGGCTGTTACGATAATTTGGGATCAAGAAAATTCACAATTTCCGATGTCTGCCACATGAATCAGTCTCTTAAAACATCTCAGTGTGTATGGCCAGCTTAAAAGCCATTAACGGCGCGTGGCTGGGCTTCTAGTATCACGTTGTTGCCACTTGGCGGCCCACTTCCCACGTATTTCCTTTCGAAATGCTCCACAATAGACTTGGACACAGCTACGCTGTGGAACATTAGGCCGATTTGGCAACAACGCTTGTTTTTCAGAAGCCCAGCTGCATTACTCGAAGGGGACGATCTTCTTTCAAAGGCGTTCCGCTCACTTTCGTGCCGGCTAGGGTTCCAATGACCGTAACGACTGTATATCGAGACTGCAGATTATCCATCCGAGTCAATGGTACTCGTGTTGGACGGAATGCAGCCACAGTGATGTGAGTATGAAATCAGCGAGGCGGGGGTGGACGAACGGACCAATGTGAAGGATCCCGACAGCCACGTCACACTTCCGAACGAGAGGGTACGCACCTAGTGGGCGTAGCTGTTACGGATCCTACAGCTACACCACAAACACTATACCTACTATGGGCCCTACAGCTACACCACAAACAAGCACTTAAAATGTTAATTTAGGTGAGACCGCAACCACACTCCGACATAGTCTGCAGCATCGAGGTACTTGATTTCAAGGCACCTAAGATACAGTTAAAATTTACCTTGGAGGTGATCATAATTCTGAGAAGAAGAAAAAAAATTAAAGAAGATATGCAATTTAATGAAGAAAAAGTTTTGGGTCATCAGGAGGAGAGATGGAACGAAGATAAGGTGATAATAAAAAATTAACAAGACTGTCGAAGGAGCAAAATAATTCGAAGAATCTGAAAATAAGGCTGGCAAACTGTCGAGTATTTCTCACAATAATGTGTGGATGACACAGAACAACTCTTCATATTAGCTAAAGGAAAGGGTGGTTTCTCCAGGGTGATCGAGAACGTCTGGGGAACAGGATATTGCACTTGAAGAAGAAGAAGAATGTATGGATGCGAGTCATGGATATTA